>NW_017728950.1:59290032-59339798 GCF_001723895.1 Crocodylus porosus | reverse complement strand
AGGAGGAAGGGGTGGTGCCAGCAGTGCTACTACATAATGCTTTCATTCTTTTATCTTCATTTTATTTCATTCCTAGTTTAGATGGTACCAGCCATAATATAGGAAGTTTATAATGGAACAGGTATCCCCTAAAAGACTGTTTTCACAGCATTTAAATGATCATCCTGTTGCCATTGTTCTACTGAGTGGGGAGACAGTCCCAGATGATGGAGAACAGGAGGCTGCATGTAAATCAGGTTAGAATACAACTTTGGGGAGTCATGGTAAATAATACTATATTAAACCTGACTGAATCAATTTTTGAGGCCAGGCTTGCTGGTCAGTTAAACCCTAATGGAGCCACAAGGTTAATTATAATCTTGATATGATGTTAAACTTGCTTTGCCCCTTTCTTTATGACCACAGATTGATTTTAATGTTGTGTCAGTTAGCACATAACTCATCATGGTCATGTTCTTAAGTGATCCAATTTTCCAGTAATTACAAGCATTGTGAGAAAGGTGAAATGAGTGGCAGTAGGTCCAAAATTGTACACTAAAAACACTGAAATCCTTCAGTCACAGACTGTCCCTGACAAACTATTAACACATAAATGATTTAGTGATGGAGCAGTCTTCTTTGATACAGGAGTGGGTGACTCATTAAGATGAGTCAAAGTTGCCATACGATCAAAGAGCAACTCTTTAATTCTGAATTTTTTGGGTGTCTGAGGTCCTGTTATACAAAGATGTATTTGTACATTTAGGTTTCTTAATATGAGTAATCTCAATTAAATCAATAGATTTACTAACCTTTAACTGATTTTGTAAGATTATGCCCAGCAGGAACCCCACTGAAGTCTTCAGGATGTATTCTGTTCTTTCCTTGTCATCTAAGTGACCATTTCTGGGGCATCTACAGAACATTTTAGGTATATAGGATATTCTGTTCCAGGATTCATAGCAATACATGGACAACTATGGATATGGATGGATCTAGCATTTTGTAATGGGGGGTGCAGGTAGTGTGGTACATCATCATCATCATATATAAATAACACAATACACATTTTTCTCCAGGTAAAAATAAACTAGAAGCTTTACTAATATGCTAGGGGCTTGAGCTATATTATTTAGTTTGAGATCCAAGCAAAAACAAATATAACTTTATTGGAACATGCATTTATTGCTATAGCCTATAAAAAAACAACAAACTAATAAAAATACATTGTTTCTTTGGTCCTGTTGTCATCAGAATGATATGTATTTCTCTGATTCATAAAACAAAATAAAACCTTTTTGAACATCTTAATAATGTACCCAATGCTTCACTGAAAATATTTCCACACCTAAACTGACATTCAACTGAGTTAATGTTTCCACACCCAAGTTAATGTTTTTAGCTGGAACTAAAAACAGCCTGTCAGGCTCTGTATTAAGAGCTACATTAAGAGGAGAAGGTAATAGCAGAACTGCAGAATAACCTAACACTTGATTAGGAGACCATCAAGATGAAAATTTAAAAAAAAGGAGAGAAGGCCATTAACTCCTGTGGGATAAGGAGTTTAGAAGGAATCGGTTAGATTACAGTAAGCCATGAAGGCATACGACTCCCATGCTGCCCGAATAGAAATGCCTGAATAGAAATGCTACTGCCACTGCCAAGCAGTTGGTTTAAACCTTTGTGTGGACAAGTAATCAAAGGACGGTGTTACTGCACCACTGCACCCCATCTGGAATCATCCCTGATTATGCACAACTACATAGCTGCACCAACTGAGCATGTGCAATAGCAGCCACCGCTTTTATGCATGGCCCTTCTAGATACACACTCGCCTTTGATGCCAGAGAAAAGGATCTTGTGTTTCTTTTGCCCCCATAGCTTAGTAGCTAGGGTAATCCCCTGAGATGCTAGAGGTCCTGGGGTTTTGAGGCAGGACCTCTTTTACTTAACCACCGTACCACACTAACCATCAAAGCTGATAGTATCAAATGATAACAAATAACAGATAAATCTCAAAAGGAGAAATAAGACCCAACCACATAAAAAAAGCTTGAATTATGGATTTTGTTCAGAAGTTGGGTTTGGAGTTGCTATAATGGGGCAACCCCCTCATTCAAGCCTGAATGATGACAAAAATAGGTTAGCTCAATTCTCTGACTACCTTCATAGCTAGTCGCAACATATTTAAATAACAGAATGCTAACCAATATGCACATGAATAAACACGGCATTTGTCTACTTCTTAAATATTGTATACAAATGCACCAACTGCTTTTCTATGAAACTGATCCTCAATATTATTTTTAAGACCCAGGGAAACAACCAAGATCCCATATCTAATTATAATTAGTACCTGTTTTGCAGAAGGGTAAGAAGAACAGGGCCCTCGCACCTTTTTTAGCCCAATAAACTGTTAGCTAGGAAATTTGCCTAGGAAACAGAAGGCCTGAGTTATAGGCCTTACCTTTTACATCAAATCTATAATTTAAGATTTGTTTATTTGTCTTGGACTTATTTCTACTTTTGAGATTTATCTGTCATTTTTTATTCATTTGATACTAGCTGTTGAAAATCTAAAAAATATTCTTGTAAACCATAGCACATGGGAGCGAAAACAGAAGTAAATTAGGATATTGCTAACCACCCATGTTGTACAATAAAGTAATAATTTAAAACCCTGTATGGATCACAGAAAAGGTGTTGTTGTGCTCCAAAAGTTCATTCTGAATGAAAGTAAAACAGTAAAAATGCTGATTTGGATAATTTGCAAACATGTGACACAAATCCCCAATAATTACATTCTATACCAGGGATAGACAATCCCCAGCACACGTGCCAGAATGTGGTATGCAAAGGCATTTTGCTTGGCATATGCACCACAGCCGGGGCTCTGCTGCCACAACCAGGATTAGGCACCTCCTAGCTTCCCTGCCACCTGTCCCTGGCACGCCAATATCTTACAAGTTGAGGTTGCAGGTGTTTTTAGCGCTCTGCTCAAGAACACTGCCAACCCCGGTCCTATACACAGAAACTATATAAACTCATTGTAATTTTCCATGTATAGAATCTAATTATTGGAGATTCATCTTAAATTTGTGCCCCCTTGCTGCAGGTGGGAAAGCAGGGGAGTCAAGTGGCTTGACATCCACCCCTTGCCTCTCTGCACTTTGTCCCTTGTTCCCTATTCCCCCCACCACTTGCCCCTTGATGCATACCTCGCTTGTGCTTATGGCCTTCAGTGCCTGCCCTGCCATGATGCCTGGCCCCCTGCCTCCCTACCCAATGGTGCCTTCACATACCCCGCCCCTGCATTTTCTCCCCTGCCAGTTGCTCTTCTGCTACCTGGTCCACCTGCTCTTGACCCCCACCACTGCTGCTTAACCTCAGTTGGGCTCAGGCCAGGACACAGAGCACATGGTGGCTCCGGCCCTGACCCAGCCAGGCAGCAGCAGTTGTGGCTGTGGCAGCTCCAGCCCCAGGACCAGCCCCAGCTCAGGACCAAGTCATAGCCAGAGCCAAGCCCAGAGCTGCCTTGCCAAGCAGGGGCTGGAGCCAGAGCCAGAGCCAGAGCCAGAACAGAGCGTAAGCAGCATCAGAGGGGTGGGGGCAAGTAGCAGGAAGCAAAGGCAACACAGGGCAAGCAAGTGGGAAGCAACAGTGGTGGGAGAATAAAAGCAATGTGGGGGAGAGGTCGCAGGGCTAGGGAAGTGGCTATATCTGACTCCAACCATGAGCCTGGGGCTGTACCTGCAGCTGCCATATGCCCCTACCTTGTACTTGAATCCAAGATGAGGGGCTTGCTCTCCTCACAATGAATGGCTAAAAAAATTGCATCCTGGATTTTAGGAAATATGGTATATAAATACAGACTTCTTCCTGTCATTTTCAAAGCTGCTGCTGCAAACAATGAAGAGCTCAGGGCTTCTCAACAAACACTGCAACTTTCACAACAGAAAAATACTATCAAGTATAGGAGTCACTCCTACAAATATAGGAGCCATTCCTCCTATGATACAGAAACAACAGTCTGGAAACCAGTACATACAAGGCCTGTATGACACATGCTGCACAAGTGGTATACCATATGCATGTAGATGCATTATTAAAGTTAGTTTGAAAAGAGAAATTTTTTGCAAAACCTATTTCTGCCTTTGATCATAATTTTACTTTGAACAAAATTTTATGAACAAATGTTCTTTGTACAATACATCTACATATATATCTGTCCATCTACCTATATATATGGGGGGAGTGCATATAAAATACATTGTTCAAAGAACATTTGCTCCAAAAAAAAAATTTCAAACACACACACACACACACACACACACACACACACACACACACACACACACACACACACACTATATTTCCATGTGGGTCATACAGCCATCATTGAAACATTTTAAGATTTCATTCTCTTTTTTACCATGCCGTCTGTTTTATGAATTTGCTATATTGATGTCTCAGGGGATATAGTCTGGAAACTGAAACATTTCTTATATTTAACAGATGTTCAGCTGTTGTTGTTTTAGACCTGACAGAAGTATATTATTGTTAATTTTATTCATTTAAATCATATCGAGCAGATTTGATAAAAAGAAAAATCAATATTTATGTAACTTTCCCACACTTCAAAAATATTACCCATAGCAGAAATGTGCTTGAGTAAGGTATCAGTAAAGGCAGAAAAGCTGGACTTCACTTGAAAGGGAATGAATTCCTATTATTACTGTATGTAAATGTGAAGAGAAGGCCTGAAAATGATGTCTAACCACATACTTTGACTATTACACCAAAGTAAACATTTTAAGCTTATTGTTTACATAGCACAAATAGAAAGTTAATTAAATACCTTGCTTTTCTGCTAACCTATAAGCACAAAAAGCATGCACTGTAAACTATAGGGAAGGCCATAAACTTACCAACACAGTAAAAATGATTGAAAAGTCTGCATTTGTCAAATGCTACCACATTATTTTCACACAGTTACCAAACAGATCTTTTTTCATATAAGGAGAAACAGTATCAACGTCAAATATTGTTATGTGATAACTGTAGGCAAGTGTGCTTTATTAGATGACAAACTCAACTCTAACAACTACTAGCATTTCAAAACCAATTTCTCATTCAAGTTTCCTTTTAACTTTTAATGTAACAAAACTGCTATTTCTTTTATTTAGGAAAAATATTTTCTGCTAAATAAATTTCTGCTGTTTAAGAGCATAATGATAAATACTAAATGTGAAACATTAAAATTTAGTTAAAAGTTTACATGTGGATACTAGAAATTAGCAGCTGTAATGTCATGGATGAAATGTCAGTTTTCATAACCAGGTCGCTAGAAAGTAAAGACAGAATTCCCAAACAAATCTATGCAGGACTGCACATGATTGGACAGAACCCTATTAGAGGAACTAATCCAATTTTTAAAATACTAAAGGGATGTCCTTTCCATAAAAAGTCATCTGTGGACTGACCCAGTACATGTACACAACTTTCTTCAGCTTCATAGATTCCTAGACAATGAAGCCAGAAGAGACTACTGTGATTATCTAGTTTGACTATCTGTATAACAACGGCCGCAGATCATTCCTCAATTATGTCTTGCTTGAACTAGACATTCCCATTCAGGAAAAAACCCCAACCAATTTTATTGATCTTAGCAATGAGATAATTTAAAATACTGTGTTAGGATTTTCATCAACACAGAGAAAGTGTACTAGAAATCTAGTGCCTATCCTGAATGTGCAGCTTCAACAGTAGACTCAATCAAACTTATGTAAGAAGCCTAATACAAGGTGCATGCAGCCATTCACTGCATCTGGTTTACATTCACACTACTAACCTTAAATCATATAAACATAGGCCAGGAATAGTGCACGTGAATATTCAGTGTTCCTGGGACCAATGTCGGGAAACTGATATAAGAAACTTGGGGTAAGGGAAGGGCTGGGTAGGATCAGGGGTGCTAGTGAGTCCACAGGAGAGGTTGGGTGGGTCTATAGGGTGGGGTTGGTGGGTCTGTGAGGGGGTTGCCCAGTTGGGGATGTCGGGGCACTAAAAATCAGAGTCATTGGGGATGGGAATAGTACATTCCTGGGACTGGGGTTAACTCAGTTTTGCATCAGGTTTGTTGATCTAACTTAGTGCACCCCCTGAAGTGCAGTAACTTAGATCAAGTGCACCATTTTGGGGCAATTTGGCTACGGAGAGACATTACACATAAATCAGTTTAAGTGATCAGAAACTGGTTTAAACATGTAACAAAACAGATGTTCAGTGCACATAAACCAGCTTGAAAATGGCCACAACCAGTTTGAGATAAACCTGGTTGAATGTAGTCAGACTTAACTGATTTGGCTCAAATCGGTTTATACAATGTCTGTCCCAGTCCCCTTGCCTGTTTAAGATAAACCAGACTCCCCCAGCATCCTGGCATGCTCTCTGGGCTGGATGGAGCTCTCTGCTCCACAGCAGAGCTGGTCCCTCCCCTCTGTTCCCTGGCTGGAGCTCTGGCAGAGACTGCAGGCACATCAGGGTCTGCCTGGCTTCTCCCTGCCTTACCCCCACTGCTTGCTGGACAAGCAGGGATTCCCCACCTCCCTCCCTCCCATCTCCCACAGCACAAACCCTAGCCCCACAGACCATAGGCATGTGGTATGCTAGCTAATGCTGAGAGGTGTCTGGGTGTGTGTCTCCAATTTCACTGGGACAAGCAAACAGAACAGTGACCTCTTAGGGCTTTTTGGAGCTAATCAACAGGTCAGCTGGTATGCTGTTTAAGAAGAGTTTGAACTAATGGAAAGAGGCTATTGTTTTGCTAATGAAGTGATAAGCACTGTCATCAGCCCCCTGCTGGCTTGCTCACCTGTCAGTTTGCTGCAGACACTATAAAGAAGCAGGGAGAAAGAGATTGAAAAGCTCTGTATCATCAACAGATGCATGCACTGCACATACTCCCCTCCTTGCCTCAGAGTGCTAGCAGGGGGCTGGGGGCTGGCAACACTCCCGCCCCTTGAGCAGCCAGCAGGGAAAAGCTTGGGATGGTGCAGGCAGACCTCCCTAATCATAGGTCCTGCTGGGGTCTGGCCATGCCCCTGTCTCAGCGTAGCGCTGTACAAGGAAGGGGAGGGTTGCTCTAGCGCCCCCTGGCTTCTAGCCTGAGCCACTGCAGGCACGTGCCTGAAGTTCCTCAGTCCAGAGAAAATGTCTGTCCAGTTACAAACCGGTTCAGCCTAACCAAGTTAAACTAAACCTGCAAAGATTGAATAAATTCAGACTCAGGCTTTTTGAATGTCTGTCCCTAGCCTTTAAGCCCTCTGGATGCCTGCACAATTAGGCAGTTAGATTGACCGAAGCCTGGTTAGGTTGATCCAAATGTAATACCTGTACGTACCAAATCAGCCTTACACAGGAAACCTAACATAGACCACTGGCTGAACTAGCACCAAGTTCAATAGCACCAGCCAGAAAGTGTCTTGAGTTACTAGCTTCCTTTTATGATCTCTTACAGCCACACAGATTTCTGCAATTACAGGATTCACTGTTTTGTAGCTGAGAGCTCCGGTATGACAGTAAATATATCATCTAGGTTCCTGAGAATGAAAACCACAGTGCATGATAATAAGTTGGAATTTGACTAATATGATCTCCTGTTGCTGGGAAACCCATAACCATACTGCTTTTAGTGTACCTTTCAGAATTGTAACAGACTGCTTAATCATGATCAGTTGCAAAAAGCGACTAGAATAACAGTTTCTATACTTTACAACTTCTTCAAAACTCTGTTACTTGGACAGAAAGAAATAAGCTTATCCTGGGTTAAAATGATTTAAGTAAATGGAGTATTTTACTTGGCCCTGACTTGAGTGGAATACAGTTAAAAGTTAATAACCATAGATAGATAAGATAATGCAGAACTAGCGGTTGCTCAAATCAGATTTCAAGTATATGATTTAGTCAGTATTATTTGTAGGAAGGAAATAAACTGAGTTCAAGCTAATTCCTCAGTCTAGGCTGCATCTACTGGTTTTGCATTTGTTCTATTAGCAACTGAGTATCCTAGCTTAGAAGCATCCTTGACCCTCTATAGGGTTTCTGGAGCTTTATATAGCTCTTTATAACACTCCTCTGACAACCTGGGAGTTTCTGTAAAAATAGTCAAAGAAACCATATAATACATTGAAAATGAGCTCCAAAAGACAGCTATACAGGAATCACTACAGCATGACGAATGTACTGACCATGGCCTATTCTGACACATAAACAGAAGAATTTTTCTCTTTTGTAAACCATTGCCTGATGCTAAGAATTGCCATTTTACTAAAATGTTCATGCAATTTGACTAGTTTAACTGACTGACTTAGGTTATCTAAGGTCTTGATGAATTACATGAAGCCCTCTTAAAGACACATTATTTCTACTATTCTGTTGACAGTGAATCTAGTTGATGCACACAAAAAAATCGCTGTTTGTTTCCCTTTTTTTCTATTATATTACCAACTCCTGTAGAAAACGGACAGGAAACTTCACTTCATGAGGTCTGAAAAGCATCAAATGCAAAATAGGTGGTACCATAAATAAATATAAAATTTCTGTATTGATAAATACACCATACGGGGGCAGAGGGAGGGTATTCTGATTAACATCTGATTGGGGTTTAACAAAAAACAAACAAAGCCTAAAATAATTTGATTTTCTCTTTTAAAAAAAAATATTTTTATAAATTATAGTTCATCATCAAATTTCCCAAAAGCCTTTTTCCCCCACTAAAACTCTGACATTTAAAAAAAAATATCTGTAGCTTTACTTGGAAAATTTACAATACAATAAGAAATTTAGGAAGCATTTGAAACACAGTATATTTTCCAGAGTGCAAACCTAGTCTTTTATACCACACCCCACACCCATACACCAGAGCATCGAAGTATCACATATTTGTGAAAAATTTGTGATATTGTTTCATTAAATTTTGAAGAGAAAACACTTTCACTGAGCTTTGTTTATGACCCACATAGGGCTGTCAAATGATTAAAACATTTGATTTCGATTAGTTGCATGATTAAAAAAAATAGATGCAATTAATCACAATTTTAATCACATATCTAAAAACTCAAAATTATGTGCAGAAAATCTCAGTCATGCAAAATATGCAAAAAGCATGGACGTTATTCTCCTGCTCCACTCAGCATTGGTGAGGCCACAGCTGGAGTACTGCATCCAGTTCTGGGCAGCACACTTCAAGAATGATGTGAAGAAGCTTGAGAGAATCCAGAGAAAAGCCACTCATATGATTAGAGGCCTGAAGATCAAGCCACACGAGGAAAGACTGACAGATATGGGACTGTTCAGCCTAGAAAAGAGAAGACATCGGGGGGATTGGCTGGCAACTTACAAATATATCAGGGTGAACATCAGGGGCTAAGTGAACAACTATTCACTGAAGCGCCCCAAGGGAAAACCAGAAGCAATGGTCATAAAGTCCTAGGAGAAGGTTTCAGACTGGATATAAGGAAAAACTTATTCATGGTTCGTGTGACCAGACTCTAAAATAGACTCCCAGTTGGGGTGTTGCGGGCACCTACCCTGGAGATCTTCAAAAGGAGACTGGACACATACCTTGCTGAGGCTATTGGACCCCAGCAGTTTTTCCTTCCCAGTGCAGGGGGGCTGGACCTGATGATCTCACAAGGTCCCTTCTAGCCCTAAACCTCTGTGAATCTGTATAATTATGCAGGTACTTTGTATGGATGGGGGATGGATGTGGGGTGTGTGTGTAGGGAGGTATTTGTGAAGGTGTGGGGGGATTTTGGTGTGGGGGGGTTAGAGCCTGGGGAGGGGGTTTCCCATATATCCTGGCAGATTGTGGGGTACTGCAGATCAAGAGTGAGGGGCAGCAGCAGGGCTGAGGGTGCTATGGCTTAGGAGTGATGGGCAGACACACACACACACACACATAAATACACACACACACACACTCCCCAGCAGGTAGGTCTGTGGAGGGGAAGGGGTGTAGGGGAGAGAAGGGGTGGGGGGAGTGTATCGATGCCCTCATGGTGAGAGAGGGAATGGGGCAGAAGCAGGGGAAGGGGCTGGGGTGAATGGGGCCCCAGGACCAAGGTGGGTCATGGGATGGAGCCACAGTTCATCTAGGGGCATGGTGGGGGGGCTACTCCCACCATGGTATGCACCCTGGCAGAGTCATGAGGAGGCACGTGCCCCCCAAATTTGTGCATGGGGTGGAGGCAGGCTGCTATTGCATGCTGGGCTGTGTGCTTTTTTTGCCCCAGGAGCTGCACACTGGCTTCACCGCATCCCCTGCCTGCCCAGTGGTGAAAGGCACATGGCAATCACACGGCTCCTGGAGCTAAGGCAGAGGGGTGCAGAGCCCAGCCCATAGCAGCAGCTTGCCTTCACCCCATGCACAAATCTGGGGGGCACGTACCCCCCATGCCTCTCCCAGGATGAGCCAAGGGGCCATCCCATGATGTGCCCTGGAGCCCCATTCACCCCAGCTCCTGCCCCTACCCCATTCCCTCCCTCACCATGGGGGCCTCGATCTGCCTGCCCCCCCACCTCTTCTCCTCCCCCATGCCCTTTGCCCTCAACACACTTACCTGCTGAGCACTGCTCCACATGCTCCTGGGCTGCATACCTGGCCATCTGCAGGCTGCAGTTGGGTCTGTGCATGCCCCTCCCTCACTGATGCAGCCACCCAGATTCCATGCCTAGTCTGCCCTGTGGTCCTCTGTGCTGTTGCTGCTGCCCTGCAAGGCGGCCCAGAGGCAGCGGTGACAGCAGTGGAGTGAGCCCAGGTGTGGGCTCCAAAACCATATGCACAATTAATGAATTTAAAAAAATGTGAACAATGAACACGTTAATTACATGCGTTAATCACGATTAATTGACAGCCCTAGACCCAAAGCTTTCTCTGTTTGCCATTAGAAAATGAGGACTGATGCTCCAGACCAGAAGTGGCCAAGCTGTAGCACAAGCACTACAGGTGGCATGGGCAGCTTTGGTGTGTGACACATGACAGGTCACAGGGAGAAGACAGACAGAGCAGGAGGCAAAAGGCAGTGCAGGAAGAAGATTAAGCAAAGAATCACAGAGTGAAAAACAAAAGGCACAAGAGCAGACCGGGCAGAGGAAAAGGACTGGAATGGCATTCAGGGAAGGTGCAGAGCCTTTCAAAAGACTGGTCTACATTGCTCCAGTGTATGCTCATGTCATGGGAATCAGATTTCAATCCAAACTACTTCTCTGCCTTACTGAAGTACAACTGTGCCTTACTAATAATTCTGAAAGCATGGGAAAGAACTTCTCTATAACTGTCATCTGTTCTAGGGCAAAGTGAATGCAGGAACTTTCTGCTCATCCCAGGCACTACTAGTGACTGAAAATCTATGTCACTGTTTGTATCTTAAGTAAGCAAATACTCTTGGAATGCATCATGTTGTGTTAAGTCTTATGAAAAATACTTTCTGTAGCACACAGAACAATCAGGAGCACAGCTGAAAAACTTTCCACATCATGCAAGATACTGATTCTACATATTCCCCTCTGGCTGATGATTGCTACTGCCTTAACAACCAAGAAAAACTTAGTTTTCTAAGAGGGCTTCTGCCAATTACAAAGTAACTGGAGGAATCCGTCCTGGAACAAGTTTAGTGCAGAAAAGTTGCTACAGAAGGAGGCATTTCTATATAGACTCAACAGACCCCTCTTCTTGCTCTCCAAAACTCCCAGTCCTCAGTATTCCTTCTACCATGTTCTTCTCTGCCCCTTTCCCCAACTTTATGCCTTGCACATCTCCTCTTCCTTCTACATGTCTCTGTTTTTTGCCCTCTTACTATGAATCTTCCTCCCCCTTCTTGAGGAATATTCTTTTAATTTCTAATAACTCCTTCTCCCTCTCCTACTCTTGAACTGTTAAGACACCTTTGAGAAATAAATGGACTTAATAGTAAAATTAATAGCCAAAATAGAGCAGCAAAGGATGACTTTGGGACTCCAAATAAAAAGGGGGAAGGGAGATGGTTCTCTTATGACTGTGACTTGATAATCATATGTGGACACTCAGGCTTTGCACAGACATTACAGCTAGAAGTTCAGGAGGTTAGATTGGGTTAAACATGCACCCCTACCAGCCCCCCAACCCAATCTAACTCAGTAATTCGATATGTGCCAGGAGCTTGATGTAGATAAGTCAGGGTAGGCAGAGGGACAAGTGGGATCAGGGGCCTAGCTGTTTCCAAAGGGGGCCTGCTGGGATTGGAGAAGTTGTCTGATCCCATAAACTCTCTCTCTTCCCCTACACCCTCCCCACCATCCTTTCACCCAATGTTGCCAAACTGCCCCAAATTCTGCAAACTGCTCCCAGGGCTATCTTTACTGGTATTCACCAGTGCCAGGAGTTTGACTGAGGTGAGAGGGGAAGGAGGGTTGTTGGGGCTGGCAGCTTTGTCGGGGGTGGGATTGAGAGGACCAAGGGAGGGCTGGTGGTTCTGTGAAGGGGACTGGCAGGATTGGGTGGAGCTCTCTCTTTTCCCCCCCAACCAGGGGATAATTTTTAGCCTCCTGACTCCTCCCATCCTAGACAAATAACACCCCCCCGGCAAATCAACCCCCACAATCCTGGCCACCCTGACTTACTTCAATTGGCTCCTAGCACTAGCCACCACCAGTAAAATCTGCACCTGGAGCACTGGAGCAGCTCGCTGGATTGCAGGGGTTGGTGGGCTGGGGGGGGGGTAGCTGGTCAATGAGAGAGGAGTGGCCAGGGGGATAAAAATAACCCAGTGCCAGGGGGTCTAAGGAAAGTGCAGTCCCAGGGCTGAGGCCAGCAACAGAGCTTTCCCAGCTCCAGGGCTGCATTCAGAATGTATACAGAAGTTCAGTTAGACTGGTCTAGCTGTACCCAATCTAACTTAGCGCACCTTTGAGTTACAGTTAAATTAACTCAAGTCGGCTATTTTTGACTGATCTAACCGTCCTGGAACTGCTTTACAGTTCGCACTTAGATTGACTTAACTAGGGATCGAAGTATAAAATCTGTTCATGAGCGAATTAAATTAGATTGGGGAGCCATTTTTAACACAGTCTAAGCTCCCCCTAACCTCCCTGAATGTCTGTACCTACCCTCAGAGTTTGATTTTCAATGGACCACTTTAAACTGCAAAATATCTGCTCTGCCAGCACAACTAGGCATTTACAACCACAAAATTTAAAGGAGTTTTCCTTTACTTATACACACAAATGTTTAGTTTTTCATGAAAACATTTACTGGAAAACAGACAGAAAATAGCTTCTTTGGACTGACTTATAGCTTGCATCATATAGATACAATCCAAAAAGTCACTCCCAAATGAATACCAACCAGCAGTTGTTCTTAGAAAATAAATATCCTTTTGTTGTGAGATATTACACAGGACACTGGGAGAGACCATGTTAGAGCTGGTGGGTGGAATACCTTCCTTCAGTTCAGGCTAGATGAGGGAATAAGTGAATCTACCTTTGTTTAATGAAAACAGAAATAAGAACCACTATTCAAAATACATGCCATCTATAAGGACAATATAACCTCCCCTTCACCCCACCCTTTGAATTATGTCATCTTAGGTGTTTCAGTGGGGACTGAAATGAAATACAGGTGAGGGATAGATTTTGTTGCAACTTCATAGCTATGTAAGAGAGAAGAGGAGCAGAAACACACCAGTAACACACAAAGAAGGAAAAACAAACCTAGAGTCAGAGAAACTTGGGAGTAGCCCTGAGAAAAATCTTAGGAGAGAAAGATTTTGGGGCTGAACACTATCTAAAAGAGGCTTAGAACTATAAACAAAGAAACAGTTTCCTGTCTGAGTCCTAACATGTACAAGGAAACAGGATTTTATTTACTTTCTTTATAAGAAAACAGGACTACATCATAGAAAAAAAATGACTCCCATCAATTTCTCCTCCTAATAGAAACACAAGACTCCAAAAACTGGCTAACTCTTTGAATTAGCAAGACTATATCAGTACAAATAAATACATATTCTACAGTACTTTCTTCAAGTACCAACCATTCAAGTTCACTCTCATGGTATCTATATTTGGCTTTGTTAAATTCTCTCATATGACCTTCTCAGGCTGGATTAAAAAATTATTATGATAAACTGAAAAAAAGTTTCTGTAGTCAAATTTGATGTAGGTGACAAGATGGGTCTGACATTTCATTCATTTAAAAGAAAAATCTATAAACAAGCAAAAATTAATGCAGCATTAAGCTTTATCTGCACCTTCCTAAGCAGTAAGTTACACTTCTACCAAATATCAGCTATAACTTTTAGACTCACCGTGCATTTGTTTGGCTTCTCTCCTGAGTGAACTCGCATGTGAATCAGCAGTTTGTAACGGGCATTAAATGGCTTGTATCTTCGAGGACATCCTGCCCAGAAACACGTGAAGTCCTCTCCCTTTCTCTGGTCTATATGAATCTTTTCTATGTGCCGCACAAGTTCCTCTTGCTGCTCATAAAGAGCACTGCAATCTATCCAACGACAGCAGTGTTTACCATTAAAATCATCTAGTTCACCATCCTCATCTAATAGAGGGCCCTGGCCAGAAGGAGGCAAAGAAAGTTGATGAGAATGACTTAAGATGTCTTGTTGATTATGGTGCTGATGTGCATGGTAAGGGGGTGGTGGACCTTGTGGGGGAGGAGGAGGTTGTGGCAAAGGTGGAGGAGGAGGCAAATTAATTGTGCTGCCTGAAAAATCATCCACACGTTCACTTTTTAGTATGTTCATTGGCTGATTGTCTACCAGAGGCATCCCTTGTTGAACCACCATGTTGTTCATGATGGCTGCTTGCAAGCTACTTTGCTCCAATTGCTGCATCCGCTGGTATTCCACAGTTCCATTTTCACTGTAAGCTGGGAGGTTGACATTGCCATTAGCCATGAAAAGACCTTTTTGAGTGTTTGGAATAGAGCAAGACTGGGGGATACAGCTTCCTCTTACTCCCAAAAAATGCCCATAGACCTCAGGCTGAGGGGAGATGTTTGCTGGTGATGTCCTTGAACCATTTATGTAGGCAACCAGAGAGGTTGGGGATGTACGGATGATTGTGTTGAAGTCAATCCCAATGCCATCAGATAGAGGGGACAGAGAGAGGGCTCTTTTTTTGGAGCGAGCTGAATGAGACCTTGTTGAAGAATGGCAAGGACTAGGGTAAGGGGAATGGTTATTTTCCATACCAAACAAGTATGATGGCAATGAGTTTGATACACTGTTGCTCGACATAGATGTTCCAGGTGGCAAACTCAGTATGTCCCCTAACTCACTGCCATTTTGGGAGCCTTGGTTGGAAGGAACAGAAGGAAGAATCCTGTACCCATGAGACCATTCTTGTTTCACACTTGGAGTTGACTGACTTTCTGACAGGCTTAAAGTTGTGGAGGCTAAAGACTCACGTGACATGAGAGACCTGGAATAAAGGCAGGAAAAACAATGATAGTGGTTTTAGAAAGAGATCTTAGAAGTTCAATGCACTAACTTATATTTGTTCTTTTGTCTTTCTGAGTTAAGCTCATAATGTTTTTGGACCAAATTTTTTAAAAACGGTCCTTAACTGAATGTGTTCAAAGATTTGCATCCTAAATTACTCCATCCATAGGCACATCCTGGGATTGCATGCATAAACAAGATAGCTAGAAACCCAGTGGCCCTGATAAAGGAACTGGAAATCTGTAAAGCATTTCAAGATTTGGGATGAAAATTGATCCAAATGTCCCTGGCTTTGCACAGCTGAAATCAATGGGAACTTTATCATTGACTTTGAAAGGAGCAGGAAAAGACATTAAGTACAATGCTTTATGTTTCCACTTCTTATTAAGCCAATATTACTTTGTGTTAGGTGTACTGCCTATCTACCTTTTGACAGTAGAGGTAGAGAAGAAAACCAGAGGTTGATCCACAAGAAAAAAAAAGGGCTAAGAAAAAATAACAGATTATAGTATGTGCAGGATGATTAATAATAATATTATTATTTATAATTTTAAATAAAACAAGTTACAAACTATGTCTACTCTGCAGTCACCCTGACACCACTGTAGAGACTTCAGCTTGTGCTAATAAACCAAAATTCTCACTAGCTTGGGCAATGCCAGTAGCATACAACAATATCCTAATTCCAGTTAAATGAAGAATTCTATCACTGAAATGAGTGGGAGCAGGGATAGGAATAATGGTTCATGTGATACTCACAATGAATAAGGTGTTTACCAAATTTCCATAAATGATGCAGTTGTATGTTGACTGCTCTTGACATGATTCTGTTTGGTACTAAGATTTTTCATCCCTCAAGATTTGTAGAACTTTTTATCTGATTATTAAAGCTAGGAAAAGTGCATGAAATACAAGGCGAGGCCAAGCAGGCAAGAAAAAAATTGGTGGATTCTGACACTAGCTTGTACATTATTGTTCAGTTTCAAGCTGAAAAGTCCTCCATGTGCTTGTTTTTATTGTAGCACTTATTCTCCAGAGTCTTGGAGGCACAGCCTGGGTGGCTTCTATTACTTAATATGACAACATTTTACAGTGGTTAACAGTCAATTGACAGGGGAAATAAATCAGTTAACACTAATTTCAGATTGTTAAATTCTAGATTGTTTCATAACAACAAAGTCTTATGTGTTGGGTACCACTCTTGAAGTATTCCAGGAATGGAAGTGAGGCTCAGGGAACTACAATTTCCTCCCTATTCTCTCTGCTCCATGCACTAGTCATATGCAGCTCCCCTGTCTGTGGTATAAGCAAGAACGGAGTAATAACATTTGATTTGTAAATGCTAATTTGTGGAAAATAAAACTGGGAGGGGAGTTGGTTTGACTAATTCGGAATGGATATTTTCCTCTATAAGACAAAAACTGCCCATCCTTTTAACACACATTTTTTTATAAAAGCCAGGCACCATTGCCATCTATGCCTCAGTTTCAATCCCACTGAGAAAGATACTGATTTTTTAAGTGAAAAGGAAGAACACATACTGATTCAATTTAAATGAAGTTCCATTTAAAAAAAAAAAAAGGAACTCTGGGCCAAAATGTCAAGTATCCACAATTAAAGTCAGATTTTCATAAGAATTCAGCTCTCATTTAAGCATTTAAATAAGGACAAGCTTTTGAAAAAACTTCCACACTTAAATGCTGAGTTCTTTGAAAAATCTACCCCAAAGCTGTCAGTTAATGTTTTGAATATATATATCTAGTGCAGAGTTTAGAGATCTGAAATACATATATAACAAATAGTTAGATTCCCAGCTGATGTTAATCCACAGATTCTTTTGCTTCCTTTTATGTCAACAGAAGATTTGGATCAGAACCTTTTGGATTTACTTACCAGCCGCTTCTGTTTATGCAAAGAATTACCCTTATTCTCTCTATGTAAATGCAGCTGTGCTGTAACCTAAACTGTAGATTAAAACTTTAGAAATGGACATGAAACAACAGTGAAAACTGTTTTCTTTTTCTTGCATATCATCATTGAAGTTCAGCATTCTTTCTTTGACCTCAGAGAACTCTGCATTTTTTTAGCTTCTGACCTGCTCTCTCACTGAAGTAAATGGGAATTTTATCATTGATTGATTGAAAAGACAGCACAAAGGGGTTCAGTGCAGTGCCTATGGTAGAGGCTCTTCTTCCCCATATAATACAGGGTTTCCCAAAAAAACGTAGATTTTCTGGAACAAAATATACATTTTGCTGGTTTTTCTTTCCATTGGGAAAACTGAAATGAAACATTTTGTTTTGAGTCAGTTTAATATTAAGCTGTGTCAGATTGAGATTCCACAGTGCTTCATGGGAGTCCAAGTGTGGTACAGTGAAGGAGATATTGGGTGCATCTCCACCTTTAATGCACAGTGGACTATTTTACTGTCCACTGAAGTAGCACATAAAAAACTATGGCATTATACTAATGCACAGTAAAATAGGCTACTATGCATTAAGCATCACCTAAAAAGTGTGTGTATTGTGCTACTTCACATTAGGGCAGCCTAATATACATTAATTTAGTACCTCACATTGGAGGTACTAAATTTAATGTGTATTAGGAAAAGTGCATTAATGCTCATGTAGATGCGCCCACTGTTCAGCAGGGGAGCATGTGACATAGGGGACAACAGAATCATGATCTATCCAAACTAAAAGCTCTTAATAGCTTGTAAGGACATGTACTGGATAAAGAGTTAATTTGGCAAATCAAAAAGCACAAAAGGTTCTTAAGAAAGGCAATCTTCAGAGGTGAAATGATAGAAATCCTCTCTTTACAAAGTATCTTATAATGGAAAAAATAGTCTAAACTAGCCTAGTCAAATGGTAATATTGTTTTTAACCATTTCGAGATTATTCCTGGGCTTGCAGTGAGGTAATCTGATGCAAAAGAAGATATATGAAAAACAGCTGTATATTGTAAATAAGAATATTTACACTATAGCACTACATACAACAGTTATACGCTGTATTTTAAAATCTTCAAAAATGCCAAAGTCACTAAGTCATATTTTCAAAAGCATCTAAGTAGGCTCCTAAGTGACCCAGGTGCTATGAAAATTTTACCAACTGCATATACCACTAACATGACAGGGGTATACTGTATTAGTAACGGGGTGGTATAAATAGCAGGTCTTCTTTTTCTGTGATGTCTATGATCCTCTAATACTTACATTTATAACCTCAATAACCATACTGGAATTTATATATCCATGGAGACAGTGTATCATGAGCTTGACATCAGTGTTGTTTACTAGACTTAGGAACATTACAACATCATACCAAACATAAAATATAGAGAATCCTTGTTCCAAAAAATTGTGGGGAATTTTAAAAAAAATTCTATCCCATAAATCACTTCTTGCACTATAACTTTTTAAACTGGATAAATATAATTTTTGTGAAGTTGTGAGCACAGCATCCAGTAGAAGAACTACAAAGCATGGAAAAATTTGGACCAAGTTTCACTGTTAGTTACAATGATCTACACCAAGAGCAGGATTGCTATATATACAGTTCCTTTGGATTTTCCTAATTATAAGAGAGTGTAATTTGCTCCATTACACTTTTCTGAAAAAGCTGCATGGTAATGACCTATATGACAGAAAAATTAAACATTTTTATCTGTAATACAGAAGTGAAGAAAGGTAACTCAGGACCTTGTATCAGAAGGAGGTATATTCAAGCTGGAAGCATTCATTGCCCTCTGTAAGCTAGGACTGATGTGGTTGCAGGCTGTTGAGACCTGGTTTGCAGGAGGCGATATAGGTCCCAGTCGTTGAACTGTCATAGGGCTGCTGGTGACTACTAAATTGTTGCAGCTGCCTTTTCCAATGGACTTGCACCGAGGCCCATAGCCAAGGCTTCCTAAAAATAAATGAGGTACATTAATATTCATGTCCCTTTCCACAAGAAAAAATAGAGTGTTCACATTATATTGCATCCATCTTTACCCATTGAGGAAAAATTATTGGAGCTGCCCAGGTTGGAGGAAAAATGGTTGGGAGCCCTATAACTTCCTGTGTAAATAAATACTCTGAAGAGGAATAAGTTCTGTATGCTAATCAAATACAGACTAATTGTCTTAAATGAGAAGAATATCTAGGTTAGGTATTGGGAAACCTACTGTTGGAATAGCCGGGGGAACAGAGTAAACTGCTGAAGAATCACCATCACTGCATTCATTGATTATGTATAGCAGTGTCATAACTAAGGTGTGTTTTAATCCATTCCTCCAGATAAACTAAGAGCTCTCTAGAAGTTTATTCACATCACCATGCTATAACCAGAATCAAGCTAGAAATCAAAGGTACTACACCCAATTACTGGGAGGCCACTCCATTGTGAGTTTCTACTTAGATAAGGACACGGCAATATCTTTTAAAGGGGAGCACATGTTGCATGTTTTACAAAATGGGGCAGAGTAAATACTGCACCTTGCATTGCAATGGAACTCTAGAAGGAATTCTAGCTGAGTTCATCAGAATTTCTTTCAAGGACAAGCCTCCTGGACTTCCTTCCTACCACACATAGGTGGTTCAACTCTTAATCAGTGCTGCCTTGATTCAAAATAATGGGCTATTATAGAGTATCATGGCATGATTATTATGGGTTTTGGCAAATACAAAACACTCAACGTATTCTATATCCTGATGGTAAAAATCTCAAACTAAAGGATGAAGGTTTAAGTGATTGCTTTTATTAATACAAGAAAAGATTAATGCATTTAAGTATATGTCATAAAAAGGCACATGATATCAAACAAGCAATTTAATTGACAGGGTAGTTAGAAATGATTACCTAGGCTGCAAACAAGCATTTGTTGCACCCAGTCTCGGTCTAGAACAGGGGCAGGCAATTATTTCAGCTGGAGAACCCTTACCGAGTTTTGGCAAGCTATTGAGGGCCACATGGCTATCGAGGGCCATACCCTGGCAGGTGCCCCGCCCCCTAGTTGGGGCTGGAAGTCCCACTGCCTAACCCCTGACTTTTGCCACCAGAAGTCCCTCCCCTTGCCCCCAGAAGCACTCCTTTCAGCAAAGGGGTTTGCCATCTCAGAACCAGAAAAATACCAAATTATATTCTAAAAATCAAACATCTACAATATTCATTAATTTGATTTCAAAAAATATTTTTGTCCTGATTTACATGTTTCATAGTTTCTAGGGTTGGAAGGGACCTGAACAGATCATCAAGTCCAACCCCCTACCCTGGGCAGGAATGAGCGCTAGGATCATAATACCCCAGCCAGATATCTATCCAACCT
The DNA here is from genome assembly GCF_001723895.1 of Crocodylus porosus. Lineage (NCBI taxonomy): Eukaryota > Metazoa > Chordata > Crocodylia > Crocodylidae > Crocodylus > Crocodylus porosus. The sequence goes on along the minus strand of NW_017728950.1, from coordinate 59,319,012 downwards.
CCTCTCGAAGACCCCCAAGGTAGGGAAGAGTACTACCTCTCTTGGGAGCCCATTCCAGAGCCTGGCAGCCCTAACCATAGAGTAATGCCCCCTGATATCAAGACTGAACCTGCTCTCAATCAATTTGTGGCCATTATTCCTTGTTACCCCAGGTGGTGCCCAGGGGAACAGAGCCTCACCTATTTTCCACTGGTCCCTTCTGGTGAGTTTATAGACGGCCACCAGATCCCCTCTCAGTCTCCTCTTGTGAAGCTGAATAGATTCAGGCCCTTTAGTCTATCCTCATAGGGCCTGGCCTGCTGCCCCTGACCGTGTGAGTGGCCCTCCTCTGGACCCTCTCGAGGTTAGCCACATCCCTTTTGAACTGCAGCGCCCAGAACTGGACACAGTACTCCAACTGCGGCCTAACCAGCACCACATAGAGGGAAAGGATCACCTCCCTGGACCTGCTTGTGATGCATCTGTTGATGCATGACAAGGTGCAGTTAGCCTTACTGACTGCTTCCACACATTCATGGCTCATGTTCATCCTGGAGTCAACAATGACTCCAAGATCCCTTTCAGCCACTGTGTTGTTGAGAAGGGTGTTCCACAGCCTATAGATATGTTGCAGGTTCCTTCTCCCTAGATGCAGCACCTTGCACTTGTCTATGTTGAATTCCATTCTATTGTCATCTGCCTACCTCTGTAATTTCTGTAGTGTACATAGAGAAGATTGTATAATAGCTTAAAATGAAGTCTTACTCTTGAGTATTGTGGAAGGGTGTGGGGGGGTATGGGTGGTTGGCTATAGGTTTGTGAGAGGCTGTGGATAGGTAGGGTTGTGGGGGGTTATGGGGTTGGATAGCTGCAGGATTGTGGGTGTGTATGTGGGGTGAGGGAGTATGTGAGTGTGTGTGGATATATGGTGTGCAGGTAGGTACATGGTTTGTGGGGGGCTGTGAGTGTGTGGAGGCAGAGGGTGGCTGGGATGTGTGTGTATGGTAGTGTGGAGGGGTGTAGGTATATGTCTATGGTGGCATATGCACATGGGACTCACCCTATGAACACACACACATACACCCTCCCTCCCTGCCTCATTGCTCACAGTCCCCACCGTGGCAGTCACTTCCCCAGCCCCCACATGCCCCCCACCCACAGCTTCAGCACCACGTAGTTCCTAGCTGCATGGCCAAGACTGCAGGATGCAGCAGGCCTACCCCAGCCAGTGCCACACTGAGCCAGCCAAGAATCATAGGGGGCCGACCAGCTTCTGCTGAGTCCTGTGGTCCAGTGATGCAGCCAGGAACCACATAGTGCTGGAGCACCTGGCCAGCTAGCAGGAGGACAGGGAGGTGGGGAGAAGCGGCAGCAGCAGGCAGGAAAACAAGAAACTGGCAGCAGCAGGCAGGTAGGGCAAGTAGCAGTGAGTGGGCAGGTAGGCAAGAGCACACAACACCTGGGGGGGAGCATGGGGCCCACAACAGTGCCCCAGGGCCGGGGCTGGCAAGGGCCCAGGGAGGGCGGCAGGGATGTGGGGCCCAAGTTGGCAGGGACTCTATGGAGCCAGGCCAGCTCCCCACTCTTCCTGCTGGCGCAGCTCAGTCTGGCTTCAAAGAGCCCGTGCCAACCCAGGCCCCGTGCTCCTGCTATCCCACCCTGAGCCCCTGCCAGCCCTGGCCCAGGACACCAGCACATGACCTGCGCTCCCACCCGCCCACTGCCACTCACCCCCCCACCTGCTGCCACCATTTTCCCACTTTCTTGCCTGCCACTGCCGCTTCTCCCCACCCTCCCCACCTGCCCACCAGCCAGCCAGCCACTCCGGTATCACGTGGTTCCTGGCTGCATTGCCAGACTGCAGGACTCAGCAGAAGCCAACCTGGCCTGGACCTGAAGATGAGACAATCACCCACAGTTCTCCCCTGCCTCCTGCCCTGCCATCCCAGTGTTCTTAGCTGAAATTCCCTCTTTGGTGGAAGGAGCCAGGGAACAGCCCCAGGATCCCAGGCCAAAAGCCTCTACTAACAGAGCCTTCCAGGCTGGGCAGGCCTTGCTGTTGCAGCTGCTGGGTTCTGCCGCCAGCTCCCCCTGGGTCCTAGTGCCATTGGTGCCTTGTCATCTTTGGCAGGAAAGGCAAATAATACTTCATTTTCTAAATGTTTTAGGGGCCCCGCAGACCAGATAGAATGGCCTGGCAGGCTGGATGTGGCCCACAGGCTGTATTTTGCCTGCCCCAGGTCTAGAAGGTGGTTTACCTTAAGCTACATAGACCTAGATTAGGAGTGGCGTGTACAGCAGTTTGCCAGTACTAGGAGCAACATGTGCACCTCCTGAGGTGCACTAACTTAAATTGGGCATACCATTTCTGGCCAATATAAACCTCTTGAATGCCTGCACAACTAGACATTTAGATTGACCTAACCCTAGTTAGGTTGATCTACATGTAATGCCTGTACATACCCTTAGCTTTTTCAGATCTCTGTTTCCTGTTCCTTGTTCCAAATCCTCCACAAGCAAGGACAACATAATGATGAAGAGGGTGAGAAGTCCCTCACAGGAAATCTTGCACCTTCATTCTACTTTTGAGTTCTGTTATATAACTCTGATGGACATTTCTTATTAGAGGGTGCTCAAAGGGTTTTGAATTTCAGAAAAGAAGCATTTTAAGGCTCTTATAGCACAGGCAGGCTTAAAACAAAAGCCATGTCTTTCATTCTCTTCCAGGTCAAATAGGATTCCTCTAAATATAAGTAAAAGGAAACAAGGCAAGTCATTTTAGAAACTACAAATGAAGTTTAGATGTTTTTAAACAAAGAGCAAATAAGATTTCTCTGTATCTGTTTCCCATCTCTTTGCTTCTTTGACACACTTTCCTTTCTCTTTATTTTAGTAATAATAATAATACTAAAGAGTAATACTCTTCTATATATGTAAAAAGAGTGATCTTACATATGTAGAAGTCATTAGAGCTTCAAGGATCCTAATGTGCGGTGTATAAAATGACCAAGTGTTCTAGTTTTCTGGGCCAGTCCCAAATGTTAGTGAAGTATCCCAGTGTCCATGAGGACTCTGTGAAATAGGACTGCTTGTCCCAAATTAGAAAAATATGGTCCCAGCTATGCTATCTAGTGCCAATACTAATGCCAAGTAGTGAAACAAGATGCTGCTGAGGGGGTGCAAAGGAAGATTACCCCCTAAACCAGAAGTAGTATCATCAGGCATTTGTATACGCCACGGGGTTGACACTTGTTAATTTACCTTGCCTTAAAAATTTTAACATGGGTTATTTTGGTGTATCATGTTTGTGTTTACACATCATGGGCTTTTGAGCAAAGTAAGTCCTATGTGTGATTCCCTGAAAATTTCAGCAGGGGAAGCCAAATACCAATCTACCTTGGATTGCCCTGCCCCTGCTCCCACCAGCCGAAATAAAGCAAAATCCCTGACATCTGGTCAGGTCAGGCAGGGTGGGGGCAGACCCTGGGGCTGCTGCAGGGCAGGAGGGATGGGAGTTGCCTCTGAGGGCAGCGGGAGTGAGGGGCACTGGCAGAACTGGGGGACTGCAGGTCGGGAGTGAGGGGCACCAGCAGAGCTGGGGGGCAAGGGGCTGTGGGCCCCCTGTGCTGCATCCAGGCAGGTTTTTTAAATTTCTGCCCTCCCATTCATTTTCAACATGGCCACTGCTAGGTAGAACTACAGTTCCCAGAACACCTAGCGGTGGACATGTTGAAACCAGACCCAGGTACTACCTCCTGCAACATGGGAGGAAGTACACACCAGCTGGGGGGGAGGGGGTCCAGGGCATGGCTAGCAGGGTGGGGGAGGCTCTGAATCTGCAGTGATGCAGCCACCTCTGGCATGGGCAACTAGTGCCACATTAGTCAGGGAGGGCACATGCCCCCCCAGCAACCAGTCAGTGACTAGGGGAGTCCCCCTGTGGCCAATCTCTGTAATCACAGGGGGGTCCCCCCAGAAGTGGCAACAGCACTCCTATAAGTGCCTGTGGTGCTTCATCTGGCGCTACCATTCCCTGGCTGGTGCTCACAGGGGGGGCACCAATGCTCCCACTTGCCCCCCCTGCCTGTTGCCTCAGCAGGGAGCGCAACCTGTCAGGGGTGCACCAGAGCTCTCAGGGGGTGCAAGTGAACCCCCATGCACTCCTTACTTGTCAACACTGACTTCTGGAGTGGATCAGGGAGGAGTGACATGGAGGAACGGGGTGCCTGGTTCCCAGGGGCTCCCAGCAAGCCTCCTGCATACACCTAGCACCCACCAGGGTGCTGAGGTCAGTGGGGTGGGGGCAAAGCTGCCCTCAGGGCATCACCGCAGTGGATGCACCCAGGTGTGGGCTGCCATCCCCCTGACACAGCTCAGGCGAGTCTCGGGGACGGCAACCCCTTGAACCCATGTATACTGCAGGCACAGGATGGAGTTGAAGGATCTGGCCTCTCCTGGCCTCTGCATCCTTCCCCCCCACACAGCCTGTCTCAGCCCTGCTGATAATTCCCCTCCATCCATCATGCAGAACCTAACTGTCGGCCCACAATGGCTGCACCTCCTGAATGGGCTTTTGTGCGCCTCTCCAGCCTGGCACGGGGAGCAATCACTCTGCAGGCCCCGATAGGCCCCTTTGTTCCCACAGGCCCCTGCCACTTCGAGACTCCCCTGAGATTAATGACAGCCCATTTCCATGTATGCAGCGAGCGGGTGGGGGAATCATCCATCTTCTCCAACCTGAAAGCCCCAGGCAGGGTTCAGTCCCAGAGCTGCATCCCACTGCCCCCCGTCATCACCCGCCTGGGCTCCGTGCAGTATCCAAGGCAAAAACAACGCTTCCTCTGATTCTCCTGGCTCAGGTCTGGGGACAGCAGGGAGGACAGGGGGGTCCCACCTTGACCCTCACCGAGGCGAAAGGTGTGTGGGCCTCAGGTGCGCTGACCTGGGCTAAGCCCCAGCAAACTCACTCCCCTTGTGACCCAGGGGAGAGAACAAAAGAGATGGAGCTCTTTTTAAAGCAAAGCAGCTTGTCATATGTTTCAAAAGAAAATAAAGCTAGTTGAATATAACCACTGTTTTGATGCCCCTAGTGGTAATGTTGCTTTTATTTTTTTAATCCTAGCAGGGAGGCAGGGTAACTTCTCCATGTGTACTATGTGACAGAAGACAGTAATCCAGGAGAACAAAAGCCATGCTAAAAGCTATCAGGGCTCATGATAGAGGTGATATCTTTTATTAGACCAACAACATTGTTGCAATGCTTTTTTTTAATAGCAAGTTTTTGGGCACAAACACCCATCATCAGGCATTGGAGAAAAAGTTTTAAAAATTCTCCATTTGAAAGTTTGTATTTCACAGAGTCAGTGGATGGAAAACTCCTCTGGTCAGGCAGTTCTTAGATGATAAAAAGTCTCTCAGCTCTCTTGTGAGGCTATATTGATGCAAATTTGCTTGAACAAAGGCAGGGGCAGTCTCAGGTTTCAGGTGATCACAGTTGCTTCAGACATTCCAAAGAGGGCAATTATCACCTTTCTCAAGCCAAGCTCCCTCTCAAGAGAGGCTGAGAGATTTTCTTCCCCACCCCCCGCATCCCATCCCACCCAGAGACTGGAGATATTTCTAGGAACACACACACAATCCTGATCCGCAGCCCCCCAGCTCTGCCGGTGCCTCTCACTCCCAACCCACAGTTCCTGCCCCCCAGCTCTGCCAGGGGCCCTCACCACTGACCTGGGTCCATTTTCAACATGGCCACCACTAGGTATTCTGGGAACTGTAGTTCTACCCAGCAGCGGCCATGTTGAAAATGAACTGGGGGAAGAAATTTATAAAACCCAATGGGATGCAGCACTAGGGGCCCACAGCCCCCATCCCCCAGGTCTGCCAGTGCTCCTCATTCCCACCCCACAGCCCCCTGCTCCCCCACCTCTGCTGGAGGGGCCCCTTCTGTCCCCATCCTAACCAGGCTGGAGCGTGGTAACTCTTATCTCATGCAGGCAGCAGTGTACGTCTGGCCCCAGCACAGGCTGGAGAGAAGAGGGAAGGTTTGTAGCACCCCCCCACCCTGGGATGGAGCTGCCACCTTGCACCAGTTCAAAGCACCATCTGGGGGACAAAGGGGTGAACTAGAAAAAATCCACAGCACTATCTGGTGGAGAAAGAGGGTCATTACACATCTTTGAGTGCTTTTGTGTTTGCATGACACAAATCCATAGATATGGCAATGTAAGCAGTGGCAACGCCAACTAAAACATGTCTGAGCAGCTTTAGTTTAATGTGACAAAAAGACTTTTAAAGTGGCAGGTCCCAATCGTGCAAAACAAATTCAGTTGTGGTGGCGTAAATGTGAAATCTTGTGGCGTGTACAAATGCCGACCATGTTCTTATAGTGCTGCACCCAGCTTAATTCTGACACTCCGTACTGCATGAACATGCCTACATGTATCAACACCTCAGCAAAACTGATTAGCCTGTTCACAGGTCTGCACTACAGGAAGCCACAATAACTAGAAGTGGAAGTAATATAAACTACTTCTGGTTCTGGAGGTCTGTGGCTCATCCAGAACTGTTTCTCAGATTTTGCTCCCTGGAAATTGGTTGCTTTTGCTGTATCAGGTTAAACTAACATACAGACTTTATATAGTAGTTGTTTCATTACCATCAAATACAGCACCCATAGTTGAAATGCAACACTTATTTAATGAGACTCATCAAAATAAAGCCTACAATTTACACACAGTAAAGACTACTGCACTAACTGGACTTTGAAGGAAAAAGAGTTCAGGCAGCCCTTAATAACTCAACTTAAGTTCTAAGTTCGGTGTTGGGTTCGGAGTCCTCAAATGGAATTCTTTATAGGGCTGCTCAATGACACATATGGTACCAAAAAAACAGCTGTGCACTTGCTTCTGGTGTTACTGAGGTCTCCTAGAGCGGTTCAAGCGTGTCCAAAGAAAAGGGGGAAGATTTTTTTTCCTGCCCAAACATTCACAATGTATTAGTATGCAAAAGTGTACTATTTAATAAGCATTTCCAGGCATGTCTACCCAAGACGCTTACTGTGCATTAGCCTAATAACACTGTGCAGTAGCACGGAGGTTAAAAACCATGCTAACAGCGTACTGTGCAGTGTTATTAGGCTAATGTGCAGTAAGCATCACAACGTAACAGTGTGCCACCGCTACTGTGCAGTAACTCTAGTTACTACATATTTAGTTAGTACTTTATTAAGCAAGTACTAAACTAAATGTGTAGATGCTCCCACCATGTATTTTCTGGGACCTAAGTGGAAACCAGGCAGGAGAATCATAGTTATAGGTGGAAAAGTTATATAGTCTGAAATCATACACACCTTCTTTCCTCTCAAGGAAAGGAAAGGAAAGACTTATCAACTTGAAAGGTTGCCTCCATCTTCAAAGAATCCAAAGAGTTTTTTGTACTGTTTGGGTTTCACAACAAAGGGAAAGCATGCTACAGTAATAGAAGCCAATTCAGACTCTGCATATAACAGCAGAAAAATTACTTAAATGATTTGTAAAGAAGAAGAAGAATCTAGTTCAGCAAACTTGTTCATAATTTTAAAAAGAACAGCTCTAAGTCAGAAATTTGGCAAATGCTAACTGATTTTTTTTCTTGTGTGATAGCATAGTGGCACACACACCTAGCACACTCCCAAAAAATGTCAAACAAAAAAAACATCCATTTTCTTAAATCTAAAAAGAGAGAATCTAAGAAACCAAAAACTGTAAGCTTGTCAGGTTTCCATTGATAGGAAGGCCACATTTTGCTTAGCTTGTTCAAATAAAAATTTGAAACCATACAATTAGATTGTTGTTTATACATGATTAGACATGAGCTCACCTGAACTTACACACCCAAAAAGTCAGAAATGTGATCAGTGCAAAAAGGAACTATTAACACAGGAACACAAGCCCAAGTACATTACAATTTTCACACATGAGTAAAAGATCCAGTCTTGCAGGCTCTACATGTATGTGGATTGTGCATTTAACTACAGAAAGAGCCCCAAATATATCCAAAAGATTTCTGAAAGGGAGAAGAGAAAAAAATCAACAAAATAGAAAAAAGAAGGTTAATTTTAGTGATAAGACTGAACAAGAAATAAACTGTAAGTCACTGGCAATAGGAAACTTTTTCCATCTGCATTCCTCTACCTCAGAATTTGGAAGGAAGTGGCAGCTTTTTGTTACACTTTTACTTGTCTGGGAAGAATAAAGATGGAGTTGAGGAAGCAATCTCTACCATCCAAGGACATTTTTTATCATATAAGAATCTGCTGTTATTAGCTAGCTATTTAGTCTCTCTTGTACCTATGAAGCAATTATGAAGTGGGTATAAGATGCTACCAAAGCAGAAGGGTAGCATTTTATTTTCCCTTTTACAAAACTGTGAATGCCTCCGCAAGGTTCAGAGAACTGCAGAATCAGAATTGTATTCTTTAAGAGTCTGATCCAAATCCAATTAAAATAAATGACAGCTTTTTCACTGATGTCAATAGGTTTTAGATTAGATCCTATATTCTAAGAAAAAACAACACATTTATGAAACAATGACTGATATCTTAAAAAAACAGAGGATCAATTTCTCTTCTCACCAGGCATATCTACATGAGATGCTAACTGTGCAGTAGCTTAATAACGCTGTGTAGTAGCGTGCTGGGCAAAAACCATATTAATACACTACTGCAAAGCAGTATCAGGGTACTGCATAGTACATGTCACTAAAATCCCAGTGCTACTGCACATTAATTTAGTACTTGGATATCCATGTACTAAACTTAATGCTCAGTAACTATGGTGCATTAATGAAAGTATAGATGCTCCCACTTTCCCAAGTTTAAAACAGGTGATGTCCCAGTGAAGTACAAAATTGCATAAGAATAGTGTACAATTTATTCCAAACTGACATACTACGCATAAATCAAAACTACTTTTCATCAATAATTAACATTAATAGCTAACAAGGATAAACAGAAAAATACTTTATGGAAATGTTTTAATCCATCCATTTCCTCATTCCTGAGCCTGGCTATTTTCCCTCTTTGCCCTCAGTATTTAGTTAATAACTAAGCCTCCCTCATCTCTGACATACAATAATATTCCATGGGAATCTTCCTAAGAATACAGTCAATATGCACAGAGTACAGGAAATTCTATCTGCCATAAAATGGCAAATTTAAATTTAGATAACACTTTTTTATTCATCTTCTTTTCATGCCATTATGAAGGGGAACAGAGGGAAGAGATGAAAAGGAAAATATCTATTTACACACTTTTTCTTCTAGTTAGAAATGATGGCTGTAACAACAGCTAACTGTTTCATCTTCCACCTTTAACCTCCTATCTTAGCTTCTGCTACTTATAGAGTATAGTCTATATCATATCATCAGACAATGAAACTAGTTTTGTTTCTGTATCTTTAATAATAAATGACCTATAAATAAATGTATAGCAACATATACAAAATATAAAAAAAGTGTATACAAATACCCCAAAATACTGTAGTATAGCAAAAAAAAGTCATTAGGAGGTCTCAGGAATAAGGGTAATACCTGAAACTACTTAAACTAAATTTTTAATTGTCTGGATATCAAGTCAACAAGTTCCCCTTGAACTGTTTTCCATTCCTTCCCACCCTGCAGTGCAGTTTGTTATGGGTACTATAGTTGCTCTAAGATATACATCTTCACTAAAGCTAAAAATATACCCTGCAGGGTTCTGCTTTGCCTTTACAGTGACTCCAGCAAGATCACTTCTTCATGGTCCACATGAACAGCTGGTTTTAGCTAGGGAAGATCTCACAACCTCACTCCTTAGAGATATCAAACAACTGTAGTCAGGCCCCCCTGCTTAGAGCCTCCAACCTTATCACTGCTGAATTCTAGGGAGCTGGTGTCTTCATCCCCCTGTCAGCTCTGCTTGCCATTTTCTAGATTCAGGAGATGCAGTAAGAGTCACTACCCCCTGTCTATCCAGATCTGAAGGAGACAAAAAGTAGCTACCTTAAGGAATAGAGAAGGAAGTAGTCAAAACATATGACACCTCTAAAGAAGGCAGTAATGTTAGCACTGGGTGTTAGTCCACACCAATTCTAGAAAAAAAGGCTAGAGATAAGGCCAGCCCACAATTTTTTGGGGCCTCCTGCAAGAAAATAGTTTTTGGGACCCCTGCCCTGAAGAAGTTGGCAGTGGTGGCAAAGGGTGGTTGGCAAGCAACCGAAGAAGGCGGCAGTGATAGCGGTGAGGGAGGAGGGGTGGCAAGCAGCCAGACACAGGGGACCCCCTTAGTGAGGCCCCTTTTGCGATATAAGACAGGCCAGCCCTGGCTAGAGAGGAGGAGGAGGTAGCCAAGGAATATGCCTTGTCTCCAGCCTGTGAACATTTGGGAACTTGAACTGGTTCACAGGTAGGACCAGTGATCTGAATCCAGCCCCATTTCAGCAGGCCTCAGGGACTGCATTTCAACTAAATAGATTTAAACAACATTTCATTATATCTGATCAAAATTTCTAAGGGTTTCTTAGTAGCTAAGGTCAGGAGGGACCTGAACAGATCATCTAATCTGACCCCCTGCCACAGGCAGGAATGAATGCTGGGTTCACAAGACCCCAGACAGGTGATCATCCAACCTCCTCTTGAATTTGCCCAAGGAAGGGGCAAGGACCACTTCCCTAGGAAGTTGGCTCCAGATTCTGGCCACCCTAACTGTAAAATATTGCCTCCTGATCTCTAACCTAAACCTATTCTCCATCAACTTATTACCATTGTTCCTCGTCACCCCAGGTGGTGCTGGGGAGAAAAGGGCTGTTTGCTGTTGATCTCCCCTGATGGGTTTGTAGGCAGCCACCAGGTCCCCTCTCAGCTTCCTCTTGCCGAGGCTGAACAGGTTCAGGTCCCTCAGTCTCTCCTCATAGGGCCTGTCCTGCTGCTCTCTCACCAAATGGGTGGCCCTCCTCTGAACTTTCTCCAGGCTGGCCACATCCTTTTTAAAGTGCAGAACCCAGTACTGGACACAGTACTCCAATTGCGGCCTGACCAATGTCACATAAAGGGGGAGTATCACCTCCCTGGACTGACTTGTGAGGCACCTTTGAGTCCATGACAAGCTATGGCTGGCCTTGCTGGCTGCGGTCTGGCATTAGCGGCTCATGTTCATCTTGGAGTCAATAATGACTCTAAGATCCCTTTCCACCTCTGTGCTTTCAAGAGGGGAACTCCCCAGCCTGTATGTATGCTGTGGATTCCTTCTCCCAAGGTGCAGCACCCTACATTTGTCTACGTTGAACCCCATCCTATTCTCATCTGACCACTTTTGTAGCCTGTCTAAATCTAGTTGCAGCCTCTCTCTCCCTTCAAGTGTGCCCACCTCGCCCCACATCTTAGTGTCATCAGCAAACTTGGACAATATGCTTTCAACCCCCTCATCCAAGTCACTGATGAAGATGTTAAACAGTGCGGGCCCAAGGACTGAGCCCTGGGGGACCCCACTGCTCACATCTCAGCAGGCTGAGTACGACCCGTCCACCACTACTCTCTGGGTGCACCCCATCAGCCAGTTTTTTACTCATCCAACTGTGTAGGCATCAATGCCACAATTTATTAATGAGAATGAGGTGAGACACAGTGTCAAAGGACTTCTTAAAGTATAGAAAGACTATGTCCACGGTGACATCATCATCCAAGGATTTAGTTACCTGGTCATAAAAGGCAATCAGGTTGGTCAGGCAAGACCTGCCTTTGATGAACCCATGCTGCTTACCCCTGAGCATGATCTCCCCTGCTGGTCCCCCACAGATGTGCTCCTTGATGATTTTCTCCAAGATCTTCCCAAGCACCAAGGTGAGGCTTATGGACCTATAGTTACTTGGGTCCTCCTTCCTCCCTTTCTTAAAAATGGGGACCTCCTTAGCTAGTTTCCAATCCCCTGGCACCTGGCCAGATGACCACGAATACTCATACAGCCGGACCAAGGGCTCCATGATGACCCCCGCCAGCTCCTTCAACACCCTTGGGTGGAGGGCATCTGGACCTTCAGATTTAAAAATGTCCAGCCCTTCCAGAAGATCCCTAACTACCTCTGCGCTGACCCAAGGCCTGTCAGAGCTATCTCTGACATTGTCCCTACCTCTGGCAGGAGGGATGTCCCAGTCCCTGTTCAAGAAAACGGAGGCAGAGAAACTGTTAAAAATATCGGCTTAGCCAGAAGGTTACCACTGGAGTTTTGCCTGGTGCCCTCTTCTTGCTCCCAATGTACTTGAAAAAGGACTTTTTGTCCTTAATCCTGGAAGCTAGCCTGAGTTCCATCTCTGCCTTGGCCTTCCTAATAGCCCTCCTACACTCATGGGCCGAGGAGGAGTACTCCTCCTTGGTGATAGCCCCTCCCTTCTACTGGTTGTACGCCACCCTTTTAGTCCTCAGGCATTGCTGAATGCCCTTGCTGAGCCATGGGGGTTTCTGAGCACTCTTACCTGTCTTGCTTCTCTCAGGGACTGTTACCCTTTGGGCCTGGAGGATCACCCCTTAAAGTACGACCATCCCTCATGGACTCCCATCTCCTCTACCTTCTGGGCCCTCAGTGTCTCCCCCACTAATCTCCAAAGCTCGTTGAAGTTGGCCCTTCTGAAGTCAAGGGCTTTAGTCTTGCTATAAGCCCTTGACACCCTGCGTTGGATAATGAAATCCAGCAGGTGATGATCACTATTGTCCAGGTGGTAAAGGATCTGCAGTCCCCTTACCAGGTCTTCCCCAATGGCCAGGACCAGGTCCAGCAAGGTGTTACCCATAATGGGGCTGTGCACCTCCAGGATAACGTGAAGGTCCTGTAATACAGCCAGGAACCTATGCAAGCAGTCAGACCTGGCTGTCTGCTCCTCCCAGCAAATGTGTGGGTAGTTTAGGTCAACCATGACAATGACATCCCTTGACCTAACGGCCTCCATAAGCTGACCGGAGAAGTCCTGGTCCAGCTCTTCCCCCTGGTTAGGTGGTCTGTAGTAGACACCCACCGTAAGGTCTCTTTCGCCATGCCCCCTTGTAGTTTGACCCACAGTATCTCCGCCCAACCCCCCCCCCCGACAAAACCACATGCCTCAGGGGATATATCAGCCACTACACTCTGTTAACAATCATATTACCAGATCACGATTTAATTGTGAGCCTTTAAAAATGTGGTGGTTCTCCCTCTCCCTCTCGTGCTCTCCTTCTCTCTCTTTTTCTCTCTCACACACACATGCATGTGCACCTTTCTTTGTTTAATTAGGTTTCCAGCCTAGACTTCATGGGGAAAAATATGAAAGTTAGGCAAGTGTATACTAAAGGATTAGAAACTAGAGAGTATATAAAAGGACCCTCTTTTTGTTTTCATCTTGTGATATTTAAGATTGAGTCTGTTCTTGTGGTTTGGTTGGTTTTTGTTTTGTTTCATTTTGTTTAAGGTCTGACTTTTGATTTTTGAGCACTTGGAATAGACAATGCTGTGTTAGTAAGAAACTTCCTCTGAAACATCTGGCAGTGGCTACTCTTAGAAAGTGAATACTGAATTAAACAGACCATTAGTCTGACCTGTTATAGCAGCTTCCAAGTTCCTAACTGTTTGCACAGGCCTAATCTTTACTATCAAGAACAATAATCCAAGGGAAATACATCAAGCAGAATTATAAGACTACATTTTTATTATGGGAAAATAGTAAGAAAGTAAAAGACTTTCAATGCTTTGTATCTTGAAAAGCTGGTTTCCTTTGCTACCAGAGTACACTTGGTAAATTAGCTTGCATTAATTTCTAAAGCTATTTGCAGTTCACTTCCATGAGGTAATCAGGCATGTACTTTCAGCAATGTTAGTGTGAGACGAAAGAGACTGACAAAGCAGCATGAAGAACAATGTCTCCTTTCAAGTGGAACTGGGTAAGAAATTATCCAGAACTGACCGGTGCAAACAATACCATGCAGGTAATTAACTTGGCTGGTTCAAAGCAGACAGCAATGAGATCACCTACTTCTATGGAAACAGATTTTAGCTGTTGAGTTCAGACAAATGAAAACAGTCATTTTCAAATGGCTAATCTAAAAATACATGATGAAATAGTTAACTTTGTGAGAATTTTGGGAAAGCACACATAGTATAGCGCACGGAGATCATTTCATTTCTTCATTTGGATCTGGTGTCCATAAATGTATATAATAGTTTATATTAATAAAGTAGCAGCACTTATATTAGCTATAAACCAATTGATAAAAAGCTTTTTTGAAACAGTTTTGTTTTGCTTTCTCATTTTAAACAAGGTAAACTGCACATACCAACTACTACTTAACTGAAGTAGTGGAAATGTTTTAACTGTCATCTTGCTTCATTGTCACAAACAGTAAAGTAAGTAGCTCTTTATTAATAATCAGTGATACTGGATAAGTGAACTCTATGCAAACTCAGTTTCTTTTCTAAACTGATTTTGCAGTTGCACCCACTTTTCTGCTTCATATGGTCAGGGCACTCCATCTGTCCCTCAGTTGTATTATACCTCTTGCCCTCCATCTCAATTCTATGCTGTTACCTATTTTAACACTGTTTATGGTACAAGTTTTTTACCGATACCCAACAGTGGTATCTATAGACCTACATCTTGCCCAGCTGTTTTCAAGTGATAAAACTGTTATTCACAAAAGATATATAAGCCAGTTTCTCTCACCTATTAAGGACATTCTGCCGAGATCTGATTTTCCTCTTGCATATTCCAGTGTAAATCTAGTGATGCTGTTCATGTCACTAGAGCTATTCAAGTGGCAAATCAATATAAGCATGAACAGAATAAGACATCTCTACATAGCAAAGGGAAAAGAAGAATAGTTACAAATCTTACTCTCATTACCACTGAGAAAAATTGAGGTTTGAATATTACAGTATTATCAGGAAGAAAACTATGAACCTGATCAAAGAACAAGAATATGTAATATGAATCAGACAATGTCTTTCATTCCTAACACTAACTTGCTGCTTAACCCTGGGCTAAGCTAATGTACAGTTGGGCACATCTATGTCTGTTTGTTATATCATTTTTTGGCTACATGAGATCTGAACTGCTTGGGAAGCTAAACAAAACAAATACAATGAAACCATATTGTACGGCGCACTGTGATCTGAATAATGTGGTTCAAAGACCCATGTGACAGGGAGATGCACTGTCATTAAAGAGACTTGCAGATAGGCATAAAAAAACACTGATTCAGTCATGAGCTTTTATTGGAATGGTCCCTTTCCTATGTTATATCACTACTACTCAGCATCCTCACATATGGCCATAACATCACCAAGGAGACACTGCAAAGCAGTGTTAAGACATTGTGCAATGATCTTGGGAATTTTTAAAGATCTTTATTAATTTACTTTTTAACATATGTAATAAAGACCTTGTAAATTCAAAAGTGAAGCAAAACAGCAGGCTACAGACAAACCACAAGTGTGCACAGCCTACAAAAAACAGTATCTTGGAATGCTACACCAATTCACCTCCCACAATACCTCCCTAGTGATATCATCTCTCTCACTGAGAGAGAGCCGTGCTTTTTTGTAGCTAAGGGTTAAATTCTTGTTGTATCACACACAATTCCTCAGTTTTATCATTAATCTTAATGAAGGGAGGCTCATAGGACACAATTTCTGTTTTGCCAGCATCCCAAGCTTCTCAGAGGTGGGACACAAGATCTTGTTCAAATGGTAAGAATCCTTTTTTTTTTTTTTTTTTTAACAGAAACCTGGTGGGATTCTACCCAAGACTGGGTAGTAGACGTTGAGGGCTATAGGCTGTATAGACGGCATAGAGTAGGGAAAAAAGTGGGGGGTGTAGCGCTCTGTGTTAAAGCGCAGTACACATCCTCGATGATCAGGATGGGTTCAGAAGAGGGGTAAACTTAGGCACTCTGAGTTAGAATGCAAGGGGGTCATGGGGAAAGGGACTTGATAATGGGCATCTACTACAGACTGCCTCACCAGGGCGACAAGCTGGACCTGTAATTTTCAGGTCAGCTCATGGAGGCCTGTAACAGGTCACCCTCCCCAGCACCATCTTCCTGGTCATCCACGCCTTACGTGGGGCGCCCTTGGAGCCCTCTTTGGAATTCTTCCATCCCGCCCTAATATCGCCTGCCACATCTTGATGGAAATTGTTATGCGAGCGAGACACTGCCTATTATATTGGGTATGTTGGGGTCTCTCCTAGGATGGCTTGACCCCCTTTTTTTCTACCTAGGGCTCCCCATCGAAACCCACTAAACAGGGTTTGACTCCAAGGCTCTAGCTTTTTCTTCTAGTGCCTGGAGGCTCATGGCCCTCTTTTCTGCTCCCTTTTGGAGCCTGGCACTCCCTGACCCCAAGGCATGGGTGCCAGCCCCACAGCCAAGAGGCTGCAAGTTCAAAACCAGGGTGCAACTCCTGAACCTGCACCCTGTCAGTCCAAGCAAAGAAGTCACACCCCAGGTGCATCAGGGCTCCCTGGCCTTTTTAAGATTGTCCTTCGAGTGCTGGGGTTTGAGTCACCCAAAAAGCTGCACCCTCACTGGCGCCAGGACTGTGCCCCCCCAAAAAACTGCGCCCTCACTGGTGCCGGGGTCTGTGCCCCAAAAAGCTGCGCCCTCGCTGGCTCCGAGTTCCCACTCCATAGTGGGTCATAGAATCAATGAGTCGGAAGGGACCTAGACAGATCATCTAGTCTGACCCCCTGCCATGGGCAAGAATGAGCACTGGGGGTGGGAGGGGTCATAAGACCCCAGCCAGGTGCCTATCCAGTCTCCTCTTGAAGATTTCCAGGGAAGGTGAGAGCACCACCTCTCTGGGAAGCCTATTCCAGGCTCTGGCCACCCTTACAGTGAAGTAGCTCTTCCTAATATCTAACCTAAACCTGTCCTCCCTCAGCTTGTGGCCATTGTTCCTGGTGACTCCTCATCCCCAAAATGAGGCCTTGTCCATCCCCTAATAGCCTCACACAAACCACTAGGTTTTACTCAATAATCACAAAAAATAATAATAAAGCAAAGCAGCAGGTCAGCTTACCTGAACTGTTTTGGGCCTTGGCTCTATACCGTTGGCCACAGTCCTGGCTGGGGTGCAGCCACCATCTCTCAGGGGCTTCTGTAGCTTCCCCCTTCCTGCCATGGGCCACTCCCCAAGCTTCTTCATGCAGCTCTCAGAGGCACTGCTTCCCCTTTGGCTGCTGAGCCCCTTACTGCCATTCAACTCAGGGTTTTTACAGTCCTACCTCTTCTGATCAGCTGACTAGCCATCCAGGTTCAGCAGTTAACCTCTTCCTCACCAGCCCCTTCCAGTACCAGGAGGTACACAAGCCCACCACAGGAAATGCCTTGCTGGATTTGGTCCCTGCCACAGGTGATGACCTGGTGAGGGATCTGCAGGTGCTCGACTACCTAGGCATTAGTGATCATCATCTGCTGGAATTTACTATCTGGCACAGGGTGGTGAAAGCAAGCAGCAAGGCAAAGGTCCTTGACTTCAGGAGGGCTGACTTCAATAAGCTAAGGAGATTAGTAAGAGAAACACTGGGGACTCGGAGCTTCAATAAGATGAGAGTCCAGCATGGGTGGCTGTTCCTTAAGGAGACGATCCTCCGAGCTCAGAGGTAGTCAGTCCCCATGCGAACCAAAGGGCGCAAGAGTGCTATAAAGCCCCCTCGGTCCAGTAAAGACATCCAGGAGGGCCTGAGGGCAAAAAAGGTGGCATACAATCAATGGAAGCAAGGGGCCATCACCAAGGAGGATTATACCTCCATTGCTCGTAACTGGAGGGAGGTGGTTAGGAAGGCCAAGGCAGAGACAGAACTAGGGCTGGTGACCAGAATTAAGGATAACAAAAAGTCCTTTTTCAAACACATAGGGAGTAAGAAGAAGGCGCCAGGTAACGTGGGGCCCCTACAGGACAGGTTTGGCAATCTGGTGATTTCAGCAAAAGAAAAAGCTGATCTCTTCAACGAGTTCCTTGTCTCCATATTTCTGAGCAGGGTTGGAGACAGCTCCCCCACTAGGACTACGGACAGGTTCAGGGGACATGACACCATGCCTAGGCTCAGGGACGATCTAGTTAGGGAACTTCTGGAGGGGCTGGACATGTTTAAATCAGCAGGTCCAGATGCTCTTCATCCAAGTGTACTGAGGGTATTGGTGTAGGCCATAACAGGGCCCCTGGTATGTCGGTATGAGTGCTTGTGGTGCTCTGGCCAGGACCCAGAGGACTGGAAAAGGGCCAATGTGGTCCCCATTTACAAGAAGGGGAGGAAGGAGGACCTGGGTAACTATAGCCCAGTTAGTCTCACCTTGGTCCTTGGGAAGACCTTTGAGAAAATTATCAAGGAGCACATCTGCAGGGCACCAGCATGGGAAGTAATGCGCAGGGGAAACCAGCATGGGTTCACTGTGGGCAGATCTTTCCTGACTAACCTTGTTTCCTTTTATGACCAGGTCACAGAGTCCTTAGATGCAGGCGTTGAGGTGGATGTTGTCTACCTGGACTTCAAGAAGACCTTTGACACTGTTTCTTACCTCATGCTCATAAAAAAAACTAGGCGAGTATGGCATTGATGCCTACACAGTCAGATGGGTGGCAAATTGGCTCAATGGTTGCACCCAGAGAGTGGTGGTGGACAGGTCGTTTTTGACCTGGACCAATGTGGTCATTGGAGGTCCCCAGGGCTCGGTCCTTGGGCCTGTGCTAGTCAACATCTTTATCAGCGACTTGGAGATGGGCATAGAAAGCACGCTGTCCAAATTCCCTGATGACACAAAGATGTGGGGGGAAGTGGACACATTGGAGGGGAAGGACAGAATACAACTAGATCTAGACAGGTTACAGAGGTGGGTGAATGAGAACAGAATGGAATTCAACACAGACAAGTGCAAGGTGCTGCATCTAGGGAGAAGGAACCTGCAACATATCTATAGGCTGGGGAGCACCCTTCTCAACAACACAGTGGCTGAAAGAGATCTTGGAGTCATTGTTGACTCCAGGAGGGACATGAGCCGCCAATGCAAGGAAGAGGTCAGTAAAGCTAACCGCACCTTGTCATGCATCTACAGATGCATCACAAGCAGGTCCAGGAAGGTGATCCTTCCCCTCTACATGGTGCTAGTCAGGCTGAAGGCATATGGTTAGGGCTGCCAGGCTCTGGAATTTGTTCCCAAGGGAGATGGTACTTTCTCCTACCTTGGGGGTCTTCAAGAGGAGGTTGGCTAGATATCTGGCTGGGGTATTATGATCCTAGCACTCATTCCTGCCCAGGGCAGGGGGTCGGACTTGATGATCTGTTCAGGTCCCTTCCAACCCTAGAAACTATGAAACTATGCAACTGTTTCATTTTGGATGGACTGCAATTTCATGTACTCAAGTTATATAATGCAAGAAATGTATGAATCAGACTGTAACTTATGATTCCTTGTTTAAGACAAGATTGTGCTTAACCAGTGTGGGGGTAACCTCCCTCATGTGCACAGGGAACATGCACAATTCAGGACCATGTACTCCCAGCAAGCCTAGATGGGTAATGTGGGTGAAGGCATGACTCTGCCCCTTCCTCTCCTCAAGAAAAAGACATGGTCCTTCCTGATCCCCAGTTCCTTCAGTGTCTGATGGGATAATAGCAATAACCAGTCCCTTCAGCTAGTAAAGCACAAAGGCAGGCAGTTCTCAACTGGTGTAGACTGTCATCTTTCACCATCTGAAGGTCAACCACAAAAACGGAGGTAATGCAAGAACTGGGGGGCCCTTTGCACCATGCTCTCGGTAAGCAGGAGACATCTTGATCCTTAACAATTTTAACAACAAGTTGCCACACTGCTTGTAACCCTGCCATCTCATGTCTACTCTAGCAGGACACATATGAGCCAGTGGACAGTGCACACAAACACAATAAATGCTTTGCTGGAATTTAAGGTGCACTTGCATTTGAAACTCTCTGGCAAACCCCTATGTATGGCCCCTTGTAGCTGAATACCATCTCCCAGTAAAGCATTTTAGTCTTCAAGAGACTAAAATCCAAAAGCTGCACAAAACACCATTACATACTTTGACACTAAATAAGAAGAGGTTGGCAGACTTTAGCACTGCAAGAACTACGGGAAATGGCTCAGGTATTATGTAAACAGGAACATAAAAAACTTGGAATTACATTAAATCCCTGTCTGCTTCCCAAGTTAAAGCCACTGTGCAAAGATGTTAAATTGCTGTAACTTCAAAACCCAGGAGTGCTTCAGTTAAATGTCCCCATCTGAGCTTGCAGGAAATATAAATGGGTGGTTCCTTCTTTCTCCTGACACTAAGAGCAAGATTTAATGTTGTTTCTCCTAAAAGATTATATGAGAATGTTATCCTAGATGTCAATTTAACCAGGCAGAAATAATAAGCATACAGCCCACATAACGTATGCATTCTAAGAGGCTTTATGCTCAGTTAATTAGTTTAGCTATTGCTTTCATGGTTCATTTACAAGCTTCATGCTTCATTAAATATCAATACATTTCATCACCTCAAAACACTTTTCAGTAAAAATACAATTGTCTTTTCAAGTGATAATCTTGTTAACTCACACACACACACACACATTCATATATTCAGTATATGCATATACCGTTAACTGATACATACATTTCAAGCATGCTTATCAGATATTAGCAAAGTTTGAATTTCCACAGTAGCGGTAACTCAAAGCAATATGCAAATCTCATACAATTTAAAAAATATATCCTTTATCAAGAAAAATCAAAATCTTTTCAACATATGTAGTTTTCAATATTTAAAAAATTACAGTACCGGCAATCTAACTGGTCCACTGAAAGGTTCTTGGAATTCCCTCATGTGAGAGGGATGTCCTTAGCTTGCTTTAAAAAATCAGGGAAGGTCAGATATTGTGAAGACAAGCCCTTCGTACCAACATGTTAGTAACCTGTGAAAGCTGCAGCTACCATATATTATTTGGGTGAAGAGCTTAACAGGATTCAAAAAAGGCATTTATATGGCCAATGAAAACATTCCCAGTAACTCCCCCCTTTTATAGAAAGGATGTAAATTCTCGTGCTTCAGGACCTAAGCTCATTCCTCTGAGTTAGACAGAAGCTTTCCAGCTGGGCAAAGTATTACATGTAGGATTACTACATGTTTTTTCAAAGCTTCTAGTACTTCACACTTCATCTTCTTTTGTGAAATGGAGTTACTATTGAATATAAGAATATATATATTATATAAATAAAAAAAATAGCAAACGGTCCCATTCTTATCATCTTAATTGAACTGCCTTTTACAGTGCAGTCACTATCATCATTCTTCAAATTATGGCTTATTTAGGTTATTTAAAAGCTGTAATGTTATTACATTGTGACCCAAACAAAGCCTTACATTTGTCTTTCCACTTTTATCTCTTCAAGTCACAGAGAGGCAAACCCTGGGAAAATTATACAAACAGCCACAAATATTTAAAACCTGCATTGTCCCTACATGCTTCCACTCATCTCAAAGCTTTAGGCATTTCTTTTTCAAATTTATTCTTTCATTAGACCAAGACGTGCTAATTAATTGGAATTTCCCAGCGTCTTTGTTATTGTGACAAAAAAAACTCATTCCTTCATGTTAAAGTGGGTCCATCTACCTTCTACAAAGCCAGCAGGAATAAGAGGTAGGATTAAGACCACTTGAATGACCCAGACCCTGTAAAGACTACTCCAGTTCCTGCCCTCAGCCTTCATCCTTGCCAAAACTGATTTATGGAGAATGACATCTTAACCACAGCTTTTATTTCACTGAAGAGGCGGCTGCTGAGCTGACATTGTTTGGATCTGAAATTGGCTACCGAATAACATCTAACCTAAAGATGTAGAAAACAATATTGGCATACCACAGCAACCTTGTATGTGGATGTCTATGGGGTGGAGTGGAGTGTAAACAGTTTGAAGGATGGCAAAAACTGTTCATGGCTGAAGGCACATAAAAGGCAAACGTATGCATGCACTGCACTGAGATAAAAACACCTTTGTTAAAAGGGAGAAAACCAGACTACACTCTTGATGGAGACTGAAATCAATTAAACAAGTGATACAAGCACTGTGTTATAGATAAGTCAGACCAACTTGAAACTCGTTTAATGCAGATGGTTATGGGTAAAGTTTTCAAGTATGCCTGCTTGATTTTGCATCCTAAGTCACATTTGTAAATAAGACTTTGGCTCCTAACTCACTTAGGATAGAATTTTTAAAACAGCCCTATGGAGTTGTGTAACCAATTTTCTTCAATATAATGCATGTATTTAATAATCTGGTACAATTTACATTAGCGATGGTCACTGGCAATTTTCCTAAAGTTAATGGAAACTATGGATGCTCTGTATCTCTCAGAGTAGGTTCCTGTTTGTTATTTTTTTTACCATTAACATCATGTTCATTGTTGTCCTGTACAGAACTTGAAATTCATAGAATGCCTTACAGTTTGTAAAATACAAACTGTTTGTTAAGTATTTATGATGTGCACAGCATTCTACAAGACACAAAGCAGAGCCAACAATGAACTGAGAATGGCATGCACCCAAAAAGCTAGGCTATTGGATCCAAGAGTGGAATTCATAAACCCAAAGTAGGTGCCTAAATTCCTTTGTGAATCTCTCCCTTATGGCCTAAGCAAGACAAAGAGGGAAAATCAAAACAATGGACATCTCAGAAGAGGCAGTAACCAGGGAGGTTGTTTGTCTAATAGTTTGTATTACTGGTTCTCTTCCTGTGTGTGACATTTAAGAAGCAAGTCTATAAGGTAGAGCTGAATGAAGAGAGGGCGTGGATTGACAGATGTGGACTGTCTGTTTTGAAGTGGAGCTATTACCCATAATGAGCTTGTTAAAAAAAGTGTGTTATGAGGAAAATGACCACTAAAAATGGGATGGATAATAAATGTTTAAATTCATGGTCTAATAACACAAGCACAGAACTTCTCAGGTCCTACATTTTAATGAAAGAAACGTCAGTAGTTCCCTCACTAT
Source organism: Crocodylus porosus (assembly GCF_001723895.1). NCBI lineage: Eukaryota > Metazoa > Chordata > Crocodylia > Crocodylidae > Crocodylus > Crocodylus porosus. Next base: position 59,296,005 of record NW_017728950.1, on the reverse strand, counting down.
AAATGTCATGCTGCTTTTGGACACCAGCACCACAAAATCTATCATTTTAATTTGCCCCATGTATACTCCTCAAAAAGGCAATGCCTATTTTTAAATGTCACTGCAGTTTTTTTTAAGAAGTTCAGGAGAACCCTCAGACATAGTCAACATTGTGAACTGTATAGACTAGATTTATTCTATCCATTAGCTGCATGAGTTGGGTTAGGCATTGTTGTATGTATTTGCCCAAATGTAGCAACAATTAAGAGGACTCACTCATGCGTGCAAGAATGATACCATGTTGGCCAGCACAGACAAAGGTGCTCTACAAAACCAAATGAAATAATCCAGTCTTCTCCCAGAGAAAGGGGAAATAGGAGAGTAATTGTGACTGAGACTCAATTTGTTCTCTGGTCTACTTCTAGAGTACGGCAGCTTTATGCCATCCTTACTCAAGGCAGACTATCAAATGACAATCTAGCCCCATACAATTTACAAAGAAGTATTAAACCTGAAATTTGGGTGCCCCAGTAGAGCCATTAAAATAATGACTAACTAATGGGAACAATGATTGAGAGAGAGGTTGGGGACACGAAGGAGATTTGGAATGGGCAAGGAAGGATAAAGAAATGAGCAAATTTACCAGCCAAAAAAGTACAGTAAAGCTCCCACAGCTGCTAAGTCCAAGACCCTTTCCCTATATCTGGTCTTATTTCCAAGCAAGGTTTACAAAACTAGAACAAATAAAATCAAAATACTAGGTACTCAATGTCCAATCCTTTCCCAGTTTCTACCAGTTAGGAAAAGAGACAACGCACCTATCCTCTTTGGTAGTCCATTCTATTTTGCTAAAACAAAGGCATGCATGTGTATGTGCACACACACAAGTGGGACTCCTCTAATAGACGTTGTAATACACCATAGTAAGAGGTGCCCCACTTGTTCAAGAAATGTTATAATTTTACATTTCATTACACAGAAAGAAGACTTGACCACGTAGGCTGAGTACAGACATTCGGGGAGATTAGATCAAGTTAAAAATAGCCACCCTATCTAAGGTAAGTTGGAACAGTGGGGAGCCTGGGGGGATTTGGGAGGCAATCATACCCGGGGTGGGATCAGGGGTCCACAGGGTGTTGGAGGGACTGGGGGGCAAGTGAGGTCCATGGGGAGGATTGGGGCGATTAGGACAGCAAGCAGGATCTGTGGGAGGGATCAGGGGCTGGCAGCATCCACAGGAGGGACTGTCGGAATCAGCAGATCTAGCAGGGTCTGGGGGTGGGGATTGGGTGTATTGGGGGGTAGGTGGGGTACACAGGAGGGACTGGGGGATTGGGAGCTGGCTAGGTCTGTGGAGGGTTAGTGCGGTCTGGGAGGGTTTGGCAGGATCAGAGGGCTCACCAAGTCCACATTGGGGCTTAGGGGGGAACAAAGGCCATTTTAGCCCCCACAAACCTCCCCCAGCAAACCTACCCCCCATCCCTCCTGTTGCTCCCCCTACTGGGACTTACTTCCTCAGCTTCTGGCATAGGCAAATGCAGATAAAACTGGCACTAGGAGCAGCTTCCAGGATGAGGGGTTTGTGGAAGAGCTTGGGGGGGCAGAAAGCTGGTTGATCCATGGGTGGGGAGGAGGACAAAGGGCTGAGGGGACTATTAATAACCCAGTGCCAGGGGGATGAGTAAGAAAAGTGCAGCCTTGGCATGGGGCCACAGTCTGGGCTTTCCTAGCCCTGGGACTGCACTGGGAACTGTAAAGAAATTCTGGAAAGTTAAATCAGTCTAAAAATGGCCAATTTGATCCAAATTAGATTACCTCTGAGGTAAGATTAAGTTAGATCAGGTTGGCTATTTTTACACAGATTGAACCTTCCTAGAACTTCTGTACAGTTTGCATTTAGATGGACCTAACTAAGGATCTAAGTGTAAAGTCCACAACAGGGCAAAATAAATTAGATCAGGGTGACCATTTTCAATGCAATCGAACCTCCCCTTAGCTCACCCCCAGTGAAGTCCTGCATCCTAACGCACATACAAAGGGAGGAAAGCCAAGACTGCCTTTGTTTGTAAGTTTGCTGGTTCCCAATGTTCTCGTGCTTAAGCATTCAAGCAACATGTTCCCTTAACAAGAAGGGTGGGTGCACTCCATCCCATCTTCCAAGTCACTGATGAAGATATTGAACAAAACTGGCCCCGGGACCAACCCCTGGAGCACTCCACTTGATCACAGCTGCCAACTAGACATTCAGCCACTGACTGCTACCCCCTGAGACTGATGATCCAGGAAACGTTCTATCCAGCCACTTTACACTCCATCCATCCAACCCATACTTCCTTAGCTTGCTTGAGAGAATGTTGTGGGAGACCATATCAAAAGCTGTGCTAAAGTCAAGGTATATCACATCCACTACTCTCCCCACATCCACAGAACCAGTCATCTCATCACAGAAGACAATCAAGTCAGTCAGGCATGACTTCCCTCATGGTGAATCCATGCTGACTGTTCCTAATCACCTTCTTCCCCTTCAAGTGCTTAGAAATGGATTCCTTGAGGCCTGCTCCATGATTTTTCCAGGGGCTGAGGTGAGACTGACTGGTCTGTAGTTCCCTGGAAACTTTGTCTCCTTTTTAAAGATGGGGACTATATTTGCCCTTTTCCAATTGTCCTGGATCTCCCCCAGTTGCCATGAGTTTTCAAAAATAATGGCCAACGGCTCTGTAATCACATCAGCCAATTTCCTCAGCACCCTCAGGTGCTCTACATCCAGCGCCATGGACTTGTACACATCCAGCTTTTTTTAAATAGTCCCAAACCTGTTCTTTCACCATTGTTGGCTGCTCACCTTCTCCCCAAAATGTGCTGCCAGGTTCAGTAGTCTGGGAGCTGACATTGCCTATGAAGACTGAGGTGAAAAGAGCATGGTCCCTACTTGGCCTCCCCAATACTTGCACCAGGAAGTTGTCCCCAACACTCTCCAAAAACTTCCTGCATTGTCTGTGCACTGCTGTATTGCCCTCCCAGCAGATGTCAGGGTGACTGAAGTCCCCCATTAGAATCAGGGCCTGGAAATTTTTGCTAGCTGTCTGAAGAAAGCTTCATCCACCTCATCCTCCTGGTCTGGTGGTCTATAGTAGACACCCACCACAATGTCACCGTTGTTGCTCTCCCCTCTGACCTTTATCCAGAGACTTTCAACAGGCCTGTCCCCAGTTCCATACGGGAGGTCTGAACAATCCTACAGTTCTTTTACATAAAGTACAACTTCTCCTTCTCTTCTCCCCTGCCTGTCCTTCCTGAGCAGTTTATAATCACCCAAGATAGTGCTCCAGTCATGCAAGCTATCCCACCAAGTCTCTGTTATTCTAATCCCATCATAGTTCCGTGAGTGTGTGAGGACTTCCAACACTTCCTACTTGTTTCCCAGGATCCTTGCATTTGTGTAGAGATACCTAAGGTAACTAGCCAATTGGCCTACTTTCTCAGAAAAAATAAGAAGGCCTACCCTATTGCCCCCTCCTGCTTGGGTGATCTGGAAGAAGCACACTTTCCCACTTAGGCCAGGGCTTTAGTTTCCATCCCTCAGAGAACCTAGTTTAAAGCCCTCCTCGCTAAGTTAGCAAGTCTTTCTGTGAAGGTTATCTTTCATCTCATAGTCATGTGGATCCCATCTCTTCCTAGCAATCCTTCTTGAACAACATCCCACAGTCGAAGAAGCTAAAGTCCTGCTGGTGACACCATCTGCGTGCCCATGTATCTATCTATCAGGGCCTTTCCTTTTGACTGGAAGGAATGAGGAGAACACCACCTGAGTCCCTGATCCCCTCACCCTTGCACCCAGAGCACTGTAGTCATTTTTGATTTGCTCATTTTTGACCTATCAGTGTTATTGATGCCCACTTGGATGAGCATCATGGGATAGTAGTCAGAGGGCCAGATGAGCTAGATGCCAGTTTGTTGTCAACAAATTAGATAATGTTTGTATAGAGCTTTGAAAATATAAGAACACTATTTAACTGGTGCTAGGTAATACCGTAAACTGCATCTGACTGGAGGGCCTAGAGGCAATGTAGTGGAACTACTTGAGGTATTATCTCCTATAAAATACCTCAATGTTGCAACCTCCTGAGTAAGGCAGGTAAGGCACCTCAGAACCCTAGCTCCCACTGCCTTGTGAGTACTCCTTGTTTGGAGAGACCATCACCCTGACAGAAACCTTGGTTGGAGGCACCATCACCCTAAGAGACATCACCCTGACAGAACACACCCTTACTGAGGCATTAGGCTGTCAGCAGCAGTTCTTATCTGGCAGAAGCTACAATCAGCAAGGCACTGAACATCAGTACTCAGTCTGGCCTTTGGATTCTGTCTCAATGGTCTGAAGCGGGGATGGGTAGGTCTTAGGTAGACTCCAATACTCCATACTCTTGCCTAGGCACATGTGTTGAAAGTCTTGGGGTGATGGCTGCAGGACTCGGCACGAGCAGATTCATTAAAAACCTGACTAAACCTCTTATGTGTACACCATGATCCAGAGGATCAGCAGTTGCTGCTACAATTACCAGTATTCATCATCTGAACAGCTAAGGAAAATAAGCCTTGTGTGCCTGCAACCACACTATATAGTGCACCTGTATAGGAAGAAAACAAAACTAATTTACTTCAATGCCTGAACAGAATCTGTTATTATAGGCATGAAACAATATAGGGCTTTCCTGCATTCACAGAACTTACTTGTAAAGGCATACAGTATTAAAGAGGCACACAGCAGCACCTGAATAGAATTTTGTTTCACATCTGTACGGCCTTCTGTTCCTACATTATACCTATGTAACTGCAAAGTAAGATTCCCAAAAGTATCCAGCAGTGGCTTAGACTCTGCTTCCATTGGTTTCAGACTTCAGTAGTGTAAAAACTTGACAAGCATTGATCGCTTTTGAAAAACCCACCCATAGTTTCTCTACTGAATTTGCAAACAGATTAAGAAGACAGACACAGGTGTCTGTTGAAAGTGTTGAAAATTTCCTTTTCAACTGAGGTCTTTTATAGGGTCAAGAGGAGGCAACAGAATTCAGATATCTTATTCAGGCTTTAAAAATTGCACAGCAGCCACTGGTTTTTAGTATAGTAGAGGCTCAGTCAGAATTACAGAATGTGTTAGAACATTTAGCATCTATGCTAGAGAAGAAGGGTATGTACAGCGGTTCTGGGAGGTTAGATCATATTAAAATGGCCACCTGGCTTAACTTCATTCACCCATGAGGAGGCCTTATACCTAGATCCCTAGTTATACTGATCTAGGGGCAAACTGTACAAGTTGCATGGGGATTAGATTGGTCAAAAAATGGCTAACTTGAGCTAATTTAACTGTACCTCAGAAGTGCACTAAGTTAGATTGGGTACAGGTAGACCAATGTAACTGAACTTCTGTACATGTTCCGAGCACAGCCCCAGGACTGGGAAACTCTACCTGCTGGCCCCAAAGACAGGACTGTGCTTTTCCTCCACACCCAGCACCAAGCTATTTTTACCCCCCTGACTCTCCCCTCCACCCTCAGACAGACAATTCCCCCCCAGCTGCTCTAGCGCCGGTTTTACCAGCATTCACCAGTGCCAGGAGCCAATCAAAGTAAGCTGGGTTGGGGGAGGGATGGGATTGGTGGGGACGTAGGTCAATGGGGCAGGGTTGTTCATCTGGGGGTGGGTGGGACTGGGGGGCAAAAAGTAGCCCTGGGTCTGGGGGGGAGAGAGCCCCCCTGATTCTGCCAAACACCTCTTCCATGGAGCCACCAGCCCCTCTGATCCACTAATCCCTCCACCCACCCTAACCTACTTCAGTTTCATAGATTTCATAGACATTAGATCTGGAAGAGACCTCAGAAGATCATCGAGTCCAGCACCCTGCCCAAAGGGCAGGAAGTCAGCTGGAGTCATAGGATCCCAGCAAGATAAGCATCCAATTTACTCTTGAAGGTGTTCAATGTAGGTGCTTGAACC
>NW_017728950.1:59275585-59289537 GCF_001723895.1 Crocodylus porosus | reverse complement strand
TTAAACACCATCAGGTTCTCATCTGCCCATTTGCTGAGCCTGTCCAGGTCAACCTGGATCACCCACATGTCTTCTGATGTGGATGCTTTGCACCAAAGTTTGGTGTTACCAGCAAACTTGGCCAGTCCACTTCTGACTCTAATGTCCACATCATTAATGAAGATGTTGAACAATATGGGTCCAAGGACAGAGCCACAGGGCACCATGACAATTGACTTCTGTCAATTACTACCCTCTGGGTCTGACCACAGAGCCAATTTCCCAGCCAGAGGATTGTGGTGGATCCAAGGCCACAATTGGCCAGTTTCGCCAAAAGTGATCGTAGGATACCAGATTGAAGGCTTTTTTGAAGTCAAGATACATGACATCGATCTCTTCTCCCTTGTCCAAGTGATAGGTCACCTGGTCATAGAAGGAAATGAGATTGATGGCTATCCCTCAGGATGTTGGCGTCAGCCAGTCCATTAAGCATGGCCTCTTCAATAAATTTTTCTAAGATCTTCCCCAGGATAGAAGTCACGCGGATGGGCCTATAGTTAGGTGGATTCACTTTCCTCCCTTTCTTGAAGATAGGCACCACATTGGCCTTCTTCCAGTCTTCAGGCACTACACCAGAGCACCAGAAGTTTTCAGAGATCCGTGCCAGAGGCTGGGCTATGATGCTCGCCAGCTCCTTGACTGCCCTGGGGTATAGATTGTCAGGGCCAGCTGACTTGAAGGTATCCAGCCTCTCAAGGTGTTCCTTCATGAGGTCAGCATTAATGGAGGGCAGGGGAACTCCCTTACCCTGACCATCCTGTCCCATGGTGGGCATGGGCATCCCAAGGGAATGATGAAAGACCAATGTAAAGTACCCATTTAATAACTTAGTTTTTTCCTGGGCATCAGTTGTCCCATCTGGTTCAGCAGGGGTCCAATGTTGCCCTTGCTTTTCCTCTGGCTCCCCACATATCTGAAAAAGGACTTTTTATTGTCCTTGATGCTCAAAGCTAGGTGGAGTTCAGTTGCAGCCTTGGCTTTCCTGGTTTGCTCCCTGAAGGACTGGACCAGTGCAGAATAATCCTCCTTGAAGGTGAATCACATCCTCCATCCTTTGTAGGCCTTTCTTTTTAGCCTCAGGAGGTCTGCTAGATCCCTGAAAAGCCAGGGGGACTGCTGTGCCCTCTTGCTGCCATTCCTCCAAGATGGAATCGGATTAGCTTGTGCATTGAGGATCGCTCCCTTGAGGAGCAACCACTCTTCCTGAACTCCCCTCCCCCTGGGGTTGTGGTACCTTAGGGCCTCACTGACAAGCCTCCTGAGCTTGTCGAAGTCGGGCTCCTAGCACAGGTAAACACCAGTAAAACCAGCCCTGGGAGCAGTTTGTGGTATCGTTGTCTATTCAGCAGCACTGTGGGGTTGGGGGGGCAGCAGCAGCCTGCTAAAACCCTGCACACAGATTGGGGGGATGGGCTCCCCAGGAAGAGCTCAGGTAATGATCAGAGAGCTGGGGAATCGAACCAGGATATAGATGTCAATATCAGAGAAGTCCTTCCCTCTTCCACCTCTTCACCCTCCCTCTCCTTAGTTTCGGTTTAGCTGCAAGTAAGCCCAGCATCAAAACTCGTAACATTTCAAAACTTTTGAAACATTTTGAGTGCCCTCATGCCATTTCAAAGTTGTTTCAAAGCCTTTCATTTCATTTCAGTTTTGCTGTTTCAAGCTCAAAACAAGTCTAAACAGCTTCGAAACAAAACACCCGTCAAAATTTTGTATAGCCCCAAGGGACAATTGTCTTTCATTTTAATGTGTTTGTGAAGAAAGAAAAAGAATTTCTGGAATTTTCAATTCAGATGAAGTTTCCCATTCTAGCTTCACCATCTCCAACTCTTTTCTGGTGCCTGGGAACAGAGTTCTCACTCTCTTGTCTGCCTGCTACTCAGAATGAAATTGCGCCTGACTAGAGATTATCTCTGTAAATCTGGCTAAATACAGACAGTCAAAAAGCCTGAGGCTGAATTGATTGTAGGTTAGTTTAAACTGAGATTAAATTGAAACAGAAGTGAACAGACATTTACCTGTGATTCAGGAAATGCAGCCTTATGTCTGTAGTGGCTCAGGCTAGAAGCCAGGGTGCGCTACAGCATGGCACCCTGATACATAACCGGTATGGGCTGTGTGTTTGCTTACTCATCCTGCTGCCCCAAGGTCTCTGGGATTTATAGTCCAAAATCACAGCAGCAGTACTCTGCAGGGATGCTCATCACTTCTCCTTCCTGCTTCCAGGTGCCTCTGGGATTTGTAGTCCGCAGTCACAGCCAGCAGTAAGTTTGAGCAAGGGAAGGGGTGTTTAACCACCCCTCCCTAGATCCAGACCCCAGCTGGGGTTTGCCAGGGGGAGAGAAGACAGCCCTGCAGACTGAGCTGCATTCCCAGCTGGGCTTGCCCCCCAAACCCCTCTTGTCAGCCAGCCCTCATTGGTCCAGCTAGGGAGCAGAGGTGTGGGGCCAGCCCTGCTCTCTGGAGCAGAGACCACAGCCCAGCCTAGGGCTGCAAAGCATGCTGAAATGCTGGAGGACTGTGATTTAATTTGAACCAGGAAGGGGTCTGAGACAGAAGTTTTATAAACTGGTTTGACCATCAGTTAAGTCTGATATTACATTCAACCAGATTTATCTTAAACCATTTTCAGCCATTTTGAAACTGGTTCATGTGCACTGAGCTTCTTTTCTGTTACAGGTTTAAACCGGTTTATGTGTCATTTCTGTCCCTAGCCATTGTGTACACAGGAGTGTCCACTTTACCTTCCTGCACCAGGACTTAGGATGGTCAAAATCCCTGTGCCCAGCAGAGCACTGAAATGGTTTACCCAATGTGTTAGGCTGGATTCAAGCTACAAAAGAGGGAGCAAATGGGGTATGGCCCCAATTCTCCTTTGCACAAGGTCATGGTCTCCCTGGACAGCTGGTATGCCTACATGGTATAATGGAGTACTGTTCAGATACCCAAGCCACCTCTACACTAGCTAGCGCAGGTATCAAAAGAGGCATGACCATGTTAGCAAAATACTCTTCCTTAGTTAATATCCCTTGCTTCTCAGTGGAGCCAATTAGATTAGGCCTTCTGAGCTACTGTGCTAACACAGCAACTGTCCACTCAGAGCTGGCTTGGGTATCCATCCACTAGAAATATCTAGTGAGTAAGCTGGCTGTCTCTTTCTAAGGGATGCTGTAGCTTGTGAAGTCCTCCAGGCACAAACCTTCCTAGAGCTCTCCCTAGGGAGGCACAGCTCTCCAATCTCTCTGTAAAGTAGGCCAGGATGTAATTTACACAAATCCAAACCTGGTTCTTACTGCTCACCTTGTGCTGCAGAAAGACAATCAGCAGGATTTCTCTTCTGCCCAGTTGCTATGGGCAGAAGAGAATGCTTCTCTTGGATAGTTACTACAACTCTGCACACATCCACCCACACATGCGTGTTCAGGTCCTACACCCATATTTATTTCAATTCACTTAGTTCTCATAGGAAGTAAAATCACAAAACAATTGCATGGAAAAATCTTCGTTGTCTCATATAAATAAGGCTTTCAGCTATGCATACGGTGATAGTTTGCATTTTTGCTACATCTTATTTGCATCTATGTATCTATTTCCATTATTTCCATAGCCATATTATGTAATCTATGTATTTCAAACAATGGTACTTGTAGTGTTTGCCTAAAAAACAAAGGCAGGAAAGGAGGGTAAGTACTAGGACTGCAGTGAGAATGGAGAGAAGATTGAAAGAGAGAAAAAAAGCAACAGAGATGAAAGCAAGCCAAGGTTCAAACATCCCACTGCCCCCCTACCTTATCTGATTTAACTGGGTCTGTCAAAGGAAGCCTCTTCCCAGAGTTGCTGCTGCCTCAGAAGCTGAGATTTATATGTGGTTATGGACAAAGAGCAAGCACTGACCTGGATATATTCAGAGCTATCATTTCTATCCCAAGCAGTAATATGGGTCTGTACAGGTGCTACACTTGCCTGCCTGACTGTCACAATGCTTGTATAGATAGAGGACCACTGGAAAGCTGTACTGTCAAATCTTGAATAGATCCAGATAGCACCTGGAAAATGTTCATTAATATTCATAATTCAGACATATTTCAGGCAAAGAGAGACATACTGAAGGCGTATGACAGGTACTTAAAGAGATATTGCTACAGGCATTGTGCAGTCACTAGATGGTTCTGTAATTTGCAGTTGCACATTTTTGGTGCAATAACAACAACACCTTATGAGGGACACAGCAATGACAATAACCATGAGCATCTTAAAGAAGAGCAGGCATAAAAATTAGCAAAACTAAAAATCAAAAACAGAAATTGTAAGTTTCCAAAAAAGCAGGCAGACAATAGCTCTGAGGAAGATACATAATTTCTTGCTATTTATGGAGAAAACCCTGCTATAATATTTTCTTACTTTAATGCAAAAGATCCAGTTGTGTAGTGAATCTTGGCCTAAGCCTTCTGTGACTACTGTTTTGCCACCAAACATGCAGCAAGAAGCAGCTGCAGTAATACAGTGCTGCATGCCCACAGATATGCCACAAGTCAGCTACACCAAATGATTCAGTTGTACATAGAACTAAAGCAGGTTTGCATTTAATAATTTGTTAGTCATGGACATATAAATTTAGTCCCTCCACATAAATTATTTCATACTTGGATAATAAGTGGAGATATTTTCAGCAACTTCTCGAGAGAAGACAAGCCAAAATAATTGTTAGGCGAATCAAACTACAGTAAAGCTTATTACACTATGTTAAAAGCAGCAACATACCTACTACAATAAAACTTATTTAAACCAGTAAGCTATATTACACCCTAGCTCCTGCGTATTTTGCTAAACATACTTCCTGAGTTTTAATTTTAATAATTCAGAAGAGAAATATGATTGCAAGAAATGTGTGCAGTTCAGATGCCAGGATTTTTGTCCTTCACCCATTCTTTATTAGTTTGCTTTTTTACAAAGGTGTCATGATCTATTCCAAAATAATATGAAGCTTTTTAGTGTGCAGAGAATAATAAAACATCTTCTATATATTATTTCCCTTGTGTATTTACAATGTTATTGCTACTTTTTAATATGCTACTTATATTTGGCAGTTTGTCTCTAAATGGTAAATTAACCTTCCATTTTTCTTCATATGCATTTCAAGGAAGATTTTCTTATGGAAAAAAAATATAAAAATATTTCATTGAAATACAACCAACAGGTTTCCATAGAAATTACTTTAAAGACCTACAGAGTTGAATATGGAAAAATTTCCCTGTGTTTTAAGCCATTTTTAGAATTTTATATAGTGCAGATATATGTTTTATTAAATTTTATAGCCCTTTTCTACTTTCTACTAAATTTTGTAGGACTTCTCCACAAAGGCTAAAAAATGAGTAATTCCATTTGGACGTTCCTGTAACACTGCAATTTTTAACTTTACAGTTAAAGAAAAACACTGGGTTCATGAATGACTGGTGCCTCCTGAGACTGGGGGAGCACCATGGTGGCAAGCGGGGACTGCCCGCAGCCAGTGGCATCAGTGTTGGTGGCAGTGACTGGCAAATGGGGACCGCCCACAGCTGCCACTGGCAGTGTCAGCAGTGGCGAGCGGGGACTTGGAGTGCATTGGCAGCGGGGGCGGGGGGTGCCAGCAGCTACCACTCGCAGAAGCCAATGGCAGCTGTCAAATTAAGGGGGGCATGTGCCCCCCCTTCCCCACCCTACACATCACCTATGACTGGGTTGTTGAAGAGGCCACATGAAAGACAAGGCACAGAGGAAGTGGAGGAAAAGGAAGAATGACCTAGCATATTAACCACCAAACAACCATGAGACAAAAAGCACTTTTTGGTCACTACCAGTCTGGGCAGAATCTGAACCAGTGGCACAGGTTAAAAGGTTTAATACTGCTTAACCATCCCATGATCTGTTTTGTCCTATTTGTTTTATAAATAGTTCTTGGGTCTGACTCAAAAGTGTTCCACATTTCAAATAGCAGTGAGAGTTTTTTTACTAGTTAAATGTCTCAACATTCAGACATGTCAACCCTATTTAATTCAGTCTCACTACAGAACATGCCATGAGATAAATAAAAGTTTAAACTTTTTTAAAGGTTCCATATTTTGTAAGAAAAATATTTTTCTTTTATATGAAGAATTCAGAATAGCCAAAGGAGAAAAATGTAAAGAATTAAAGGAATTAATTCATACACCTGATTCCAGCTGAGGTCAGCATTCATTCTAGGCAAGATTTTTTTTTTTCCAAACAAAGGGCCTAATCCAAAGTCTACTGAAGACAGTAGTGATTTCAATGGACTTTGGACGAGGCCCAAAGTTGGGGTGATTATAGCATATTTCAAATGAATCAATAAATGTTGTCTTCATTTGCCTTGTTTCCTTTGTTTGATACATCACAGAAATATTCTGTTTAAGAATTATTATATATCTACTGTAAGAACTATATATATTTAAAATGTATTCCTTTTCCTTCTTTTGGTACTTTTGACAATTGCACAAAATCAGCAATCTGAAGAGTCCATCTGCTCCTGCTGGTGACCATCTCACTTGCAAACATCCTACTGATGACACTAATCACTTTTACACCAACTAATGATGACATCATAAATAGTGTCACTAATCAGAACTTAATTTCAGTGATTCCTATACACAAACATCTGAAGAAAAATTAATTCATAGATTTCAAATAAGGGACTAAATAGCAGAAGTAAATGAGTTTTTTATCAATATCAAAACTCCTTTTTTCTTAGTTGAAAGAAACTACTGAAATAGCCTTATATAATAAAGGTTTTAGTCCATCTGTCTGTCTGTAGTACTCTTGGAGCACTCTGATTGATTAGTGAAATAACCAGGCAGAGTGCAGAGCACTGTCATGATGGTGGGGATGAAGGGAACAGAGCGGGGGGGAGAAACCAGTGCCACTGGCCTTGTCCTGCCACTGGCCCTGCTGCTCAGAGATGTCAGAGTACCACCATAACAGCGGGGACGGAGGGGATGGAGCAGGAGAGCTTCCAAGGAGCAGGGCTGAGGGGGTGCAAGGCCAACGGCACTAGAGTGAGCGGTGGCACTGGGTGCTAGCAGAGGGGGACAGAGGGGATGGCAGGGAAAGCTTCCCCCTCACCCTGCTCCTGGGAGGTGGTGGTGGCACAGGATGGTGGCACTCCATCCCTGCCCACCTCCCCTCTCCTCCCCGGGCATTCTTGATGGGCAATTTGGTAATATATCATATAGATATAGGAATGCATCTTTACATTTCAGCTAAACTCATGCTATAGAAATTCAGAAATACACTATTAGTTGCATATAAAGGCATAACAGGGGCTGCATATACACATACAAATTATCTGGGAGAATTTTCCCAGGTTTCTTCTCCTGGTAAAGAAACTTACCCAGAGCCATATAGCTCCACATGTAGCATATGGACATTAATATTCTGAGGCCCTGAAGAGTAGAGAACTTGCAGTGCTGACACTGTGCAGCCAGGTTGGGGGGGAGGGGGGCAGACGAAGGGAGATAGCTGTGCACATATATCAGCAAGCTCTGCAGACTCCCTTAGTCTGCCTGGTGACAGATGACAGCAGTGCATAGGGCAGCCATGATGGGGTGAGCCAGACTGCCCATACTCAGCCTGTGTTTTCCTGCAGCACAATGTGGGGATTTTGAAAAGGGCATATACTGCTACCTGCTGAAGCAGCGGAGTCGAACAAGCAACACAAAGCCCCTGGAGGGGAGACAGATGATGCTGGAGGACTATGTTCCCTGCTAAGAGAAGACACAGCATGTACAAACATTCATTCTTCCAGGAGAAACCCTCTAGCTGGTGATTTAACCCTAGTGGTTCCCAGGTTATTTTTCTCCTGGAGAAGCAATTTTACTCAAAAAGAAAAAGCTTGAACATCTGTATACTTGTGGTTTCTTCTGGGAGAATGGCAACTCTAAGAGAAACTGAATTTCTATAGGAAACCAGAACAAAGTGCTGTAGTCTGCACTGGGGAAGTGTGGGTTACATAGGGCCACAGGTCAGCTGGTTCTGGTCTGTCTTAAGTGGACCCTGGGCCACTGAAAAAGCTAGGAGCAGAACATACCCCCTAAGCTTTTCCAGCCCAAAGCACTTAGGCCCTTAGGAGACAAAGGGAGCTATTTTTTTCCCTGAGTGGCCACTTTTACTATGAGAGAAAAGTTATGAACATCTGTACACCCATGGTTTCTCCTGAGAGAGCAAGGATTCTCACTCTAGAAACTAAGCATCTGTACATAGCCATAGTTTTTACAGTACACATTATCCTTTCATTTATGTTAGTGTTTTAATAAGGGTATTAGTGGATCTTCATGATATGGATTTGACAAAGAATTACTATACATTCTTTTCTTTCTACAATTTTTTATTGGCAAAAAGGCTTTCAATACATGAAACAGGTTTAGAAAATGACATTTTTTGCATATATAAAGAAGAGTCTGTCCATACACACTTGCGATGAGGACAGAAATAGGAAGGTCATAAGGTAGGTGATAAAGGACGGAGAGGTGATAATAGAAAATGGAACAAAAAGGATGCTGAAGCTGTTACAAGAAAGCAAGTAAGAGTCTCTCTGGATATGAATTAAGCTAAGGGAAGAGGGCAGATATTACTGTAGTTGGCAGTAGGCAGAAAGTATGATTGTGCTAGTGAGGAACAGGTGATAAGACAATCATGTATCTTGTAAAGTGATTCAAGAATTACATCTGGTGTTAATGTTAATTGACTAGAATTGCGAGCTGGAGAAGGAATGAGAACAGGACAGGAGTTTGCACTTAGGGAAGTGGGGTAGCTGGGGATAGGAGGTAAGGGAAAAGTCTGTCCAAGCACTGGAGACAGTTGAAGTAGAAAGGAAGAATACGGTGCTGAAGCTGGGAAGATGCTTTTCAGCTAGGTCAGAACAGATAGAAATAGCTGGTTAGTGAAGTTAGAATGGGTCTCAGTCCAATGCAGATCAAATGATTGTATAACATCTCATCTGGGGCACAGCTGAGTTTCCTCCTCCTGCATCTGACTAACCAGTAGTGTAACGAGGGAACAACTAAAGGGGGTGGTGAGGTCAAGGTGCTGACAGGGGATGCAGGGGATGCAGGGGAGCTCCAGTGAAATCAAGGAAAAGGGATGCTAGAAGGGAGGCAAGCCGTGAGGGCTTGGCTGGGACCTAGATGGCCAGCCCATGGATAGGCCCTGGTAGGCAACTAGGAAGTCAGCAGGGCAGGGGCACAGGCTACCAGAGCTGAAAAGAGACACAAGAGATGTAGTCCAAGATGCAAGCCAAGGTCAGGACCCATAGGTCAGAAAGCTAGTGCTGAGTCCAGGGAAGATTCAAGATCAGGGTCAAGGAAACCAAGCCAAGTCAGGATGCCAAGAAGCCAGAGGGAGCAGAACCAGCACTGAGTTCCAAGGGAGATCCAAGATTAGGGTCAGGAAAAGCCAAAACCAGTTCAGAAGTCAAGAGAACCAGGGAGAGCTATGAATGTAGGGCTTGTCAGAACAGACTGAGGCTGTGTGAAGGCATGCCTACAGCCTGAGGCTGCAGGTGTGTGTAAAAAAGGTGGGTGGTGCTTTCAGCAGCCCATCTGGCTGCAAAGAACTTGGTCAGCCATATTAGCCATGGATCAGGGGCAGGTGTGGTAACTCACATGCATGTCCCAGTTAGGCCTGCTTGATCAGAGTCCCTCCCACAAGCAGCTAAACTTGGCATGGGCTCATACGGGGTCTGGAGGCTCCAGCTGTGCAGAGAGGTGGCAGGATTTCGCTTGTCAGCCTCACTCTCCTTCCTCGTGCTGTGTAGGGCTAACTTGCTTGACCCATTCACAGGCCCCATAGAATTCAGGCTTTCTTCAACATACAATTCAGCAGTGAGTGTGAGAGGATTAGCCTCACAGCTGTTGCAACAGCACTGTGTCCCATGGGGAAGAGGAGTTAAGCTGAAGAGGGGAAACTAGATGACAGAAGCCTCCAGGCCCTGAGTGAGGCCATGCCATGACAGGTAAGACTCTGCCATCCCCTCTTGCCCTCCCCCTTCACTCAGCACGGTCACCTTTCACCCCTGACTGTCCAGGGCATACAATAGCTAGCTATGCCTCTGCCAGTAACACTTTCAATTTGATGTTTTCACCTGGACAGCTACCACTCCACAGACTGCAGAATCTTGCTTGTAGATGTTTTTAGCAAAAACTACCCTGCCCATATTCACTTTAATGCCACCCCAAATCAAGCACATAGTAGCACCAGGTAATGCTCCTGTTCCTCAGTATGCCAAGAAAGGAGTTCCTTATGGAAACAGCGGTATTCCTACAGGCATCAAACTCCCAGTGGGGTAGGGTTTCCAGTACACTACTATATACATTCTTTTAAAAATCTTTTCCTTTCCTTGAAAGTCAGCTCATCTTCAAGCTATGCACTCTAAACGAATACCCACACAGTCCTCTCTGTGCTGCCAAAAGAAGCAAAAGGTTAATAAGAAACACTACAGATC
Organism: Crocodylus porosus; assembly: GCF_001723895.1. Classification (NCBI taxonomy): domain Eukaryota; kingdom Metazoa; phylum Chordata; order Crocodylia; family Crocodylidae; genus Crocodylus; species Crocodylus porosus. The sequence goes on along the minus strand of NW_017728950.1, from coordinate 59,279,006 downwards.
TTGTTAGATTATACCGTTCACTAATTACTTGACACCAATGCTAAGTGGGTATTTTTAAAGCAATATAGGTTCTGAGAATGCTGATTAATGAGAGAAGTTAGTTTGATTAGCCATAACTTTCAAGACAACTTAAGACTTATTAATACATGACCAAACAGTAATTTTCAATAAAAATACATTTTAGATCAAATACATTACAGCTGAACTGTTGTACTGTCCTCAGCAGCCAGTCATTAGAGATATCACAACTTGTTATCACAGGGAGATTAACATATATTTTATCTACCCGTGCATTATATTTGGCTTCCAAAGCAAATTTCCCATTAATAATGTCAAAAAGCAGTAATGACAGTAGAATATGGATATTGAACACCACATGTATTCTAAATGAATTCAAGAACAAATTTCAGTAAATACTAAAAGATCATTCTTTAAAATGTCTATAATAAAAATACTCAATCCCCTCTTTTTCCTTTTTTCTTTTTAAAGTTATCTTTAAAATGAGGTATAGTCTTTGATTTTATTTTCATTTTGTTACTTCATATGTTAAATAAAAATTGTTCTAGAACACTGCCATCCCATATAGGGTAAATTTTTTAAAGCTCTTAAGCCCTGTAAGTGTCTAAATCCCTAAAGTCTAAGACAAAGCTACTTATGAGATTTTGAAAATGTTACTCTTCATATATAGAGCAAAGATACTTTCATACAGTAAATATATATTGTAAAACTATATCTGGAGATATTTTGAAGAGATTCAGAGTACACCTAACTGTTCTTCCTGAACAGACATCAGTGGTAAAACTATAAGCTTTAGTGGGTGTATCTACACGAGATGCTTTACTGCACGGTAGATTAATCTACTGCACAGTAAAGCATCACAGTCTACACATGCACAGCATTTATTGTGCAGTAAATTAGTCTACTGCACAGTTAGCTACGACCTGTAAATACAGGTAGTAAACTAACTTCACAATAGATACTGTTCAGTAAGACTTGTGTAAACAGCAATTAGGATCAAATTTGCAAATTTGCCTCCAGTCAGCCTAGGCAGCAGGGGGCCACAGGGGACAAGGAGCTCTCTGTCCCTGGTCCTGGCACTGCTCAGCTTCCTGGCACCCTGCAGGAGCTGGAAGCCAGTTGGTGCCAGGACTAGGGAGCTCTCTGCTAACGTCCTGGCTCCCAGCACAGAGTTGGCAGCTCCAGAGGGTAAGTAGGGGATGGGAATCCAGCCCCTGGCTGTCCCTTGGAGCAGCTCTGTGCCACAAAGAGCTGGCTGCTCTGGGGAGCAGGTAGGGGCTTGGCATTCCCTGTCCAGCACGGGACTTGTTGGCAGCTGTGTCCCAATGAGCATGGGACCAAGAGAGCTCTGCCTGCTGCAGGGGCAGCATTCTCCCAGCCCCATGTACATCAGGTCCCCTCCCGATGTGCATGGGGCCAGGAGACATCTCGTGCTGCAGATTTTTTTTTGTTTTTTGGGGGGGTTTTTTTGCTCGTGTTGCAGATGGCAGAACTCTCCTGGCCCTGTGCCCACTGGGACTGGGACTGGTCCCGTGACCCTTGTTAAGCTAGCACCCGGAGAAGCCTGGAGCTCCCCCTGGCTGTGGCAGTGGGGCAGAGCAGGACAGGAACAGCCCTACACAAGGCTGTTCCCATTGGGAGCAAATCTGCTTCCAAGAGGCAGCATGTGTAGACATACTCCTGGGAAGGCTTCACTTCACAATAAGCCTACTGTGAATTAATAGCACATGTAGATGCACCCAGTGAGAAGCATAGGTAAGCCAAAACTGAACTTTTTTTGACATCTTGCTCTTTGTGTACTGAGTATGCTATGTGACAAGATGTTTTAAAATGTTTTAAAATTGATTGTTTCCAGGTAGAATAAATACAACAGTTGAAATGAGCAGCTGGATTGAAACTTGCATAAAAACAAAAATTGTGGTTTGCACAATGGACCTGATTCTCCTCTCCTACTAATGTAAAATCAGGTATAGCTATATGTTGATGACAATGGAGTTATACTAGAATCAAGGATACCCAATTCCTATTATATTAGCAACATCTGTTTAGCTCAAAATACTGAACTGTAACACAAAAAAACCAAAACAAGACCTATGTATGGCTTTGTCCTCCAGTACAATGCTATCACCCTCACCAAGCAGTTTATCATACCATAATGCCCAGGACTTGTAAGATAACAAACTTAGCTCAACTGCTGTTTTGTTAACGATCTGTGAAAGTTACTTCTCTTCTTCTGCCTTTACATCAGAGTCCTTGATTGGAAACAAACTGCCTTGGCAATTGTTAAGGTAACCTAATAAACAGAAATGCCAGGTGGTCTTTGTTTGTCAAAACATAAATAACAACAGAATGTCCTCACTCTCCTCCTCCATCTTCCTTCTTTATCTGTTACAAACAACAATGTATTTAAATGAAAATATTTGGCAGGATTGCATCTGGCACATATGAAACTAGCACATTTAGTAGTATTATATATTATTTGTATTATTAAAATGCATGGGCAACTTGTCTCATTCATAATGATCTTTTCTTATACTCATAAAAGGAAGCACAACAATGACAACTTAATATTTGGTTAGCTGACTGTTAGAAACCCAGCATTTTCATTTGTCATCCAATGGACCCAAAAGCTTGCATGTCAGGATTACATGAATTGATCAAATTGAGAGTGAAAGTTGAAAAAATTCTGTTCTTACATTTGAAAAACTGTTCAGAAGCATAATAGGTGTCACTGTTTTCTTAATGTCTAGACCAATGATTCTCAACAGGGTGACACAACTCAGGTGCCATGAGTTCTTTTCAAGGGTACTGCAGGGTGCCACAGAATACTAGCACAATTAGATGTGAAAACACCTATACATGTTTCACAAAATTAATCAATAGATTTCAAATAGGAATCCATAGTGTCAAAACATTCTGATGCACTGTGGTCTTCTTTAGTTACCTGCACAAGAAGAATTGCTGTATTATTTTTCCATAATCAAAAAGTGAATGAAAGCTAACAGCTGGCATTTTCTGGGGGGTGCCTTGAGTCCAATGAGGGGTTCATAGAGTCTTAAAAGGTTGAGAACCACTGGCCTAGGCTACGAGATTTATTATTACTCGCACCTGGCTTCGTATTATATTTCTGGGCACATATGTAACCATTCACACGCACAGGGCTTCATGTGCAGTAACAGTGCCAGCCGCTGTGAAAGTGGCATTTGGTAGATTAAACAAGCACAGAGACAAACTAAAACAGGTATCTGGGTCCAGAAAATAACAGACTGTCACTCAACATGTCAGGGCAGGCAGTGTGCCGTCAGGGAGCCGGACCCAGGCTCCAGTGCGGTAAGTAAGAGGTGGGGGTGCTGGAGGAGGGGGGAGGGGACCATGGGGGAGACCCCGCTGGCCCCAACCACTC
>NW_017728950.1:59253558-59275485 GCF_001723895.1 Crocodylus porosus | reverse complement strand
TGCCCAGCCACACCCCCAGCCTGCTCTCTGACCCCGTGATCGCTGCCTTGCCTGGTCTCACCCCTCACCTGCCCCACAAGGCCCCCCCCATCACTGACCCACCAGGCTCCATCCCCCCAGCCCTCCAAGCCACCCCAATCCCTGTCCCCCAACCCCAGCATCCTGGGAAATTAAAAAAAAAAACGGCACTCACCAGCAGTTTCAGCTGCTGTTGGGGTCACTGGGCCCTCCCCCACAGTGTGGGGCAAGGTGACAGCCCCAGTGGCACCAGCCCGGACCCTGCTGCCCCCCACTGCCCTGTGCTGCCCCTGTGGTGAGTAGAGGATTTTTTTTTTAAGTGCTGGAGGCTGGTGGGGGGGGCAGTCATGAGGGGGTTGGGGGTGCAAGTGGAGAATAGGGCCAGGTGGGGCAGCCACTAGGAGTTCTGGGGGAGTAGGATGGGTGGGGTTGGGTGCGGCAGCCACTGCGGGGGCTGCAGGAGCCAGTGGGGGACGGGGCCATGTGGGGCCTGGTTTAAGTTAAATCAAAGTCCTTCAGCATCCCAGATGTTTTGCAACTCTGGGCAAGGCTCTGCTCTGTGCTCCAGCCCAGCAGGGCTGGACCCTCCCCTCTGCTCCCTGGCTGCAGCTCCAGCAGAGACTGCTAGTACAGCGGGATCTGCCTGGCTTCCTCCTTTCCCTCACCACTCCACACTCAAGCAGGGATTCTCACCTGCCCTCTGCCTTATGCAAACACCTCTCAGCATAAACTAGCATACCACATGCTGGCTACCATCCCTGCTTTGGGAGATGGGACAAAGGCAGACAGGACAGTGTCGGCTTAGGGCTTTTTAGAGTTAATCAAAAGGTAGCTGGTAATGTCCCTCCATTCCTTCCTTGGATAAAGTTGTTTAAGAAGAGCTTGAAGGCTGTTGTTTTGTTTGATTGGCTGATAAATGCTAACAACTCCCTGTGTAACTCCCTGCTCTGTAACTCAATGCTCTGTTATCAACATTGGGGGGTGGGGGCCGAGGAATCCCTCCCTATTCAGAATTTCCTGTCAGGTCCTGGCTACAACACCCTCAGCTCAGCACTGTAGAATGGAAGGGAGGGCTGCTCTAGCGCCCCCTCCCCCCCGATTTCTAGCCTAAGCTACTGCAGACCAGCATTCCCTCTAAGTCGTGTGGTGTCCACGGCTGTGCTCATGCCACGCAGCCAGGCGCACCTATGTGGCCACGCATGCTGCACTGCTTAGAGGGAACGCTGCTGCAGACATTTGCCAGCATTTGCTTAGTCCAGATAGGATGTCTGTACAATTATAAACCAGTCTAGCCTAGCCAGGTTAGACTAACCTGCAAAGATTGAATCAATTCAGGCTCAGGATTTTTGAAAATCTGTCCCTAGCCCAAGAGTCTCATGACTGGAAGCTGCCTAGTGGTTTTACTGAATCAGTATATGATCTCCTTACAGCTTGTCTGTGTCTCCTCTGCAGCTACTAATGCCCACTTTGGCAGCTGCAGGCCTCCAACAGAGCAGTTTTCAGATTTTTTTTACTATTGCAACCTGTTCACAGAGTGAAGCAGAAAGATAGCATATGCCCATGACCAACAAAGCCCATTACCTTCTTTAAGGCTGTACCAGTCTAACAGAAGAAAATTTGGCATCTGGGAGCTTATAAATAGGTATTTTGTTTGATAGGAGTTTTCTGGTATACTGTATTTTGGATAAAAACTAATTGCCATAAACTAAAAGCACTGGAAAATGGTGAGAGATTGGCTATAACAAGAGCTAAATTAAATCCTAACAGAATGGATACATGCTGGCATTATGCCTAATACTCTTGAGGGATTTTAGAGTTCCAATATAAAAGCAGATCCATTTTGGCACCAGGCCTAATTCTCTTGAGGGACAGTTGTAAGTTGCCTGTGGTGTTCTGGCCGTGTGGATCTGTATGTTTGCTAGCTTTTCTGGCTTTCATTTTTTAACTTGAAAAAAAGGAAAAAAAGGAAAAAGAAAAGTACAGAATTTCACGTTCAAGATAACTTCTTCAGAATCATATTTGTGGGTTGTGTGAAATTAAATGTGAAAACCTGTGTGTCATATGGATCATTTATGCTCAGGAGCTGAGTTAAATTTGAACCATGACAAGTAAAAATAAAAAGAAATCTGAAATAACCACTGCCAAATGAACCCCTTGTGCCAATAACATACATATTATAGCTTATATGGAAATTAGGGGAAATAAACCTCAAATATACTCTATCTGCAGTATGTCAAGCCCACAGTGAAATTTCGGTAAAATCATTTCCAGCATTTTTATCCAAACCATAAAAATTATACCAGAACTAAGCTGAAGGAGTTTTACGAACTAAATACTGTCTTTTTGGCAAGACCCAAACCTGGTGAAAGAATTTAGCCAGGCCTTTTTCTGTTGGCTCCAAATGAATCTGCCAGCCAGTTGTTACAAGTCCCCATTTGTGACTGCCCTATGATAAAGTCTTGTTTGGTTTTTTAACCAGTCCAAACTCCTGAAGTATGCATGAAGCTGGAAAACCTGTCATGTTGGATACAAACTAAGATCATTACCATTTAATCACTTTGCTGTATTTAAACATAGTCAATAATCGGGCCTATAAATGGCTGAAATTTGATTAAAGAGAACAACTGAAAAACAAAATAAGACTGAGTCAAGCTTTCTATGTAAGGAGCCACACAGCATACTGATGAACTTCTTTTTCAGACTGTGCCAACTGACACATAAGAACAACAGTCCTAAAGAGCAAAATAACTATGTAAAAGAGATTTCAAGTGTGGCTCAAGCTGCTTACTGATTAACGCTTTTGCACATAACACTTCTCACAAACCTGTGTGATTATTGTTCCTAGTGAAACAAGGCTTTGTTGACAACTACAGACAAATGATCCTTGCTTACCAAGTTCACAGTTCTCACACAGCTTAACAGTTTGAGCTGCCCCTTTTTCCGTAGCTAGTAACCCCCCTACTCTCCCACCCCCGAGAAAAAAAAACAAAAAACCTGCCTTGATAGAATTAGCAACTATTTTGGGGGGCACTGAAGAGTCCAAATTACCTCCTATATCAAGCATGTTCTTCTTCCACACACAATCCTGGTTTAATGTCCCACTTTACTGCTGGAAGTGTTCAGTCAGACTATCAAATTTTCAACAAAAATATAAGAGAACTCAAACCCACTAATATGAGGAGTTTCAGGCAACACATTTACTGCTTATCAGAAGCATATTATGGAAAGGACCTTTGTTTTCTTGTGGGTTACAAAGATGTCCAACTGAGAGATAATCTGGACAGACTCTTTTTGGGGCTTTTCATGACCCACCTCAGATATTTCCATATCACACTACAAGTTCAGCCTTAGTTAAATCCATGCATTTCAAGTCAATTGATTTCAAGAGGGTTGCAAGATTATAGTTAGAATTTGATTCTAAGGCCCTGATTCTTGACTACAACCATCAAGTACTCAGGTGTAATGGAAAAGGTTGGCCAGCAAAGAATCAGATGCGACTCCCTTGATTAAAGGAATGCCCTGGCATCCATACAAGTCCTACCTTGTATCACACATGGACAGCCCACTGCTACCAAAGTAAAAATCATCATCATCATATTATTTTTATAGCTAGTACCTAAAAACTAGGTACTCATTTGGACTCAATGTACTAGGTGCCTTACAAACACGTACCAAGGAGTTCTCTGTACCTTAAAGAGTTTAAACGCTAACAGCACAAGGAGAAATAAAGCACATTAGGAAGAGCAAAAAGAAACAATGGACTGATACAGATAAGCATGAAAAAGAGTGGCCATAGTAAAACTATCGACCTAATCATGATGGAGATTATTGTAATCATCATGAAAATGTAGAATTTTAAGGAAGTTTTGAAGGAGGATACTGAGATTCTTCAGTATTTAAAGGAAACTCCTCACATGTATGTGGGGCAGCAGTGGCAACATGTAGGGGGTAGACGGGGTGCATGTGCATCCCCTGAGAGCACTGGTGTCCACCCCTGAGAGTGCCAGTCAGAGAGTGGGAGTGCCAGATGAAGTGCCGTGGCCACTTCCCAGACAGCAAGATTGGCCGTGGAAACCATCCTCCCTTGGTCGCTGACTGGTCGCTGCGGAGGCACCAGTCACCCATGTGGGGCAGCATGAAAGAAGCACAAAAGTGCTTAATGGAAAACTTTAGTAATAGGGAGTCAAAATTGGAATCTATGTGGAACAAAGATACAGGTTGGTGTCTTGGAGCCCTGTTATAGATTAGACAGGAACAGATGGTAAACTACTTCAAAATTGTAGGGCCAGTAATTTCTGCTTGCCGTAGTGGAAAAGGGGAGCCAGAAAAGGGATACAAAAAAGATGGTGATAATCCAGGAAAGTGATTTGTGCATATGCATAGAGTGCCAGAGGCATGTCAAATAGAATAAAGACGGTTTGTATTCCCAGGAGTTTGGGCTGAGATGCTAAAGATACCTAATCACTTAATTAACACGGACATGAACTGAAATACCTTTGAGGATCTGAGCCTCACAGACTAACTGCAAAAGCATTTATCACATTTCTAGTAAGGAAGTTGATCAGCTATTTAAACACAGGATATGAAATTAACATGGAGTGTTAAGAGGCAGAGCTAGAGCAAAATAGGAATAAAGCCACCCTACCTCCTTCTATAAGCTTTCTATTGAGATCTTACCGCCCATATTATCCTATGGTTAGCTGTCGAAGTAATTCCTACCCAAAAAGAGTGAAAATAATTCTGTTGCCAAGTTGTCCAAACTTATATGGAGGTTCTGTATTTCAAAATGACTCTAAAATAGTAGTATAGGTTTTAAATTTATAGTCATGCAACAATTTTAAGATCAATTTTCCAAAGCTTCAGAGTATAAAGGATTTTTTCTAAGCAACACTGCTGCAATCTCACCATAAGATATGTAACTCACACTTCTTTATCCTTGGTGTATGCATCTTTGCCATTAATAAGGATTTTGCAAGTGCAATTCAGTAAACAGTGTGAAAGATGAGATTTAGGCCAGCTCACTCCTACAAAATAGTTGGCTGCATAAACTGGGATAAAAGGAAGAAAAAGAATAGGGAAATTTTACTTTTGCCAGAGAACAAGAAATTAAATGGGCAAAAATCACAAAGAGCAGACATGGTGAGTAGAAAAGTGCAAAAACATAACCATTTTTATGAGTATAACTACATTTAAAAGGAAAAATGTTGAGTTGAATTGGTTGGAAAAGATTCAGTTTTATTAAATTCAGCTTACTGGAAGAGCACTGTCAAATAAATTATCCTGAAAATTTTTGTAAGTATGATATTTAATGGTAAGAATTTTCTGCATTTTGACTTTGGGCACATCCAAAATAGTCTGACTTTAGCTTATTTTTAATACTTTTTTCACCCTCCCCCCAATTAGCTTCCTAGCCAGTTCCCTAATAAGACGCTAAAAGAGTATAAGTCAGCAAGTATAAAGCAAAGTAAATAAACAAGCAGTGCAAGAAAGCATTTTTTTCACCAAGATTTGGGACTATCAACTAGTATCCTCAGTGAATTTCATATTTCATGCTTTAATACATACCAACTTGTTGATGGCATTGTTCAGATTAATACTCTCCACCATTTTTCTTGCAACTGAATTCAAGAAAGAGCCATCACCCAAATCTTAGCCATTATGGCTAGGGACAGACATTACACATAAACCGGTTTATGTGATCAGAAACTGGTTTAAACCTGTAACAGAATGGATGTTCAGTGCACATAAACTAGTTGCAAAATGGCTGAAACCAGTGTGAGATAAACGTGGTTGAACTGAGTTGGGTCAAACTGGTTTACGCAATGTCTGTCCCAGACCCTTTCCTGATTTAACTTAAACCAGAGTCCCCCAGCATCCCAGATGCTTTGCAGTCATGGGTGGGGCTCTCTGCTCCAGAGCAGGGCTGGCTCCACCCCTCTGCTCCCTCGCTAGTGCTCCGGCAGAGACAGCAGGTACAACAGCATCTGCCTTGCTTCCTCCTGCTCCCTCCCACATCCCTGCTCAAGCAAGGATTCCCCCCTCCCACACCACGAACTATAGCCAACATGTAGTATGCTAGCTAATGCTGAAAGGTGTTTGTGTAAGGCAGATAGAACAAAGGCAGACAGAACAGTGTCTGCTTAGGGCTTTTTGGAGCTAATCAGTAGGTCAGCTCGTCATTGACAAGGCGTAGGGCGTGTTTGTGGGTGCACGTGTACACCCTGAGCTAGGCAGTGCACCCCCTAACAGAAGCACCGCCAGCCTGCAGGGGGGCTGCCACTTGCCACCCCTTCCCCCCTCCACCAACACCACCAACCCTGTCTGCGGGTGGTTGCTAACCACCAGCTGGCACTCGACACCCTACCCCCTGCTGCCACCAACACTGCCGCAGCTGTATGCAGGAGCTCCGTGCTCACCGCCACCACACCCTCACCTGCAGGTGGTCACCATGTCCTCCCAGCCTCCTGGTGCTCGCATCATTTATGTATCTGGTAATGCCATCCCTCCATTCCTTCCTTGGAAAATGTTGTTTAAGAGCAGCTTGAAATTATGAGAGAGGCTTTTGTTTTCTGATCGGCTTATAAATGCTGTTATCAACTCCCTGCTGGGCTGGTCAGGAGCAGCGAGGGGGAACCCCTCTGTCACGTCTCTGGCCACACCGTGATTTGAAGAGACAGAAACCTCCCGCACAAGATCCTATCCCTAACTCACCTGCCACATCTTAATGAAAACTATAGAAGAGGAATTCAATGTAAACTCATCTGGGTCCCCATCCAGGCTTTATTCACAGCACCACTGAGGCTGATGTGGGGCTCCGCCTCCCCTACATCCTGTCCACTTGCCAGCCACTGCAGATGATGATTTTTGACCTCTAAGTGCTGATGCCAACTGCAAGGCACTTTATTCAAAACCCTACGGCGTTCTCAGAAGTAATCTCCCTATCCAGGGTTGTTTCTCCTTTTTCAGGTAAGCCAATGAGGATCACTGAACCCCTTTGACTAGACTTATATCCCTACCTTCTTTTCCCATGTAACTGTTGTATAATATATAAAGAAAAAAACTACAAATAAACAAAACCTCTTCTATAGTGCCATTCTCTAACTTAGGCGTCATGTAACTCTCACTAAGGCATAGAGCCTCCTGGCTCTCTCTCTGACTCATTCAAGTGGATTCTCACTGGGGCCTTGCCCTCCTCATCCTCCTTGGCCAGGGCAAGCCTCCTGCCTCCAGGCTTTAACAGCAGGCTTCCTCCCCTCCCTCAGTGCCTTTTAAATCTTCCATGGTGGCGTGCCAGGCTAACATCAATCAGCCACACACTGCCAATCCAAGCCCAGAGGGAGCTCATAAAGCAGCGTAGCTGCATCATGCACAGATCCAGCACAGGATCCCATCCCAGTAAGTGCCAATCACCTCCTTCTGACCCGGGCACCTTCTGGACCAGGTAGGGACAGGCTCTAGGGGCTTGGGGTTTGACCAGTGAGTCCGGCAATGGACTCATGCTGTAACACCTTCCTTAATCAGAGCCTCCTTCTGGGGCCTGACCATGCCCCCCCCTCAGCTCAGCACTATGGAAGGGGAGGGAAGGCTGCCCTAGCACCCCCTGGCTTCTAACCTGAGCCACTGTAGGCATGTACCTGCATTTTCTCAGTCCAGAGGGGATCTCTGTGCAGTTACTAACCAGTTCAGCCTAGCCAGGTTAGACTAACCTGCAAAGATTAAATCAATTCAGGCTCAGGCTTTTTTGAATGCCTGTCCCTAGCCTATAGGATGTAAATATGTAAAGTTTAAATTGTGAACAAAACTGCATTTTCTACTTACAGCACATACAAATACTGGATTTATGGACTCATGAGTGTAATAGATATTTTGGGGGGGGAAAACACAACCACTTACTTTTACATATTAACTCCAGTCAACTTTTACATACATTACATTCCATGTTTACATTGCCTGTCAAAACTTGGAAGTTTATTGGAAAGATGCAGAGCATTTATGAAGTTTCTGAGACATCACAGAATAACCTGAATAGCTTATTGTGTACCTCAACTTGTAAAAAATCCTTCTTCAAGTGGCTACATGGCAATATCCAGAACAAAAATAGAAAAAAATGACTTTATAGTTCTTGTCTAAGTTAGTTAACAGTTCATTTCTGGCCTCATAATCAAACATTCTCTTAACGGTTTGTATTTGACATTGTTTTCTTAGCAGAAACTATCTTAAATGTTATGCTTATCTTCATGCTTAGTTGGGGCCCCAGGCTGGATTTGGACAGCAGGGCTTCTAGTCAGCCAGATGCAACCTAAGATATAAGAGCAGCCACAGTTGTGGCAGCAGTGGTGGCATGGAGTATGGCAAGGGCAGGAGCACAGGCTCTGGTGGGGTGGAGGTAGGAGGGGTGCAGGGTTCAACAAGGCAGGTACAATGCAAGGTCCAGTGGGGGTGGTGGATGATCTGGCAGCGGATGGTGCAGGGCCACACACGGTTCAGCAGCAGAAGCACAGGGTCCAGTGTGGGCAAGGGTTCTGTACGGTCCAGTGGTGATGAGCCAAGCTCATGGTCTATGGCCATGCTTAACAGGGCTAAGGGGTCTAACTCTGGATATCTTCCAGTAGCACAGTGACCAGATAGAGAGGCTCTGTTGGCTGAATTCAGCATGCATGCTGTAATTTTTACTCTTATCTAGTCCAACCCCTTGCCTGACGCAGGATCATTCCTGTCCAAACCATCCTATACAAATCCATTGTCTAATTTCTTGTGTCTAAACTACACAAGAAACCTTGACGCAACCAGAAGATACAACATCCTAACCTACCACAGGTAAAGCAGGGGGACAATGACAGCTCATGTACTGTTGCTATGACAGTTATTAAAATATTCTTTAAGAGATGCAAGAAAGAGGGCCATCCCACCTTGCTGCAGAGGAAGATAAAACCTCCCATAGTCTGTACCAAACTAACCATGAGGTAAAATTCCTTCCTGAATATCAGTATGGTAATTGGTCTGACCCTGAGCAGAAGGACATGACTCTCTAGCCAGAAACCTCTGGGTTTTAGTTCCAACAAGAGCACTGGCCCAGCCCAGTCAAAATCCCCAGCTTTGGGTGCAGCCAACACCCAATGCATCAGAGGAAGAGGGGAAAAAAAACAATCCTGACACATGCAGCATCAGAAGGGGCAAAAAATTCCTTCCTAGCTCCATGTGGCAAGCAGCAAAGACCATAAGCATGGAAAATATCCATAGCAGACTGTAGGTATAGCTATTCCCAGATCATCCCTGACCATTGTTCTCCACCTCTGTTTAAATACCTCCAATAATGGAGATTCCACAACTTCCCTAGGCAGTCTATTCCATTGCCTCACTGTTTTAACATTGAAGTTTTCCTAATATCCAGTCTAAACCTATTTTACTACAGCTTCAAGCCATTGGTTTACATCTTGCTCTCTGCAGCTAGAGAGAAAAGATATTTGCCGCCTTCTTTTTGGCAGCCCTTCAGATAGAAGGCTGCTATCATGTCCCCTCTTAAGCATTTCTTCCACAAGCTGAACATGCCTGCTTCTTCAGCCTCTTTTAGGATGACTTGCCTTCCAAAGCCCTTACCATTTTTGCCACCTGACTCTGGACCCTCTCTAACTTCTCCATGTGCTTTTTAAAATGTGGAGACCAAAACTGCATGCAGTACTCTAGATGAGATCTAATCAGCCTCACGTAGAGAAACGTTATTACCTCCCACGTCTTGTACCTATGCTTCTGTAACACCCACACACACACACTTGGGTCTATATTGTGGTTTTCTGTGTATGTTTTTCAAGTAAGCAAGATGGCCCCTGTGTTTTGGCCATGTGCCATGGCAGCACCTGGCAACCTGGGGTCTGTATCTGAGGAAAATATGTAAAACCCTCTGGCCTCATTGGCCAGGGGAAGCATAGGATTCTTCAGGCTGATTGGTTGGGAGAGGAACTGGAGCCCAGGGCTCCCTGACTGGACAAAGCCAGGATGATGTCATGCAAAGGGATACAAGGGGAGCTAGGCTGGTTGGAGGGTGGGGAAGAGAAGCTCCTGGGGGCTGCTGAAGAGTGAAGTCTTCTCTACGGGAGAAGCATTGCAGATAGCAAAAAGGGAAGTTCAGGTAGAAGGGAGAGAGGGAGAATTGTCCCAGTGCTCTTGTCTCCTTTTCTTCCAACTTCTTTTTTCTTTTGAGTTTTTAAGGGATCAATACTGGGGAAAAGGGTATTAGTTCCTTGGATTCGCTGGCCAGGAGTTAGGCCTGGCAATGTAAACAGGGTTGGAACCTGGGAGTTTCTAATCCTGCCAGTTTTGGGCCAGGGTTGAGATTTGCAACTTTCTGCTCCCAGTGGAGACATGACCCAAACCACCTGCAGCTCAGGCCTAGTGAGTAGGTCTGGTCTTTCCCCTTGTTTCTTTTGATGGTCCTTTGTTATAGTCAAGCTGTGGGGTTGGGCTGGCTGTAGCCATTAATCAGTCACCCTGGCTCCTTTTGGAGTCTTTCCTGCAGTTTTGTTTCAGCAGGCCATATAATCCAGTCCAGAAATTTTGGGGTGTGTGTATGCTGTCTGGAGCTGCAATCACTCCACACATACACATACAGCCTCTCTGTGGGAGCAAACATTGGCACGCTACCATTCCTTCAAGCGCAATGAGGGGCCCCTTGCACCACAGGAGGACTACGCTCCCTAGCAACTTCCCCTGGTGCAGCACAACCTATAAACTATGTCTTGTAAGTAGTAGTGTTTTAACCTGCATTTGGTGTTTTCCTATGTTTTCTATTATAAATCTGTCTTTTGTGTTTACACTGCTTGTGAGGAGGGAGTTTTTATGTGGGATACCCTAGTTATTCATTTAGTGTTTCCCAGATGGTCTGGGTGGGGACTCAAGCCAAGGAAAAATATATTTAGTACCTCAAAATTGAACCTGGCCCTTGCTGCTGCTGAGCAGTGCTGGGCCAAAGGGATACACTTCTATTGGTGCATCCCAAAACTGCATATACCATTCATGTAACTGCATCACACTGTAGACTCATATTGAGTCTATGATCTACCATGATTCCAACACCCCTTTCTGTAGGGTGGCCATCCAGCTAAGTGTCCCCCATTTTGAACTTGTAATTTTGATCATTCCTCCCAAGGTGTAGCAGTTTGCATTTTTCGGCATTGAACATTCTGTTAGCTCCAGCCCAGCTTTCCAATCTGTCTAGATCCTTCTGAAATGTACTCTTCTCTTTCAACATGTTTGCAGTCATTCTCAGTTTCATGTTCTCTGCTAATTTGCTCAAAAAGCTCTGTACCAGTATGGCTCTTGTGCAAAGCATTTGACACTTGATACATAGCACTTGTGAATCCCTTACTCACAATGGTAATTTACAATGAAATCCTTCAAGGCCCTTAAAGGACGCATGGTTTGATTGATATCTACTTCAGCTTCTTGAAGCATTTTACTTGTGGCATTGACTTCATAAAGGATATGATTCTAAAGTACCATGCTGCACAAAAATTTATAGTCAACAGATTTTGTGAGGCAGCTCCTTGGCATTTCTTTAAGTTTTTGGTTCTGGTTTCATTGAAATTGAAAATAGAGCATCATAGGCTTCTAAGATTCTTCTAGCAAAATATATGGACTATCAATTCAACATTGCCATCTCATTTTACATACGAGTTCTGGAAACAGGTGGATCACATGTTCATTCATTATAGCCCAGCACTGCAGCACGGCCACAGGAAAAAGTACAAATACTTTGAACTACATCAAAAAATGTCACAACTGTGCAACAATTCACAGCACTGTTGAATTTGAGATTCAAAAAATGTGCACTGCATGGGACAAAAAATGCTCTTGTTAGGGTCTTGAATTCTCTTTGAACTCTATGGTGTTTTCTTTTCACATTTGCCCCATTTTTGTAGTATTGACTGCTCAAAGCACAGAGTGAGATTCCCATTTATTTTAACTGTTGCAGGAAGGCATATGTCGTTCCAGCACCAGTAGTATCTATCACATTCAAAAATACAACATTATATTTTTTGACTGTAGCTGTGCCTTCTCTTTCCTCATACACTCTTCTGCAGAAACATCTAAAAAAAAGTCACTTTTTTTTACTAGTGTTTTGAGTACAATCAAGAATCATAGCTGGCAGCTTTCAAGGCTCAAATAATACTCTGCTTGATAATGTGCCCATAATTTCCTTTTAAATATATTTGTCCAGGTAATAAACACCAACTTCTTTTGAGATCATTTGTTAGAGATGTTCTTTTATCGTAAGGTTACATTTCCCAAGAAATGATATATTTAAAAAAATTCCCATTGTAGGATGAACCTGATAGGGATATGTTTTCTATTCCACACAGATTTAGCAAATCAAAAATAATTTCCAAAATAGCTTGCCAATATTCTACCAGAGAATAAATGTGGTTGGTTGAACCCTCTCAACTGAAAGATGCCTATGTATCACTTGGAGGTAAAACAGCTAATTTCAGAAATCCTAATAGTGTCTAACTGCTTCAAATTTTTGGCTTCAAATTTTCTTGTGCAGCATCCAGCTCCAAAAAGATGTGTCTGTTTTCATCAGAGATTGTCACTATTGCTTGCAGTTTCATCCATGAAGATTTAAACTAGGGATGTATATATCATTAAAAGATTATTAGGGTTGTCAAATGTTTTTTTAAAATTCTTGCTATTAGTTGTGCAATTAAAAAACTTAGTCGCGATTAATCATGATTTTAATTGCACATGTAAAAACTCCCAGGGTGTGGGATAGGGGCTGCATTTACCTGCCCGGAGCAGTGTGGGCAGCTGGGAGCCATGCACAGAGCTGCTTGGACACAAAGTGCTGGGAGCTGTTCCCCGGGGCCTTTGACGGGTGAGGAAGAGGCAATGGCAAGCCCCACCAGACCACATGAAGTGATGTGTGGCGGCAGCAGATGAGGGGCTTTTCCAGCCTTCTGCAGCAGCTGGAGCACTGGAAGGGTGGGAGCAGACTAGCTATGGGGACTAGTTCCCCCTCACTCCTTCCCCTTACTCCTTCTTCCCTTCCTCCCTCCTGCCTGCACTGCTACCTTCCTGTTCCTGAGGCACTGCACCACTTACCTTCCCTGCTGGATTGTGCCCCATGCTAAATATTAACTGGTAATCTATTACCAGTATAAATATACTTATCATTTAAAAGTTTAAGCATTTAAGCCTTTCACAATCCTAATTTAAACTCTTAACCCATTAGCCAATTACATGTGCATATAAATACAAGCTAGTTAAGGAACCATCAAATACAAACAGATTCATCAAAATCAAAAGCACTGCCAAAATGCTCTTGTCCAACAGCAAATGCCACAACATTCTGTATTTGCAAAACTTGCTATGTTCTTAATGTGAATTCATAAAACTATGCCTCTCTAACAATAAAATTAGTCTCTATCATTTTATTTAATGTACTAAAAATGACATGCTGTTTAATATTTTCTTTGTCATTTGTTAACATTGCAGTTGTAACCACATTACACAATCAATAGTACACAGGAAGTACTTAACCAAATAATGATATACCTAACTAAAGACACATACAATGCTGCTTGTTCAGACTTGCCTTTCTTATCCAGAGAGTAAGGAAAAAAACAGTATGTTCTGCATCCTCATCATACACAAATGCATTATGAAATGATATTCTGAATGGGACAGGATGTTAAGTACCATTTTTAGAAATGTTTCCTTTGAAACTACTGCAACATAATTACAAAATAGAATGTCCTCCAGGTCAAGAAAGGTTTGATCAGTGTACTAGTGGTTAATATAGATTATTATAGTTTTCCTTTTTTTTTTTTTTTTTTTGACTGAACTGCCAATGTCTGTTATAGGTACCTTTACTAAAATAGCTTGTATTTTGGGCTGACCTAAACCATTTGCTTTTCCTTCCATACCAAAAAAAATTCCTGAATTTTTCCACCATTCCCCAAGTACTATAGTCATTTATGCTTTAATACTGATATAACCAACAAATGTAAGTCACTCATGGTTTTCATGAGCTAAAGGACTAATAACAATAGCTAGCAGCAGAAATAAGCTTTTCTTTCTATGCCGACCCTTTATAAGAGTATGCTTAACACACAAACAGCACTATGAACATGAATAGCATGAATAGACTTATTTTACAGACAGCATAGTCAAGCATAAAGATTTAACAGATGCTTTGAGCACAGCACAGTGGATGAGACATAGATCTACCTTATTGGAGATATGAACACTATTCTCAACACGTGTAACCTTTAATCAGGTACAAGGTTTTGTTAAATAAGAAAGGTTGTGAAAGCTGGGGACCACTAAACCACATCAATGGAGGAAGCAAGTAGAAAACTCATGGGCTCCTGCATCTATACCCCATGCAGATTCCTTAGGTCAAATGATATTAGAAGAAAACTGTGTCTTTTTTGAACCAGATATTCAATCCTATGTGACATGCTGAAGTAGGAGCTGTTCAGTGCGGTAATAAAACTTTAGCAATCTCTGCTGAACAGAAATGTTAATTCTGACAGCTCAAAACTAGGCAAAATCTCAACTGATGCTCATAGGGATAACATATCATGTATTCCTGAACCCAGGACTATCCCATCTGCCATAGTTCAAAGTGCAGTGCTAAACTAATGAAGACACTACAATTTTTGTTGTAAGATAGAAATGGCAGGTAGCTTTATAACATAATTCACATTTGCACTCTTTTTATATAAAATAAACTAAATGCCACCATTTGATCTAAGAGTATTTTTTTCTTCAAGAATTCCTAGTGCCCATCACAACTAAGAGAGTGAAACATATGCTTACAGAATGTGAATGCTATATTAAGTGCTAGAAATTGTAATCTCCAAAGTCCCTAAAGAGGATCAGGAGCCCAGCAGGGTCTCTGAGCCTTTGTATAATGCATTTTTTTTCTTCTTATCCTACCATTTGGAATAAAAATTATATGAATTATTTTATCAAATGTGGAGGACAAACTGCCTAGCAAACTGGTCTTGTGCTATAAAATTCACCTGTATTTGAAAATGCATATGTATCTTAATTACCATACATACGTGGTAAAAGCAACCTTTATGTTGCTGTAATAATAAAACTAAATTAAACATTGTTTTTAACATCTATATCTAGCCATACTATATGAAAACCCTAAATCAGTGGTTCTCAATCTTTT
This sequence comes from Crocodylus porosus, assembly GCF_001723895.1. NCBI lineage: Eukaryota > Metazoa > Chordata > Crocodylia > Crocodylidae > Crocodylus > Crocodylus porosus. The sequence goes on along the minus strand of NW_017728950.1, from coordinate 59,260,286 downwards.
TAGGCTCAAGACACCCCTACATAAGTTGTGTGAATTTAGTGGCACCCCATTTCAAAAGCCAATTTATTTATTACATTGCTTACCTCCTTGCACAGGGGCCTAAGCAGTGGAGGCAGGGGAGCCACAAAGCAGTGAACCCAAGCCTGTGCTTATGTGTTTATCTCCTCACATCTCCCTTAGCTCCTCATGTTTCCTGTGGCACCCTTCTAAGGATCTCACAGCACTCCAAGGTACCCTGGCACCCTGGCTGAGAATCACTGCCTGAGATACATGAATTTAAATAATGCCTTCAGAAACTTTCATGGAATAATAATTTTACTTGCACTGAGTCTACAAGAAGCTACACTGGAAAGTTAAGGAAATATACGAGAGTAAAAGGTAAGGAAAGTAAAATATAAAAGAAACTATGTTTTTATGATCATATTGACTATCTAATACATTAGTAGAATTGGGTGCCTCTACACATGAAATCAGTGCACCTGAATAAACTCCAGCATAATTCGCACCAGAGTTAATTGCTCCTGGGCACAGCATTTACACTGTACCCAGGACTGCAGCCTATCGAGCCTCAGCTGGCAAGAAGTTCAGGGGAGCAGGGTGGGCTCAGCCTGCCAGCCTGGAGCTGCTCCAACCTGGCTCAATGTGCTGTAGAGGGGCTGGCTAGGGCAATGCAGGCCTAGCTGGCAGGCAGTCCCCACACTGTCGGACCCTCATGCCCCAGCCAACCCCAGTCACCATCTACACATGGGTTGTGGCAGAGTAAATAATTATGCCATAAGATAGTACTTATGTCAGGCAGTACTATCCTACAGTGGAATTAATTAGTTTACTCTGGCCTAATAGTACTGCACATGTAGATGGTGATGCTTTATTATGGAGCTAATTAGTCAACTGCAGTAAAGAGTCTTGTGCCCCTACACAATGAACCTTGTATGTTTTCTTAGATGTAATACTGTAATATTTTATATTTTATACAGTTCCTGTTCACCCTATAGATCCCAAAGATCTGCAACTGTTATATATATATGGCCTTCCAAAGGAAAAAAATTGAGCATTGTTGCAGGGTAGATGGAGAAGGCACTGGTAAAGGTGAGAAAGGCAAGATTGTTTTGGCAGCACAGAAGCCAGTCTCCCTCCCATATTGCATGCTTTTGGAATGAAAGTCTTGTATGTAATATGGTAAGAGGTAAGTATGTATCCATTAGCATTGCCTCCTCTTTTTCTCTTCTAGTCTCAATTCCTTATATTGTCAATCCCATTTACTTCCTAGCTAGCGCTACTCTACACTGCACCTTTTCTCATCCCCACAGTATCTCACCATTGTTGCTTATTTTTAATCTTTCCTAGTGGCAGCCCTTCCACTGAGTTCTTCCATTTCCCTCTCATTGCATTCCATATCTGTTAGGGCTGAATGGCCCAAGGGTGAGAGATGGGCACACTTTTACAAAAAGTGTGATGAGGACCACAGTCCTTAGATGACAAAGGACAATAGCCTGGTTACCGTTCTTTCCACCCTACTCTGGGCAGAAGACAGTTTTATTCTTAACATAAAAGTTTACCTAGTGGTTGGTCAACCAGCAACTGAGATCCTTTTAAAGATCACAGTACATGTTCATCAGTATGTAGACTCCATGCATGATGGTCTCTGTGGTCCTCAGTTAGTGGAGTACTGTGCAAGTACTTATGCAAATGCATGTTACCATAGTGCCTGATTAAATTAAACACTTAAATGTTCAACATTTATTTAAGATCCATTAATTTCAACCTGTGTTTTCAAAATTAAGTAAATGCTTAAGTGACTTGGTGAATAGAGATGGATTTTAGCAAATGTTTAAAATGAAGTGAATAACAAGAAACAGTTAATAGCAAGGAGACACAGATCAATAGAAATAAAAGCACCCTTGTCCTCCTCCTCCAAACTTTCACTCAAATGTCAAGCCAAAAACTTTTCCTGATATTTAAAAAAAGTTTAACCTTCTTCCTCTCCATTAACCCCATTTCCAGAACCAAAAATGGACATCTGCACGTTACTGTATTTACTCGATTCCAAGATGAGGCATTTCTCCTCATTCAACATGGGGAAAGCAAAGCCTCATCTTAGAATCAAGCATCAAGTAAAAATACAGTATACATAGTTAGAAGAGGCAACAGGAATCCACTCGGTGAGGCACAGGGTAGGATAGGAACTGGCACGGAGGCATCCAGCAGCATGGCACACAACACAAGGAGACAGGCAGCAGAGGGGTCAAGTGGCCAGAGGACAGGCAAAGGGCAGGAGGGGCAAGTGGTGGAGGCAGGTTGTGTGGGGGTCAGGTGGTGGAGGAGCAAGCGCTGAAGTGGGAGGTCAAGCTCTGTGGGAAACAAGTGATGGGAAGTGGAGCCAGGCTGTCTGTCACTCCCTGTCACTTGCACCCCTGCTTCTGCTTTCCTTGCTGCAGCAGTGAGGGTGATGAATTTAAGATGACCCTCCAATCATTAGATTCTACTAATGTATAATTTTCCATGTATAGAATATAACGATTGGGGGGTTGTCTTAAATTTGACATCCTGAATTTGAGTAAATACCATATATAAATTATTATATCTAAAAAGAAAAAATATGTATATTTGCAGTATTCCCAACTTGCCTGGAATCAGAAGGTACTAAAATCCCACAGTTCCAGTCTGGTTTTGCAAACTCAAGAGCTTCAGTTAGGTAAGCCTCTGAAGTAGTACTTGCTACTTGTGTGCCTATCCAAACAGAACCTGCTTCCAAACCCTATGAGCTCTGGCCATTACTAACTACTGTGACGCACACAGTCATTCCCCAAAACAGGTTGCAATCAAATACTAGGTCATGGTTGAAGGGCACTCACTGGGCAGCAACTCTTCAAAATATCTGAAGTATTTTACAGACTCTGCAGCACACTCTCTCCAAAAGCTATGACAACGTTTGCTCCATCCATCAATGAGCAGTTCTTAGTCATCAATGGGAAACTGCGCTCATGCATGCAATGGGGAATATTTCCTATAGCACTTGCACAATTCTGGCACGCAAGCAAATGAAATGACCATCTGAATTTGTTGGAATAAGATATTACAGTAGCAAAGAAAAGGATGAATTATGATTATAAGCCCTCTGGCACATTTCAGACAATACAAAAAGTTGGGACAAACAGATGTTGCAAATCTTAAAGTAATAATGAAATCAGGACCTATTATAGTAGAAAATAAAGAGATATTTTTGTTGTGGTTGTTTCAACATATCCCTTTTTTAATAATAATAAAGGTGGCACAATAATAGAAATTGGATCTTATACCCTAAAGTCAATACTAATATGCATATGATAGCAAGAAAAGGAAGGATCATAAAACAAGGATATTTTCAATAACATTAGAAAATGAATCCTACCTTTAACCGTGCTTGTAGAGAAGTTGTTTCTGTATTCCTGCTGCTTTGGCTTTAAAGACTGTGGTGCTGGCAGCCCTGGAGTCTGTGGGACTTGGAATAAAGGCTTCCCATTTGTAACCACTTGTCTCCTGGGACTTAAAGCAGGGAGGTGGATGGTACCATCAGTGATGTTGCTCTGAGGAGCGACCCCTCCTCCCAGGGGCATCTTTAAATGTAGGCTGGAAGACAAGTTCCCAATAGCTGGGCTTGGGGTGCTGCTATTCGAAGATGAACAGGGTGTTCCTGTTTGAACTCTGATCGGAGGAATCTGCTGTCCACTGATCATCCCAGGTCCATGGGGAGTACCTGATGTGCGGTGGCTCATACTGCATGACCTCCCATTCATTGTCAAGCAGTTGCTAAGTACAAAACGTGTTTTCCAAATCTACCAATATCAATGTCATCAGTCCATGGTCAGTAAGTAATCCATTGTGCATTAAGTCTGTTAAAAAACAAATTTTTAAAGTTAATTATATTGTATTAAATAACACATAAGGACAAGACTGTGCACAGTATTTTTCTACATGAAAAAATTATTGATTGTGAGCAGCAAAGTATGAATAATAGGGCAAATAAAGAAGGCAAAGTTAAATACTGACTTAGAATCAATAAGGAGAAAACCTAACCCTTCAAGAGCAGAAGTTTACAATAAGGTCAGCTGCATTCACATCATCTAAACCAGCCATGAAATGGAGTAAATGTTGAGGAAGGGAAGGAAAGCAGCTTGGAATAAAAAACCAGCCACTAGGCTTGGATAGGCAGTCAGTTTCTCCACGGAGAGTCCCAGCTTTCTCTGGGGAAGCAATGAGTGTACAGATCTTGGTATTTTTTAGCCCAGAATGGCCACTTTGAGAGAAAAATAACTGGGGAACAATCCAAGTGAAGTGCTTCCCTGAAGTCTCTCTCTCCGCAGACAGAATTTTCCACGGGCAATGGAGGCAGAGCTGACCTCCACAATCCCAGCGTGCTTTGCTTCTTTTCTCCCCACTCCCATAGCAGGAGGAAGAGTTGTGTCAGTCACAGCCAAGTAGTGAGCAGAACATAATCCATGAGTGCTTTAGGCTGGAAAAAGCTAGTGCTGAAGCACTTCAGGAATGTGTTCTGTTCCTGGCTTGTTCCCTGCCTAAATCACAATGTAGCATTTGGGTGCAGGGGAGCACACAAGCCTATGCCCTACCCAGCCTTAGCTGGGCTCCAACACAGGATGGGAGAGGGGAAAGGCTGGAGGACTCTTGTGTGCATGGCACAGACCCTTGCCAATCCCTGCCTCCCTTCACTTAAAAAAAAGAAAGAGACAAAGAAAAGCCTGCAGTGCTCTCCAGGTTGCGTGCTCTAGGGATCCCTAACAGCCCTCATTGTCTGTACCGCAGGGTCTTTTTTTCTTTGTCTGAACTTCCATACAGGTCAGTTTTTTAGTCAAGAAAACAAACCTGGAAGAGTTGTCCTGGATGATTTGAATATGCATACGCAGCCACTGACTGAAAATTGGCACCAAGATGAACTAAACTATTCATTAACAATATGGTGAAAAACAGAGTACCCAGATATGAAAAAATGCCAGTTCACGTTCTGAGGTTGATAAAAATAAAAAAATAAGATGGAGGGGTGGTAGGGAGGGGAAGGGGCAGAACTCTAGCAGACTCTTTGAGATTCCACTATGAAAAACACAGTAGAGCAATGCTCCTAGAAGAAATTTCAGTAATTGAAATCCATTATGTAAATTTACACATATAGCCATTCTAAATGATAATAAATTATAAGGCCGTATTTTCAAGACTGCCTTTAAATTGTGCCCATAATTTTGGTAGCATTTAAGTCGGGCGTTGGCAAAATGGGAGATCTGGCCAGCGGCTGGACTCCATTTCCCAGCAGACTCTGCCCACAAGGCTGAAGCTGGTTTCCATGAAGACCCCTGCAGCAACAGGGCCACAAGGCCAGGGTTCCCATGGAGACTGGCCCCAGTGGCACCAGTAGGGCACACAACTGGGCAGAGAGCTGCTCCACAGCTGGGGCTGGGATCTTGCAGTGGTGACAGTGTGGTCCAGAGCCAGGGCAGGGTCATAAGCCGCTGCCTGCACCCCCTTGCCTGAGGTGTGTGAGCAACAGATCGCAGTTCTGACCCGGATCCAGACCATTCTGTCACCACTGCAAGATCCTGGCCCCAGAGCAGCTTCCCACCCATCCTCACATCCTGCCTCCATGGAAACCCTGGCCCTATGCTGTCACTGCCCTGCTGCTGCTGGGGTCTCCATGGAAACTGGCCACAGCAACATGGGCAGGAGCTGCTGGGAAATGGACTCTGATGTGGGACTTTGCCCACTCCTGGTTTAAGTGATGCCATTGCCGGGATGGTCCAGATTGCCTATCCCAATCATGTAGTTGGTCCAATACAAGATAACACCAACAAGAATTTTGCAACTCATAGTCTTTACCAGAGGGTTTTTTCACTTAAATTTTCATGTCATGTTTACTCATTTATATACATCCACAGAGTGGTAGAGAGAAGCTGCATTTGTGAGTATAAATTATAGATGGTTACGATATCAAACAAATGGCATAATCTAGGCCCCAAGTCAGCAAAGCACTAAAATGCATACTTGATTTTAATCAAAAGATTCATTCATGTGGTTAAAACTAACCACATTTAAGCATTTTGTTGATTTAGGAACCGGAGGCCTAATTGTCCTGTTTGCACAAACAAGTGAAGTTTGTATACAAATCTGATGTTTAATGTACAGATGTATTTATATTCATATATTCACCCAGGGCTCTATCTTAAGAATTTTGACCATGAACCAAAAAAAATTTAACTCTGTGTGTAATCAAATGGAAACTAACATGAATCAGGGCCAAAGGGTTCATGAGAGAAGTCCAGGGGCCTATTTCCATGCTTAACGTGATCCTGCAGTGCCCTACAATGTTTAAACACTCCACCCATGATCTAAGGAAAAATAGCTAAACATCATGCGCTCAACTGTTGTAGAAAATTTTGTTCAGCCCTGTTAGGATCAAGGTGGTGTAAGTGGTATTTACACACATATATATGCATGTCCATACTTACTCCTATATAATGTGTGTGAATACATGTGTGTATATATGTGTATTTATATATACATACACAGACACAATTTATATATACACATATTATTTATATGCATGTATGTATGTGTGTGCATATGTGTATATATACACACAGATATGCATACATACCACTATTTATATTTATTTCATAGATTTCATAGACATTAGGGCTGGAAGGGACCTCGGGAGATCATCGAGTCCAGCCCCCTGCCCAAAG
>NW_017728950.1:59244585-59253160 GCF_001723895.1 Crocodylus porosus | reverse complement strand
CCAACGTAGCACTGCCGAGCCTATAAGGGTGCTGCAGGTTTTTCCTCCCAAGGTGGAGAACCTTGCATTTATCGGTTCATTTAATAATGATTATATTTATATATTATGTTTTATTACACGTTATATGTATTTAATCATGAAGAGCTTCATCCTATTTACATTCAAAGACAATAGCAAAAATTCTGTTGACTTCAGTGAGAACAATAGGCACTAATTCCACTTCAGTATTATTCTAAATATTTATTTTTCATTGTTAATTTTTTATATTACAAGAATATAATTAAAAAATATGCTGATTAAAAGCAATATCATTATTTTCATGCATGGCTGCAGCATAAATCACAATTTACAATTCAACCAAGGACAGAGCTAAATGTTCTTAGATTCCCAGGGTTTGTTTTAGCAAGCAGAGTGTACCTTGCCTTAACACAGGTGACTGGCTCTTTAGAAAAGAACATATAAACACAAGTAATCATTCTACTGGCAAGGCTGTACACTACAGCATTATAAATCAGCAGCAAATCAAAATCATTCTTGTCTTTAATTTTTAACTACATTAGAAAAGTGCAAACATAATAAAGAAAAGATTATATGTGACAAGTTTATTAGTTTGTTCAATAACATTGGATTTAGATTAATTGACAAAATAATATTTCTACACCCTATATAGATCTACTGGGTCCTATCAAATCCAGAACCATATGCAACTCATGTTTTTAAATTCTCTGGATTCCTTGTTATTTCTGTAAAACTATATGCTCTAAAAAAGAACACTAGTATTTTTTACCATACTGCCTCATAAGCTACTATTGTTTTTATATTGAAGATATTTTACTGTACTAGATTATATTTCACTAACTGCCCAGTTAAAAGTTGAACTCACCAATTTTAGTTGTACTTAGAGATACGTTTTCTCCTTTTCTTCTATATTCATATGAGCTACACTTTAAACTGCAGCAACAGGACAATTGTCTCTATATTCTCTATGATGAAGGCAGATGCAAAAAATAATTTAACTTTTCTGCAGTCTCTTCCTTAGGTTCCTCCTCCTCTGTCTGTAGCAGGTACTTACAACACCACTTTATCATAGTATCTGAGCATCTCACAGTCAGTAACATATTGACCCTCACCAAACCTCTATAAGGTTGAAAAGTGCTTTATCCCAGTTTTACAGATGGGTAACTGAGGCACAGAGAGACAAAGTCCAGCTCTGTGAAGATACTTAGGTACCTAACTTCTAGTCATTTTTCTTTCAATTGGAGTAAGATGCCTGAATACATTTTTCAGTTTGGACACAATGGACATGCCCAAAATCAGCCAGAAAATATGTACCATAATAAAAAAAACTGAAGTGGTAGGCCCTGAATTCAGGGTTAGTACTCAAACCACTAAACTCTACTTTTTCACCTTTCATTTCTGAAGAGCCTAGCAGGCCCACTGATTCTCCTCTAAAGTTCTACTTCTGTCTATGGCTATTTGCTCTTAAAGTTCCCTTTTAACCTCCTAGTTACCACCTTATATTTTACCTGACCTAGTACAATGTTCTTTTCTATTGGCTTCATTAGCACTGGATTTCCATTTTCTGCAGGCTACCTCTTTGGTTTGAGTAGCTTTCTGAAATTAAACCATTCATCCATAACATTTTTTTAAGTTTTCTTCCCTTCTTTTCTGATGTGAGGTTATGCCACTGTTTGGAAATTTTTATGCATCTCCCATGGTACATCAGTGAATTTTAAATCTCTTTACGTTAGAATATTTTTAACTACCTCCCTTCATCTCCACCTTAATTATTTTGTGGTCATTATTATTCAGTCACTCAACTAAACTCAAGTCTTGAACCAAATCATGTGTGTCACTGGAGAAGAACATCTCCTCTTTCTTGTGCACTCTTGAACCAGTTGTTCCAAAAATATTTATACAGCTGAGAAATTGCTTCTCTAGACCTTACCTTATTGCTAACATTTGACCAGTTTATGTCTGAATAGTTGAAGTCACTGATTAATAGTAATTTCAACGGTGATTTTAATAGCTAGTCTACATACAAATGGAATCAAAATATCTATATGAGTTATACTTAAACCCTTTATGATTTTAGTTCAGGTTTGTGTGTAGTCACTGTTATTTTAGAATGTGTGCCTTTTTATCATTTTAGTTAAACTGGTAAAGAATGAACTAAATTATAATAATATAAAGATGTTCCTAGACTGAAACAAGGAAGTACACACTGGGTGCATCTACATGTGCAATTAATGCAAAGCAATAAACTCCAAAGCAGTTTGATCTGGAGTAAGCTACTCTTGGACACAGCATCTACACATGCACCCAGAAGAGCAGCAATTTGAGCAGGGGCAGAGCAGGCTTAGGCTTGCAGGGAACATAGAGGATCAGCCCCAGGCTCTGAGTGGCAGCATCAGGTGGTGGAGGGGTTGGCTGGGGCACAATGGTGCTGAAAGTGCAGAGCCAGGTGGCTAGGCAGCTGGCTGGGCTGACTGGGTGCAATTTATGCCCACAGTCAGCATCTACATGTGTGTTTTAATAGAAGTAAATTACCCCAGCATAATATAATAGTATCCCCAACAGTACTATTTTACTGCAGTGCTAATTAGTTTACTGCAGCCTAATACTATTGCACATGTAGACAGTGACACTCAGCTAATTAGCCTACTCTGCATTAAGTGCACATGTAGACACAGCCACTAAGACTTAAATTTAAATGACTAAGGTTGCAAACTACAACTATGACTACTATTTTGGTTCAATTCATCATACAGCTGCCTCCTTACCACAACATTGTACATTAAGTATCTCTTTCCTGATCGGTGTTAAGGGACAGTGGTATAATCTTCCTAGTAATTGTATGGTTCTTGCCACACAGAAAGATTCTATGGGATCTTTGGTATCTGGAATATGTATAGTGGTACTTCTTCCCCTCAATGACTTTGATGGTCCAATACAGCTTATTATAAGGCTGTCATATCCAGGAACCACACATCTCAGTTAAAGGCCAACAACTGTCAATGGGCGACAAGTTTGCCTACCTAGGTAGCACACTTTCCCATGCTGTCCACATTGATGACAAAGTCAATACGAAATTAATGAAAGCTAGTGTGGCCTTCGGCAAATTCTGTAAGTCAGTCTGGGACCACAGAGGTATCAGAATGTCAACAAAACTGCAGGCTTACAAAGTCATCATCTTTCCAACCCTCCTTTATGCCTGTGAAACCTGGACCCAGCATCATGCCAAGAAACTAAACCACTTCCACCCATGCTGCCTGTGAAAGATACTAAAAATCAAGTGGCAGGACAAGATTCTGGACACTGAGGTGCTCAGAAGATGAACTCTCCCCAGTATTCGCACCCTGCTGAAACTGGCACAGCTAAGATGGGCCAGCTACCACTCAAAAAAGCCTGACACTTCCCTGCCAACAAGTCTTCTATGGCAAACTGTCAAATGAAGTACACTTTCGCAGTCCACCAAAGAGGCAGTACAAGGACACCCTAAAGGTGTCCCTAAAGAATTTCAGGATCGACCCAGAGTCATAGAAGCAAATCACTCTTGACCATCCACCCTGGAGTTTCCGACTCCAGAACAGAACGTTGGCCTTTGAACAGCAACACACGGCAGAAGCAAATGAAGAAACGCGTGGCCAGGAAAACAAAAAGCTTCCATATCCAGTTCTTATCACTCTCCTGCCCCTGCTGTATCAGATTGTTCAAAGCAAAGATCAGACTTATAAGTCACCTATGTACTCACGTGACCTACCTCCCACCCCCCTTTGTTCTCTTCCCTTTCCCTTTTCTTCTCCTTTTCCTTCTTTCCCCTTTTCTCTTTTCTCCTTCCCTTTTTCTTTCCCACTTCTTTTCCCTCTTCTTCCCTCCCCTCCCCACACTGGATGCAGTTGTCTTTGCCTGCACAGGACAAACAACAACAAATTCACATCCTACTGATTTTTATACTATGCCTATTATTTATACAGTTAAGCTAGCATTTAAGTTTACTTAAGACTATCCCTACCCACCCAAACACTAGAAATGAATAGAACTTGAAGCATGTTCTGAAAGTTGTTTGTGCTTAAATGATTTGCTGAAAAGCAACTGACTACTGAATAAGACCTCTAATCAGCACCTAACTACATGCATTTGTAGTAGAAAAAAATACTAATAAACTTCTAACCATACCAATCATGAAAATTGTAGGTAAACAACATCAAATACAATGGTTCATGTATTTACCAAATACAAAATTATAGCTGAAACATATCTAAACATAGTAAATATGAAGCCTCCAGATAGTCTTATGAGTTCAGACTTAGAAGCATAGAAATATTGCCAATAAAATGGATTGTACTGCTTATGCTATAAAATGCATTATATAAATATGAGCACTTTTCCCTTTTTAAACAAATATATATTTTTAACGACAAATGAAATAAAGCTTCCAGGACCCATCTCTGTTCCCACTGATGTCATAGGAAGCATGATTAGGCCCACTATTTTTAAAGCCATTCTTTTAGTTGACATCATTGCAAAGCTGCATTACACTGAGTGTATCACAAACTACATGGCAACAAAGTCACTCAAAATCCACATCTGTGACTCATGAGTCCACTCAGTAAACCAACAGTGAGAGTTAAATTTAAGATGACAGTCTGGAAAAAACAACTAACTCTTTCACACAAAAACAAAAGATGAATACCCAAAAAACTCTGCCTGCAATATATTCAGCATAAACTACATGTAATACTGATATTTAGTGCTAACGAAACAGCAATCCTTTACTCAGGGTCCTCAGAACAACATTTCATCTTCCCAAGCCCTTTGACTCACTGCAGCATTTACACTACAATCATGTGTTGTTTGGAAGATACTCCAAAAAAATGCCTGATATTTCTTCTTAGGACAAACTGAGACTTTCAATCTTTTTTTTTTTTTTTGACAGCATCTCTTTAAAAATGTAATAAGAGGCCTCAAGGCACCCATATTAAGAAGCAAAACCACTACATTAAGTGAGGTTGCCATTTTCATTACATGGCAAACACAAAACCACAAAAACAAGAAAACTAACAGTAAATGTGGCTAAAACTCAGTATCTTCTGTTTCTCCAGCACAGGTCCAGAGCTCCCTACTGAAAACAATTACCATTTGCCTCAGCAAATAACAATCTTAACTCTGTCCCTGTGGGAATGCAGCCCTTGAGTAGTCCCCACCACTCACAGGCACATTTCCAGCAGACTCACCCCCAGCTCCTTTTCCAGTGCACTTCTGGAAAATCACACTCATAGTTGTTTGAGTAAAGTCAGTACCCCTCTTAGGACAAAAATGTCTTGATGGCTGGCCTGTATTTTTCTTAGTTTATTTTCTTTGATTTGCAAGATTTCTCTTTGCTTGTTTTCTGGTCAGTTTACTTCGGAATTGTTCATAAGCTATCTTCAGGTAATATACAGCTCCCTTCGGTCTTTCAAAGTCATCAGTCAGAAAAGAACCCATACTTAACACTACTCCAACTGAAATGTTGAGAAGACGCTGCCTCCTGTGACATTATCTCTAGCCTGATGGCCAAATGAGTTATCTTGGGTGAAATTATGGACTCGGACCAAGAAGGCGGAGAGACTGGACAGCCACTGATGCATTATTGGGTTATTCAATATCACAATCCACTGACAGGTCAGCAGTTGCAGGCTCCTGCTGCATCTGTGTCAGGGATACTGTACAGTCAGGATGTAGGGCTAACACAGGCACAAGAGAGTCTTTTCCTTAATATAGGAGGAGGTAAGACATATTCAAAATTGGAATTAGACCCTTTATATGGTCATCTGAACACAGTTCAAGGATCATGCAATGGTACTATTAAGGTGCTTCAGTGAAAAGGAATCCAGATAGAAATCCAACAGAAAAAAAAAAGTTAAACTTCAGGAGTTTCAGTTTAGGAACCTCAAAATATAAGTTCCAATGCAAGAAACCCAAGCTAAAAATACACGTTTTCTATTCATATTTTGTGGAGTTTCCCAGCCTCAGATCCCATGCGTTACTCAGAAAGTAAGTATCTCACTAGTGGTCAATGTTTTATTCAGCTGTACAGACATTTGGGGAGATTAGCGGGAAGAAAGATCACATTAAAATGGCTACCCAATCTAAGATAAGTCAGAATAGGGGAGCTAGTGGGAACTTGGGGGATCTGGGGGCAAGCAGGCTCAGAAGAGGGCTTGCGGGTGTGGGGGCAAATGAGGTCTGCAAGGGGATTGGGAGGATAGGGGGGTATTTTAATGTGATCTAATCTCTATCTAACATCTGTTTGTACCCCAAAAATAGTAACTATGCTTTCTTTAGTCCTCAGCCCTTCAGCCTGAAGGCAGAATTCTAAAATGATTGTGGCCTAATGTTATCACTCCTTTAGGTCCAGACAGACATTCAAGAACAGAATCCTTAAAAAACTGTGGTACCCAGGATGTTTATTACTCACTCATTCACTTACTGGCATATCTCAACCTACCAATGATGGAGAAGAAGGATAAAGAGTTAACAGAAGCCCTCTAAAGCATTCTGTGAGACTATGCGATGTAGATCCTGATTGATTCTCGAGTGAAAAATAATAAATATTTTATTTGTTATTACCTGATTTATTGTAGTGCTCAGGAACTTTCTTCATAGACCAGACCCCACTGTTCTAGGTGCTATAGCAAAAGAGGGTCACTAGTACTGCAGCAACTACAACCAAGAGTGAAGTTGCATCAGGGCACATCATTGTGGAAGGGTTCAGGAATATTTACCATTCCCAGGGTACCAAAAATCCCTAACAGCTCTCTGTCTTTATTAGCAACAGTGCAGTAGCCCTAGTGTTAGGCATTACACTAAGCACAAAGTAGGAGCCAGCTATCAAAAGCAGAGCTGAATCAGTGACAGCAAAGCCACTCACTATGAAAGACAGAAATACACATTTGCCCTTCTTTAACAGCTAAAACTTAACTCATTACAAGTGACATGTCAGCCATGCACATTTAGTACAAAACATTTTAAAATGCTCAGAGGACTTCAGTATGAAACTGAAATAACCTCAGTCTATTCCTGAAACTTGTACTTCAGAACAAAATCCACCGTCTTAACCTTTGACCTCCATCTAAGCAATTGTTGCAACAAAATAAAACAAATGGCTTCAGAAAGTACACAAGCTCACAGAATGTAACATGCTGTAAAGTCCCTTTCTTATTAGAGCACACACTGCGCTAACTGCAAATATATTTGAAAACCGTACTCATCAAGTTAGATACAGCATTTGTTAGTGGAGCTATGTCTGACACCTATTTTCAAACACAAGGGGAGCTAGCAGAAGGGCTTTTTTTCAGAAACCACCAAATACTGCCTGCAAACTTACTAATGTGAGTTATCTTTACTTTCACGCACACTCCCATTGATCTTCTTCCATTAGAGGTTTACACTTCTTCACTAGCATTAGCTCCCCTGTAGATAGGACATATAGAGCTGCCAATGGTTTTACCACCAGGTTATCCAGACTTGTTCAAAACAGGCATAAACGGCATGAAGATAGAACTGCAGGTAGTACTTTTAATCTACACTCATGCTCCCACCATTGCTGTCATTCACAGAGCTGTGCCAGGGATAAAGTGATGCTAGCAAATGTCGTACCAAGGAAAGCAGGGGTGTACCTTGCTTGCATGCATACCAGCTGCTTAACTAATCAACACACCAATGGCAGAGGCTTCCTCAGCCTGACAAAGGGTGTCTAAACCTGAAAGCTTGCTAAGAAAAAAATTTCCAGCTATTTAAGTTGGTGTAATAAAAGGTATCAGATTCACCCAAAGAATCTTGTCTGCCTGTATCAAAGACATGCCCTGCAGGATCTATACACAGACCTACCACTTTTCCTTCTCTTTCCCAGAACATTGTCATTAGAGGGTTAATGCCTTTAACAAGGGCCAGAAACTTTCTTGGCTGCTCGGAGCAGAACCGAACACACACATCCAGCCAAAGCTCGCAAACAAATGACCAGCTAGAAAAGTTTTAAGGGAAAGAAATTCCCCGGGGATGCCTAATGGCCTGCAGATTAAGCTGTCGCTTGGCCGAGCCTTAAATGACTCCTTACCTGTGGCTTTATTTATTTTGTTTTATTTTTAGTGTGACACTTCTGGACTGCAAAAGAAAGCGGGGGGGGGGGGGGTTCGTTAGAAAGGGGAAAGGTTTTAAGGCCCTCGGTTTGCCTGCAGTGCAGAAGGAGCATCTCGGTGGAGGGGACGGGGGTTTTGCAACACAGACAGCGAGGGCTGCAAGGGCTTTTTGAGGGCTCCGAGCAGGACCGTCCCCACGTAGATCATCCCACCCAAGGCTTCGTCTACCCGGTTCAGCAAACCCTCCGAGGACCGAGACTCGCGCAGTCTCTGGGGGACCTGGCCGTGTACTTTCCCGCCCTCCTCGTGAGAGCGGTGCTCACATCCAGCCTCAGCGTCCCCCGCTGCAGCTGGAGGCGGCTCCTCGCTGCGGCACCTGCCGGCCCACGCTCCTCCAGCGGCGACGCTGGCAAGCGGCTGGTGCCTGCAGGCGGCCCGGCTGCCTCCAGCCCCGG
>NW_017728950.1:59227567-59244485 GCF_001723895.1 Crocodylus porosus | reverse complement strand
TCCTCCGCCGCCCCCTAGCGCCGCCCCGGCCTCTGCCTCGGGGCTGCCGGAGTCTGGCGCTGCGGCGAGGCGGGCGGAGAAACGCAGCTCGTCCCTCAGGGCGTGGGAGGAAACCCCCGCTCCCCTGGTACCGTCCGCCCCTCTCCCCCCCCGAGAGTGGCACCCCTGCGAGGGGCCAAGCAGACGCGGGGGAAGCGGCCTCCCGGCCATCCTCTCCCACGGAGCAGCATCATTTCCTCCCCCGGCACCTCTCTGGGTGAATCACCCGGGCCATGACAAATCCCCCCGGGGGCAGCAGGTGGCTCCGGGACTGGCTTGTCCCTACTCCCTCCAGAGCGGACCTGGCAGTGCAGGGAGTGACTTCCAAGTCGCTTCACCGCCAGATCGTTTTCTTCTTTTTTTCATAAACGACCTGGAAACCTGGATTTCAACTTCAAATCTATATATATATATATTTTTTTTTTTTTATTATTATTATTATTATTTTTTTTTTTTTTAAGATGGCTCATGGTTAGCTGCAGGGAGTTGCAGTAGATGAGGCCCCTTCCAGCCCCACCTTGGTCCTAGAGTCCTGTTAGGGCAGGAAGGCGCCCATCCAGTCCAAGCCCCTGCTCAGAGCAGGACTTCTCTATGACTTCCCCAAGACAGCTTGCAGCAGAGCACCCATTTTCTTTGGGGGGGTTGTTTCTGGTTTTTCTTAATAAACAATACGGGAAGCTGAATTTCAACTTAAAATCAAGCATTAAAAAAAAAGGAAACTCATGCTTAGCTGCAGGGGATTACAGTAAGATGAACTGCGGAGGTCCCTTCCAGCCCCACATTTGTCCTAGAACCCTATTAGGGTTGGAAGGGACCTCAGGAGACCATCGAGTCCAAGCCAGTGCTCAAAGCAGGACGTCTCTGTGACTTTCCCAAAACAGCTTGCAGCAGAGCAGCCAGCAGTGTATAGGAGTGGAGGAGAAACCAGTCCCAAGTCCCTCCCAGTGAGAAGAACCAGAGTAGACATCAGCCAAGCATTGGCATTCCCAAATGCCTGCTGGCTGGAGAGCTGACCAACCTCCTAGGCTGAAGGGTCTCCAGCATCAGATACTGCTGGGCAGGTAGGCACAAATGCCCCACCAGGCTCTCCTGGAAGAAAGATACAGGGCACACAGGCGTGGGAAGCTGCAAGCCTCTCTCCCAACTACTCAAAAAGGCACAGAGCTGCATCCCAGCAGACCTGAGACTGCATTACTTACGTCATTCATTCACCCGCTTCTTAAGACTTCTCTCCTCGGGTCTAAAGTTGACACTAGTTACTAGTTGACTAAGGCTCTGCTCTGCCTGCAAGCTCTCATGTGCCTGATCTCTTGACAATTAACCCTTTGCCTCCTCCAGCAACTAGATCTGCCCTTCCTCCCTCCCTCCCCTCTGCTGAAAGACTCAAGCCACAGCCCCTTTACACCTCTTTACATCCATACATACGTTCTGCAATGGGCAGCGCTTCAGATTCCTTGCGGAAACCTGTGCTCTGACCACCTTTCAGCTGATAAGAAAAGTACATTCTCTTAAATACACTTCTTCTGCAGAAGGGGGGAAAAGCGTGTACACAAAGTAGTTGAGACTCCACAGGGCTGCTGCAGCTGCTGCCATAATGGCATTTCTGGCTGGATTTGGTGCTGGGTCCGATTTTCCTCCTTGAGAGCCTGCAAGCAAAGTTCCTATGGCAGCATCCACTTACCAGGTAACCACGTTTTCCACAACAAAGCCCAAGGTGCATGATCCTTCTCCAAGCAGATCCTGCTTCTGCTTAAGCAAGACTGGCAGCAACTACTGGGTGAGAAGAGAGCTGAAGAAAGAAGGGCAACTTTGGTTCCCAGCCCTTCAGACCCACTGGAGAGAGGCTATCCCTTTGAACATGAAGCATCTCCATCAGAGCTTGGGGTCACACAGATCAGCGCAAAGCAGTTCAGAGGTCTGGTCTCTTTTCTTAAAGAAAAAAAAACTCCCAAAAACCAGATTGTCACAACTTGAAGTGTCCCCTTTCAGAGCCAGGTCCTGCAATGAGTGTCCACTGGTTAGGGTGAAGAAGTTGGTTGAGAGGCTGACCTTGTTAACTGACTGCTGTCATTGTCTGGATGATGGGAGAGGCGCTGGCTGTCCAAGCTGGCTGGGGCCAGGGGACTCTGGGCTGCTGCTGCCTGCAGGCACTAGGAATTGGGCTGCCCTGCTCTCCGCTGGTTGGATCAGTGCTGTATGGCCAGGGGGACTGCAGTACAGAGAAGGAGGCAGGGAAGGGAGGGGGGAGAGTGCGTAAGGGCCGCCAGCCAGCAGCCTCCCAAGTGCCAGAGCCTGGGAGGGGAGGGAGGGGACAGGGGGGAGGGTAAGTCCTGGTCAGCCGGTTGGCTAATTCAAAGGCAGAGTGTGTGTCTCCCCTTCAGCACTCACTGACTCACTCACACAGAGAGGGAGACTGGGAAAAAGAAACTAGAGGATTGACAGGCTGGTGACATTTCCCTCCCTCCCTGGGCATGCTTGATGGCTTTACTTTATTTGGTGTGAATAAGGGGAGACCATCCTCCATGTAAGCCCCCTCCCTGCATTGCTTCCCAGTGCTGCAAACAGTGCAAGCAGCATCAAAAAGCACAGTGAGCTCAGAGAAAGGATCAAACGCAAACACTCAGCCTGGAGTTCTGACCAGCCCCCTTCCCCACCCCTTCCTCCTTCTCCTCCTCCTCCTCAGAAGAGTTCAGGAGCATTTGGTTCCAAGGTGACGGTTCAGCCCATTATAGTAACAGATCCAGCTGTGAAATGTGCTCCCTGGGCATCCAGGGGATCCAGGGCACTGAAGGAGAAGCCCTCTTGGTTCTAAGGGAAAGAATATTGGTTAGGCAGGGAGCACCGAGTCAGGCTTTGA
Source organism: Crocodylus porosus (assembly GCF_001723895.1). NCBI lineage: Eukaryota > Metazoa > Chordata > Crocodylia > Crocodylidae > Crocodylus > Crocodylus porosus. The sequence goes on along the minus strand of NW_017728950.1, from coordinate 59,241,589 downwards.
AAAAGTTTAAAAGACTGAAATATTACTCTTGTTTCTCTCTGCTGTTTTACCAAGAGCAGGAGTGAGCTGTCAATGCCAGCATGAAGGGGAGCAGAGCACATGCTGGGCTGGAATGAACTGTGTCTAACATCCAGCTCTTTGAGTGCTGCAGTTCCAACTCAACTTCAGTTTTCACTTAAAACCTGTGAGTTTCTTGCTGTTTCAAAAAAAGCTTGAAAACATGGAGTGAGTGTAAGTAACTGATGCTGTGATGTCTGCTTGAGACAATGGAAGATCCTGTACTAGTAGTACAGGGAAGAGTGAACTGACCTGTTATTTCCTTGGGGGTTAACATCCAAATCCACTGACCTATGGGCTCTACCAAAAAACCCCAAGCAGAGGACAGAAGAGTGCAATGGGCTCATGCCACTCACCCAGACAGAAACACCCCAGTAACTGGGTAAGTACTAAGATTCTCGCCAGCTGTTGAGCCTGTTTCTGTAGCTGGCAAAAGATGAATACTGTTGCTGTGCTTCCTGCTGTTAGATGGAAGAAGGCTTTTCTGCCCTGGCCTTTCTAGGAAGGAGTTGGACCTACCCCCATGGGAACAGGGGTCTCTCAGTGCCCATCTTATATGTCTAAGGCACTGCCTTACCTTCATGCAGCCCGGAGCCCATAAGCCATGTTAGCTACTCAGAAATAAAGCCTTTCTGACAGTAACCTGGACTCAGTTTCTTTGATTCTTAAATATTAATTTCTTGTAGCCATGAAATTTACAAGAGGAGCAGATAATTTTTCAAATGTCCTGTAAGTCCTATGCAAGGTCCATGGGAACTTATGGTTGCATCGAGTTTTCTCATAAAATTACATTGTTATCCGGTCTACTTATTACAATGCATGTGGATAGTCTAGCAGTGAATGCATCAGATCTACGGAAAAACTGTATAGGAAATGTGTGGGTTTATGCAGAAAGTATTTGTAAACTATGCTTCACTTTAAAACCAACCTTTTAAGAAGGAGCTTTCATTGCTTAATACCTTATGCACTAGAAAGTATTTGTAGACCCAATAAAACACAGTATCTACTTTACTGCTTATATCTTTATAGGCACCGTATGCCAGAATTTTCCATATGGTTATTTTTCAATTAGATCTCATCACTAAAAATGAAAATTATCCCTGAACTCATATTAAAGCCAATGTCATGACATCAGTAGACTTGTACTGAAAATTAGTTTAATTTAGACTTCTGCAAGAAAGCTAACTGTTAATAAAGGAAATCAGCAAAATACACCAGTCATAATATTTGTCCTTCAATTCTACAAAAAGCAGTGGAGCACACACTTAAATTAAAAGGATACCATAATGTAAAACTCTAGTAATAGGGTGTCACCTTAGAGGGCCACTGACAAGGGCCACTCTCAAGTGATTTTCTGTTTTAAAATGCCCCAATATAAGAAAAAAAGGTCTCCTCTTCCAATGACAAACTCAAGGAAGCCTGATTTTCAGAGATGAGACATAAATGCATTAACCCGGTGCTGAATGCAGTTTCAGGTGTTATTATTATTTGTGCTTCGGTAGCACCCAAAGGACTGATCAGCACTGAGGTCTCACTGTGACACTGTATAAATACACAGGAATAAATGGCTTTTGTTCCAAAGAGATTACAATCTCATTTGAAACACTATGGAATGTGTATAGAACAAAAGGGAGAGAGGAAGACAGTGATAAAAATGGTCACACATTTACATAGATTAGCTACAGCTCCTCCAAAGACAGGCCTGAATTTTCAGTGAATTTTTCAAGAAACTAAAGTCTGTTCAAAACTGATCAAATTAGGTAGGTAAACACATATAGACCTTTTCATCCAGACAGACACCTAGTTAGAAAGGTCCATTTTATAATCAATTTTCACAATGTGTCATTATTGTAAGTGGACACATGTAAGAAGCTGAATGCCTGTGACTTGATCCATTTTACACATAATATACCCCAACTGGGAAATAAAAAAATTTAATATAGATCTTTAGAAAACTAGCTTCTTTCCTATCATACGGAGTATAGTTGCTCCATAGTAGAATATTTTCCCTTTACTGAAACACTGTACATAATTAGCATGGGGTTCCAAAGAGACTGCTGTAATAGAGGTCAAAGTAAAACCCATGTCAACTCACTGAGTTGCCCCAGTAAGATATGGAACCATGGCTTGCAGATGTTAAAACTAAATTTTGGTACTTTGAAGGCAAAACATGCCCCCAAGTTTAGTTTTGGATCTAGGAAAATCTTTTTACATTCCTTACTGAGACTGGGTAGCTGAAGATTGGCCAGGTATTGTTAGTCAGGATGCTTTTATCATTTATTTCTTGTCATTTATAACCAGCCACAAGGAGATCTGAACCTTGGCCGGGTTTTGATGTCTATGGGTTGTTCAGACTGAATAATGAAGCATTTCTTTCTGGGTGGTTTTATATAATAAATAATTCCTGCTAAGAAACTGATTCAAAGTCTAATTTTTTTTATTTTATGTCTTACAATCTGTTTCAAAGCTATGTAGTGTGTAACTGATTATAATGTATAAACTGGCTAAGGTGAAAACTATTGAAGTGCTCTTACATTAAAATAAGGGATCACATGTGCCCAGGGAAATGATAAATCCATTTCAAAATCCTGGAACTGGATTTTCCCATTTAAATTGCGAAGCAGGTCTTGTATCTCACCACAGCTTGTTTACATTGAAACCCTAGTGAAAAGGATGGCTGTCTGTTGCTTTTTTCCTTGTTGTTTACAGTTCCTTCAGCTCTCATCTGGAAATGTCTTACTGTTCCTGGAACTTAGCTGTTTCACATCTATGTTGGGCAAGACTAGAGGGATGTGAGCTGTGCATTCACATGGAATGTGGTCAGTTGCCAGCCAATTCTAGGCCTGTAAGTAGGGTAAATTCTTGGATAAAGGTCTTATTCCCATAGCTTTTCCTTCCATTACAATACACACTCTAATCAGAGTAAGATTTCTGTAGCCCCTATCACCACAGTGGAAAGCACAACAAAGCCAGCTCTTCCCCCTTACAAGGCCATCCTCAGAAATCACCCAAACACAAAGTTGGAGTGGAGCAGGTAAAGCACCTAAATTTACATTTAAAAAAATGAGTTAGAACCCAGCAGAAGAGAAAGTAAAGTTTGAAACAAATTAAATATTAAATGACATTTCTATAACACTTACATCCTGAAGGACACAGAGTACTACTTGACAAATTATGAGCCTGGCTCTCTAGTACTCTTATTCAGACAAAACTGCTGTTTACACATAGGAGTTATATCATTAAGATTCAGCCCTACTATTGTTTATATAAACACAAACACTGCATTGCTTTAATGAAATGCAGCCACTTCTAGGGAGAAACACAGCAGCTGTTTAACAGCAGACAGTGATACTATACAACCTTAAGGGTACATAATTAGAAGTAATGTAACTGTATGAAATTGCTAGGAAGTTACAGTTTCAGAGATGATAGTTTAATTGAATTTGAGGTGGGACAGAGTGAACAGTTCATCTTCAAAAGGAGTTGAACTATCACATCTTTAAATTATCACAATTATTAACAATTTTAATTATACATCTCATGTGAAGACAAAGGAAGAATTTTCTAAACAGAATAAGTAGACAAGACAGCTTCTTGGAATAATTCTTGGGTGGGGGGAAACCCTAAATTGTAATACACAAGTTCTCAGATCTCAAGGAATGAACATCAAATGCATTTTCAAATAGGTGAAAGAGGACAGGAGGATCAACATTTGGTTTAGATTCTTCATCTTTGTGATCTAAGTTGGCAGATATTATGGTAAAAATTATTTCCATGCAGAAAGTTTGTACCTGTGTAAGTCCTGATTTCAATATTAGGGGCTTATATGACACTTGCCCTATTGCTTAGTGTATATGTCCTGAGACTACTGAAAATAATACTGCATAGTACAGTGATTACAACTCTATTAAGAAGCAAGCCAAGTAATTTCCCACAGCCCACACAGAAACATTAGAAGAAAATGCTGCGATAACCACCATTTGTTTGTCCTATACTAAGATCTTTCGATATTAATAACATTTCCTTGTGTAAGCCTCAGCAATTTGAGATTGAATATCTGATAAGTGCAATACTGAAACTCACTTTTCTTGTTTGTGGGTGCAAGCATTTTTCTAATCACTTCTGTGGCATGAAATCAGTTTTCCCTTGTTACTGTGCCTCCTGACTTCACCATAATTTTTGGATTTAAATGTTTTTTTCATGTTCTATTACAGACAAATACACAGACAACTCCCATTCTTGGATTTTAATGCAAGTTTTGGTTGAGGAACCAATCAGAAAAATATGTAAAGAACCATGTTTAAGGGCTCAGATCTTCAAGCAAACAGATGGCAAAAAGATCTGAATGGATCACAGGACACCAGTAGCAAGGCTGATCTAGTGCCTCTGCCCAGACAACCACCCTCCTCTGGCAACATCACCATAATCCCTATATTCTGTCCTTTTCCTCAAACCTTCCCCCATCATATCATAAGCAGTTGTGGAGGACAGACCTTCTGGAAGTGAGTGTGATAACTAATGGGAGTGCCTTCTTTTTCCTCAACTACCCTGAATCCTGCCTTTCCAAACAGCCAAAGATGCCACAGAGAGGTGTAGAAAATAAAACTGCAAAATTAGAATTCCCTTTTTATCTCAACCATATCAGATGTGTCCAGCTCTGTGCAAGGTATTGCTGTGGATGGTGTCAGGTCCAGAGTAAAGAAAACAAGACTGGCCCTTCCCCTTCAAAAGTTTGGTTTCTAGAGTAATGACTAGTGTCTAGTAGTGTAAGGGCTGGAAGATGATTTTCTGATTTGATTAGCCTTCATAGAGTAGAATGTTATATTCACTGTATAGCTAGTAGCCAGCTATAATTTTCAAAGCTTCCTAGCCTGACCCATTAGTTTAGAATTAAAATACCTTATAACATTGTAAAATAAGCAGTTACTGTTATTTTCTGTTTTGAATCTGCATTAAATGAATATCCCCAATCAAATTTATCAAAATAATATTAGGATCAGATCATTTTCGTTCAAAAGTACACTGAACCTGTTAACATTCCTTTTTTTTTAAAATCTATCTTCTACATGTATAATGTGTCCACCATGATAGTATCTTGGCAGTAACACTGTATACCATTCAAAAACAATATTTGTCCCAAACAATAACAAAATGCTGCTTTTTATTTGATTAAATGGGTAATTAATTTGACAGAATAAAGATCTTGTTTTTCCTAGGATTATTTGTTCTGTTGTGAGAATGTGCAGGCTTTGTGGGTTTTTTAAAATTACATCAGCTTCCTAGAAAAAGTCCCATTCCTCTTGAACTTCATGACAGAACTCCTGTTAATGAGTATACATTCAGGGCCAAAGTTGGAGTTGTTCCTACATTATCATCATAAATCTATGCTGAATACATTTGAAGTAAGAAAGATCTTAACATGACAATCAGGTGTCAAAACAGGCATTGTCCTGACTTGGCTTTAAGTCTATGTACCAGTATATGGGTATCTAAATAACTGACTGGCCATCAGAAGTTTTTCTAGCAGTAGACTGTAACAGTGGTTTGTAAACCCAAACAGTGGATTGTAGGCTGAGATTTGTAGTCTTGCCCCTGACTTTGGACACATCGCTTTTAGAAGCCATTCTCTTCTTCTTTTCTCTGTCTGTAGCATACATAACATCTATTTGGTAAAGGGCTGTAGTGATTAACTCATTTGTATTTGTATTAAGTGCTCTGAGACCCCCCTACATGGACATTACAATACATGCACAATCCATTATAAATATGTACTTGCTGATAATTCTCAATATTGCTATCTTTATTCCTGTTGAAATTAAGTCTTTAAAGAGAGGAACAATAGAAGTACGTCAAATACTAAACTCTTAGCCAGGGACATGATGTGCCATGAAAGCAACCAAACAATGCACAAATACAGCTAAAGAAGTTAATAAGTCATATGCTTATAATGCCACTTTAGCAAGTTGAATCCTTTTTTAATACAATGCCAGAATACTCTGGATTGCATATAGGATGAAGCTCGGGAACACTGTAAAGGAGTGACAGAGATATTGTCAGAGCAATGTATCTTTCTCTACTAGTAAAAATATTTAACGGTGTAAAAAAACCCCTGATATTTTGACAGCTATTTCTTGCAACTTGTATCTTTAAAGTTTCAATATATTTTTTCCTCTAGAATGACTGCAACATTGTTATGATGCAGTGTATTTCTATTACAGAAAAAGTTATAGGTCAAATCTTACTGTCTTAATTCAAAATTCCTGCATTCAGGTTGAAAACACAGCCCTGATAGTTCATGAAAGGATACACTTTCTAGGCTTTTCAGACAATAGGACTGAACAAAAACTAGCTTACTGAGCATGAAAGTTTCTTTAAGTCCTTTCAGTCATTTTAGATTTCGAATGCTTCCTTGTTGGTTTTGACTCAGTGCATTTCCTTCTACTTCACCAGATTCTGCCCTCTGATATGTGCTCGCAGTTCATTGATTTAATTGAGTCTGGGAACAGAAATCTGAAGGCATAACTTGGCTCTGTACATTTCTATCTGATTTATGTCCTTTGTTAAAATTTGTTGTCATCCATGGTCAGTTGCAGTTTTTCTGCATTTAATTTACTCTATTAGAGATACTTAAAGCCCCTTCTTAAATCTCTAAGTCATAGGAATTTCCCTTACAGTCAAACTAATTAATCCACTGTTCGCTGTAACTGGAGAAGTTTGTATTTCTGTAAAAACCTCTGGCTTTCAAGATTTCAGGACAGAACATGCTTGGGTGAGTGCCATTCTTTAAAGTGCTGTACTATATTAACACTACAAGTAGCAAGGCTGAAAATTTGTAGAAAAAGTGTACTAATGCCCTCAACCAAAGCCTAAGATCCCACCCTGTAAATTTCATGAGGCCTCCAGCACTCTCTTCTGCTGGCCTCCCAGTGTACCTGTACAGAGGGAAGGGTCTAGCCTGAGGGAGGTTTTTAATGCTCTCTTACAGTGATAGGTATTCCTATGACCGTAACCTAGCAAACTCTGTTGTTGTTGCTGTGGTTATATGCAAAACATGGTGTTTGCTACAGTACCCATTTTTGTGCCAACTCTGACAACACTTATTGTTGCACAACCCGGAGATATGTAATTTATTTTGGAAAAACTTGAGTACAAAGATTCTGCTCTTTTCTGACCAAGAAAATTGAAGAATTTGAGTAACTTAGGTACCAGGGTACACAGCATTTTTTCCCTTCTCTTGAAGTGTTTTGCTTATCTAAGAAAATAAATGTTACCTTATCATAGTCAAAGTGCCTCTCTGAGCTTCAGCACTATTTATTTTCAAAAAAAATCTCAAAGGAGAAAGACAGACAGAGAGAAAATGCACGCAGGTACACACATGCAGGCACCCAGACAAACAGAAATACCCATACCAATGCCTTAACTATATATGCTTTCCTTTGGAAACAAAACAATGCTATAATGTTGTATGTTAGTAGCAACTGCCAATGTTCACAGGTGCTATTGAATTATTCTTTGCTGTATTTCCTGTTCAGACATTTTGCAACTCAATGTGTTACTCTTACAAGGAAAAATTTCTAGGGCCAGCAGAAGTAATTAAAGTCATTTGACTTTAATCAAAATATTCAAGTACTTATAGTTGAGCATGAGTTTAAATGGTTTAAAGAACTGAGGCTCAGCACCTTCCAAGACAATGAGAAGGAGAGTTAGGCCCTACATATAAAGCTTGGAACCACACATTTTGATCCACAATCAGACACATCGGAAGGGAGGAAGAAGTTAAGAAGTGTTGAGTGTTGGGATCCCAAAACAGCACCCAGACATACATACAGGAAACAAGGGACACTGTTATGGCACACTGTTATCTTGCTGTGTTAAACCATGATACCATGGAGACAGATGTCGTAGAAAACCCGGAAATAGATTAAACTTGGACATATACAGGAGCCAGGATAGAGTTGGGATGGGCTGCCTGTTCCAAAGTTACCTTGTGGACCCCATTGGTGCCTGTCCAAGCATTGCTGCTATGTTACCCAGGCAAACACTAGACAAACGCAGAGAATTTGGCATCAAAGGACTTACACTCAGTTCTCATTTGAGCACCTTTGAAATCAGTAGCTTCAAAGGCAACAGGTCTCCTTGTGGTTTTGTAGCACAAAGTAGTTTAGAGCTTATATTTTCCTTCTATTTCTGCTTTGGATACATCATTTTGGAAGCTGGCTGGATCTCCGAGTTTGGGTTGTTTTTTGTCCTTCCCCCTCTCTCCTCCCACCCCCTCCCCCCAGGACACAGATTAAATTACTAATTAGTAATTTAAACCACATGGAGGGAAAACTGCCACCTCTGCTTGTGATCGCTATGCTGTAATTATCATTCTTAAGTGCACTTGTGTCATATGCCATATTAAGATCACTAAGTGATTTCTTGGGTTCCTACAATTATTCAGCTAAAGACAGAGCAACTATTGTAACATCAGCTCCATTTTGAGATTAATCTGCTTCATGCCATATACAGTCCTCAATGCATGGACAATGAGAGGGACTGACTAGCTCAAATAGCCATGAAAATCAATGGATTAATTTTCTAGTTAATATTCAGGCACGACAGAGTCTGGAGTGATCTTTTACAGTTATAAAATGTCTCTCGGTAAATATATTTTAAAATGTTCAAGCATTCTTATGCATATGCTGGGATCATATACTTGTATATTAAATATGTAAGTCTCACAGAACCATCGAAATGGTACAGAAGGCCTAGGCTTCATTCAGCCTGGACTTCTGGTCTTTCTAGAAAAGTAGGTGCTTGAAGAACTGTTGGGAAAGCATGTTTAACCAGAGATGGAAATCATTTATGTCACTTTACAATAATGCCCTAGAACTATAAGGAAATTCATGGACAAGCTTCAAAGGGAAACCAACCTAATCCCTCACAATGAGAATAAAAATTGGTTTCAGTCTTGACAGCAGGGAATGTGAGAGAAGTACAGGTCCAGGGAGTACAGAGTACAGGAACAGGGAACTCTAGGGTTTTTTAAGTTGGACATTGCACCACCTCAAATCTTTACCTTAGATATTTCTTAGGTACCTTGCACCCCCGCTCTTCACTGAAGAGGTAAGCAAAAGCTATGACATGGCAAAGCTTCAGGTTCAGGGAGAGGAAGTCTGTCTCAGAGTTTGATACTCCTGTTTCCTCCCTCTTTCCCTGTTTTTTCCCTTGAGTGGAATAATACCATGGGGGGTATTAATCCCTAAAGCAAACTGATCAGGAATGGGTCCTGGCAGTTTTGGCCCCACAGGCCTTGATGTGGGATAATACCATGGGGGGTAATAATCCCTGGAGCAGACTGATCAGGAATGGGTCCTGGCAGTTACTGACCCTCTGTTTTGTAATTGTAGTGTCTCAGCACAGTGGTACACCTGAGACTGGACTTCCAGGCTGCAGCCATAGGCCCTTTTTGCTGTTTCACACCTATTGCATTTCAGCTTAGCTGTGTGGCTGAACCCCAGCCATGTGTTTGGCTGGCAGATTCACGCCAGAGTGAAGCCAGGCACGGTTTGAGTCAGGGTAGAACCTGGAACTAGTTGTTGATTATCCAGGCCTCAATGTAGTATGGGCCAGGCTGGCTTTTGCTGGCCAGCTCAGGCCCATTGAGATAGGCCTTGGACTCCTTTTGTTCCTCTTTGTAGTTTATGCCTCAACCAAGCAGTGTGACTGGGTGCTAGTTGTAGTTCAGGCCCAAGCCAAGATAAGCCTGGCCTTTCCTTCGAGTCCTTTTAAAGTCTTCTGCCCAGCAGAACTGGGATTGGGACTAGGAATTGTGCGGTGCAGTATGCTGACAAAAGCCGCAGTTAACCCCTCAAAGCCACCATGTGGAAGTGGAGATTGGCGCTCTACCATGTCTCCAGAAGCAACGGACTCCCTTGTAATGCAGAAGGACCAACGCTCTCAAGCAGCTCCCCATGACACAGTAAACTCAAGGGGCAGCTCAGGACTCTCCAGTGTGCTTTCCCCGCTGCCTCCCTGCAGCCCATTGCTGAAGAGCAGGTATAGGGGTGCAGCCCCCAGAACTACCCACTGGTGAGCCCCAAGTCCTAGGCTGCCTGCGTATGGGTGAAGCCTCCCCAAAAGGATGCCACCTGTAGACTTTTCTTTATAGCTAATAGTGTTTTAAAATGATATTTAATGTTTTGTTTTGTTCCCTGTAATAAATGTGGGGTTTACACTGCTTGCGAGGAAGTGGGGGGTTGTTTATATAGGATGCCCCAGCAAATTTAGTGTTCCCAGATTTCTGGGTGGGAGCTCGAGCCACTGATACGATTTGTAAGGTACTGTAAAAATGTGAATGAAGCCCTTTTGACTGCTGACTGGTGCCCAGCAGAAGGGTTACTTTAGTATAAATTTAAAAATTAATGATGGAGAGAAGGGGCAAGAATGTTAACTACTACTCTTTGTAGTACTATAGAAAGACTGTGCCTAACCTGTTCCAAACATAAAGAGGCTCCTTTCATCCTCTCTTCTTTTATTTCTCGCACAGGAGATACACACTTAAAATACAGCTGAAAAATAAATCCTTGAATAAAAGTAATCTTAGATTGCTGTTAATTGAGAATTAATATTTCACGGATCTGTTTTCTAAGAATTTACATCTTCCTATCACAGGGGTGGATAAAATGGCAGATCTGGCTGGTGGCAGACTATTTCCCAGCAGCCCTGCCGGCATCACTGCAGCCACTTTCCAATGGAGACCCCAGCTCAGATCTTGTGGCAGTGACACCATGGGGCATATGGGCAGGGAATCGCAATTCTGCCCCAGCTGTGGACCACACTGTCACAGCCGCAAGATCACGGCCCTGGAGCACTCCCCACCCAGCTGCACACCCTGCCAGCACTGCTGGGGCTGGTCTCCATGGAAATCCTGGCCTGGCACTGGCAGGCTCTGCTGCTGCTGCTGGGGTCTCCATAGAAACCAGCTACAGCAATGTGGGCAGGGGCTGCTGGGAAATGCAGTTTGCCATGGCCCCGATCCAGCCTACAGGCTAGACTTTGTCCACCCCTGTTCTTTCTGGTGTTCATCCCCTAATGTTGAAGCAGGGCTAGTTGCAATGGGCTAGTTGCAATTAATGATTATTCTTTGTATGCTCCATTTTGAGTATTATTATGTAATTACTTTACCAGTTCCCCAGAAACAATATTATGGGTTTCTGTGAAATTACAGATCCACCTTAAAATCAATGAAAATGCAAAGATTTAATTCCAGTTCAGACTACAGGGTTAAACTATAAAAAGTACAATAACTTGTAGAGTCGGGGTTTTTCCCCATAGAAACACAAAGCCGAAATACAATGTTAATGTCTTGCTCTCTCAATTACATTGGGACTTTTATTAAGCATAAATGACATTTTATTTGTCATTGTACAAACACACATGAGATACAGACTTTGCTCAGAGAGAGATAAGGAGTCTTAACCTACATGTGATGTTGATTTTCTTAAAAAATTCGTTGTTGCAACTTCAGAAGTGAGTTTACAGTGACCCCTATTGGACAGACCTAAAATAGGTGCACTTGTTTTCCAATCTAGGGCACAGGATACAATAACTAGATTGAACCAGACTATTCTACAACATAGCCATACACAGCAGAGACCCTCCACATGCAATCTCCCTGCCTATATGAAAAGCAAAGAGGGTAACCACGCTTTGTAGCAACATGCATCTAGGAACATGGAATATATGGGGATGCAAGTCATAGTTCTCTGAGATATATCTTAAGTTCTTAAAATCTCTATTCAGCATTATCAGTATATGGAAAAAGTCCCTGGGGCTGTGAGGGGTACAGTAGAGGGCCTGATCCTGTGAGATGTTGAGACAGGTATAGCTGGAAAGCAGAATAGCTGTCACAGGATGTTCAATTCAATCTCCCTTCCGGGCAAAGTAAAGTGAAACTGAGTGATATACTTTGTGCAATCCCCCTGTGGAACAGGGGCTGTCAGCGTACAGATAAGAAATAATTTGATTTCTGTCATTTGGGCTGTTTTGACCAAGAAATAAGATCCTACATTTCTTCACAGAAGACACAGTGGAGAGAAGCAAAGGTGAATGGGTACAGAGCCTCATCTCCATACGTTTCTAGTCCTCGTTTGAAGCCCAAAGAGACAAAGTGAACTCCAGAAGTATATCCTAAGTTAGGCTCACTTAGCTGGATCCTTTGAAGTTTGTCTCATCACAGCTCCAGCTAAATCATGGTGAACATTTCCTACAATGAACCTTTGGCTTTGCTGCTGTTTAAAACAGCGTTTCCCCACTGGTGTGCCACAGCACACTGGTATGCCATCAGACATTACCAAGTGTGCCATGGGATATTGGGGGAGCATAGCTTCCAGCACCGCATGGCTCCAGCCAGTGCCACCACGGCTGCCCCGCACCACCACCACTCAGCTGCAACCCTGCCCCACTCCCCCACTCCGCATGTGGTCACGTGCCACCTGCGCCCTCTCCCTTCCTTCTCCCCTCCCCCACATTCCATGTTTGGCTGCTGTGCTGTGTGATGGGAGAGGCTGTGTAAGTGTGCCATGGGATGAAAAAAGTTGCGAAATGCTGGTTTAGAACAATACAGACAGCTAACTAGTGGGAGTGGGGAGGGAACCATTAACTATTAGGTCCAAATCCTCAGAGCAGAAACGCTACTCTGGTGAACCATTATCAGCCTTAACCTGAGCAATGCAAAACCTTCCAACAACTCTAATACCTAGGAAGCTAAAAATATTAAAAAAGCAATGCAGCTGTGTGTTTTACCTATTGTAATTATCATACACAGGTATTGATTTTAGCTGAGGACAGCATCGAAATATATTGAACTGAGAAGTGCATATTGATCCCGCCTTTGCTTCAGTCAATATTTGTCTTGAAAGATAATTAATCTCGAGGTTGAATAAAAACAAATGTCATACATATATTTTTGGACTTTTTCAGGTTCTGCTTCACATGTGCATTAATTAGTAATAAGAGAGGTAGTGTAAAAGATCTCTATTTGCAGATGAAGCAACTGAGACATAGAAAGGTTAGTTACATGTCCAAGGCCATGGAGGAGATGAGCATGAGAGCTGGGATCCTACGGTTCATACTCTTCTATACTCCTTCCTTAACTTTATTTGCATACTGAAATCTCTATTGATTTTTTTAAGTCATTAACCTCCATGGACTGCATTAAAAAACAAATCCTTTCCTTTTACCAGTATGGGATCACTTAACACACTAGGAGCCCAGCTAGAAACAGAACCCAGATATCCAGGCTGCTAGTTCCTTGCTTAAACAGAAGGCCCACCAGCAACAACAAGTTGTCACCTTATTTCAGTGGTGGCCAACCTTGTTGGCAGGCATGCCATCAGTTAAGTCCTCTGCTCTCCCTATGTGCTGCTCTATCCTCTGCTCCCTCCCCACTCCAGGTGTACTTAATAGAGTTTGTGCGTTGGGGCACCAGAATGGGAGAGTGGGGCTTAAACGATACAGACCCAGGAACTGACTGAGGCTGCATGCTCCAGGACCATGGTTGTCATGGGTAACTTCAATTACCCACACATCTCATGGGAGGATAACTCAGCAAAATTCAAGTGGTTGCAAAGCTTCCTATTGTGCGTGGATGACCTCTACCTGACTCAAGAAGTCTACAGGCCAACGAGAGGTAAAGCACTGCTCGACCTGGTACTGCCTACAGGGGATGACCTAATCGGCGACCTAGTGATTGATAGGAAGCTGGGTGACAGTGACCACAAGCTGATCACCTTCACCATCCGCCATAAAGCTGGCAAGTCAGTCAGCAACACAGAAGTCCTTGACTTCAGGAAAGCCAACTTTGACAAGCTCAGGAGACTTGTCAGTGAGGCCCTAAGGGACCACGACCCCAGGGGGAGGGGAGTTCAGGAAGAGTGGTTGCTCCTCAAGGGAGCTATCCTCAATGCACAAGCTAAGTCT
>NW_017728950.1:59219590-59227467 GCF_001723895.1 Crocodylus porosus | reverse complement strand
GGGTGATCTGATGGCCACCTATAAGTTTATCTGGGGTGCTGGACTTGATGATTTTCCGAGGTCCCTTCCAGCCCTAATGTCTATGAAATCTATGAGAGCAGAGCTGGGGGAAAGACACCACTGGCAGAGGAGGTTAACCTATTTCTGGCTGTCAACTACTGTAGTTGTATATGGCAAGTGAGGATTCAAAGCCCTTAATTTGATAGTGGCTGCAGGTCAGGCAAGGGTTAACCTGGCTCTCAGTGGTGACACTTGACATCTCCTCCTGCAGTAGCATCCTGCCCCTGGTCCCACTGCCTCCATTCTGGTGGCTCCCTTTACTTGGTGGCAGTAGCTTACATTCCCCACACAGCAGATGCCCATACCACTTGTAGCACATGTGCCGCAGGTTGACTGCCCTTGTCTTACTGTGACTGAGATGGAACAGATTTCTTCTCTTGCCCTTCAACGCCCTCTAAGTAAGTGTTTCACAGTCAGGTTACTAGTTCCCTTCCGCTGGAAAATTTCTTATTCATGGTTCATAATGTGGGATTGCAGTTCAGTTGTATGGTTTTATAATCTAATTTTGAGGCACTTACTCATGCAGTCAGAATTTTGAGCATAGACCAATTAATGCTCAGTGGAGGTTATCAAGGGGATAAATGAGGAAACGTATGAACTGGCAGCTGCTGACCCTAGCACTTTTCACCACGCAACACATGGAAGCCCTCTTAGTAAGACCTACGAACAGCCTATTTGTGCAGTCCTTCGTTAAGCAAAGTCCCAGTGAATCTTTGACATCAACAAAACTCAGGCAAGCTCTGCTGCTTGAACAGAGTGAAAGACTGAGCTCAGAAGAGGCAATTGTCTTACATTGCTTTACCAGTGTGCCCTATCTCTAATCTGGACAAGCTGTCTCCCTGGTTGAGACAGCCAATATCATTGCCCATTTATTCACTGGTTCTTCTACTGATGGTGCCAAGTGCCCAACCTGGTGATGAGCGCAATGGTATAAAATGACCCATTACATTATTTCATTTATCAGGTCAGTCTGGCAAGGGTAAAACAAATTTACTTCACCCAAATTCTGGCAACACAGCAATTCATGTTGATGAGGGATCCTTGAGGGACATACCTGGTTCAACAATCCAGTTTGTATGCTACACATTTCAGTAGAGATGCTCTGATATTCTAATGAATAGTTTGTCAGCCAGAACATGGTTCTGTGAAGCACTTGAAGACATGTCCTTCATTAATGGGCATAAGTATCACAGAGACATAGAACTACCATGTTTACTTGAAGCTAAGACAACCCTTAATATAAGACAACCTTCCAATAATTAGATACTCTATGCGCAAAATTTATAAATTTATTACAATTTTCCAGGTATAATTATCAGAGGGTTGTCTTAAGTTCATTCTCTCCCCCTTCCCTGGCAACTGCTACAGCAAGGAAAGCAGTGGTGGAGGGATGGGGGTCAGGCAATTCCCTTGCCCTGTGCACTCCACTTCTTTGCCCACAGCCTTCCTGGTCCCCACCTCCTGGATCCCTCACTCCCTGCTCCTCACAGGCACTGCCCTTTCCCCCCCACCCACTCCCCACAATCTCTGGCCTTTCTCCCTGCAACTCTCCACAATCTCTACCCCTTCCTCCCTCCCTGTCAGATGCTGGTGGGGCTCTATTCCCTCCCGGGTCATGGAGCACAGCACGTGGAAGTGCAACCCTTGCTGAGCCATGCGGCAGTGGGCACTCGGGGGTGAGGGCAGGAGGGGGCTCTGGATCTGACTTGGCAGCAACCAAGGCTCAGGACCAGAGTCAGAGATGCAGCAGCTGCCTGCCACCTCCCTCCACTTTGTACATAAATCTAAGATGAGGGACTTTTCTCCCATGCTGACCTGGGGAAAAACTTTGTCTTAGATTTGAGTAAATACAGTAGTTAACATAGTGCAAGAGACACTGTAGCATGTGCTTTTGTCCATTAGCTTTGTACTGTGTAAGCCTCCCTTTGCTAGACCTGCATTTGTAATCCAACCTCCCTTCTGCCTCGCATGATGGGAAAACATCTGAATACTTTGATTGGCCTAGAGAGAATATCTGGTTGTAGGAATTACTTGAGAAGAAATTACTTGATAACAAGACACCAGAGAGATTTAGAATTTAACTATGTGAAAAAAAATAACCAGCAGAACTGTAGTAGGCCAGATCCATACTACGAGGTCTTGTTGGCATAGCTACAAAAGTTAAGTGTGGGAAGGAAAAAGGAATGGTGAAAAAACAGATAATATATCTACCAAATCTTCACACATACACATGGTAAATGCAATTTATACTGGCCAAAGAGGCTTGGTATAGATCATACCATTCAGAAAGACAGTTCAATTATTTCAGCAATAGAAATTCTTCTGTTAGTATAAACCATATTTCTGCTGGGAGAGTGGAAAGGGTGTTGCCAATACAGCTATACTTCACCAGCAAAAATTTTGTCACATATATAGCTATGACAGTATAAACCACCAGATAGATACTCCCTGCCAGAATAAAATTATTGTATTCTATTACAATTACTTAATCTCCAAAGCAATACTGGAATTTAGAAAGGAAGCCCTGAATCAGCATAATTCAGTAGTATAATTCATTAGATGGATAAATCAGTAGCATTTATCCATCTGTCCAATCATGTATATCATGTTGACCATGTAAGTGCATGAACATCTGGATTCCACAGGGCTTTAAATAAAAGTAATGACTTGTCCACAGGAGAAGGCCACACCAACATAAGCTAAGGTGTAAATTTAGGCTAATGTAGTTATGCCAACATAACCACCCCACCATGTAGACATTCTTATTCTCATGTGAGTACTTTTTTTTGGTTTAGGTTATGTTATTTGGAAAGCTAACCCGAGTTCATGTCAAATGTGTCCACAAAGGGGTGTTATACTCATTTACAGTATACTGGATTCACAGAACTACATCCTGCTCTTTCCCTCTCTGTCCTTCTCTCATTAGTAATAGAGTCTAATCCCTAGCTGCCCACAAGATGCCTCTAGCCAATCCACTTTGCTTAGATTCTACAAGACATGATGTGTAAAGCCTCCTTTGTCCTTTCTGAGCCTATATGGCCTGTGATAACTATATTCCCTAAGCAGATGTGTCTACCAAATGACTAAGGAAGAAGGCAGCAGCAGGGCAATATATTGAAGAATATGAACAGGGAGACAAAATAGTCAGATGAGACCAAAAAGGATTAGTGTACAGTGTTTCAAACGCAGCCAAGATTATGAGGCTGAAGAAGGAGGAGTGATTCTATTTTGTTCGCATTCTTACATAGCACTTGTCAGATGGGTTTCTGAGCATCTTCTGGTGAGAAATAAGAGAGTAACAACCAGCGCACATGACTCCTTCTCCATTACTTTGCTGATGCAGCGGGGGGAAAAAAGAAAAACCCCGATGTACTTTGTGTCACTGTTTCAGATGAGGGCAGGTGACTAAAACCACACAGAAGCTAACATCTGGCATATTTAGATAATATGACAACCACGCCCTTTTCCAGCAAGCATCCACCTCAGGACTTCTGGATGTAAAAACATAAGCCTCTAATATTTAAACCATCACTTCCAATCACATACTCAAACTGCTTCGCATGGGCCGTTCACTAGAAGGAAACCAAAACCACAGTATGTTAGGCACAGGTTAGAGTACCAAAAACTAGATTTAAAGAAAAAATTATACAAATTAAAGACTGTGTGTCTGTCTCATGACAGCAGGAGCAAAAGCAATAAGGAAAGTCTGAACTCTAATGCAGGAGGTTTGGGATCTTGCCAGGCATTGATCTGCTCTGACTGTTGCTATTTCATCTCACTGATGCACCTGTTGTGCCAAATACTGTGCATTTCCTCAAGCCTTGCACCCATCAGACGTACTGTATCAGTGACC
This sequence comes from Crocodylus porosus, assembly GCF_001723895.1. Classification (NCBI taxonomy): domain Eukaryota; kingdom Metazoa; phylum Chordata; order Crocodylia; family Crocodylidae; genus Crocodylus; species Crocodylus porosus. The sequence continues at coordinate 59,223,554 of NW_017728950.1, read as the reverse complement.
CAGCTAAGCCCCATACCTACCAGGGCAATGGCTGCGAACGTGCTCTGCAGGCAATGGTCTCGCAGCCAGTCCAGCAGAAAAGCAGCGAACCTGTGGGACAACAGGACACTTTGTTGCTTCCCTTCTCCTGGGGCAAGATTAGGAGCCAGCCAGGATCAGGCTTTCAGTGGGCTCCTTTCCCAGGCCAGAGTGAGAGCCAGATCCCAGACTCTACACAGACATAGGGCCCAGCCAGCAAAGCGGGCAGATGACCAGAGCAGCTGCACTGCCTAGGGCCCAGAAGCCTCAGGTGCAAGGGCTGATGAGTCCCTCTGGGACTCTCAAAACCTGGCAGTGATCGCAGGGCATGTGGGGGCAGGCAGGGATCCAGGCTGGCTCACGCCAACCCAGAACTTCCCATATAAAAAAGCCCCAGCCCCAGATGAAGAGAGAACACTACTGTAGGCACTGTCCCACATGACATTTCCCCATCAGAGCCAAGGACCAGTAAAGCATTAACCCTCCATTTGGAACCTTGATTGTCACCCATCCATGAAGTCAGGTACACTTAGGGGCCCCACAGGTGTTCATAATACCCCAGATTATCCAAAGGGCCTGGCCCAGGACAGGCCAGCCCACTTGGACTCAACTCATAGAAGGGGGTAAACCCTGAAGAGCCCTGACCCCTTTGGGCAAGACAACTGAGGTATGCTGCTGGGCCAAAAGGAGGTCCAGAGCACACATGAAGATTATTATTTAGGTTACTTGATTCATTTCTCTCCTTCACAGACCCTTCTGCCTAACAAAAAAAGCTGGATGCCTAGCAATACCAGGCACCTATGCTGCTCACCAACAGAATGCCCAATGGAAAGGGGTGGAGTATGGGGGAGGTGGAGACCCGTAGAAGGCTCAGGGACCATAATCTTAACAAACTCCATATTATCAGATACCATCTCCTGACATCTTTTAGGTAACATGAAGTCATGGCGGGCAGGGAAAAAAAACAGGGAAATTAGACACCCATTGAGAGTGCAGCACCCAACCCTCACCCTGGTATAGTTGGTCAGTCTGGGTCCCCCCCACAAATACCCAGGACAAAGGAAATTGGCCTGCACATGTTTGTGGTGCTTGTCAGTCAAAACAAATCAGATATTATTCTTGCCCCCATCTTCTAGCATTGTACCATAAGATTGGCATTTTAGACATTAGCCAATAGGTGTGAGAATGGGCTTCTACCATTTGCATTTTGCTGTGGATAGTGTATCTATCTTCAATTGTTAAGATATACATGTAGGCTAAAGGTAACTCATCGTGGGTTTCACTATCATTGTCTCTGTGCTGGGGGAACTTGTACTACTCAGAGTATAGCCTTACACCTTTATAGTGCTCAGGAGATGCTTGCTGGATCAGCAACCCAAATACCACATCAATGGGTGTGAAAATAGAACCTGAACAGAAGTTGCATTTCTCAGCCTTACCAAACAGTCAAGCATATTGCCTCATGCCTCTATAGAAAATATATAATGAGCCAGACTTCATCCTAGCTACACTAGCTTCAGCCAATCTAATATTTTATATTAGCTTTACATGGATGCAAAGGGCTAGGGACAGACATTCAAAAAGCCCAAGCCTGAATTGATTCAATCTTTGCAGGTTAGTCTAACTGCAGAGAGTGAACCAGTTTGCAAGTGGATAGACATTCAGCATATGCCTGCAGTGGCTCACGCCAGAAGCCTGGGGGTGCTAGAGCAGCACTCCCTTCCACAGGGAAGTTGAGCTGAGGAAGGGGGGCATTAGGGCTGTGCGAAATTTTGATGGCCGTTTCATTTCGACACTGTTTAAACTCATTTTGAGGTCAAAAGAGCAAAATCAAAATGAAACAAAGGCCGTCAAAATAGACTTGAAACAAAATGAGGCTAGTCAAAATGTTTCAAAAGTTGAAACATTTTGACCATAGCGCTGAGGATGAGAAGTCAGTCCAGCTGGTCCGGCTTCCCATCCCCAGCGCAAGATCCGGCAGGGAGTGGGGAGGCAGCCCACCTAGGCTGCCTCGCCATCCCCCATACTAGATCACGTGAGTGGTAGGCTGCCTCGCCATCCCCCATACTAGATCACGTGAGTGGTGGGGAAGCAGCCCAGCTGGGCTGCCTCACCACCCCCCATACTAGATTTCGTGGGGGGGATAGTGAGGCAACCCAACTGGGCTGGCTTCCCGCTTCCCATGTAATCTGGGGAGTCAGCCAAGCTTAGCTGACTTCCCACCCCTGGCTGCGGTGAGTTCCTTTCCCCAGTCCCATGGTTCAGCAAAATGGTCAAAACAGGTTCAAAACAGCCTCACTGTTTCAATGAAGCAAAACAGTGAGGCTCTTTTGACTCAAAATCATATTCGATACAAAACACTGTTCCATCCAGACCTCAAACCTGAAGTCAGAATGGAACAGTGCCATTTTGTACAGCCCTAGAGGGCATGGCCAGGCCCTGGCAGGCCCACCCCAGCAGCACTCCAACAGCTGGGAGCAATCCCAGTACACAGGACTGCCCAGCCCCAGAGGGAAAGTCTTCCCTATCCCCTACCATGGCAGGACCAGAATGGAGGACGTGGCAGGGCTCTTCTACCTCCTCCTCCCCTGCTGCCACCATGGGGTGAGGAGGGGGGTTCTGTGAGGCTGCCTAGCTCCAGAAGGGGACTCTTCCCCCTGTTTCTCCCCCATAGCTGTGGGGTGGGAAGATCTCTATAAGATGCTCCCTAGCCCTAGAGAAGGACATTCCCCCCCCCGTACCTCCCCCCAGGGCAGTGGGAGGCTCTGTTTCTTGCTGGGGGGAACTCTTTCCCCTTCTCCTCCCCCCAGAGGGGCAGTGGGATAGTGGAGCTCAGCTAGGCAGGGTGTGGGTGTGTAGGGTGTGAGGGAGGGTGAGGGGTGTAGGGACCCCATGCTGCTCCACACTTGCAGCAGGGAAGCCCCACACTGGACCCTCACACCCACACACTACCCAGTGGAGCTCCGTGCTCCTGCTGCCCCTCTATGGGGAGGAGGAGGCGGCAGAAGAGTTCCCCTCAGCAAGAAACAGAGGCTCCTTCTGCCCCCCTGCCCCCTCTGGGGCCAGGCAGCATCGCATAGAGCCCCCCCTCCTCCCAGCCCCGCATCCAGCATGGAGCAGAGTCCCCTCCCCACTCTGCAGAACAACTAACCCAGCATGGCCCCATTAACGTGAAGGGGGTGGGGAGAAGGGTTAATTCCTCACTCTGTCCCTTCCCTGCAGCTGGGGTCTGCCAGCTCCAGGGGCCACCACTGCAGCCCCCTCCCCTCTGGTCCCCAGCAGCATTGGTGATGCATAGGGGGTACACACAGGTGCACGTGCACCCCCTGAGATTGGTGGTGCACCCCCTGTGATTGGCTGCTGCTACCAGCAGCGCCTGTGGGCAGTTGCTGCTCACCCTCACCCTCCCCACTGACATTGGCATCTTCCGGCAGCATCTGCAGGTGGTCACCGGCTGCTGGTTGGTGCTCGCCACCCTTGACTCCCACCACTGACACCACTGTGGCTACCTGTGGGAGCTTCCTGCTCACTGTCCCCATGACCCCTCCTCTGCCACCATGCCTGTGGGCGGTCTCCATACCCCCCGGCCTCCAGGGGCAAGCATCGTTCATGCCCAGCAGACAGGCTGACCCCAGCTGTGGTGGGAAGGGGACAATTAACCCCCTGCCCACTTTGCCTTAATGGGGCCATGCCAGCCAGTGTCTCCGCTAGAGCCGTTCCCTACTCCAGCTAGAGGGCAGAGGGGAGGGCGAGCCCTCCTGTGGAGCAGAGAGCCGTGTCCAGCCCAGAGAGCATGCCGGGATGCTGAGGGTGTCTGGTTTATCTTAAACCAGCAAGGGGTCTAGGGCAGACTTTGCATAAACTGGTTTGAGCGAAATCAGTTAAGTCTGATTGACTTTTATTAGTAGATGTTTTGGATGGGGAATCCAGGAAAAAGATGACAAAG
>NW_017728950.1:59182103-59219338 GCF_001723895.1 Crocodylus porosus | reverse complement strand
GGTGGGGCGGGGTCGTCCGTGGCGGTGAAGTCCTCTCGACGCGAAGCGAAGCGGTGGGGGGGCAGTTCAGGCGGTGGTGTCCTCTGGGTCTGGTCCGGCGGCGGCTGGTCTGGAGGGGTCGATGTACTGGCGGTGGCCCGTGATGTGCTCCACGTAGATGTCGCGGGACCAGCGGATGGTGTTGGACACCATGAGGCAGCGCATCAGCTTGGCATAGCGGCGGGAAACGCGGCAGGCGCAGAGGACGCTCTCGTTGCTGACTACACTTGATCTGAGCCTTCAAGAGGCTGAGAAGCGATAACTACTACATTCAAATAGGTTCATCTCAAACTGGTTTTGGCCATTTTGAAACTGGTTTATGTGCACTGAATGTCTGTTCTGTTACAGGTTTCAACCAGTTTCTGATCACTTAAACCGGTTTATGCTTTATGTCAGTCCCTAGCCAGGGAGACTAGAATGAGGCCCAGTGGATGTAATCATAGTCTTATTAAGCTCAACAAGAGCTTTGCCACTGATTTGACTGGGGCTGGGCTCTATCCAATCTATGTTTTACCATAAATCTTATTGTGCAATTTCCTGGGGAAAATCTTCTACTGGGGATAAGTGCAGATCAAACTATCACCAACTCCTGCAGCAAAGATGTTATGCACAACATTTTTAAGAAGATATATATGTCCAAGCCTTTCAACTTCTTTTTTTCTTGCAATTCTGTAAGATTTTCCTATGTAAGCATATTTTGTACTTATTTTAATCCTGTTGGCGCTTCTTTTTATGGTTTCTGTGTCTCCATGGAATCATTTCTGTGTGTAACAGGTCTCTTTTGGAGTGAGCTTAAAGTACATCCTCCCCAACTGCATTGTTTGCTTTCTGTAATGCTGTGTTGCTATTGCTACCAACAAACAAGATTACAATGCAATTGACCATTCCCATCAATGTGGATCACTTCCATTGTTTCTGTTCTTGGCGTTCAGACAGGGATGCGGTGGTAGAAGCTCCTGGGGCCTCCTTGTTAACATTCCTGTGCCCAAATGAAAACCATGTTGGGGGGGAAATCAAAAGCATTACAGTTCTTTATATTGTGAGGCATACTTCATACCTTGGACTCTTAAAAATACTTCAAGAGCAAACAATTTGCCTTTGAAATGAAGCAGACAGTGTCAAAAATGCTTTAAAAAATTCCCTGGCCAATATACCATGGAGTCTCCCCCTTCCTGCCCATCTTCATTGCCCCCCATGCCTTTCTACCCCTGGCTCTATCTCACTACCATTTAACATTAAACAAACTGCACTCTGGGCAGTATGGTCAGCATCAAAGTAGAAATATTTCCAGATTTACTGCTATGCTTCAAATATTTGTGACATCTGGGGAATGCAAAGCAGCCATAAACCAATTTTAACTGGCTGACTGAACTGGGTTTCCAGTGCCTTTGCTCACAAACAAGGACTACATCCATCTTACCAGATTGATTTACCCATGGTGGTTTTTTCCTCCATGTCAGTGAATAGAATAAAGCTTTTTTGTTTAGATGAGACAACATATCTAATACATTTCTCCTGACTTCCAGTTATTTTCCTCTTGCACTTAACAAAGGTTTTGGTGGTATGAAATAGTGCTGGAATTTCATTGCACCCAGATCACTGGTGGCAAAGCAAGACTAACTCATTGTGACACTTACAGTATCTTAATTGTAATGATCATTTAATTTTTGTTCCACCCTGCGGCTCCATTTAGTCAGCCCTCTTCAGCAAGAAGTGTTTATTTTTTCACATAACTCACAGTGTTTGTGAGTTATGCTCTCTCTGGCATAAGGTAGATGTAATAGAAATTGCTTTTTTTTCCCTCCTTGGGCTAAAGAATGTGATTTACTTTGGCACATAGCTTACACAAAGCAACAATGAGATGGAGGACATATTAGCATGAAATCCAGAAGACATGGATATGATGATTTTCCTCAGAAACAGTGAAACAGTTCACAATTTACTGGCAGCCAAAATAACTACAGCTTGCTATACATGGAGGGCTGTGTCCCCCAACTGGTATAAATGGGGAGAGCTCCATTGTAGAAATTAGGGTATGTCCACTGGGGCTTTCCACCAGCATTTCCACTGCTGCAACCAGAAATTTGCTACCACTAGCGGCAATAGTTCCTATTTCACATGTCTACTGACATATTAAACACTATGGGTGCATCCAGAGAAGTGTGCATGTGCACTTTGTGGTGCTGCAAACCCGTCTGTGGCACCGCAGACAGCACACACTGCATATGCAGGAATTCAACACGCTGCTAATTAGCAGCACAGTGGGCGTTTTTGACACTGGGAGATTGCCGTGTCAAAAAAATCTATGCCAGAAAAAAGTGGGGTGGTGCATGTGGTGGCAGTGTGTACCACATGAAACCAGAGCCTGGCAGGCCAGAGCCATGCTCCAGCTGCCAGTCAGGCTCTGCACACCCAAATTGCTACTGCTGGAGCCCCAGGAGGCCCCAGGACCCTAGGTAAGGCTGCTGTAGCCAGCCCAGGTGCTGGCCCCAGCCTCCCCTAACCCATCTGGAGCATTTTTCTGTGCCCTGTACAACTGTAAAAGCAAAAAAAAGAATAATAAAGAAGCACAAAAATAAGCAAAACAATGAACACAATTGTTTTGAAATTAAAATTAAAGTGCTTTGTTCCATTGATGTCAAAACTTATTGATCCAATTTATTTATCCAAAGGTTTTTTTCACTGAAATCCAACATGGTCCTACAGAATGCTTAGATTTCAAACACTTGACATTTTTCAGTGAAAAGGTGTTCCATCAGAAAAATCTGACCAGTTCTGTCCAAGACTAATAACAATTCTTCACCTTAGAACGACTAGGGGGTACTGTGTCCAGAAAAAGCAGACACTGTGCTGCTGACCCAGCTGCCACTGCCACCAGCCTGGCTGCACCTGCTGCCCCATATACCACAGTTGTGCAGGGCACAGAACTGTGCAGTTATGCCCCTGGTTCTATGAAGTTTCAAGGATGAATATAAACCAGGAATATGGGGAAGGTGTTGCCAGGATAAAATCTCATCAGAGCCTACACCTGGGCAGCAGGTAACAGAGCTAATGAAGAAATATATTGAGCAACAGTTAAAAGTTCAGAAGTCCTGAAATAGGAACTGATTTGATTTAAATACAAAGATGACAACAGGTAAAAGAGAGATTGGATTTTTTATTGGATTGTCAACAATCTTAGGACTATAGGAAAGTAGGGCTGGAAGGGACCTCATAAAATCTACGCCATCTCCTTGCTTACGATCATCCCTGACTGAACCATCCCAGCCAAGTGTCCAACCTGCTTTTGGAAGTTTCCAGGGATGAAGGTTATACAGCTTTTCTAGGTAACCACTTCCAATGCCTGACCACTCTCATAGTCAGAAAGTTCCTCCTAATTTCCATCCTAAATCTCCCCTGTCACAGTTTGAGGCCATTGACCCTAGTCCTGTCCCCTGTAGCCATAGAGAAAAGCCATCTCCATCCTTTTTATAATCACCCTTCAGGTATTTGAAGACTGTTATTAAATCCCCCTTAGTCTTCTGTTCTCCAGACTAAATAATCCTAGTGATGATGATGTAGGTAAAAAAGTTCTTATAGAAACTGAACCTTGAAGAGAAAAATCACACATTGGAAGAGGGACACCTGTAAAAAGTATTTCTTTATAACCACAGTCAGATGTTACATGACCCACTTGCATTCCAGAGTTTACTTAAAAATCCCCAAGGGAAAATGTGGTACAGACAGTTTTGAAACTGTTATAACCATTGTTGTTTTGGTTTGGTTTGGTGTTTATATAAAATGCAACCTTAAATTCCGAAGACTTCCAGCAATGTGCATAAACAGATGCCATTTGTTCTGAAAGCTGCTGCAGCTCATACAGTGGAGATTCAAATGCTGTGTGTTCACTGTGGAGACTTCCTTTGTTCTTTCCTGTTAATGTAGATGTTCTCACACAATTATTGGGTTACAACTTGGCCAGATCTGGAGAATCCACTTTTGGATGCCAAGTACTTGTCTCCCAGTCCCATGGGAAGCTAGCACAGATCTTGGGATCTGAATTTGAATGCCACATAACATTCAAGAAGTAATCTGAAGTTTTTGCTTTGAGTCATCTCCACTAAAAGGATACACATTGAATCATCTCTACTAAAAGGATACACTTATGCTGGTAGGAGAGAACAATTTAGAAAGGGAGGGTCATATTGTTCTCAGTGAATAGCATTCCACACACTTCAGGCAGAATTTGACCATGAGTGTGCACTGAGTATTGAGAGCAAGAGATATAAACAAAAATCAGAAAGGGAACAAGTCAAAAATTTACATCCTGTACTGTAGAAAACGTATAGCAAAACCTTACTATAGGCAGGGCTGGATTAAGACATAGGCAAACTAGGCACATGCCTAGAGCCTTAAGTAAAGAATGGGCCAGTTGTGCTTATTTTACATATTATAACTGAGTGAAAAAGGTAATATAAATATACAGTATTAAGTAGGGGCCCACAAGTTTGTTTGCTTTTTGGTCCACTAAAGAGTTAATCTGGCCCTGACTATAGGACTTGCCTAGCAGTTTTTTAAACCAGTTTTATTCCAGTTTGACATTCTTAAAATTGATGGTGTATAAAGCTGGCATAATGTGGTGAGTTAAACCCTTGAGCATCACAACTCAATTTTGCCAGTCAGCTGTAAGAATTCCAATTAACACACTGCAATGAGCAAAAAGAGAACACATCAGGATAGCTAACAGGCTTATTTACTTCAATTACCTACCACAAGATGTCACCAATACCAAATAATAGTGTATGCAGGAAATACGGAAAATATACAGATTTTTGTGCAATTTTTATTATAAAGCTGTTTTAGAAAATATGAACATTGTTCTCTTTGGATCATACTCACAGCTGACCAAAAATAGCCCCTCTTCTGTTTAATAATTGTATAATTTATTTGTGGCACGTAGTTTCGTAATATTTCTGAAATAGGATGTCTTAGACCCTGGTTTAGGTCAATTACAGTGTTGTTATAATTAAAAGAACAAGTCATTAAAATGGGACTTAGATCTTTTAGAAAAACAAATGTATTTCAAGGTTTTTCAAAAGTACACGTGGAAGTGAGGAGCCCATCTCCTAGTATCTTTCAGTGGCACCTGAGTACAGGCAGTCCTTGCACTTACAACACAATTGCTTCCTGAAAACCTCGTCTTAAGTCGAAATGTTGTAACTCAGAACCAATTTTCTCATAAGAAACAAACAATGTTATAAATGGAGGATTGGTTCCTGAACCAAGGCCTGATACCCTATTTTCACCAAAAATACCCCAGAATTTTGTACTCGATCAATTATAGATGCGTAATATAGCTTTTTAATGTATTTGTATTGTAAATAACAATCATATTGATTTAGAAAGACTTCTTTGAGGTGACTTTGCTGGACTTTTTGAAGGGCTCTTGGTTGGACTTTTTGAAGGGTTCTTGGCTGGAGTCTTCTCAGGAGTCTTGGCTGCAGGTTTTTCTGGAGTCTTGCTTGCTTTCTTAAAGAAAGCGTCCAAGGAAGTTTGGACAGATGTTCTCCAGGGAGATGGGTAACGCAGCGAACTTGTTCGCTGGCATGGCGTCACGTCAGATTAAGTGTTGTAAAGTCAAAACTGACATCATAAAGTTGAAACAAGTGTCAATTTCTAAACGTTGTTACCGTGAAATGTTGTAACTTGAAACATTTTAAGTCGAGGACTGCCTATATCTAACTACTCTTGGGGTCTTTGAAAACCTCCCCTCAAAAAAACCAAAACAAAAACACCCAAAACAATATTCACCACGAATGATGTGAAGCAAAAGTACATATAAAAGAAAGTTGTTAGAAATTACTACATTTGCTTTGCTTCAATGGTACATTTGGAGCTGTGCCCTTAGAATTTTTTTTTTTTTGTCAATTCCAATTTTTTTAACTCACTATTGGCTTTTGCATAGATGTCATTCACAGTCTTGCTTGTCCAGTGGTCAATAGAATCTACTTTTACACATTTTTTAAATATTATTAAAAGTTAAATGGATAATGTGCAGCAGTGAGGTATGTTCATTGCTGGAATTTGAGATGCTCAGCACCTCTCTAAACCAGGCCAAGGGTATTTCAAATTCTTACCCTGAAAGTAAGGCACAATCAAAGGGTTTTTTGGAACGTTTTAGCTTTAGCTCCTTGGAAATGGACTGGCTGGACCTTCCAAACACCATCATACCAGCAGAAAGAGACACACCACTACCTCTCATCTTTGATCCTTATCTTATTGCTCCCCAGATCTTATTTGCTTACTTGGGGTTCTTTTTTGTGGTAGACGTTGAAATTGCTAAGCTACTCAAACTACACAGAGCATGGGTCAGGCTATGACAGTGCGCAAAAATAGCTGAATCTTCTCTCTACGCTTCCTTGCTGCTGCTCTTGGAAGGGTCCATTTCACTGCATGGTGTTAGAGCAGCGTAAGTTGTCACCATTACCAACTGCCACTGTCACAAGGAGCCAAAAATACATCTGAACATCAGCATATCTGGAAGGCATCCCTGCTCCAGTCCTTTGCTACACTAGCAATGGGGGTGAACAGTGCAATATCCCCTTTGTCACTCTACATCATTACAGATCACCGTTACACTGCAATGGTTTTCTTCTGACAAGGAGGGAGATAGGATGGGAGAACCAGTCTCGGAATAACACTAAGTGTGTGCTGTTATTGTGCAATAAAGGCACAGTTGAGCTGACAAGAGTACTTAGGCTTGGCCACAGTTGCCTCATACTCTAGCAACACATTCACAGTCACATCATTATTTCACAATACTACATGCCTTGTTGTATCCTGTTGCTTAAGAAACAGATAGCACAATTCAAAAGGGTATAGATAAATACAGAGAGCAAGGCATTTGTACCACCCATCTAATTGATAGAAGTTAAAGTATAACTATTTTACACTCTGACAGTCTATTAAAAGTCAGGGTTATTCAAAAGGATTCTACTACACTGAAGAAGCACTGAGTACGCGGGGCCTGAGGGCCTTGGCCCCTCTCAGAAAGAGGGCTGTCACCTGAAATGAGTAAAACTTTCCATATGTGCATCATCTTAGCCCGCCCACTCAGGCAAAAATAAAAGTCAGCACCTCTGCTACACTGAGTGATGAGAATAGATGCCAAGTGTGAGTCAAAGTGCTTTCACCTAAGATTTCAGATAAATATACCACCACTATTTCCACTTTAGCCCCTTGTATGGAATATGGTAAGTCCTGTGGCCCAAACCTTCAGTCCTTATACAGGTAAAACTTCTTTAAGCCAACAGGAGATTTTCCTGCAAAAAAGGCAGTGGGAGCAAACTTTTAGACATGAGTAAGCAGTGTGAACTTACAAAATAAATGTAAGCAGAGAAAAAGGCAGCCTGCCATTTTTATGAAATTAGAGCATGAATTAAGATCTCTAGTAGAGAAGGGTCTGAGCTGCACAAGTCTGGAAAAGTTCAAAAACTAGTCAGATCCAGATTGTTACAGCTTGAGCTCACCAGGTAAAATTTCCCTTGTGCTGGCTCTCTGCACAATAGCTGTGTCTCACTTAAGCTCCACATAGAGAAAATAAGGCATGCAAGTTCTCTGGCTTAGCAACCTGGTTACTTTTCTAACTTCAGAAGCTTATTTCATGTGGTTTTCAACTGTTGTGTCTCTGGGGAGGACCCTGTCACAAGTGCATTATAGAAATTGATTTCTAAGTACAGGCAGTCCTTGACTTACAACGTTTCAAGTTACAACATTTCGCACTTACAATGTTTATAAATTGACACCCTGTTTCAAATTTCTGATGTCAGTTTCGACTTTACAACACTTAATCTGACGTGACGCCATTCCAGCAAACAAGTTCGCTGCGTCATCCATCTCCCTGGAAACATCTGTCCAAACTTCCTTAGAGGCTTTCTTTAAGAAAGCAGACAAGACTCCAGAAAAACCTGCAGCCAAGCCTCTTGAAAAGACTCCAACCAAGAACCCTTCAAAAAGTTCAGGATAGTCACCTCGAAGTTCTTCCAAATCTATATGATTTTTATTTACAATATAAATACATTAATGTGCCTATATTACTCATCTATACTTGACTGATTACAAAATTCTGGGTTATTTTTGGTGAAAATAGAGTATTGGCCCTCGGTTCAGGAATCAATCCCCCATTTATAACATTGTCTACTATGGGAAAAAATCAGTTCTGAGTTACACCACTTTGATTTAAGATGCAGTTTTTATGAACCAATTGTGTTGTAAGTCCAAGGATTGCCTGTACATTTGTGCAGACTGTTGATCAAAAAACTCCCATCATCCCCAGAGAATCTATACCATGTAGCTCTGGCTGTAGTGTAGCTGGGCTGGCTTCACCCTTAGGCTCCGATCCAAAAAAGCACAAACCACATGACAACACTGTAAATCTGATGATTAATTGGTATTATTCCTATTATAGCTCCTACTTCCTTTTTTCTTTTTTCCATCTAAACCAAGTCTCAGCCCCAGGATTAGCTGGTCTGCCACCAACCAGCCTGTCACAGCCTTCTTCCTTCTCACACCCCGTAAGGAATCTGTTTACAAAGTTAAGTTCCTGAAAGCATATTGCATAAGCATTAACTGCACATGTGCAGAGGTAGGGCAAATTCTTTGTTCCACTCTGGGTAAAATACTGTGTTAAATCAATTCACCTCACTTACACAAGATGGTTCCCTCCTCCCTCATTTGCATTATAGTTGTTCCCTACACAAGTTGGCAAGAACATAGCTAACAACTTTGTCAGTATTACTTACTTAAACTATCACTTTAGAGCTGCAGGATTTTGCCTGGCTTAATCAAGAGAATAACAAAAGGCTAAAGACAGAATCCAGTTCCTGTTTTGGAATGCTGATTCATACGAATTAAGGTGGCCATAAAGTATGTCAGTCCACTTGCACCTGGCCTTTCCTTCATGGTTAAAACAGATCAGAAAAAAGGGAAGTCACCAGTTCTTATCATAGGTATTGATATTATGAAGTTAAATGTTAACGCATCATTTTCCCAGATAGACTATAGTACAGAGAAAAGAATAGGGAGAAGGAAAAAGATGTATGAAAAGTGAGTCCATTTCCCAAAGGCTGTCTATAACCAGGCAAATCGGTGCATTGGGATGTGTGCCAAGGAAAAACACGTGTAGAGTTGTGGGAGGGGATATGCAGCTGACCCTGTACCCCACTACGGGTTGCCAGGAAGGGAAAACAGACCCATACGTTCTAAAGATATTGGAGCTGATTCTTCCCCTGCCCGTGTAGCAGGTATAATCAAAAATATGGCCAGAAAGAGGATGTAAAACACCTCCAGATCAGAGTGATAGTGTTTTATGCTCACTTCACTTTGGCATGAATGACTACATAAAATGGTAGGCAGTGCAGATGAAGCATGTGGCATCTATAGAGATGGCAGAAATTGTATTTCTTCAAGAAAATTGTCTTATGCTGTGGGATGGCTTCAAAAGTCATCCTAATTATCTAGGATTCTCACAGGCAGCCAGAGTTAAATAATGAATTTGTTGACAAAATCCATTCTGTTTTCATAAATTGTGGAAACCACTACATGAATATTTCAATTTAGAGCCAAGATTTGAGCAGAATGCCATATATCAAGTGTGTTGCATGCAGTTGCCTCCCTACATGAACCATTTTGCAAGATTTCTTAGAACAAATTTCACAGTCTCTCTCTGATTTGGTTGCTATAAACAGATCTATGTGGCTCTATATTTCTGATGGAGAGGGGATATTTCAGCAACTAGGTAAGTGAGCACAATGACACTAAAGACAAATGGAGGTTTGAAAGAGATGTTAAGGAAAAACCTGGCACTGGTCTTTCCCCTCTTAAATTAGAGAAATTGGAGTCTGTGCTTTCACTTATGCCTTGAAAGGCAGGGGTGGCCAAGGCAATAACTTCCCTAACCCTTATATCTTGACATTAGGCTGATAGGATAAAGCTAGAGCAACTGAGCCCTGACATCAAGCAAGCAAGCTAATGATCTTAGTTAGCGAGCCCACCAAGGTCTGTGCCTTGGCATCACATTGCATCAGACTAGAGGTACTGAGCAAGTAACCTGCAGGACTACTTTAATAGCAGATCAGCAACCTAGTGGGTAGTACAGTCTTGTGACTTATCAACAAATTGAAGTGCCAAGGCAGCAAACTTAGAGAGCCCTAGACTTTGCCATAAACCCAGACAACTAGATTTGCTGAGTTTCCACAGAAAAAAATCTTTGGCAAACCCAAAAAGATCCATTGACTTCAGCCTGTAAACTGAGTCAACAGGAGTTCACTGCATTCTTATCTTTCTCAAGAAGAGGTGGAACAACTCCGATAACTCATAGGGGGAAAACATAATTCACTCAGCAAGCTCTCTATTCTCCTCTGTTCTTCTCTAGGAAGATTTTTGGAAGGAAGAACCTGTCCCCTTCAGAAAATGACTCCCATTCAAGGGAAAATGCCCTGTTTCTGTCTTCACCTCCATGAATCAGAATCCAGGGGGAAACACACCATTCTCCACTACTGGCAATCCATAGTAGGGCACAGGGCTGAGATATTTCCTCACACAGCTCTACAATTGTGTCTCCTTTGCACACATATCCCAGTGCACTTATTTGGCTGGTTATAGACAAGCTTTGGGAAATGGACTCACCTTTCATACATCATCTTCCTTCCCCCCATTCTTTTCTCTGTACTATAGCCTGTCCCAGAAAATGATACATTAACATTTAGCATTGATAAATGTTATCATAATATCAATACCCAAGATAAGAACTCATGTAAATCAACAGTAATCTCAGTCAAGTCGGTTGTTATGAAAGTAAAACCACGGAGAAGAGCATATCAGCCCTAGGTTTCAATTCTACAGAAACAGAACTGTTGGACCTGTAATATCATTGCCAGAAATACCATCTCCTCAGGCCAACTGTTTACAAGTGGGATGTGGATAATGGCAAACTCCTGTTATATTTATTTTCACAAGAGCACAAAACTTGCCACACAGAATCAGACCCAAATTCCACCAAATTCAGGATATCATCCCTCTACCATGTGCTTTAGAAGAAAGTTTTAAAAATCCCTTTCTCAGAAGGCAAATATTGGATAGCCTTTCCCCAATCTAATCCTGGTCTATAAAGCTAGGGACAGAAGTTACAGGTAAACTGGCTTAAAGGAGCAGAAACTGGTTTAAATCTGTGACAGAACAGATGTTCAGTGCACATAAACCAGTTTCAAAATGGCTGAAACCAATTTGAGATAAATCTGGTTGAATGTAGTATCAGACTTAACTGATTTGGGTCAAACCGGTTTATGCAACTTCTGTCCCAGACCTCTTCCTGGTTTAAGTTTAACCAGGGTCTCCCAGCATGCTCTTCAGCCCTGGGTGCTATGCTGTCTGTTCCAGCAGAGCAGGACTGGCCCTTCCCCTCTGCTTTTCAGCCAGATCATGGGTGTGCAGGGGCAGGAGTGTGGCCAGACGCCAGGCCCCCTAAGGCGAAGGGGGCACAGAAGAGGTGGCAGGGAAGTGGTGCTGTACAGGGCAGCAGGAACAGGAGCTGCAGTTGGAGGTGAGGGGAGCAGAACAACCCTGCCAGGCCAAGCCAGCTTCCCCTTGCCTCCAGCGGCTACTCCCCCTCCCACTCCTGCCCCTGCTGCACCACTCTGGGCAGCTGGGAGAGGTCAGGGGGAACTTCAGCCTGACAGCTTCTGACCAGCACATGGAGCTTCAGCTCCAGCTCCAGCTGCCTTCCACCCACTGCACCTGCCCACAGGGTCTGCTCTTTGCACCGGCTGGACGGAGTGGGTGGAAGGCAGCCAAGAACTGGAGCCACTGGAGACAAAGGGAAGATGGCTTGGCCTGGCAGAGCTGTACTGTTCACCTCGCCTCCAGCTGTGGTTTCTGATCCTGCCACCCCACTCAGCGCCTCTCGGGGCAAGGGAAGCTTCAGCTCCATGGCTTCTGCCCAGCGCATTTTATCTCTGGCTCCAGCTGCCTTCCATCTCCTCCACCTACCTGGTGCAATGAGCAGCCCCTGTGGGTGGGCACAGTGGATGGAAGACAGCCAGAGCTGGAGCTGGAGCTCCATGCACTGGGCAGAACCATCCCGCTTGCCCACCCAGAGTGGTGCGGTGTGGCACGGCACAGCAGAGGCAAGGGAAGGGGCAGCAGCAGCAGTGGCTATGGCAGCAGCCGCTGGAGGCAAGGAAGGCAGAACAGCCCTCCCAGCCCCAGCCAGACTGCGGCTTGTGATGTGGCTGCAGCTGCCGGGTGCTGCACAGAACAGGGGACATGGCCACGGTTGCAGCAGGTGGCTTCTGGGCTTGGTGCCCACCAGCACTTCCAAGCCTCCTGAGCAGCCCACTACCCAACTACCACTTCCACCCCCATGCAGCCGCTTCTGAGGCTCCATGATAGCTCTGCCCAGCCTGGGCGCAGAGAGGCAGAAGAAATCTGGTCATGGAGCCCCCACAGCCCCAGCCCGCTGGGAAGGGCCTGACCTCTGTGGACCAGCCTTTTTTTGAATCCTGATAGGTCCTTGACTTCATTGACACACTGTCTTTTCATTTGTCTCTTAGCATGTGATTTTCTCATACTCTTGATCGTTCTTGTTGTCCTCTTTTTAATCCACTCTAGTTCCACAATATTTCCAAGATGGTGTGACTAGTGCTTCAGGTGAGTCTGCACTATAGACTTATATGAAGGGATAACAATATTTCACTCATGTTTAGTAGGTTTTCTCTCATACTTTGCACATGGAGCCTTTTTCTTGGAACTGTATTACCCAAATGTGTTAACTATTGGAAACAGTCCAAGACACTCTGTTCATAAGCACCAGATAAAAAATATTTAGCTACTGTACCATGTTAATGATATAAAGAGAAAGCCTATCCTTTTGGGGCAATTTTAATTTTAAATGGTTAACGAGTCACAGAAATCGTATGAAAGGTGTTCAACTAGAACAACCATGAACATCCAACAAATGTTGCACAGGTTGTAGAAGTTATATATGACAGACAGGAGAGGATTTAGTGAAAAGAAAGCCAGGAAGGCAAGGCAACAAGTGTTGCTGCCTATCACTCTTTAAATGCAACTTCTCCAACATGTGTTATTAATAAGAGTGCAATCCTTTTTATAAATTAACTCTTCTAAACATATTTGTTCTGACTGTTTATGGCATTAACTTCTGCCTTTTCTGGAGATGAAATAAAGCATACTGAGCTCTTTCTCTCTACATTAAATGTAATACTTCTCTTTCCCAGTATATATCCATATACATTCCAGTCCTGATGCTATCTCCTTTACTCACACTACCCAGAACCTTACTGAGTAAATAGTCTCAGAGATTTTCATAGCATTCATTGAATAGTAAGGTACTAGAAGGGAACAAGAGTGACAGAATAAGACCCTTATTTTTCTGCTGTCTTTCAGCAGGTTTTTTCAAGTTTGATTTTCAGTACATTCTTAGAGTTCAATCATTATACTAATTTTCTTACAAGGGGAAAGTAAAGGGTATTCCTCAGTCCAAAAAAACCCTTGGGTGTTAGTGGATGCCCAAGCTACTGTATGCCCTTTAGAATGAGCACTATAAAATAACATTCAAATCTATGGTGCTATGACAGTCCTATAAGCATGTATTTATTGTCCATAACCTCACTGCTTGGACCCGTATTAAGGACCAGGCCTCATCAGACCTCTATCCTGTTGCTCTTCTCCCTCTGATTATTCTGCAGCACAGCTGGCTGAAACCAAAATGGACAGTCTCCAAGATAGGACTATAGCAAAGGAAGGGCAGACCCACTGCCTTAAGGCAATTTTTAAGGGTGACACACAACACTTTTCTGAAATGCTATATCAAGGGTGGCCAACCTACAGCACATGTGCCACAAGTGGCACAGGCAGCCTCAGTGTGGCACATAGCAGATCAGGGAAGGGGCAGGAAGTACCACTGCAGATAGGATTATAGAAAAGTAGGGCTGAAAGGGACCTCACAAGGTCATCTAGTTTGGCCCCCTGCTGAAGGCAGGAACATCCCTTACTAAACCGTCCCAGCCAAGTGTCTGCCTAATCTGCTCTTAAAAAATTCCAAGGATGGAGATTCCATTCTTTCTCTAGGTAACCTGTTCTAATGCTTGATCACCCACATAGTCAAAAATTTCTTCCTAATATCCAACCTAAATTTCCCATGCTGAAGCTTGAGATCATTGCCCCTAGTCCATCCACTCTGTAATTACCCTTCAGGTATTTGTAGACTGTTGTCAAATTCTTCCTCTGTCTTCTCTTCTTCAGACTAAATGACCCTAGTTCTTTCAGCCTTTCCTCATAAGTCTCATTTCCCAGGTCCCTAATCAGTTTTGCTGTTCTTCTTTGCAAACTGTCCATATCCTTCTTAAAAAACAGGGCAGGGAGCAAAAAGCAGAAAAATAGATCAGGCAAAGAGAACAGAGCAGGAAGCACAAAGCAAAGCAGCTGATCAAGCAGAGGAAAGGGATCAGAGCGGCCCTTGGAGATAGCACAAGGCTAATCTGAGTCATGACTTCCAGAAAGGTTGACCCCCCTCCCCCCCCCACTGTGCTATAGAATTCCCTTTTTTATATCATTGGTATGAAAGATAGTACCATGTACCAGGGAACAGAGAGAGATGTCTGAATACCATGTGTTCTTTTTAAAACTACATTTCCACATGAATTTCGCAAGATTTAATTCTTCAATTCGAAAATCACACACTACAGTCCTAAATGAAATATTATATTACACCAGATGTATCCATTAATTTGAAATTGTTTTTAAATACTAATCAGAGCATAAGATCATGGACTGAAAATGATGGTTTTCAACTCTTGCAATTATCTCTCAGAAACCAACAGCATGTCCACATTTTTAAAATATACTTCTTTTCTATCCAATTTGATTGCATGGGGGAAGGAAGGGGGCTGTATATCTAGATATACATCCTAAGAAAATTACTCCAGTGTGACAGAGTTTAGAATCTTGTCCTTAATTTTTGTACATTTTAATTTAAAAGAAATGGTAGGCGTGGCCAAAAATAAAAGAACTGATAAGAAACACCTATAAATAGATACCACCTCATTGCAACTCAATAGTTCTGAGCCTATATTATATCCTTTGTTATTTCTAATGAAGTAGGAGGCAGGATAAATTTGTACTTTATAGACTAACCAAAGTCGTAGATATATATATGATAGAGGGAGAGAGGGACAGAGAGAGAGAGAGAGAGAGAATATATATATATATATATATATATACACACATACACATACATACACACACACACACACACACTTATAGGCTAACCACAGTGTGTGTATAAGTCCATATATAAAGAGAGAGAGTGAGGGAGATCTCATTAGATATTTCTATATCTATAGATATCTCTATAGATAGAGATGTATCTACCTACTACTTTGGTTAGTCTATCAAGTACAAATTTATCCTGCCTTCTGCTTCATTAGAAATAACAAAAGGACATAATATAGGCTCAGAACTATCAAGCTGTAATATGGTGGTATCTCTCAATGTATAGTTGTTGCTTATCAGTTATTTTATTCTTGGTCACTCCTACCATTTCTTTTAAATTAAAATGCACAAAAATGTGTGTGTGTACGTGTATGTGTGTAACACTTTGGTTAGTCTATAAGGTATAAATCTACCACAGTAGATATCTATTTATCTATCTGTCTAGGCATATATACTCTGCCATTGACTTGACTTCAGACCAATTATTTATAATTAAATCAGCATCCCTACTAGAAAGAGTTCAGTCTACACACACAAAGGTCCTATTAACTGCAAAAACTACTGCACGATGTCTTGTCTGAGATTAGTTCAGTTGAAGTTTTTTTTCAAATAGAGGAAAAGAAAATGTGTTATATTCAGATAAAGAACCACCGGGATTATTACAGGGGGACAGACTCTTTTATTATCACTAAAAAAACTAAGGACTTATAAATTAGGTAGAATTTCAGCTAAATAGGGTATTTTAATATTTCCTTATTACTTACTTAGAAAAAATGTATTGCATTTCCAGGTATCATTCTCGGACATGTAGGCATGGGTAGAAAGTAACTCCAGAATCATATTTCAGTGGCAAATGAGCTGGGCTTTTCTTTGATATTGTGACACCATACTGAAAAACAGTCCTTTCTCCCAGAGTTGACACGATGAATGAGGTGAGATTGGAGTATGCTTCTGGAGTTGTTACTGTAAACAATCCAGTTTTATTTTGCCCCTCAGCCCAATGTAGCCATCAGTCTCTGCTTAATCACTATCCTGACTTCAGTTCTTTGAACAACTATAAATAGCATTTTAAGGGTTTCCATTATCTTTCCAAGCCAACTTTCAAACACTGTCCTGAAATGGTAAAGAATCAGATTTGAGAGCTTACATTTTTAAAGAAAATTTTTTACTTTTCTGAATAGGAAAAGAATCGGAATTCCTTTTCTGAATAGGAAAAGAACTTAGGCACAGACTTGATCCAAGGAAACCTATTATATCCCTACCTGTGTAAATCCTTATGAAAAACTGGGGGCAGGATGAGAAGTTGACAAAAAATGTGTGTCACTTGGAATTACTAGGTTAACATGCATGTGCTTACATGGAGTTAATATGCATGTGCATCTCCCTGGCTGGGTGCTTTCAGCATAAATTTCACTACCAAGGCTTCATGAAGTGTCAACATAGAGAGAACATCAGGGGAGAAGGTTTCTATGCTGACATGACGTGAATTTTGTACAGGGTGGATGCAACTACATGAAATACTGATTGCCCAGTAGCCATATAATACTGTGCAGTAGCACAACACAGCATGAACTATGCTAATACACTACTGAACAGTATTATTAGGCTACTGTATACAGTAGCATCACTTAAAATACATGTGTCAGCAATACTGTACTGAAACTCTGGAATTAACAAGTATTAAATAAATGTGCAGTAACCACTGTACATTAGCATTTCGTGTAGACACGCCCAGTAAGTCACTTAGGACCAAACTGTATTTAATTCCATGTGACTAAATGGCAAAATGTATTAAATGTAGTAATTATTATTACTAAATCTAAATACTTTCAGATGATTCCTCACCTGACAAAGGGTATTTATACCCAAAAGCTTGCAAAGCAGAATTTTTTTCAATTATTTGAGTTGGTCTAATAAAAGATATCAGATTTACCCGAAGAACTTTATCATGGAATGTGGGCCCTTCTGACTTCTCAGGTTGACCAGAGTTCATGCCACACCAATACTCATGCCTTTTTGAGCAACAATGTTACGAGTTTCCTAATAGGAAAGATTTTCTTTTTCTTCAGTTATAATGATAATTTTGAGAGTTGTGAAATCACATGGAATGAAAGGGCAAAAAAAAAATTATTGCATGGATTTATGTGAAAATAAATGTCACCAGCTTCAACAGCACTAGTTGTGATTCATTTTCAGTGTATGTTGTATTATCCCGTTTAGGTCAGCATGAAAGGGACAATGTTTAAGACAACAGGTGACAATCTTCTCCTTAGGCATCATAATGTTCTGCAAAGGTCTCTAAGGAATATAAGCAGAATTACATGTTGTCTGCTTTTGGGGACTCAAGCTGCAATCCTTGAAGTTTATGAGACTTCTCCTCTGTTGTTTCAATGAGTAAATATCAGGCCCCATCCAGTGAATTGTATATGCAAGACATTTTGAAGATTCCACTAAACCACCTCCCACCACTCAGATTCAGATCTCAAGTATTTCACGCTCACTAAACATTGGCTTCCTAGTTAATCTGTTTCATATTTTATCTTTAGCTGGATGTTGCAGTAAAGAACAATGTCATCTGGAAAACATCAGGCTTCCTTCGTCCGATGCACAATTTCCTACACAAACACTAAAGCTGATACCACAGGCTCTTGACTGTTAGGAAACTTTAAGGAATTGCCCTTTTGATAGAAAACACTTCTCATTTTTTATTATCCCTTCCAAGATAGTACATCATGCAAGGCCTCTACCTTTAAAAACTAATAATGGAAGGGCTTATGTGGACTTCAGTTGTAAGTGGATGAGGCCTAATGGGTTTGTTAAGGCCTTAGCTGTGGTTTTGCCACAAGCCCCAAATATAGGACATATAATTATGCCATTCCAGGTACAAGACTGTGGCTCTGAAGTCACAATTTGGTTCCTGGTTTGCTGCCTTACTCCAAGAGGAAGTAATCTGAGTGTATGCTTTACATAGAGTATTTTTGCTGGGCAGCTCAGCCTTCTCTGGCAGGACATTTCAGGAGGGTCACAGAACCAGGACTCTATCAGACCAATTCCTACCCATATGGATTGAAAGAGTAGCATAAGGAAAGGTGACTCACCTACAGCTACCTGCCATGCAAGTTGGCCACCCAAATGAGTAAAAGGCATTGTATGTACCCCTAACAATAGCTCAGGCACAAGCCATTTCAAAATTAATTGCTAAGATTGTCTGGGATTTATTCTTCTCTCTTTTGTACTAATTTTTTTTGGCGTAACTCCATTAACTTCAGACAAGCCCCCACACTGTAGCACTCTTGTGCCCCAGCCCTGGTCACCACATACAGATGCACTGCAGCTCAGTAAAAAACTCCACTTTAGGAAAGTACTTGTGTTAAACAATTCTAACCTATGGCAGAGTTGATTTTTCAGAACCTGAAACATATGAACCTTAATGGACTACACAAATAGCCATTGCCCCAAGTGAAAGACAGCAATCATCTCTCATGAACTGAGGAAATTCAACATCAGAATTGCAGCCCTATCTGAAACTTGATGTGCCGGAGAAGGACGTCGGAAAGAAGGTGAAGGATACACCTTCTGGAGAGGGAGAGCAGAACAAGAGCCACAGACACATGGAGTTGGTTTTGCCATTAAAAACCAACTTGTGAGCCGACTCTCAGAACTCCCAATTGGTGTTATGCCTCATGACTCTCCATCTGAAACTTGCCAAAAACCAACAGGCAACAATTGTGAGTGCATATGCCCCGGCTCTCGATGCTGATGAGATCATGAGGAAGGATTTCTACTCAGAGCTTGACACAATCTTCTCAAATATCCCAAGGGAAGATACAGTCATCTTTCTTTTTAATGCCAGAGTGGGAAGAGATTAAACAATTTGGACTGGTATGATCAGAAAAGAAGGCATTGGAAATTCAAATGCTAACAAGGTTCTTCTCCTGACAAAGTGCGGAGAACACATACTTGTCATCACAAATACCCTGTTCCATCAAAGGAACAAGTTCAAGATGTCCTGGAAACACTCAAGATCAAAACACTGGCATTTGATCAACTACGTGATTGTTTGGACTCGCAATCGCCAGGATGTCCTGATTATGAGAGCCATGACTAGCACTGATAACTGTTGGACTGATCACCTCTTTATCCATTCCTGCATGTCTATCAGGATTGCTCCTAAATGAAGAATGCAAAGGAAACAGATTGGGTGAAAGTTAAACGTCAAGTGCTTGAAGAACCCACTCAAGCAGAGAGAAATTCCAGCAACTCCTGAATGACATACCACCAACAGAGCACCTAGAAGGAGTTGAGGAGTACTGGATGCGACTCAAGGCAGCTGTTCTCTCATCCTGTGAAAATACCAGAGGATACAAGACCAGGAAATATCAAGACTGGTTTGATGAAAACTATACTGAAATTCAAGGTGTCATCAATGGGAAATAGGAAGCTTTCTGTGCTTGGGAGAACGACATCAACTCTGCCATCAAGAAAAATGCACACCAACAAGCAAAATCAGAGGTGCAGAGGAGAACATGAGAACTGAAGAATAAGTGGTGGATTCAAAAATCAAAATAAATCCTACATTTTGCTAACATCCGTGACACTCATAGCTTCTTCAGTGCTACCAAAGCTGTCTCAAGGCCTTAATCCTCTAAGATCAAAGGATGGAACAAGACTCCTGAAAGACAGCAAATCCAACAATGCTCACTGGAAAGAACAGTTCCAGGACCTTTTGAATCATGACCCAACTGTCGATGAAGATAAGATCAACAACTTTCCACAAAAAGCAATCGGAGAAGACCTCGGTTTGCCACCTACTCTGGCAGAGCTTGGGAGTGCCATCAGGAAAATGAAGAATAACAAAGCAGCCAGTGTTGACAGAGATTTTCAAAGGAGAAGGAGAACAACTTATGTCAGCATCATGTCCTCATCCGTAAAATCTGGAACAAGGAAGAAATCCCAGCCAACCTAAGGGATGCTTTGATTGTTAGTATCTTCAAGAAGGGGGATAGAGCTGATTGCAGAAACTACCGAGGCATCTCACTTTTGGACACTGCTGGGAAAGTCAGCGCCCATATACTGCTAACTGCCTTCTCCCACTTGCAGAAGAAATTCTTCCAACATGTCAAAGCAGCTTCAGACCATCTGAACTAAGGACATGATCTTTACAGCATGTCAACTCCAGGAGAAGTATTGTAGGCAAAATCGACTTCTCTGTTTGGTCTTCATCGACCTCTCTAAAGCCTTTGATTCTGTAAACCATGAAGCTATATGGAAAATCCTGTCCAAAATTGGCTGCCCAAACAAGTTTATCAGTCTTCTGAGACTTCTCCATGACAACATGTCAGCCAGGGTTCTCAGCAACAGGAATCAAACAGAACTATCTGAGGTGAAAACTGGAGTGAAGCAAGGTTGTGTCATCGCTCCAACTTTGTTTTCCATCTTCTTCTCCACCATAATGCACCTTGTCAACAGACAGCTCCCACCTGGAATTGAAATTGTGCATACAATGGATGGAAGACTTTTCAACCTCAACAGACTTAAGTCCAAAATGAAGACCACAACATCATTCATAACTGAGCTCCAGTATGCGGATGACAATGCTGTCATTGCTCAATCTGAAACAGACCTCCAAACCATTCACAATGTATTCTCAGAAGGCTACAAGGGTATTGGTCTAACTTTAAACATCAGGAAAATGCAAGTCCTTTACCAACCTGCCTCAAATGGAGAAACAGCCCCCCTCACTGTTGACACTGGATTTAAGGAACCCAGCACTTATACCTTTGTTCTGGGTGAGCACAACCCTCAGACTGACCATAACACCTGCCAGTTGATAATAGGTAAACTTATTGATACAGAGTGATAACAAAAAAAGCAACAATACAAACAATAAAACAATTCTATACCAATCCTGGGGTTGTCATCAGAGTCAAAGTACATCTCGTCAAGATGCAGGTTCCATTCTGACGCTCTCTCTCTTAGGTGTCAGCAGTCTGGAGGTGGGATGCTGAGGCCTACCGCCCCCTTCCGGTGGGGTGTATGAGACAGGCTGCTGGTGTGCCCTCTGTCCATGGCGGTCTTGGGGATGCTTCCTGGGGGATGGGGATGGGGACCCCACTCTGGGAGGAGGAGGTACAGGGAGGGACCCTTTGTTAATCTCAAGTCTCTGCTTTTGTATTCTCCTTTCCCCTTGACGACTCCTGATGACTCTTCGTCCAAGCCTGTCTCTGGTTGGTTGTCTCTCTGTGGTCACATGTCCACAAAGCCTTTCGGGCTTTCTCCTAATTTGGTCTGTTCCCCCAAAACCAGGTCTTAGGCCCCCCTGCTTTCTGAGGCCTTGTTGCTGGTGTCACTTATCTTGTGTTATGGGACAGTACAGTACATACTTCTTTGGTTCCCAGGCTGTGTCCTTGTTGTGTTTGACAACCTGTCTGCCTTGAAGGCTGTGATCTCATGATATGGCATGGCCCCCTTAATTCTCAGGCTCTGTGTCCATCCATTGGCCTTGTGCTAGACAGCCCTTCTGCTTCCAGGACTATATGGAACTGCGTGTGTGAAACTCAGGCACTTAGAAATCCAATTTGCCCCTGCTACCCATCTTGAATAATGCATATATCTATACCTTTAAGCCAATTCCCCAAAAACAGGCCTTTAAATACTGTTTTCAAGCCAACACCTGCATTCAAATCAATGGAGAATTGTTGGAGAATGTGGATCACTTTGCCTATCTTGGAAGCTATCTTTCATCAAAGGCAGACATCAACGTGGAAATACAACATGGCTTGAAATGTGCAAGTGCAGCCTTTGGACAGCTGAGTAAGAGAGTCTTCTTAAATCATGTTATCCATTCTGAAATGAAGTTCTTGGTTTATCAAGCCACTGTCTTTCCATTCTGGTGTATGGCTCAGACATTTGAACCACATATAGAAAACATTTCAAGAGCTTGGAAAAGTGCCTTTGCCAATGGTGCCTTCACAAGATCCTTCAGATTAGCTGGGAGGATAGATGCACAAACATCAGGATCTTGGCCGAAGCAAATTCCAATAGCATTGAGGCCATGGCCATCCAAAACCAACTTCGCTGGACATGTCATGTTATTCGCATGCCTGACTCCCACCTTTCAAAAAGAATCTTTTTCTCACAGATGAAAGGAGGTCAGGAAAGCAGCAGAAGGCAAAGAGAGCACTTCAAAGACACCCTGAAGGCAAACAGCAAGAGGTGCAACACTGACATCAACACTTGGGAGACCCTTGCTCAGGTTTTTTTGAGTTATGGACATCCATGGTTTGAAAAAAACCACAGAAAAAAATGTGGAGCAGCACACACACCGGCACGCGCTGCTCAAAAGTGAAGCCAGACCACCCAGAGCCATGCTTCGGCTGCTGGTCAGACTCTATGTGGCAGAATTGTCCTGGCCGTAGCCCTGGGAGGCTCCCAGAACCACAGGTAAGGCTGCTGGGGCCAGCTCAGTGCTAGGCCCAGCCTCTCTTACCCCACCCGGGGTAACTTGCCACACAGCAAAGCATGCATGGCATGGGTGTTCCCCAGGGACAAGCAGCAGCGATGCAAGTTGAGCCGCTGCTACTTGTCCCCAGGGAACCAAATGTCCACACCCTTCTGGATGCGGCCTATGAGAAGAGAACTAAGAGGCATCCTTTGAGAATGTGTAATAGAGATGTTATATTAGTCTTGTGTTCGCCAGTTGCACTTGCATACCATTAAATCACATTTTTAGTGACGTGCATTAGGCTTTTATGAACTTTTAGTTAAATAATGGCCAACTTTGTATACAGACCTTTCCAATAAACAGCTCTGTTTAAGCAAGTATTTGGTTCCTGCAATGTTTATGCATTGTATGGCTTTGTCCTATAATATCAATGCACATGAACAACTCATGCCCCTGGCAGCTGGGAGGGCATGGCAGCGGTGGGAGCACGGTGGCAGCAGCTCAGCAGCAGTACTTGGGGGAGTTCCGGCAAATGCTGCCAGCGCTGTCAGTGGTGAGGGGGGTGGCAAGTGCCAACCAAGGTTGGCTACCACCCTCAGCCGCCACCGGCAATGTTGTCAGCACCAGTGGGGGTCACAGACTGACCGCAGACACCACTGGTGGAGTCATCGGCAGGGTGGCGAGCAGCGACTACCTGCAGGCGCCACTGACAGTGCCAGAGGCACTGCCATGCTCGGGGGTACACGTCCACCTGCATGCACCCCCTACACATTGCACCGGTCAATGCGTACAACAAACTATGACAAATAGACTGGTTGTGGAATCAAGGACTCAAGAGTTGGAAGGAAGGAAATGGCAACACTAAGGTTGCCCTGCTCAGCAATTATTTCTTGAACTACGTTTGAGTGTTGAATTGGTGCCAGACCACTTGACTGCAACCTCATAGGGTGATGAGTAGTTTAACATTGAGCTAAATAAACTTTCCAACTGCCCTAGCCGACTCTTTTACCCCAGCCCTCCACCATCTACCAGCAGTACTCTACATGAATGGGCCAACAGAGATTTTAAAGGCTTTACTGGCTATTCTGCATTAACATATAATACTGTTAAAGTCAGGAAGATGTAGTGGGGAAGCTTTGCATCTGCTATTTTGATTCTACTCTTCCTCGCCCTGAAATATGAATGTTGTGGTTCCTGGAATACACCACCCCCTCTCAAGCACTGGAGACCCCCTTTAGAATTTTCCAGGCCAAAATTGACTTCCTCATCCAAACCTCCTCTCGCGTCAAAACTAGCTCTGTCTTACAAGTGACTTGGGGACACAGGGCTTATCAGTTCAATCTATGCATCTTAGACTGACCTGTGAAGATTGCATCGATTCAACCTTGGGCTTTTTGACTCCTGTACTTACCTTTAGAGTTTTTTTCTTTGAAGTTAGCCCTAAGCAGAGCAGGACTTCTCTGCTTATAGCTAACCTTTCCTCTGCTGTGTTTGAATTAAGACAAATTTTTAAAGCCTACCCTGAGGCAGGGAGAAGCAACAAGGCTATCTACCACCATGTAAGTAGACTGATCGTAGTCGCTTTCAAAATTGGCATTAGCAAAACATATATATTGTTTATTCACTTGCTGGTACAAAAATCAGGGGAAAGCTTCTGTGCAGGTCTCCATGCACTGTGACACCCCTGTCAATGCACAAAGCAAGTTGTGAAAATGGGAGGAAAAAAAAATGGCAGTTTGAGGCTGGAAAGGCCTGGAGGGATTCTCCATGCATGGAGTGATGTCAGTTCATGGAGCAGGAAGCAGTTGTGAGGGGCACACTAGAACATATCCCCAAAACACAGAACCAATCCAAGAAGGTGATTGAAGAAGGTACCAGTTATGAAGCACTGCCCTAGCTTCTGTCAATGGCAGACAGAGCTGGATGAGACATCATGGGAGAGGAGTGATATTTTCTCTAAAAGCAAGTTTCACAGTCCTGCTGTAAATACAGATGCAGCTTCATCCGTTTTAGATTCAGTATGTTGCCATAATTTAAACAGCTGGCTTCAAACACCAGTCATTTCCAGGAATATTGTACAATATAACATAGCTGCTTTTGTTTGCCATTCAGATGCTCTTGGATCTTCTAGGAAGGGGGAGACAAAAGGATATTTTTAATTTCTGTAGAAAGACACTGAAGAACAAGATGAGTAATCTGAGTGTAGGCAGTGGTGTCGTACTCAAATTTTCATAACAAGTGTCATGTGGAGTGCATGGGCCAAAGCCAGAAGTGGGTCCACAACAAGCTCCCACAGCAGGCAGCTACTGGGCTCCAGGCCCACTGGCACTTCTGAGCCAGCCCGGGTAGGCCACACTGCCTGGCAGCCACTGCTGCCAGGCTGGTCTGCACTACTGACAGAGCTCAGTGTCCCTGTCACTGCGATGCCATCGCCGGAGGGCCGCACCCCCATGGCCCAGCCCAGCTCTGCCCAGCTGTGCAACTGCCTTGGCTCAGGCTCAGCTGGGCCAGGCCGGGCTGTGGGGCCACCCCCAGGGGTTGCAGCTCAGTGACAGCCATTCCCCATGCCCAGGCTGGGCCAGGCTGAGCCAGGCAGCCCTGCACAGAGCCCTCCCTCCCTGCCCCATGGCAGTGGGGGCAAGGAAGGGGATGGAGAAGGGGGAAGAGTCCCTCTTCAGCACCAAACAGAACCCCTCTCCACAGCTGCAGGGGGCTGGGGGGAGGAAGAGAGGAAAGAGTCCCCACCCCCAGCACTGAACAGAGCCCACCCCACCCCACAGCCATGGAAGAGAAGGAGGAGGAAGAGACCCCTCTGGGGCTGGGCAACACTCTGTTCTGGGATTGCTCCTGGCAGCAAGGGAGCTGCTGGAGAGGGCAGAGCTCTCCCCTCCTCCTCCCCTTCCTCCACATTTCCACCCCCCCCCAACCACAAGGGTCTGGCCATGCTCCTTCTTCCCCCACCTTCCAAACCCCGCAGGCCAAGGTGGGGGTTTAAACCTCTTCTCAGTCATACTCAAGCCTGACAGAGCCTGGCCAAACCCCCTCAGCTCAGCTTCCCTGTGAAAGGGAAGGGAGGGCTGCTTTAGCACCCCCAGGCTTCTGGCCTGAGCCACTGCAGGCATGTGTCTGCAATTCCAAAATGAAAAGGGAATGTCTATTCACTCCCAAACCAGTTTAATCTTTGCAGGTTAGACTAACTGAATCAATTCAGGCTCTGTCTTTTTGATGCCTGTCCCTAGCCAAGGAGTAAGGAACCAAGTTAGCTGTAGTCCTTAGACCAACAGTTAGATAACCAAAGCTATCAAAAAGGGAGATATTTCACTCCTTATTCACATGTATATTCTGTTGATGCGTTTTCTCAAGTTAATGACTATGATGACTTTCTCCAAGTAAAAATTTCTTTAATGTACACAGTTTCTGATTGTCATAGAATGGGAAAATTCTATATAATTGCAGCCCAGGTGAGTGTGTTTAGTTTTCTCAGTGGAGTTCAAGCTGGTTATTGATCTGTCAAAAAGGACCCTACGTATACTGGAAGTCAGCCTTTCTTTGCTGGCATTAACTACTTGACAGAAGAGTTACAAGAGAAAATAAAGTTACACATAAGATAACTATATAGAAATTCCAAGAGCATACTCAAATAGGAAAGGAGATCAGATATACTTGCTTTCACCACTTACACCATGCTCAGCATCAAAGTATCTTTGCCTCTGAGATGCCAGATAATTGACAATTATCTAGCAACATAAGATTTCAAGACAGAAACTTTTCCTTATCTTTCACTTCTTGGTTCATATTTCTAGAAGTAAATTGCAATCTGCACTTGTGAAATCCCCTGAATCCTAAGAGTCCATTTGAAGTCAAAAGCAGGTGGTGTTTTGCATCACACTCTCACTCAGAGCATCCCCATAATGGCTGTACTGACTGAACATCCTGAAGTTTCCAGGACACTCCGAAGCTCTGGGGCTGTATTCCAGTGTCCTCAAATAATTCCTGAAACAGAACCAGATTTGAGAAACTGCTACTAATTCATCTGTCCCACCTCCACACACCTTACCCCATTCCCACAGCACATGTACTGAGATAACACAGCATGATACCACCTGGCACTACAGCTATACTGCTTGCAGTTTGGGAGACAGCTGTAGGCATAACAGTAAAGAAGCTACAGTAACTGGAACTGGAAGTAATATAAACTATAGCCAGTTCTGAAGGGCTGTAGAGCACCCAAAATTTGACCTGGATCTTGCTGTCCAAGAGTTGGTTACTTTAGCACTGGCCTGGTAGAGTAGACCTGGTGGAACAGGTGTTACAGGCACTTACTTCTCCATACATCACCTAAGCTAGGGGTGGGCAAAATGCTGCCCAGGGGGCAGATGTGGCCCACCAGGCCATTCTATCTGGCCCACAAAGCCCCTAAAAAATTTAGAAAATTAATATTTATCTGCCCCTGGTTGCCTGTCATGTGGCCCTCAGTGGCTTGCCAAAACTCAACAAGCGGCCCTCCACCCAAAATAATTGCCCACCCCTAAGAGCTCCGTCTGCATTATCTTAGAAAAGCAGGAATGATTTAACCCCCTTCCCCTCCCTTCTTTTTAATGGTAATATTTAAGACCATATTCTCTCTTCCTTAGAAGCACCTAATTTCTCCTATTACTAATGTGAAGTTGGTACACAAAAAAGCCTTTGTTTATATCAGAATTACTCAAAAGAGGACAGATAAGTCTCTAATGAATTACATCAGCTCACATCAGGCACTGGCTGATCTAGAAGGTTCTCATAAATCATCTTAATTATTGTTGAGTGACAACCATTTTCAGTTCTGTGACTGCACTGAATATTCAGTAAACAGCTAATCACCACTTTAAAAAATCTGGCACATACCTTTCTTAGATTGTACTGCTGCCTATCCTTAGCTGCCCATTAGCAAAAGGAATTTATTATATGCAGTTAATGTTTACATTCTCTTAATACGATTGTTTTAATGCACAGCCTGTGCTTAATAAATGGTGAGACCATGTTTATGATGAAACAATGATCCCTTTATTGGCCTTCTATTTTCCATGAAGAAGTCATTTAGTATTACTGTGGATGTCAGCTAGTCCTGTGCAGGGTTTGTCAGCATTTTTTTCTTCAGCAGGTCAGCTAAATAACCTTTTTGTTCAATATATTGGTAGATGATATAGCGATACTGTAAGCTAAAAATATGTAGGCCCTATTGCTAAAAAGATTACAGGATGCAAATGTTCATTCCTAAAACATCAATATTGTAACAATGCACTCAATATTTGAATCAGTCTATCACAAGACGATCAGCTGGTTACTACTGTATTTGGTAATAGTAGCACTGAACACATAGCACAGCTGCGTGTGTAATGCTCAGTTCTTAATCATTCAACTAAGCCATCCACCCTACAGTTCTTAGTCATTCGACCCTCCTCTTGCAGCCAATGGTATTATGTAAATAGGAACTGAAGGATATGATATATTATGAATATTCACTTGGTCGGTGTAAGGGAGAAGAGAAGGCGGCGGGCCCCGAGCAACCCCACCTAGATGCCCCCGAGAATCCTCCACGCGCCCGGGCTCAAAGAGCGCGGTGGGAACTTACCTTTTGCAGGGACACAGCAGGAGGGAGTGTCGGAGAGGCCTGGAGCAGGATAAAAGGCGCACCAGAACCGGCCCAGGAGGTGGCGGATCCAGAAGGAGCAGGCGGAGGAGCTGATGCCAGCGGGGCCACTCTCCGGCGGATCTGAGCCGCTTGGAGGTACGGCCGGACCTTTTGGGGTAAGCGGGGCACCCCAGCAGGGCTCAAGACCCAGGGCATTGGGCCCAACAAGGACGAAGAAGGCTAAAGGCCGTGGGGAGCGGCCAGGACCCTGTACGGGCTAGAGATGTAGGGGACGGCAACGGAGCGGACGCCGGGATGCAGGAGTCACCGGTATATGTGTTTGTTTGTTTTTTCTTCTTTTCCCTTCAGGTGATATGGGCAGAGCAGCCCATCCCGGAGTAAAAGGGGGAGTTGCCCACCCTTCGGCAGACGGGGGAGCACTGGGGTCGGCTGTTGAGAATCGAAGCCGGCAGCACACCCCAGGTGCCCTCGGCCGTGGTTTTTTTCATTGGCTGCACCTTGTTTTCCTTTTTGGAACATCACAAACGAATGACCAATCCGGTTGGGCGGTCACCCCTGGTGGATCGGGCAAGGGTGTAGGGGTGGAGGAGCCCTCATCAACCTGGACCCTGGAGTGAAGGAGTCTCATTTCTGGACTTTACGCGCTGGACCAACTGAACCTATCGGAGTCATCATCAAAGTCATGGCAGGCGAGACAGGCGCGTACGAACACCCACCCAGCGGTGGGTCACTCCTTCTGCCTCCAGTGGGTGGTCCTGAGACGGGGAGGCGGTACATACTGCGGCTAAAGATTCACTCCCCTACAAAGTGGTGCATTGGCTGGGAACGCGGCAGTGGCTTCCTGGGCTAGACTAAACGTCCGAATGGAGCACCCAACGGGACTAGCAGGGGCAGAACCCTGGCAGCAAGCCATAAATTTAATGGCTCAACAGCAGCAGCAATTGCAACAGCAGCAGCAACAATATTCTTTAAGATGAACTAGTATACAAGAACATTTGCTACAGCAACAGGCACGTGCCCAGAAAGGGCCATGGGACTTTAATATGCCCAAGATGTCTAAAGAAGACGACCCTGAGGCCTTTTTGGAGGCCTTTGAGAGGGCGACCATAGCCGCAGGAGTGGAAAGAGTAAAATGGGCCGGGTACTTGGGGATCTTGCTAATTGGACAGGCTCAAGCGGCATACTGGGCCCTGTCCCGAAGTGATGCCCAAGATTACGACAAAGTCAAAACAGAGATTTTGCAGAGGTTGGATATAACCCCAGATAGGCACCGCCAAGCATTCCGGGAGAAGAAACCACGGGAGGCAAAAGCTCCCCGAGCTTTGTGGCAGGACTGGCGGACTAAATGAATAAGTGGCTACGTCCCAAGGTAGCAT
Source organism: Crocodylus porosus (assembly GCF_001723895.1). Classification (NCBI taxonomy): domain Eukaryota; kingdom Metazoa; phylum Chordata; order Crocodylia; family Crocodylidae; genus Crocodylus; species Crocodylus porosus. The sequence continues at coordinate 59,189,580 of NW_017728950.1, read as the reverse complement.
CGAAAGAGGAAATTTGCGACCAAATATTATTGGAGCAGTTCCTGACCGACCTGGAGGAGGATACTCAGTGCTGGATGAGGTGCCATGGCCCGACTACATCTCAATGAGCTCTCCAGTTGGCTGAACAGTTTGACACAGCACAAGGGGAGTTGAGACGTGACAAAGGTACACGGGGCCGAGACATATTGTCAAGGAAGGACAGGGAGATGAAGGGAGAAAGGAGGGCGAGTCAGACTGGCCCGATCTGTTTCCTCTGTGGGAAACATGGACATATCGCACAGGTTTGCCCACAGGGCACACGGTGGAGGGGAACAAAGGACTGAAGCCACCCTGAAAGGTCTCCAGGAGCAGAAGAGGCCCCGGAAGGGGAACCAATTGAGTGCGGGGTGTGTACCAGCATGGCACTGAGTGTACAGCCCCTCCCTGAGGTCCGAGCATGGGTTGGGGGCTGCCCCCTCTCAGCAATAGTGGACACAGGATGTGCCCAATCGCTGGTACGCCCATCTCTAGTAGATTGGGAACGAGCGCCTCGATGCGCTGGAGTCCAGCTGGTGTGCTTTCATAAACAAAAATCGTTCTTTGAAAGGCGCCTGCTGGAAGTACGTGTGCAAGGGATCCATCGGAGAATGCCCATCGGTCTAAAAGAGGACATCCTGTACCCCATCCTGGGGTGGGACTGGCCCAAGATATTCGAGATCATCGATACTTTCAACAGATCGGAGAGCCTGCGGGAGGGGCTGATGGGGACCGATCCCGGGACAACAGACGATCTGGAGCTAGAGACGTTGGCAAACAGCAACCAATTTTGGGAGGCTAAGGAGGCGGACGAAGAGCTGAGACCATTTAGAAGAGAAGATCCTGTGGAACATGACCAGCAGGTAAGCCCCACCGAGTACCAAGCATCAGGTCCCTGGGTCGAAGTCAGAAGAGGGTTAATGTATTAGATCAAACAGGGCAGGATGGCGGGGGAAGAGGTAGCCCAACTCATAATACCTCGCCCCTATAGGGAACCCTTGTTACGGCTGGCGCATAAAAATCCCCTCGGGGGGCACTTAGGAAGGCATAAGACAGAGGCCCACCTAGCCAGATGGTGCTTCTGGCCTCACATGTATGAAGAGGTCGAAAATTTTTGTAAAATCTGTGACCTATGTCAAAAGGTGAGTTCTTATAAGCCCCTGAAGGTGCCCCTACAGCCACTGCCAGTGGTACGGGAACCATTTGCCCGAATAGCCTTGGATGTGGTGGGCCCGCTTCCCCGTAGCGTAGCAGGACATTAGTTCATGCTCGTCCTCATCGACTATGCGACCCGTTTCCCAGTGGCTATACCCCTGTGGACCGTTACAGGACCCAAGGTGGTGGAAGAACAGATGAAGTGGATATCCCATGAAATATTAACGGACCAAGGGTCGAATTTTATGTCAACGGTTCTAGGAGCCCTGTGCAAAGTGTTACAGATACGTCACCTTAGGACAACAGTATATCACCCACAAACAAATGGGCTGGTCGACGCTTTAATGGTACCTTAAAAGGGGTGTTACGCCTCTGTGCTCAAGTCAACTCCAGGAAGTGGAACCTACTGGCCCCACCCTTATTATTTGCAATACGAGATGCCCCGCAGTCGTCAGGCTATTCTCCCTTTGAGTTAGTTTTTGGTCACCATCCCCGCAGTCTATCGGATGTTGTTCGGTGTGGGGGGATGGGGTGGACTACCTGGTGCTGGTCCCCCGTATCCCCTAGATGGCCCCTGGAGAAAAGGGGGAATCTGCTGTCCGTGCCGCGCTTCAGCTGATCTCGCCTGCCACGACTTGATGGAATTTTGGGGGGGTTCACCCGTCTGGGGAAGCGGGCAGTCCGGACACGATCCCTCGACTCTAAAGTCCAGGGGTCCTGAGGGCTCCTCCTCCCCTACACCCTCACCCGGTCCTCCGGGATAGTCGCCCTCTGGGTGGCTCCCTAGAGGGGCTAGCCCCTAGTAGGTCACAAGGTCAAAGAAACAAGGTAATATAAAGTCAGTCACACGTGGGCACCCGCTTCTCTGGGGCGGAGGTTATTTTCCTTCTCCCAATAGCCTTCGGCCCCAGTCGGGCGGGGACCCTAAGCCCCTTAGTCTGTCCACCAGTCCCGCAGTGGGGTTCCATCCTCCCGCTGCAGGACCCTATAAGAATCCTCACGGTACCTGGCTTAGGCCGGGTGCCGCTACCTCCTGCGGCCCTGGAGTCAACGTACCCCTACCGCCTGACGCTCGCGACCCGGGGGCACGTTGGGGCTTATCTCCACCCCCGCGGGTCTTGTTAAGTGGCCAAACGGCCTGCAGCCGCCGGAGAAGGGTCTTTCCTTCGGGGCTCCTCTTACCAGGACCCTCCGGATCTGTTGCCACCGGCTCTGCTGCCGCTGGCCCCGCTGCCACTGGCTCTGCTGCCAACGGCTCCTCCGTCCCTGGCTCCGCGGTTCCCAGCTCCGCCGTCCTCGGCTCCACGGCTCCCGGCTCCGCCGTCTCCGGCTCCGCGGCTCCCGGCTCCGCTGCCGCCGGCACAGGCTCCCGCTGGAGCCTCTCCCTCCCTCTGTTTGGGGTTGGGGGGTTCCTTTTATCTTTCCGGGCCGGTCCTGACCCGGATCTGTCCGGGTTCCAGGAAGGGAAAGGCTCCCAAGCCCACTTCCGGGTTCGCACCCGGAAGTTAGGCGGAACTCTGCCGTTTTCTGCCCGACCCTGGCCCCCCGGGGCCTTGACCCCTTCACATTCAGGAAGGATGGGAGGCAGACCTGGATCCAGGCAAGGGGGCGGCGGAATGTGTCCAGAACTTACAGAAGCGGCTCCAAGCGGCAAGAGCAATCGCCCATGATACCCTGGAACAAGCACAGCGTCAACAGAAAGAAAGGTATGATGGGCACACAAAAGCCTGAAAATTGCAAGCCAAGCAAAAAGTGCTAATGTTATTACCGAACTCAAACAGCAAATTCCTAACCTGTTGGCAGGGGCCGTTTACAGTGATACGGACGGTAGGCCCCGTTGATTACGAGGTCCTACGGGAAGGGGTCAAAAAGGAAAAGAAAATCTACCATATTAACCTCCTGAAGGAATGGCATGAGCCACAGGGCCTACTAATCTCCCCGGACCCTGAGTCCAATGAATTCGGGATACAAATAGGGCATAACCGGCAGAGTCCCATAGACCCCAAGCAGATTCCAGTAGGGAGCCAGCTGAAACCCCAACAGTTACAGCAACTGCAGAGCCTTGTAAGGGAATTCAGGGACGTTTTTTCAGATAAGCCAGGGAAGGCCACCGGAGTGGAACATCAAATCATGACGAAGGGAGACCAGGTGGCACGGGAAAAGTGGGGTAGAATCTCTTACCATCGATACCAGCCCATTAAGAAGGAGCTACAAAAAATGTTAGAGCAAGGGATTAACACACCATCCCGTAGCCCATGGCACAGTCCCCTCGTGGCCATAACGAAACTGGAAGGGAGCTTGAGGCTATGTATCGATTTTCGGAAATTGAACGCATGTACTCAATTTGATGCATTCCCTGTGCCTCAGGTAAACGAACTAGTTGAACGCATAGGACAAGCTAAATTCATATCTACGCTAGATTTGTCGAAAGGGTGCTGGCAGATCCCATTAAGAAAAGAGGATCAGCCAAAGACGGCTTTTGGCACGCCCTGGGGCCGCTTTGAATTTAAAAGGATGCCGTTCGGGCTGAACAGGGCTTCAGCCACCTTCCAGCGATTAATCGACTGGGTCCTCGTGCCCCATCAGGAGTATGCCTCAGCGTATATAGACGACATCGTCATCTACACAGAGACCTGGGAACAGAGACCTGGGAACAGCACTTAAGAGCTCTGAGCTCGAGTTAAGGCAGGCAGGACTCACAGCCAATCCAAAAAAGTGTGCCTTGGGTAAACGGGAGACCAAATACCTCGGTTTTCTGGTTGGACAGGGACGTATGAGGCCCTTGATGGACAAAGTCGAAGCCATTAAAAACTACGTGGCATCCGCAACGAAAAAGCAAATGCGGGCATTTTTACGCCTGGCTAGCTACTACCAGCAATTCATACCCTGGTTTGCGGAAATCGCCCACCCGTTGGTGGAGACGACGAAGGGGTGCAAGACATATGCCATAGAGTGGAATACAGAACGGCGACAGGCCTTCGAAAAACTTAAACGGGCCCTGTGCCAGGAGGCAACGCTTCATACCCCCAATTTTGCTTTACCTTTCACCCTACAGACCGACGCCTCGGCCTACGCCCTGGGGGCGGTCCTTACCCAGGAGGTGGAAGGAGCGGAGCGGCCCATTGTGTTCGCCAACTGAAAGTTAAATGAACACGAGAAAAGGTATTCCACCATTGAGCGAGAGTGCCTGGCCATCCGGTGGGGAGTGGACTACTTCAGGTATTATCTATTGGGGCGTGAATTCAAGTTAGTGACTGACCACGCACCATTGAGATGGCTGAATTCAGCCAAGACCGATAATGCGCGTATAATGAGGTGGGCTCTGGCCCTACAGCCATTCTGATTTCGTGTTGACTATAAGCCAGGAAAAACCAATACGGTAGCCAACTTTCTGTTAAGGTACGGTGGAGTGACCCCAGACGCAACCCCAAGGGGGCAGGAGCCCAGCAGCAAAGAGGGGCAGAGAAAAGAACGAGGGACACAAGCTGTAGAAGCACCTAGCGGTGTCTTGAGGGGCAGGATATGTAAGGGAGAAGAGAAGGTGGCGGGCCCCGAGCAACCCCACCTAGACGCCCCCGAGAATCCCCCACGCGCCCAGAATCAAAGAGCGCAGTGGAAACTTACCCTTTGCAGGGACACAGCAGGAGGGAGCGTCGGAGAGGCCCAGAGCAGGATAAAAGGGGCACCAGAACTGGCCCAGGAGGCGGCGGATCCGGAAGGAGCAGGCAGAGGAGTTGATGCCGGCGGGAGCGCTCTCCGGCAGATCCGAGCCGCTTGGAGGTGCGGCCGGACCTTTTGGGGTAAGCGGAGCACCCCAGCGGAGCTTGAGACCCAGGGCATCGGGCCCAACAAGGACGAAGAAGGCTAAAGGCCGCAGGGAGCGGCCAGGACCCTCTACAGGCCAGAGATGTAGGGGACGGCAACGGAGTGGACGCCAGGACGCAGGAGTCGCCGGTATATGTGTTTGTTTGTTTTTTCTTCTTTTCCCTTCGGGTGATACAGGCAGAGCAGCCCGTCCTGGAGTAAGAGGGGGAGTTCCCCACCCTTCGGCAGATGGGGGAGCACCGCGGTCGGCTGTTGAGAATCGAAGCCGGCGGCACACCCCAGGCACCCTCGGCCGTGGTTTTTTTCATTGGCTGCACCTTGTTTTCCTTTTTAGAACATCACAAACGAATGACCGATCCGGTTGGACGGTCGCCCGCGGTGGATCGGGCAAGGGTGTAGGGGTGGAGGAGCCCTCATTAACCTGGGGCCCTGGAGTGAAGGAGTCTCATTTCTGGACTTTACGCGCTGGACCAACTGAATCTATCGGAGTCATCATCAAAGTCGTGGCAGGCAAGACAGGCACGTACGAACACCCACCCAGGGGTGAGTCATTCCTTCCACCTCCAGTGGAAGGTCCTGAGATGGGGAGGCGGTACATACTGCAGCTAAAGATTCACTCCCCTACAGTCGGGCCTGTATTTCCACTTCAACTGAAAAATCTCTGGATCAGACCTTGTCTTACACTCTTTGCTAGGGTGTTCTTTCCTTGTTTTGCTCTTCATCTTGCCACTTACTGCAGTGATTTTATTTATAAAGAAGAAACTGGAAATCTTTCTCCTGCCCTAAATTACTGTTTAGCAACCTCCAGGGGCTTAAGAAGACTCCATCCCAGGCACTATTTTTTTCCCTTTGTCAACAAGACCATGTGCATTAGACAGTGAGATGGCTATACCCTGTACAGGAGGGATCGAGTAGGTAAAAGGGGTGAGGGTGTAGCTCTCCATGTTAAGGAAAGCTACGTGTCCCTGCAAGCTGATGTTGGCGACCAGGGTGGATGACTGGAGACCCTTTAGGTTAAAATCCATGGGGAACACGGCACAGGGGACACAATGGTGGGAGTCTACTACAGACCTCCCACCCAAAGTCAAGAGCTTGACAAGGACTTCACCTGGAAACTAGCTGAGGCCACATGCTCCAGGACTATGGTTGTCATGGGTGACTTCAATTTCTCGGACATCTTGTGGGAGGATCACTCAGCAAAATCCAAGCGGCCGCAAAGCTTCCTATTCTGCATGGATGACCTCTACCTGACTCAAGAAGTCTATGGGCCAACAAGAGGAAAAGCGCTGCTCGACCTAGTACTGGCTACTGGGGATGACCTAATTGGCAACCTAGTGATTGATGGGAAGCTAGGTGACAGTGACCATGAGCTGATCACCTTCACCATCAGCCGTAAACCTGGCAAGTCAGTCAGCAACACAGAAGTCCTTGACTTCAGGAAAGCCAATTTTGACAAGCTCGGGAGACTTGTCAGTGAGGCCCTAAGGGACCATGACCCCAGGGAGAGGGGAGTTCAGGAAGAGTGGTTACTCCTCAAGGGAGCAATCCTCAATGCACAAGCTAAGTCTATTCCATCTCAGAGGAAAGGCAGCAACAGGGCACAACAGCTCTCCTGTCTCTCCAGGGATCTAGCAAACCTCCTGAGGCCAAAAATAAAGGCCTACAAAGGATGGAGGATGCGATTCACCTCCAAGGAGGAATATTCTGCACTGTTCTGATCCTGCAGGGAGCAAACCAGGGAAGCCAAGGCCGCAACTGAACTCCAACTAGCTTCAAGTATCAAGGACAATAAAAAGTCCTTTTTCAGATATGTGGGGAGCCAGAGGAAAAGCAAGGGCAACATTGGACCCCTGCTGAACCAGATGGGACAACTGACACCCAGGAAAAAGCCAAGCTATTAAATGGGTACTTTGCGTCGGTCTTTCATCAGTCCCATGGGATGCCCATGCCCGCCATGGGACACAGAGGTCCGGGTGAGGGAGATCCCCTGCCCTCCATTAATGCTGACCTCATGAAGTAACACCTTGAGAGGCTGGATACCCTGAAGTCAGCTGGCGCTGACCATGTACACCCCAGGGTCCTCAAGGAGCATCATAACCCAGCCTCTGGCATGGATCTTTGAAAACTCCTGGTGCTCTGATGTAGTGCCTGAAGACTGGAAGAAGGCCAATGTGGTGCCTATCTTCGAGAAAGGGAGAAAAGTGGATTCGGCTAACTATAGGCCCAGCAGCCTGACTTGTGTCCTGGTGAAGGTCTTAGAAAAGTTTATTAAAGAGGCCATGCTTAATGGACTGGCTGATGCCAACATCCTGACGGATAGCCAGCATGGGATTGTTGCAGGTAGGTCTTGCTTGACCTATCTCATTTCCTTCTATGACCAGGTGACCTATCACCTGGACAAGGTAGAAGAGATTGTTGTCATATATCTTGACTTCAAAAAAGCCTTCGATCTGGTATCCCATGATCACCTCTTGGTGAAACT
>NW_017728950.1:59150700-59182092 GCF_001723895.1 Crocodylus porosus | reverse complement strand
TCTAGGGCCGCTGCCTTACTGCATGCCTTTGCCACCTTGCGTTGGATGGTGAATTCCAGCAGGCGATGATCACTGTCGCCCGTGGGGCTGTGCACCTCCTGGGTTAGATGGAGGTCCTGCACTCTGGCCAAGAACCTATGTGAGCATTCAGACCTGGCTGACTGCTCTTCCCATAATTTCACTGTGAAATTATTATTTGCTATATTGAACCATCTGTTACCTTGGTCTGCAGCTTTGAAGCTGTGCCTTATCCCTTCCCATCTTTTCTAAGGGATTCTGATTGGTGCCTATAAATATGTGCAAAGTCCTCTCAAATACAAGTAAATATAGCTACAAAAGCAGCATTAATTTATGTCTGAGCTCTGGTCAAAGCCAGCCATGCACACAGCTCCTGAGTACAATGTTTTCATAATAAATTAAGAATAAATGGCACAGAGGACTATGCAGAAAGGCCACTGCAGTGTCAGGGAAAAACATGCAGAGCACGTCCTCCAACAAACCTTAGATTATGCTCTGTGTCAGCCTACTAGCACCCCATCCTGACCTGCTGCTCTAAAGGTTATTTTGTATGCTATTTCAAAACAACTTGTTGTATTACTGGCCAGATTTTCAAAATAAAATCTGCTTGCTACTAGCATACAACTAGCAAACACAAATTAATCCCAGTGGAGGGATAACTGTTGGAATTGCATGAAGTGGTGAAAAGAGAGCATGATCCCAAGTGGACTGCAAGTTTTACATTTCTTGCCAGATGTGTAGATGGGCAATTCTGTGCCTGTGGCAGCAGCAGTTTACAAAGCAACCGCAGTGGTTTGATCATCATCACTGCAACCAGCACTTGACCAGCAGTAGCTGGTATTTTTGTGCCACCCCTCCATAAGTCAGCACCTAGGGCTAGTACCCTCCCTGCCCTCCTTAGTTACACTACTGCTTCTTTCCACGATAGTATTTTCTTCCTGTAAATACAGAATCTGATTCCTACTGTAAGTATCTGTATTTTAGTGAGAAACATTGTAGTCCAACTAATAATTAAGTTTGCCTTACACTTTCCATTAGAAAGCTCCTGTATTCAGTTGCATTAATCTTTACCACACTTTACCATTCAGACTAATTTCTGCATGTCACAGGTCTCCTTGGCCTCTTCTTTTTTTTGGAAAAGTTAAGCTAAAGGAGTTTAGTTATTCCTAAGAATACAATTAAAGAAAACTACATTATTTTGCCATGTGTTAGAAATTCTGGCAAACTTTTTACTTGAGAAGCTCTAAAATCCTCATTATTTGGAGGAGGAACTTGAAATTTGGTGCCCTTTTGGTCAGGGATATGTCTTTGCTGTTTCTGTAAAGATCCTCCTAAACTTTGGACTCTCATAAACCTCTCAAAATATATAGACTGATCATGGTCAAGGGAGAGTTTTTTATATCTTTACTACTAAAAATCTCTAAAGATTACATCCCCAGTGGGAACAATCCTATTCAGCTTGTATCATGACTTTCCCTTCAATTCCAGCTGAAGGTGGCTGGAGGGCTGGACAACAGCACTAGGAGCAAAAAGCCTCTCCATTTCTCTCCTGCTGGGGCCAGGCAATGAGGGTGTGGAAGCCACTTGAACAAAATGCAAACCGAGTAAGAGTCAGGCAAGGAAAGGAGCAAAAAGAAAAGACTGTGACTCCAAAAACAAAAGCATCAATAGCAGCTCAGGCCCATCTCCTCTCTTTTTCTTTGCCCTCTCCTGGTAATTGTTTGCCAGGAACCAAGCCAAGGTGACTGTACACAAACCGTAATCCTCATTGAACTGTTTAGTGCTGGTCAGCAACAGTCATAAATGGACTATCTGGGCACATCCATGTGAGCACACATGTGCCTCTTGCAGCGTCTCAAACCCCTTTGAGATGCTGCAAGACGCATGGGCAGGAACAAAAAAAATGGTCCCTGCAGTTAGACCCCTGGATATCCAGGGGGTCAAAAAAATACCTGGGTGAAAAAGTGGGGTAAAAAACCCCCAAACAAACAAGGCAACCGAGGCTCAGTCCTATGCAGAAATGCTCTGGTAGCCAGCCAGAGCATCTCTATGGCTGGCCTTTGCCCTGGTGCTGAAGCACACTGCCTACCCATGCGGGGCAGGCAGCAGTGAAGGCTGCAGGGACCTGGACCTGGCTTTATAACAGGTAAGTAGGGGGTTGCGGGGCTGGAGGAGGGGGAAGGGGATCATGCCCCCCCCTCCCCCCGGTCCCAGACTCCTGCTCACTCCCCAGCTCCCCACTCATTTCCTCAGCTCCCCAATCACTTCCCCAGCTCTGTCCAGCTATTCCCTCATTTCCCCTACTCCCTCATTTCCCCTGCTCCCCGATCACTTTCCCTGCTCTCCCCCATTTTCCATGCTTCCTGTAGGGGAGAGGGGACCCACCCCTTCTGAGCAGCCACCCCCATAGGGCCCCTCACACCCACAGGCTCTAGCACCCCCTGGCTGCAGATCCAGGAGGAGCCAGGCAGGGTCATTTTGCCCCAAGTAGCACAATTTGCCCCACACCAAAGTGCATGTCCAGGCACATGCACTGAGGAAAAAAGCCCCGGCTCAAATTTGCGCTGCTTCTATTTGAGCTGCTGCAAGCGCACGTGCTTGCATGTGTGGACTTGCCCTCTGGGTCCATTTTTTCCATTGCTACTAACAATGTAACAGCTCTGTGGAAAAGTTATGATGTCATTCTAATCCACCACACTACACATACAGAAAAGCACTGAATTAATTTTCAGAGGCAAATTTTATTCTGGCATTCTGTGCCTTCCGAATTTTTGATTATATAATCTTAAGAGTGTTCTCATAATATATATTTTTGTGTAATAATTTATTTATACTGCTATTACAGACAGTTTTGGAATAAACATATTTTATATAACAGAACATACACTTTTGGACAATATCATTTTTAATTAATTTTTTGGAACCTATACTTTCCCTTAATGGCATCACTTGCATGCACACACTCTCTTTCTCTCTCTCACACAAACACACGCGCGTGCGCGTGCATGCACTTGTTCATTGTTAGTTCAGTTACAGACTATTAGAGGAATAAAAGCAGATCATCTATCCCAGATCTGCCTTCTAAATCCTTACACTTTGTGGTACAGCTGTCTTTCATTTATTGATTGTCCTTCTGGATTTTCTACTCACAGCTTGAAGTTATCAGTGGATAATCTCTTTATATTAAATCTTGTTTGGGAGGAATCCCATCTGTATGGCAAGCTCTTTAATAGTCTTCTCTAAGAGGATTTGGAGTCAACCAATCCTGACTAGATCTTAATTATATGCTGAACGTTGCCTATATTTACAGCTTCAGTTTATAAACATGGAAACTCTAGCAATGCATTCTAGAGCACCTGAATGGAAGTTACCATTTTCTTACCAATATAATGTGCCTATCCTCTTTTGCCTTTATATTTGCATTTCTGACTTTCCCCATTATGAAATTGTACCTTCCTGAAGTGAGTGGTTGGAGACAGAGAATTTCAGCATCTCGGCACAGACAAAGCTATTCAGAATGCTGATATCAGGTCAATACAAAACAAATATTTCCCCCTCCCCCAACATAATCCATATGGTACACTGAGAAGATTAATAATGTGTAATAATTAGAACACCACACGACATCACAGAGCCCAGTCTGTCCATATCTTCATTGAGGGTAGTTTCCTTCTACCCCATTGTTATCAGTTCCTATAGTCCAGTAGTCCTGACATCTACCAGTATATTCTTTCCATATCTTGCCCAAAGGAAGAGGAAAATGCTTTGAAAAAAGATTACTTTTAATTCAAATAGTTGTACCCTAACTTCCAGTACTCTAGCTTTCTTTCAGATCTCCTTTGAAAATAATTGTTGATCTCATAAGGAATGAGTAGCAACTATTTAACATTACCTACAACAAATATTTGCATATAGTAAAAAGATACCCAGCAATACAAGATAATTATTTCTTCTATAATCTGACAACAATAAATAGATTTATATTCTTTAAATAGTGCAGATTCAGTTTATTTAAGCTAAACCAGGGTTTTGCTCTTTATACACATGACAATGCTTCTTAATTTCTGTTTTTGAAAGGGTTTGTCACTGTATGATATTTCCATAATACATTCATTCTTTTCCTTTTTCAGGCAATTTCCCAGAATTCTAGGAAACCTAGATAACATACTGTCACACACACACACACACACACACACACACACACACACACACACACACACACACACACACACACACACACACACAGAGTATCAGAAATAGCCACCTATTTTCAACATGCCATAAATTCATGAGGAACATCACAATGATTGATCACAAAATGAACATGAGCCACCAATGCAGTGCTGCAGCTGGTAAAGCAAACCAAACTCTGGCTTGCACCCATAGATGCTTCTCAAGCAAATCTCAGGATGTCATCCTCCAGCTGTACTCGGCCTTGGTGAGGCCACAGCTGGAGTACTGCATCCAATTCTGGGCTCTGCAATTCAAGAAGGATGTTGAGAAGCTTGAGAGAGTCCAGAGAAGAGCCACACATGAACAGAGGGCAGGAGAGCCTTATGAAGAGAGGTTGAGAACCATGGGACTCTTCAGCTTGGAAAAATGCAGGCTCAGGTGGGACCTGGTAGCTGCTTATCAGTACACCAGGGGTGTGCATCAGGATCAGGGGGAACATCTGTTCATCAGAGTGCCCCAAGGAAAAACAAGGACCAATGATCATAAATTCCTCCAAGACTGTTTTAGGCTGGACATAAGAAAAAATTTCATTACTGTCCGAGCCCCCAAGACCTGGAATAGACTCCCTCCAGAAGTGGTGCAGGCACCAACTCTGGACTCTTTTAAGAAATGTGTGGATGCTTATCTTGCTGGGAACCTATGACCCCAGCTGACTTCATGTCCCTTGGGGCAGGGGGCTGGACTCAATGATCGTCTGAGGTCCCTTCCAGCCATGACGTCTATGAAATCTATGTTAATTCCATTCATACAAATGCCTTCACGGATTCTTCCACACTTCATGGGGCACTTCCTATGAACTGACCTGTACAGGCACCACACTCTTACCCCACTCAACTCAACTGAAATGTCTGTGAGAAAAAAAAATGGCCAAGTAAAAACGGATTCAAACATAAAAAAGGATGACTGGCACTAATAATAGATTATTTTGCAGTGGCAGGCACTTGATTCTAAATGCCCAACTTGAGAAACATGAGGCCAGGGCTGGCCCACAATTTTTGGGCCCCCCTGCAAGACATAGTTTTGGGGCCACTTGATGCAAAGAAGCCAGAGGCGGCAATGGGGGGTGAAGTGGGAGTGGCAAGTGGCCAGACGTGAAGCCAGTGGCGGCAACGCAGAGTAGTGGCAACCACTCACCCCACCTTGCTACAGCATTGATTTGGAGCGTTCATGGCCACAGCGGGACCCCTGGCTGCGGGGCCCCCTTTGGCCACAGGTTCCATGGGATAGGATGGGTCAGCCCTGCCTGAGGCCCAATTTTCAAAGTCCTAAACACCAACAGCTTCAGGAAGCTTCAGAATACAACACATCTGAGAATCAAGTGCAAGATGTCTAAGGCTGAGTATCCAAGAACTGAAGCAATTTTAAAAATTGTAAATGTTTACCTTCAGTTTACCAAATCAGCTGCTTAGTTTTGCAATCTGTTATACCACAGTCTCACTCAAACACACGTACCATGTTAGAAGTAGTCACCTTTTTTCAGCATATCATAAACCCATGAGGAGCATCCCAATGTTAGTCCCAATTTATGCAGGAAAGTATTATAATTATCATACATTATATGGTGGCAGCACAGAAAAAAGTCTAAATAACATTATACAAACACTTCTGAGAATAAATGAAGTGAGAAACAACTTTATTCTGTGGGATATACAAAGTTATACAAAATAAGCCACATGATCGTAAACTGACAGCATCACACAAAGCGAGTTTAGGGATACATAACTGAGCCTGTACTACAAAAATAATAAAATTAAGTGGAATAAAATAAATATCATTACATATACCTGATAAACTATAAACCCAGATAAATGATCTGAAATCAATTAAAAAGTTATTCAACAAGGACAAATGAGAAGTCCTGCACTTATGATGAAACAATTGCATGTACAAATGTAGACTAAGGAATGATTGCAGAAAAGGACCTGGGAGTTACAGGAGACCGTAGATTGTAAAAAAAGAAAATCAAACATCGAATTACCTACTGGGTTGTATTAACAGGAGTATCTCTTGCAAATCAAGGGAAGCAATCCTTCCTCTCTATTTAGCACTGGTGAGACCTCAAAAGTTTAAACCCGGAAGCTTGAGGGTGCCACTACCAGGTAGTGTAACTTGCTATGAGCCGAGAGAAATATTTTGGGCTGGGACTGCAGGAGGAAGGAAAGGAGGGAGGAAGGAAAAATGAGGAATTCTTCTGGGTAAATATGGACATACACATTGTTTCAAAGCAAAGAAACCTGCACTTCAAGAAAGATTTGGACAGATTAGAAAGAGCCTAGCAGAGAGCAACAAAATTGTTAGCAGTCTGAGAAACAAGATTTAAGAGGAAAGGCTGAAAAACTAGAATTAGCTAGTCTGGAGAAGAGGGGATATTCAATACGTTTTCAAAAATGAAGGCAGGTATATGGAGGATGGAGACAGACTGTTCTCTGTGGCAGCAGCAGACAGGATTAGGAGAAATTGTCTCAAATTGCATCAAGAGAAATTTACTTTGGATATTAGGAAGAATTTTCTCACTGTGAAGGGTGTTCAAGCATTGGAACAGGCTACCCAGAAAGGCTGAAGATCTGTATCCTTGGAAATCTTTAAGATAAGATTAGACAAACACTTGTTTTGGGATGCTTTAGTCAGGGATTATCCTGCTTTGAGCAGGGAGTTAGAGTAGATGACTTCCTGAGGTCCTGCTTTTTTATGATTCTGTCCTATAATAATAGTTATCATATCAGGAGAACTAATATTTTAATGAGATATCTGCTCAGTGGGTCTTTCTTCTTCCTGAGAAATCAGCAAAGGAAAAGCAGTTAGGAAGCCCAGAGATTCAAACCTGCATTACTAATGTTCTTGTTTCTAGGTTTTCATAACTTCCTATCTCCTTGGGAACTAACGTGTTAGGTTCTACCACCTCCTAGTTGGGGATTGCTCGTGTTTACTGTCACCAATTAGACAGATAGACTGAACTAATGCAAGACAGGTGTTAAAATGGCAACACATGCAATGGCAGGGTGTTAGCTTCAAGCTCTTCCTGAAGGAACAGAAAACTTCTCAGGAACTTGCCGAACTTATCAGGCAAGAGACCAATATGACAATGACACAGACCTCAGCAAAACTTGGAACAACTCTGTTAATGTACAGATCTGTATATCATTAGCTAAGGCCTATTTATAATACCAAATCGAATCACTGATTTTCTGTGGGGCAAAATTATAGGAACAGTTATTAAACAAAAGTTTTATTATCAAAAATTTCAGGACAAAATGGCTGCAGCCCTATTTTTACACATCTCAAATGTGCAGTGTAACATAATGCTTGGGTATGATGTTTTGTTGCCTAGTGCTATCTGCCAATAAGCATGGCTTTCATTCAGGTACTACAAACAAAAAGTATTGTTTGTGCCTGAGTAACTAGTGAGTTGGACTGAAAGAAGGAAAATATGCTTTTCATTAATAGCTTTTGAAAGGACCCAGAAAAAGAGATCTAATTTCTTCAGAGTTACAAGTAGACAGGCTGGAATTAATCCATACAGAACTAGTCTGCTCAGACTACTGTAAACACAGATGGCTTTAGACCATGATGGCCACCTAGATCTGATGATCCCCAAAAATGAAGACATTTGAATGATAAATTCTGTTTTAGCCTATTCTAATGAAAACTATCCAGTGAAAATTCTCCCTATTTCAGACTATGTTTTCCATTTGGACAGCTATAAGATGTTGCAATGTTTCTTTGCTTTGAAACAACGTGTATGTCCATATTTACCCAGAAGAATTCCTCATTTTTCCTTCCTCCCTCCTTTCCTTCCTCCTACAGTCCCAGCCCAAAATATTTCTCTTGCCTCATAGCAAGTTACACTACCTGGTAGTGGCACCCTCAAGCTTCCGGGTTTAAACTTTGAGGCCTAATCATAACGAATGCACATCTTTAAGGAATGGTGGAATACACATTCTAGCACAGGAGAAATTAAAAAGGAAGCAGAGCTGATTAGAAGTTTAGTGGTGCATCCTTCTGGTGGTCCCCCACTGGAAGAAAACAGCATGACTCACAAAGCTGCAATGAATTGCTTCAACCTCCTCCTGCCATATGCTCATACCCCTTCTCTCACAGAATTGGAAGAACAGAAGCAGCAAACTTCCAAAACAGCTTACTCATAGCTAATGTGAGCTGCCATAGTATTCAGAAAACCATTTTTTTTAAACACCCTATTTAAAAAATCTCCTTATTGACATATAGCATCTACTGCATATTTACGAGCTGCATTTTTCCAACAAGAAAAACTGACACAACCAGAAAACAGTGTAATTGTGATTGTTTACCTTATTCAAATTGATGTCAAGATTTCATCAAAGAAAAAATTCTTGCAAAGTGCTTGTCCAATTAGGATAATTTCACTGGTGAGACTGGTACATACAGATCTTCAGAAGTTAATTGATCCCGTTAGCTCAATCTGTCCAATTTTTCCAACTTATACATTCAGAAACTGCATGCTCAGATATTCTGCCTACTTTCTGCTAGCTTTAATTCTTTGCTGCTACTTGTACTTCGTGATTTCTGTGCAGTGCAACTGTTGAATATATAAAATAAGTGACTATGGCCTTGGTGAAAGTCATTTTACGGAACAAATCTCTGCCCAGGTATCTAATAATTTCTTCTTTACATCTCTATAATATATGAGATGACAGAAGCCAATAAAAGAGGACGATCAGCAACAACTTACACGCAGAATCATTTATCACAAAAGAAAGAATCATTTGATGGTAAACCTTAACGTACAATATGTCTCCTTCTCTTTCACGTAAACTCATACATATGATTCATTGACTTGTCCTTGAGAGGATCACACAGTAGAACTGATCATAAGTGATTCAAACCTGAATTACTAAGTAACACATCCAGAAAATCCAGACGTATGCAATACAGTACTACGTTAAACAATCTGAGACAGTTTGCTTTTATTTGCAATGCAAGATATATTTTCCCTTTATATAACTCAGCGGTCTCAAATTTAAATATAGGACTTCAGGGCTGATCACAACTGCATCAAGGTACAAAATTTATAATAATCTACATAATTTGACTGTCACACACATACTTCTAGAGGAGGTGTTTTCCTTCCTGCCGCTATACATTCATGAGGAACTCGACAATATGGGCACTTCCAGACAAATGTGCACGTGCCTGTTGAGGTGTCTCTAAGCAGTTTGCTGGGAACAAAAAAAAAAAATGTGCAGCGCAGACACTAAATTTGATACCAGGAAATTCTAGTATAAAAAAAAACAGCTGAAGAAGAGTGGCTTCTAGAGTGTGCCTGGAAGCAGCTGGAGGTTGAGTCCCCAGAGAGACACTGCATATATATCAATGCCTGCCCCCTTCCCCTGCTGCCCCAGCACGCTGCCTTGATATGCCGGGGCAAACAGAAGCAGAACAAGGCTGAAGCAGTGACCCAGGAGCTATCCCTGGTAAGTAGGGACATGGGAGGGGGGCTGTGGGCGAGGGGCATTGTGTGTGTGGGGGAGTTCGTGGGGGTGGGGAGGACTGTGTGGGGGTGGGGGACTGTTTGGGAGGGTTGGGTCCCCTGCCCGGCCCCTGCACTTCACACAGCGCCCTTGCAGCTACCATCAGGTGCTCTGGGCCCAGTGCTGGCAGAGCTCCCTTGCAGTGCCAGGCAGCCCAGCCACCTGAGACCCAGCGCCCAACCCAGTGCCACTCTTCAGGCAGGACCAGGCCACTCTTCCTATCACCTGGGGTCTCAGCACCACACGCAGGGGGCGTGCATTGGGCTGGGCCAGGTCCTGCCTCCATGGAGCCATCTAGGCCCAATGACGTGTGGGGCACTTTGAGGCAGGACCTGGCCTGGCCTGACGCATGGCCCCTGTCTGCAGTGCCAGGACCCCAGATGACAGCAAGAGTAGCCTGGTCATGCCCAAAGGTGCACGCTCCTAGGCCAGGCCAGGCTGAGCCCGTGACATGTGACACAAGTGGCGCTGGGTCTCAGGCAGCTGGGGCAGTGCCGTGCCATGGGGGGGTTCTGCCAGCAGCAGGCCCTGAGTGCCCCATGGCCGCTGCTGCTGCAGGGAGGCTCTGCACCATGCAGGAGGGCAGGCAGGGGACCCACCCCTACTGAAAAGTCCCCCCACCCCTACACAGTGCCACAACCCCCACATACCCAGCCACAAACCCCAAACCCCTGCACATCCCCCATACCCCCCACAAACCTCACCCCTACAAACCCTACACCCACCCACAAGCCCCCTCAACCCCCCACAAATCTCACACACACCCCTCCCCACCAGTTTCCCCCACAAAACCCCACATCCCCCCGCAAATCTCACACCCTGCATGCCCAGCCAGCTAAATGGCATGGGATGGGACCAGCTGGCAGGAGCCACAGCTGCAGGGGCAACTGCCATATTGCATCCCTGCCCCATGTCCACACCAGTGCTGGGACATGCGGCCCTAGTCCAAGGGCGCTCCTGGTCCCAGGGAACATTTGCAGGGTGTAATGGGATGGGGGAGGGGTGGAGGTGGTATCAGGGGTCTGTGTGTGTGATAGAGAGAGAGATGGGGTTCAGGAGTGGGGGAGCATTCTGGGTAGGAGAGGCCACCAGAGCCAGGCTTAGATCCCTCCTGCCCACCTAGAGCAGCCTATGCAGGGGAAGGCTGGCCTGGAAGGGAAAGGGTTTGCCCAGCCCAGTCCCTGAGTCCCAGTCAAGGGCTTCCCAGGAATGGCATGAAAATTGCTGGGTCCTGGATACAGGCACAGGGAGGAGAACAGTAAGGGTTGGCACTGCTCAGAGCCACAAAGCTGTGGGTGGGACAGCAGCAGCAGGACTCATGTCCTGGCACTAGGATGGAGCTGCTGCCAGCAGGGAACTAGTGGAGGTGGGCAGGGGCTATGGAACAGGAGTGGGGGGCAGGCACTGGCATATTAGTGCTTTTCAGTGCCCCAGATCATGGTGAGTGAAGGGGCAAGGGCAGCTCTGATTTTTCTATGATAAAAAATCCAAAAGCAAATGCCAAAGTATATAGATATTTAGAATTCATTTATAATTATGATAGAGGCACTGGTAGGCTTCCAAATTGCTTTAAAATTGTAAAGATATCAATAAAACATTGCCCACATATAGTGGCATTTCATTTTAAATCACAGGAAAACACAGATTTGGGGTATTTTAATGACAGAATTTGGGGACGGGAGTTATCAGAGAATTTGCCATTTTTAACAGGGAATACCAGAATCTCTGCTGGTGAGACAAGTGGTGAGATCTGGGCAGAGGAGACCGCCCAGGACCAGTACTGGGGACCCAGCTGGAGGGCAGACAAGCTGGCTGGGGCCTGGAGGACAATTCAAAGTAGACCACTGCAACAAGCACATCTCCTGAGTGATAGCTACCCACAGATGGCAGGGCAGGGACACCAGAAGACATAACAGCAGTTCCACCCAAAGGCCAACTGTGCAGACAGTCCACTGGCAGCTGGCCCAGAAATGCAGAAGGCTCTGCTACAGTGCCCATACCATAGCCCAGGTGGCCGTGCAGTCCCTGTTCAGGTCTGACAGGCACACAGCCATGGTCCGCATGCTGTCGCACGTGGCAGCAAGTGACAGCCAGGCAGCAGCCCCCACTCCCAGACTGCCCCAGTAGGTACAGGGTGCAGAGACCACTCCAGGTTAGGGCTGCTCCAGCAGTCTAGCTGGCAAAAGGGGCTAGTGTCTCCAGACCTGCTCAACTGGGCTTTAAACTAAGCCCGCCGTGGGGCTAGGGGGCCACCACTGCATGCCCACTGGGCAACCTTTGTAAATCCAGCAGGCTAAGGCACTTAAGGGAACCCACCCCTACCCTAGCCCTGGAACAATCTGTAGGGAAAGCAGGGGCCCCCAGTGAGACACTTACCTGCCTGTACACCAATGCCAGGAACTTGGGAAATAAAAAGGAGGAACTGGTCCTCCTGCTAAACAAGAATGACTACGACCTCATAAGGATAATGGAGATCTGGTGGGACTCCACCTATGATTGGGTCACAGGTATAAATGGCTACACCTTGTGCAGGCGAGATCGTACAGATAAAAGGGTTGGGGGTGTAGCTCTCTATGTCAAGGACAGCTACACATCCCTGCAAATTGACATTGGCACTCAGGAGGGATGACTGGAGTCTCTCTGGATTAAAATGTGTGGGGAACATGGCACAGGGGACATCATGGCAGGAGTCTACTACAGACCTCCTAACCAGAAACAAGAGCTGGATCAGCAATTCACCAGGGAAGGCTGCATGCTCTCGGTGCATGGTTGTCATGGGAGACAAACTACCAGGACATCTCATGGGAAGAGCACTTGGCCAAATCTGATCAGTCACAAAGCTTCCTCACGTGCGTGGACGAGCTCTACCTGACTCAAGAAGTCTATGGACCAACAAGACGTAAAGCGTTGCTGGACCTGGTACTGGCCAAAGGGGATGACCTAGTCAGTGACCTAAGAATCGATGGAAAGCTGGGTGATAGTAACCATGAGCTAATCACCTTTACTATCCATCGCAAAGCCAGCAAGTCAGTCAGCAATACAGAAGCCCTCAGTTTCAGGAAAGCTGACTTTGACAAGCTCAAGGGGCTCGTTGTCGATGCCCTAAGGCACCACGACTCAACAGGAAGAGGAGTCCAAGAGGAGTGGTTGCTCCTCAAGGGAGTGGTCCTGACAGCACAAGGGTTGGATCCCATCTTGGAGGAGGGGAAGCAAAAGGGCACAGCAACCCCTTTGGCTAACCATGGAACTTGAGGACCTCCTACGCCTAAAAAGAGAGACTTATAAAGGATGGAAGGCTGGAATTACTACCAAGGAGGAGTACTCAGCTGGAATTACTACCAAGGAGTAGTACTCAGCACTGGAAAGCCAAAGCTGTAACTGAGCTCCATCTGGCTTCACATATCAAGGATTGTCACGGAGTGGGGTGCAGGAGCAGCTGTGATCCCACTAGCACCCCCTGCCGTGCCCAATTAGGGCAATCCAGCACCCTCTTTTCTTGCCCGCCACATCTTGTTGGTATATGGTTCTATAAGGGAGGCTGCCACTTATTGCCCTGGACACTGTCCTATGCTTGTACTATTCCCCGTTCCCTATGGGGTGACCTGGTGCACCCCCAGCCCTATAGGCTATGCATGCCTCCTACCTCCCCTTTAGCACGCCCCAAGCCTCGCTGCTCTTCCGGACGTTATCAGGTCCTTTTCCTTTTCTGCGCCCTGCCCGGCGCCCCCCAGGGCTTGTCACGCCACCAGCGCCCCTTGTCTGGCACCCCTGGGCTTGTCACGCCACCAGCGCCCCTATATCTATTAGCCCTCTTGGGCTTACTGACCGTACTCTTGCCAGTTGGGTTCAGACGGCTTGAGCCTTACCTGGTCACTTTGACCCTTCGAGGTCCCCACTACTGTGGAGCCCCTCCGGGACCCTTTCCTGTCCGCACCCCTGCTGGGGTTTCTATCAATTCCCAATGGGGCTCAGGCAGCCTAAGCCTTACCTGGCCCTTTTGGCCCTTCGGAGCCCCCACTACTGTGGAGCCCCTCTGGGACCCTTTTCTGTCAGCACCCCTACTGGGGTTTCTATCAATAACATGCACCCTGCCCACTCCTAGGGCCTCTCTTAGTACCCTTGCCCGCTCCTGGAGTTCCTCTCAGTGCAGTCTCCCCCTCCTGGGGCTTCTCTCCGTGCACTCACCCTCTCCCGGGGCTTCTCTCAGCACACTCGCCCCACAGGGCTGGGGTCAACACCCCTTAACACCGTGCCCCACCAGCACGAACAGCTGTGTCCACCTGGCACTGCTCACTGCACCCCATTGGGCACCAAGAACCCCCAGATTACTGGGGAGCTCCCGTGAGGCCTCCTCACACCCCCTACAGCCTCACCCGGTCCTCCGGTGTAACAGTAACTAAGCAGAACCATAAGCCAAACGGCTGAAACACAACAATAAGCCTCCTGGCTATAACATAAGAGCTAAGCCCACCAGGCTGTCTCGCAAAGGCCTCTCAGTCAGGGTCCTCTCCACCCTCACCATGCTGTAGCCGCTTGGGTGGTCAGGCTGCAACAATCAGTTCTGCTCTGCTCTGCTCTGCTCTGCTCTGCTCTGCTCTGCTCTGCTCTGCTCTGCTGCAGAGCTCCCACACCTCAGGCTGCCAGAAGGGAACTGCTAGCTAGGCTTCGACCTGGGCTGTTTATAAAGGCCCGGCCCTGCCCCCTTCTGGTCACATGACCAGCCCGGTTGCCCCAGCAACCAGCACCTGAGTTGCCCCTGGAGACTGGCAGCTGCCCTTCTCCCTTCTTAGGAACAGGGCACTTGAGTGCCCCTGTGATAAGGATAACAAAAAGTCCTTTTTCAGGTATGTAGGGAGTCAAAAATAAAGCAAGGGTAACATTGGACCCCTGCTGAACCAAACAAGACAGCTGATAACCGGCACCCAGGAAAAGGCCAATCTGCTTAACGGGTACTTTCATCAGTCCAATGGGACCGCCCTGCCTAGCAAGATACAGGATGGCCAGGGTGAGGGCGTATTTATACCCAGCATTAGTGTTGATCTAGTAAAGGATCACCTTGAGAAGCTGGACACCTTGAAGTCAGCTGGTCCTGAGAGATTACACCCTAGAGTACTCAAGGAGCTGGCAGGTGCCCAACCATTGGCAAAACTATTCAAAAACTTGCTCAGGTGAAATATCTGAAGACTGGAAGGAGGCCAATGTGGTACCCATCTTCAAGGAAGGGCAGAAAGTAGATCCCAGGAATTACAGGCCAATCAGCTCGACCTCAATCTCCGGTAAGTTTCTAGAGAAGATTATCAAGGAGACCCTCCTGGATAAGCTGGCTGAGGGCAACATCCTGAGGAACAGCTGGCATGGGATTGTTGTGGGTAGGTCTTGCCTGACCAATCTCATCTCCTTCTATGACCAGGTGACATATCACCTGGACAAGGGAGAAGAGATTGGCATCATATATCTGGACTTTAAAAAATCCTTTGATCTGATGTCCCATGAGCTCTTCATGGAAAAATGGGCCAACTGTGGCCTTGGCTACACCATAGTCCAATGGCTGGAAAATTGGCTCTGAGGTCAGACCCAGAGAGTAGTGGTCGATGGTAGTGAATCATTATGGGGGGCCATGACCAGTGGCATCCCCCAAGGCTCTGTCCTTGGACCAGTTCTCTTTAACATCTTTATCAACGATGTGGACATTGGTGTCAGACGCACACTAGCTAAGTTTGCTGATGACACTAAACTTTGGGGCACTGAGTTGACACCTGAGGACAGGCTAGTGATCCAGGCTGACTTGGATAAACTTAGTAAGTGGGTGGATACAAACCTGATGACATTCAATACCGATAAATGTAAGGTACTCCACCTCAGTGGGAAAAAACCCACAGCATACTTATAGGCTCGGCAGTGCTATGCTTGCTAGCACCACTGCTGAAAGAGACTTGGGGGTCATGATTGGCCACACGATGAACATGAGCCACCAATGCGATGTTGCAGCTGGTAAAGAAAACCAAATTCTGGCTTGCATCTATAGATGCTTCTCAAGTAGATCTCAGGATGTCATCCTCCCACTGTACTTGACCTTGGTGAGGCCGCAGCTGGAGTACTGCATCCAATTCTGGGCTCCACAATTCCAGAAGGATGTTGAGAAGCTTGAGAGAGTCCAGAGGAGAGCCATGCACATGATCAGAGGGCAAGAGAATGGGCTTTATGAAGAGAGGCTGAAAGACATGGGACTCTTCAGCCTGGAAAAGCACAGGCTCAGGGGAGACCTGGTGCTTGCTTGTAAGTATATAAGGAGTGTACATCATAACCTGGGAAAATGTCACCAGAGCACCCTAAAGAAAAACAAGGACCAATGGTCACAAACTCCTCCAAGACCATTTTAGGCTGGACATAAGAAAAATAATTTTACTGTCCGAGCCCCTGAGACCTGGAATAGACTCCCTCCAGAAGTGGCGCAGGCACCTACTCTGGACTTATTCAAGAAACACCTGGATGGTTATCTTGCTGGGATCCTTTGACCGTAGCTGACTTCCTGCCACTGGGGTAGGGGGCTGGACTTGATGATCTTCAAGGTCCATTCCAGTCTGTGACAGGACACTGTTTTTGCTTGCCACTTTAAGGGCCTGGAGCCGGCAGCTGCCAGGTGCCTGGTTAGGGCAGCCATTTTGGGATCAGGGGCTGCCCATATAAACAGTGCAGTTCGGCTGCCAGAGGCCAGGTAACAACATTGCCTGGCTGGAGGGCTGCTGATATCATCAAGAGGTAGGGGAGGAGCTATAGGGATTGGATAGGAGGCTCCTGGTCCTGGGTATGACCTAAAACTGCATCCTGCCGGGAGTGGGTGGCCTTGTGGGGCTCCCAGTAGTGCGGGAGCCCCCAGAAAATGCCAGGCCAGTTACCACCCCAGTGAAAGGCAGGTCAGGGCACCTTAACCCCTAGCTCCCACCACTGGGTGGGTAACCCCCTTTGTTTGGAGGGCCCAGAGGGTGGACCCTAAGAGAGAGAAAAGGAACACAGATTCAGGCCTGTCCGGACTTCCCCTGACTGGCCCATGCTGGGGCCAGGAACAGAAAGGTCGAAGGGCCAGGGGCCCACCACGAGGGATGACCAAGAGCTGTGCGCCTGGGATCCCAACTGGCCTGGAGGTGGGCCAGGGCTAGAGGAGCTGAAGGTCTCAGTGGGGGGACCACACCCGGAAGGGGAAGCGGTACAGGGAACTATGTTGCCTAGCATGAAGGCAGAGGAGACTGCCTAACGGGAGTAATTCAGGTGGGATTTGACTAAGAGGATTCTGGGCCCAGTGGGGGGGGGCTGGTGATGACAAGAACACCTAGATGCCATTCTGCGAGGCTTGGGCTTCAGTGTAGGGGAGGAAAGGAGCCACAGATACCACTCCCTGGCATTGGGGCAGTAAATGGGCAGCCTCCCGCTTAATTAACATCTAATTAATTATAATAACAAGGCGTGGCGGGCAAGAATACAGGTGGTTAGCCCAGGAACAAGTGGGCACGCCACTGGGAAAGCGGCCCCGAGGAGGCCCCTGTTACACAGCCCTAACGTCTATGAAATCTCTGAAATCTATACCAACTAGCCAGGCCACACAAGCTTCTGAGGGCAAGTAGCCCTGACCTGCTTGTCAGGGCAGCTTTTTACACTGCTGGAGCCAACACAGTTCTGGAAAGAGCTGGGCAGGGTCAGTTTGCCCCAGGTGGCACAATTTGCCGCACACCAAAATGCATGTTCAGGCACATATGCTGAGGCAGAAATCTCCAGCACAAATTTGATCTACTGCAAGTGCACATGCTTGCACATGTGGATGCAGCTCATGAGTTTTTCTGCTTTTCTCTACCATATTACACTGTCATTAGAACCTGGGGGAGAATCATAAGGCACATACCCTGATGTGGGCACTGCAAGCATGAAGTAAAGATCAATTTGCTAGTGAGGATATCTCTACTTGTCCTTTGTGCATTTTAGACCAGTCCCTATAGATCAATATATTAGTTTGAAATGCTCATCACACTAGAAGTTATGCAACACTTATGACCAGTTATTGATGCCCTTCAGCCCCTGATACAAACAGAATACAAGACATGTAGAAGCACTGGCACAGAGGGACTCTTGGTAAAATGTAGAAGCAGCTCTGTCAGTTCCATTCTGCTATCTCAGAAGCCTCCATGGACATTCCCAAGTAGTTACAGGCACATCAGGACATACTGGAGAATAATGACTGGTGACTGGGGTGGTCCTATGCCCAAATAATTATTTCTTGTTGAAAGCCACATATAGATCATGAAAAAGTTAGGAAGTCAAACTGGTCCCCAAATCAGTGAATAACAGCATAAATCACCTCCTTTTAATTTCTCCACTGGCACATGATTAACTTAGCTGGTCATATTTTTAGATGTGCATACATTTTTAGTACTTGAGGAAGTTTACTAAGTAACTAAATCAAATACTGGGATAGGAATCACATGACAAGGCTTTACATCTCCTAATTTGTCAAGGAGCCCATTTCACTTGAGTTTTGATTTTAAACAGCTCAGATATTTAGAAAGGTTTGTTTGTCCTGACAAAACGTCCTAGACCTGTGATGAGTAAACTCAGTTATATACCTTGAAGATGCTCAGGTTGAAGCCCTACTTTGCTGTTGTGGCTGCTAATTTTTATCTTCTAAGAAAAAAGTCAACTGCTTTAAGCCCAGCAGTGTATCCATGACAACATGTTGTTATACAGCTCAAATTTTAACCTTTCTGCATATCAAAAGGTCATTACTTTCGGGGGGGGGGGTTATATTTTCATATTTCACATGTTAATGATCTCCAAGGTAAAGTAGTTTTCAAAGGTTAATTACCAAATGGATTGAGATACCAAGGCAAAGCCAGAGGACCTCAACTTCTCCATCTGGCTACTTATAAATAAGTTATGAAGCATTTGTACAACACTTTTCATCTGTAAATCTCAGAGACCTATTGACTTAGGTGAGGACAATAGTCTTCATTTTACAGATGGAGACATGGAAGTACAATGTGGTGACATGATTGCCTCAATTCAGGGAGTAGAAGGGGACACAAGAGACACTGAGCATATTGTGCATTTGAATAGATTGTAATTCCTGTGTGATATAATACTGAAGCACTAACAATACCACTATGGCATCTCTTTGGTTAACTTCCACTAATATATAGTCTCTTATATACTAACAGCTGCGTGCAAGATTTATTTACCACACTGACTGCATAATCAACCAGCTACACTGTGCTTCTTTACATTGATCCTTCCTTTATCCCCAGTATGATCTTTAAAAAGAAAACACATTGAGTCACAGTAGTCCTTAGCTATGCCTGTTTTTATTTGCAGAGCTAATGGAATTATGCTGGTTTAGATAATCTGGGCCATACCTTCTGGTCTGTTGGATTGCCCAGCCTGTCCCACGTAGACAGAAGAGGGCTGCTTTAATAAGCGATGACATATAGGATGTTGGTTAAGGAGTCAGTGAAAGAACCTGCTACAATGTATCTGTTTAGTTCAGTGATGATGTGGTCTGTGTTGATGAGGAGGCACAGCTGGCATTCATTTCTCGGACACCACTGCAAAACTTAGCAAAGGCCATGTCACCACCTCATTGTACTGGAAACCAACCTCCATGCCAACAGCTTTCATCCTAGGCACACCACTAGATCTACAGTCTACAGTTAAGTTCTACATTACAGCTGTATCTACTCTGATCCCACTGACCAGGATGCACACCTTACGGATCTGGAGCAGGGTTTTTTACACTTACAATACAATCCCAAAACCATAGCCACTTAAGAAAGCCAGGCATAGACCCCACTCTGAGTGGTTATAACACCAAACCATGACAAGGACAACAGAATCCCCCTTGAACATCATTAATTACCTCCAACCCCTCCTGGAAAATGACTACTATCTCAAGGCAGCCTTGGGAGACAAACCTGTCCTGGCTCACAGGCAGCCGCCCAACCTCAAATGACATCCCTCAAGTAACAGACTACCTAACTCCTATTCTTATGAAGGCATCAGGCTTTGCACTGGACACAGATACCAGCTGTGCCCCCTCATTAACATAGACCATATCATCACTGGACCAAATAACATGGATTATAACATCTGAGGGTCAGTCAGCTGCTCCTCTGCCAGTGCCATCACCTGCTTACAGTGCCCCTCTGCTGTCTACATTGGATAGATAGTGAAACCCCTACATGAATGGACACCAATCTGACAGCAGTTCTAGAAAGACACAGAAAACTGGGGAAGAAAACTTGAACCTCCCTGGACATTCCATTGCTGACCTCAGAGTAGCTGTTCTTGGAGAACAAAGCTTTAAAAACTGACTCAGATGCAACTCAGTGGAACAAGAAATCATCCACACACTGGATCGTGTTAAATATGGTCTCAGCAGACTCTAGATTCTTAATCCATTACCTGGACTAGCTTTTAACACTCCTTTACCCCTCAGTAAGTTAACTGCTTTGTTTATTCTTCATGACTCTCAGCAGGGCCTCCTTTCCTCCCCCTTTCCCTATCCTTTGTTTTTAAATGACTGTATTCCTCTCTATTTAGTACTCATGTTCTCTGCAAGTCCATGTACAGGTTCTGACAAAGCAGGCAAATGAAAGCTCATGCCTCAATAAATTACTCTTTAAGGTGCCACACTACTGCCTTTTGCCTTTCCTGGGCTAGGGACAGACATTACACATAAACCAGTTTTAGTGATCAGAAACTGGTTTAAACCTGTAACAGAACAGATGTTCAATGCACATAAACCAGTTTGAAAATGGCTGAAATTGGTTTGAGGTTAAGCTTATTGAATGTAGTATCAGACTTAACTGATTTGGGTCAAACCGGTTTATGCAACTACTGTCCAAGTCCCCTTGCTGGTTTAAGATAAACCAGACTCCCCCAGCATCCCGGCATGCTCTCTGGGCTGGGTGGGCTCTCTGCTCCCTGACCAGAGCTCTGGCACAGCCTGCAGGCATCTGCTTGTTCCCCTCCTCCCCTCCCTGCTCCCTCTGCTTTACAGACACCTCAGCATTAGCTAGCAGACCACATGCTGGCTATGGTCCAGGCTGTGACAGGACAAAAGAAGAATTAACAGGTAGCTGGTAATGTCCCTTTGCTTTCTTAATGGGGTGATAAACACTGTTATCAATTCCCTCCTGGGCTGGTGGGGAGTGGGGGAGACAACCCCTCCCTAATCAAAGCATCCTGCCAGGGCCTGGCCCTCAGCTCAGCCCTGGAAGGGAAGGGAGGGCTGCTCTAGTACCCCCCAGCTTCTAGCCTGAGCCACTGCAGGTATGTGCCTGCATTTCCTCAGTCCAGAAAGAATGTCTGTTCAGTTGGAAACCAGTTCAACCTAGCCAGGTTAGACTAACCTGAAAAGATGGAATCAATTCAGGCTCAGGCTTTTTGAATGTCTGGCACTAGCCCTGATGTCAGCAATCCTTCCAGACCACTAGCCCATGTGTCAGAATGATTATGATCCCTTTAAAACTTCCTAGTTTCTTCAATTTTTCATCTAATAATAAACCCAATTTTGTTGGTACTTACTTCTACTCATTTAAATATACTGAATAAATGTTATACCAATACATTCTTGAAGTTGTCCAGGATTACGCTTATGGAGCATTCCTTCAAACAGCCAGCAAGCGTATCTTGGATTTGCTGCAAATTCACCCATGAGGAGAAGCTTACTGAATAAGACATGGGTAACGGACTCCTCAGCTCAGCTGAGGTTGTGCCATTTCTATTACTGACAGCTTTTCTTCTCTTGGCCACTGCTCCAATCAGTCTATATTTGTATAGACCCACAAAGCTAAATCACCTCTTACGTGGAAAATGCCCCTTAGGGGCCTTGAAGCTCAAAGGGTTCCTTCCAGAGCCTTCCATTACCAACATGCAGGTAAGCATGCAGGGGCAAAGCCTACCAAACTCATGCATGTCTTGAGATCTTTGGGGAAAATCCTGCAAATCTCATAATACTTTTGGAAAGCAGGGACAGATGTGTGAAGGCCCAGTGCAGCACAACAACAATCAAGGGTTATCCTGTTCCCCTGCCACTCAAGATTTCCAGCTTCGGGCTTTTATCCAGTAATCCTGTTTTAAGAGCAATTTCAAAACATGGAGGTAGACTATGCAGTTTATAGTGCTGCCCAGGTCAACTTTATCTTCCACAGAGAAACTCTCATCAGTTTGATATAGTAAAGAAAGCACACAGGACTACAGATATGGGTCCAGTTCACCTAACACAGCAGCTCTGAACCCAGGGAGTACGTGAAACCTCATCAGGGAGTACATGAGATGTATTTCATACATTGGCTAACACAGGTTGAAGGGCCTAAAAAAAATTAGTTTCGCATTGAAAGGGGGTATGTGAAGTTTCATTCTGAGACCAAGAGGTACGTCAATTGAAAAAGGTTCAGAACCACTAACCTAACATTTCCCTTCCTCCCTCAAGTAACATGGAGCCCCAGTGTAAGCAGAGGCAGAGGCCCTTCTATGGGTTGGAGAAAAAGGGGCATTTTGCATACCTACTTGCCTTCTCCAGCATCCCCGTACATTTGTTGCCACAGTAACTAAGGGGCAGCAACACCAGAGTGAAATTATAGCATCTGCCTTACATCACCCTAAACTTCATCTAAAAAGATTTGGTCAAAGAACAGTAGAGGAAATATTGGGGTGGGGGGGCAGGCACAAAATACTTGAACTAGATTCCCTACACTAGCAATAGAAGATATCTTTCTTTACCTTTTGGTCTTGTATTTATTTACCTCCCTCAATGTATGGCATGCCATTATTTCCCGTCTAACTGAAACTGCCATGTGAAGTTTTCAACAGTTTCATTCTGTGACTAATCCTTGTGGATGTATTACATTTCACAATGTCTTGAGAAGTAGGTAAACAGATGTATGGCTCAAAACTACCTCCCCTGAGTTCCACATTATATTCTATCTGTGCTAATCATAATTTTCACAGAACCATTCGGTTTTCAGTGCCAAGTGGGGGATTCAGTGTGCAGCAGGTATTGCCAGCACACAATTACATGACCAGTAAAACCATTCCCAAACTGCTTCAGCTTCTGTCAGTTGAGAATGAAGTATTTCAAATACATATCATTGCAAGTTTCCGTGTGCTGAATTAAAATGTGTTATTTTTTCACCGTACAAGGTGAAAATCTGGCATTCTCCCAAATCATTTTTCTTTTCTTGCTTCTCATTTCTCTCTTCCCAGCCCATCTTCATTTCCTGATTTCCCTGCTTCTGCCATTACTCAGCAGATCTCTACACAGTCATTTATATCTCAATGGCAAGGCAAGCCACATATCTTCTACCAGTGCTGCAGCCAGTAAGCTCTGCCAGAGATCGTGTGTCACCTCTTCAGGATACGCAACCTTTGTCAGAAAGTAAAAGTTTTATGTTCATGTATTTTGCATGGCAGAGCTATTAGCATCAAGAAAGCTGCAAGATATTAACATATGACTGCAAAAAAAATGCAGATGCATTCTTTTCTTACTCAGTTTGTCAGCCCCTCAACAAGCATAATTAAAAATAGTCGTTTTGGCTATCAAGACCACTACAAAAATATTTTTCCTTCTGTTACAGTGTTGTTGTTATTATCTTTGTTATGAAAGTACTAGGAGCCCCAGTTATAGACTAGAACATGCCATGACAATCAGTGTTTATAGAACAAAGAAATAATCCCTACCCAAAGAAGCTTACATTATACAGCATAAGGCTCTCTAGAATGATTATCATTACCACTAAAGTGCTGCCACACCAAATGTTAAAAAAATTATGAGTCACTCAGTAAAAATGATAGGAATGGCTTAAAAATGGCGACACTAAAAGAACGATACCTAATTATATGGTTTTATTTACCTGTGTTTTGAGGACTTTCACAAGGCACTGAGGTTGCATTTTTAAGCTTTTCTCCACAGTCATGAGGACTATAACCTCACTTTTTAAAAAAGTAGCTGCACGTCTCATATGTGCATGCAACTTTAGCTGTGGGGCATTAAAGATAGTCACTGCATATTGTAAGTCTTACGATAAATTCATGGGAATTGGCAGCACTGTTATTTTTTGGCTCTGTCTGGGATGGGTGTCATAAGCACTGGTCATTTCTGAGCTCTGGAAATAGAGTCCTAGCCATGTGGCTGTAATTATTTGTACAGAACTTCACAACCAAGAAAGGTGACCTTTCCCCATTGTGGCCTCCTGATCTCTTTGGAGAGTAAGTTAACTCTCAGAGTATAGTTTCTCAAATTTGTTCAACACTGTATAAATTAACATTCACCCACTCTTCCCTTTCAGTGTGTTACCAAGTGATTTAAGCTTTCAAATCTTTTGTCATTTACTATCATTATCTTCTACAGGGAAAGCATTCTGCTTCATTGCATTATGTCTTCATTAAAATAAACCCTCAAATGGCATGTGGGTGACTACAGCCCTCCAACTCCATCAGTGCCATTTGCGAAGAGTGGCAAAGAGCCCATTGCCTGCAGGAATCAGTAATTATATAAATATAATTGTATTAAAATAGATACATGTATGAAACATTATCCAGTGAGTCATTCTGTAGAACTGTAGAAGCAGCAATAGAATAATTTTAGAGTAGTTCACTCTTCCCATATGATTACTATTTGCTAATGCTAATACACATTTCACACTATGGAAGGGAAACAATGCCAATTTGGCATTACAACATAACACTGTCTTCTCAGCAGAACAATTTCCTATTCCACTAACAGAACAGCACTTGCATAACACACCAGTATTTCTTGATTTCCCAGATGGAAAAAGCGTAATGCAAGCACAAACAGGACCAAGCCTTCCCATTTATTCCTGGAGCCTGGATACCAGGCTCAAATACTATGAAACGTCTGCTCTGAGCTGGAAGTATTGGCAGCCAAATGAGCATGTCAAAAGTCTCATTTTACTTTAGAACACCCATGAGAAATCATTTACCAGGCATGACCAATCTGCCCATTGTCTAAGGACCTTGGTGAAATATATTGGACCCAATCCAAGTCCTATTGGTCAGGCTATGATGAGAAGCCTACATTTCTGGAAGAGGCTAAACATTATTCTCCACCTTTGAGTAAAGATCTATCTATATTTTCTAAAACCCACCTGGATCAGGACACTGCAGCTCCATTTTTGTATGTTTTTCTCTAACGTATCTTAAACTGTAACTACTAAACCCAAGGAAACTTGTGACAAAGCAATCACAGGTAACCCCATCATACACAAAACCCATACTTACTATCCCTGGCATTAATTGGCATGCTTTTTAGAAACTTAAATAGAAACAGTTAAGTCCAACTCAGCCTGAGGGCTGAACTACCTTGTCACCACTAGCAGTGGTCTTTGCAGTATGGGGGTGAAGTTTGGAGGAAGAATGGTAAAAAGATGCCCAGCCTGTGCCTATGAGAGAGAAAACTTCTATTTGCAGTTATGCCAGTCTAGCATATTTACAAGCACTTAACCCATTGAATGACAAAGGAAAAAAGGGCACTTCAAAAAATACTGCATTTGCACCTTAATGTATAGCCAGCACATAGCATTCTTTTCCACTCTGCAGCTATATTGTAACACTTGTCCTGCAAGCAAGAACTGTGAATATTGTAAGACACATCTGCCCTTTATGCCTTTCAGAGCATAGTTTTCTTGAGTCCCTCATAAATACTGCACAGCTACCATTTACATTTCAATTATAAGGAAGGTGGTATGAGAAATGTTTCTTATGAGCCTTCTTATTTCTTCTAAACACTAAAAGATCTGCAAATAGCCAATCTCATAAGCATTGTATGAATTTTTTATGTTACTTTTTAAAATTAAGAACAAGCATTTCAAAACAATTCTCAGGAATTAATTATTTTATAGGCAGATGTATTCCAGCTCTCACAGATACCTATGGCAATAGCCCTCTTAACTTCAGGAGGAAGAGAAATGGACCTTAGTAAAATGTTAGCATTTTTAAACAACTTTTTAAACAACAGTAGCAACTTAAAAAAAAACAGCACACTAGACCACTTTAAAATATGGGGTGTCAAATTCAACCCTGATATTTCCCCTTGGTTTCAACAGAATTAAATAGGAATGGACTTGTCCATAGTATTTTATCATTTATAACAAAATATTATTATTTCCCTTCTCCTTGCTTGTTGCAGGCCAAATTTACTTTTGCTGAGCCATGCACTGACTAGCCAAGCAACCTGAAACAAGCTCAGTTGTGAACAATTTGGAGAAGAGCTACTAAGCTGGTGAGTGTATACAGTCTTGGATAGGACAGTGGAAGAGCTGATGCAGTCTACAGGAGAAACGGCTATCACTACAAGGAATATCACTGCAGTCAATAAATACCCAAATGAAGATCTCACTACTATGTACTTAGAAGCAACAACAGATAAACTTATAAACTACTGTAAAATTAAAAACAGTGCAGGCTGGAAAAATAGATGAAGCTTGATCCTCATAATGACATTCAAACTGACTTAAATGTAAATTCCATAGTAGAGAGACTATATCTTTAGGGTCTTTTCATGCCCCCCTCCCATCAGAAGGTAATGTTAATTAGCACTTGGTGACCTCTGTTCTTGGAGATATTGATAAAATATATCATAAATTGGTTCTGAAAAAGAGGCAAGTTAACACTAAATTTACCTTGGGGATTGAAATTTGGATTATATGGCTAATTATGGTGACTTCCAAATTTGGGGTCAAGCTGAAGGATGTTACAGGTGAAGGTACATCATACCTCTGCAGGACTCAGTTTAGGAAAGCATTCCAGCACAAGCTTAAATGTAAATATTTGTTTAAGTTCCATTGACCACAATAAGGATAATTTCCTGACTTGGGGCTAGGATCGAGCTGTTAATTTCCACTGTTTGTTGGGAAGAGCCAATGTAAGACCATTCTGTTGAAAGCTAAATTTTACAACATGAGATTTAAAAGAGTAGATTGAAAATGACTCACTTAGATAACACTACTAACATTATAACTCTCATGTTACCCTAATCCATAACTAAAAGAATATACTCAGTAACTTTCGTGACAAGAGGAGCTAGTTCAGTAAGCTAGACTAGCACCAAATGATGAATGCTGGAAATATTTGGAGTGCTTATAAATGCCACAATTGTTTATTAAGTTAT
This sequence comes from Crocodylus porosus, assembly GCF_001723895.1. Lineage (NCBI taxonomy): Eukaryota > Metazoa > Chordata > Crocodylia > Crocodylidae > Crocodylus > Crocodylus porosus. The sequence continues at coordinate 59,155,164 of NW_017728950.1, read as the reverse complement.
TTTATTCTGAAGATTAACTACATTAAACAGAAGTCAAATTAGTCTGTAATTTCAAATTTTCTAGATGAGACTAGGCTTCATAAGAATCATTGTTGCAAAGTTCCAGCTGGATGGACTAACCCTAAATAAAGTAGCAGATTCAATCATTTCTGTCAGCCACTGATGTAAGATATCAGCACCTATTTTTGGCAATCTCTGCCAAATGTTTTAGTTACATCAGTGTGTTTTTACAAATTGAATAATCACAATGGAAGAATTCCTCTTAAATTCTGTACTGCCTGAGACACTTTTAGTTATCATGGACCCGTACTAGATATGAAAAGCCCCCGTGACCTGAAGACAATTATTTAGCTGTGTCAGTCTGAAGTCAAGCAGAAGGCAGAGCAGGATGGCACCAGGTAGTCTCTAAGGTGCCACTCTGCCCTGCCTTCTACCAGAGAGGGACTTGATGGCTTGCTGTATGTGAAATGACTTTAGTGATTTTTGTCCTGTTCCAGGCAGACACATTACCATCACAAAAACTATCATGACTGGTACTAACTGGCAAACCTGGCAGAGAAAGGAGGAACTGAATTAGCATGACTCAAATTTAATTTCTTGCTTAAAGATCCCTTCAGGTCATTGTTTGAGGCACACTGGTTAGGAAGTTTTTGCTGTGCACTGTCTTTAATCTATATGTAAACAGAGAACATAAGTCTCTATTGCTGTCTATCCTAAATGACTCCTATCACTGTGGTGCCTGGCAGGCTGTATTCTCACAAAAACACTAGTAGGTAGGGAAATACAATTATGTAACATCATGTCAGGGTGTTAAGTGTTCAATTTAACACTTAAAACTCAAACAGCTACAAATTCAAGCAGTTTAGCATGTGTTACGTGCCCTTTTAGCTCTGCAAAGTCACTCCCTTTCAGGTGATTGTCTCCCTAACAAGAACTAACTTTAATATAACAAAACAATTGATTTGCAAGTCTTGGCAAGTAAACATGTGGCAAGACCCTCAATGTCAAGGTGCTATGTTCCTTGTAAGGTAACTTAGTATATGTTAAATCAGGGGCAGGCAATTATTTTGAGCAGAGAGCCCCTTACTCAGTTTTGGCAGGCTGTGGAGGGCTGCATGGGTAGCCCTGCCCCTTGACAGGAGCACTGTATCCTGGTCACCATCTTGGGACCAACATCCCAATGTCTAGGGACCAATGTCCCAGGGCCAGCACCCATGGGGCCCAAAGCAGGGCACAGGCTGGCAGGGGTTCGTGGAGCCAGGCTGGGCTGCACCAGCAGGGAGGGGGGAGCTGGCCCAGCTCCATAGAGCCCCTGCTGGCTGGGACTCTGGGCTCCTGCCACCCTGCTCTGAATCCCACCAGCACTGGCCCCAGGATACAGGTGCAGGCCCTGTGCTCCCACTGGCTCCCAGCCCGCTCACTCCCAGTGCTCCCCAACCCCACAGTACAGGTGGGGGGCAGCGCACAGCCCCAACCCCCTGCTCACCAGCAGGGAAGAAGCTGGTGCTGAGCGTGGGGAAAACTGGCCCCTCACCTGCCCCATGGCCGGTGCCCCACACTGCAGGTGCTCACAGCCCATGCAGGACTGTCTGAAGCAGGCACAGGCAGCATCATGTGGGCCGCAGGTGGCTGCAGCGCGGGGTGGTTGCCATGGGGCAGGCGAGGGGCCACTTTTCCCCGTTCTCAGCACCAGCTTGTAACCCTGCCCCCACTGCCAGCCTGGCAGTGGAGCTGGGTTACAAGGTGGTGCTGAGTGCAGGCGGGAGGGGAGAAAGCAGCCCTTCCCCGCCCCATGCCCGGTGCCCCACGCTGCAGGCGCTCACAGCCTGCCTGGGGCTGCCTGTGCCTGCTCCAGACAGCCCCCACGTGGGCTGCGAGCCCCTGCAACACAGGGTGCTGGCCATGGGGCAGGTGAGGAGCCACTTTTCTCCATGCAGGGAATGAGCTGAGTGCGGGGGGGAAGCGGCCCCTCCCCCGCCCCATGCCCAGTGCCCCACGCTGCAAGCGCTCGCAGCCTGCATGGGGCTGTCCAAAGCTGGCACAAGCAGCCCCATGTGGGCTGCAAGCAGCTGCAGCATGGGGCACGGGGCACTGGGCATGGGTGGGGAGGGGCCACTTCTTGGCGCTCCTTCCTTGCCCCGGGTCCCCCCTCCCACTTACCTGAGCTTCCCATACCGCCAGGGCAGCCACGTGCTCCCAGCCCAGAAGCCATGGAAGGGGCTTCTGGCTGGGAGGGTGGGGCCAGGCAAGCCCTGCTCTTGTTGGAGCCTGCTGGGCTTCCCCTGGGTCCTACTTCGCTTGGTTCCTGTCAAGGAACCAAGGGCAGAGAAATACTAATTTTCCAATTTTTTTTATGGGCCCTGTGGGCCAGATAGAATGGCCTCGTGGGCCAGATCCAGCCCGCAGGCTGTATTTTGCCCACCCCTATGTTAAATACATGCACTTACATCATAGCAATGTTAGAACTTTTTGCATGAGGAGTATCTTCAGATTGTAAAATGGAAATAATATGCCCAATTTGTGGTCCTCCAGCATCCCAGGATACACCACTCCCAGCCCTCTACTCCCACTCCAGGGGATGGTCTATCCTCCCAACAGAACTCTATTATCCACAGGGGTGGTACAAGCTCCTATGGGGGCAGTACCTGTCTTAAAGGTAACACTCCCACCCACCCCAGGAGTTGTAAACCTAGTCCATATGGCACCAGCCTGAGCACCCATCAAGGTTCACTGAGGCCCACCACTTTTGCTTAAGTGATCTGACATGAAGAGTGATCATCTAGGTTTGTGAATGAAACCAAATGGCCTCCTCAATACCCAGGTGGCCACTGAACTGAAGTTGCAACAAGTTGGATCTCATCATGATCTGGTATAACCATTACTATCACTGCCAAGGGCATAAAGGGCAGCCAACAACACCAGGAGGTCTACAAGTGCATTGCAGCCCAGATGGTAGCTCAGAGCCATCAGTGTGACTGGCAGGAGGTCTGCACTAAAATAATGTGCATGAAGTCACAGTATGTTCAGAGCAGGGATACCAACAAGATTGAGTGTCAAAAGGACTGTGGTTTCCTGCCATGAAGACCCATTCAGGATCTTTGAGGAGGACCATTCCATCATTCCCCACCACACCATGCACTCGCGGGCCCAATGCAACACAATGACAACAAAGAAAATGATGGTGGAGTCACTTCTTGGCTACCTACTATCAGAACAGCCATGTAGGAGCATGAGGATGTTTGCTCCATGGATTTGTTCCCCAGGCAGGCCCTGACTGATCCTGACCCAGAGCCAGACTCAAGTCCAGACCCAGGATGCAGAACATGGGGACATCTCAGACACCTCATTAAACAGATGAAAATAGACGATGCTGAAAAGTTTCAGTAATTCCAGGGGGAAAGGGTCACAGGTCTTGTGTTCAGGGGTCTGGGGGTGTCATGATTTGGGGGAGCCTCTAGGTTTCGGTTGTGGTGAAAGGCTCAGGGAAGTGGCTAGGTGCAGAGGTGACTATGGTTGCCAAATGCCACCTCCCCCAACCCCTGCAGTTTACCAGAGATGATGGGACAGTATGTTCTGCACAATGCAGAGGAGAAGAGAATTGGTGCCACATTGGTGTTTGGGCCAGAACAATTGTGCATGGGTCAATGGCCCAGTTATGGCTTGACAGGCTAATTAAGGTGCTCAATGGCTGGTCCAGTTGGGGCACTCAGTGGCCTAGGTAAAGGTTAATTAATATGTGAGAAATGCTGCCTGGAAGTCCAAACCACCTGCCCCCATTAGAACATCCTTCCTAGAAAATGCAGCTTTCAGCCTTCCCCCCTACCCAACCTCTCAGACTACCTTGCATAGCAATAGTGACCCTTACCCTGCCCCTCTCCCTCCCTCTGTGGATGTTCCATGAACATGGAGGTGTGTTGGTGGTTTTCAGGGTGGGGGACACCTGTCCCCTGAAAATATCAGTTTCTGCCAATTGAATTCCACATGCCAGTACCACATGCAAGAGCTCCCTTCCACACAGCTGTGGAGCAATCCCTGGGACAGCTTTTAAGGGCAGTAATGTACAAAAACATGCAATCAAAGGCTTTATTTAGGCATATCTGAGCAAAAGCAGAGGGGTGACTGAAGAGCTGAAGCCCCAAGAGGAGGGAAAACACACTAAAACATAGACCCATGCCTCCCCACTGCTCCAAAGGCACTGTTGGTATGGTTGGTGGCAGTCCTGTATGCTCCTCTCTGGATGCCAGGTGAGGATGGGTTCAGAGCCAGGGAATGCAGTCAGAGGGTGGTAATTGACAGAAGTCAATCATCTTGGTGTCCTGTGACCAGTGGGGTCTCCCAAGGCTCTGTCCCTGGACCCATATTGTTCAACATCTTCATTAATGATGTGGACATTGGAGTCAGAAGCAGACTGGCCAAGTTCACCGATGATACCAAACTTTGGGGCAAAGCATCCACACCTGAAGA
>NW_017728950.1:59137567-59149965 GCF_001723895.1 Crocodylus porosus | reverse complement strand
CACCTACATTGAACACCTTCAAGAGAAAATTGGATGCTTATCTTGCTGGGATCCTATGACCCCAGCTGACTTCCTGCCCTTTGGGCAGGGGGCTGGACTCAATGATCTTCTGAGGGTCCCTTCTAGCCCTAATGTCTATGAAATCTATTAAATCTTTTGGGATCCAGGACAGTACTGCCTCCATCACTACAGGGATACGGGCAAAGCTGGGTGCCAATCAAAGCTGTGGTGCTTCAGGATTCCAGATCCCCCTCACAGATTGGGGTCACAGCAACAGCTGGCTTGGAGCATTGCAGGAGGGTATGGGACAAAGCATCTTTCTTCAGGGGAGAGCTTGCAGGGGGAGGATGATCCTAGTTTAGGGTGTGATTAATCACTGCTTTCACTGCTATGAGGTCTGACAGGGCTATGAAGCTGTAACACATGTATAGGAAGGTTTCCAGGGCTTTGTGCACATTCCATGGAATTGCCAACCTCAGCAGAAAGTCATCGTAACAAGCAATTCCCTTCCATGACTGTAGGGCATGTCCTTCCATGAGACCTTACAGAAGCAGCAGGGTATATTTTGCAGGATTCATACTTGCAAGCTCAAAGAACTGTGCTCTGTGCTGATGGTACATTCTTGCCAGGGAGTTATCAGCTAGAGGAGTGATGTCCTGAGATAGGGACAGACAAGTTATTGGAGGAGGACTCCCCATCCACCTCTGGGAACCTCTGGGGTGGAAAGAGGGGGAAACAACTGGTAATAGGTAGGTGAGAGGGTGCTTACCACAATGAGGTTCCACTCTCATCTTGCTGTCCCATGAAAATGACTGGGCTGAGGAAGGTGAATCATGTTTCCCCTCCTACTAACATAGGAATTTAGAACAATGGTCAGGTCTGTTCTGCTGTCAGGTTACTGTTGTCTGTATATCCGTTATTGTTTGTGTGGGAATTCAGAATTCATACACACATTGTCTATCAACTTTGGAAACAATCCAAAGGCCATTTCTGCTTTCTTCACTCCTCAGGATTTGTGCCAGCACGAGAACACTTAAGGCACCCCAGTGCTGATGAAGGGACATTCACACAGAGGATGTCCTGTAACCAAAAACATCAGCAGGACTACCAAGATGAAGTGTTAGAGGACCTCTCTGACTTCAAAAAAGGGAGGAAAGATGACCTGAGAAACTACAGGCCACTCAGTTTGACCTCAATCCCTGGGAAGATTTTGGAAAAAGTTATCAAAGAAACCATTTTTGACAGGCTAACAGAAGGCAAAATTCTGAGGGATAGCCAGCACGGGTTTGTTGCGGGTAGGTTTTGCCTGACCAATCTCATTTCCTTCTACGACCGGGTGACACATCACCTGGACAAAAGGGAAGAGGTTGATGTCATATATTTAGACTTTAAAAGAGCCTTTGACCTGGTGTCCTATGATGTCCTCATGGAAAAATTAGGCAACTGTGGCCTCAACTACCCCACAGTCCAATGGCTGGACAACTGGCTCCGAGGTCAGGCCCAAAGAGTAGTAGTTGACAGAACCGAATCAACGTGGCAGTTGGTGACTAATGGTGTCCCCCAAGGCTCTGTTCTCGGACCTGTACTTTTTAATGTCTTCATAAACGATCTGGACACTGGTGTCAAAAGCGAACTGGCCAAGTTCTCTGACAACACCAAACCTTGGAGAAGAGTGTCCACACTTAAAGATAGGCTGGTGGTCCAGGCCAATCTTGATAGGCTTGCAAGGTGAATGAATGAAAACCTGATGGCATTCAATACAGACAAATGCAAGGTGCTCCACCTCGGGAATAAAAACCTGCGTCACACTTATAGGCTCGGCAATGCTACATTTACTAGCACCATGACCGAAAGAGAATTGTGTATCATGATTGACCACAAGATGAATATAAACCACCAATGCAATACCACAGCTGGCAAAGTGAACAAAACTCTGGCTTTCATCTACCAACCTCGAGCAAGACCCAGGATGTCATCCTCTCACTATACTTGGCCTTGGTGAGGCCACAGCTGGAATACTGCATCCAATTCTGGGCTCCACAATTTAGGAAGGATGTGGAGAAGCTTGAAAGAGTACAGAGGAGAGCCATGTGCATGATCAGAGGGCAAGAGAAGAGGCCTTATGAAGAGAGGCTGCAAGCTATGGGACTTCAGGTAGAGAAGCGCAGGTTCAAGGGTGACATGGTGGCAACCTATAAGTACATTGGGGTGCGCATCAGGATCTGGAGGAATGTCTGTTCACCAGAGCACCCCAAGGGATGACAATGTCCAACGCTCACAAGCTCCTGCAAGACCATTTTAGGCAGGACATAAAGAAAAACTTCTTTACTGTCTTAGCCCCCAAGGCCTGGGACACACTCCCCCCAGAGGTGGTGCTCACCTACTCTGGACACTTTCAAGAAACGTTTGAACACTTAACTTGCTAAGATCCTTTGACCCTAGCTGACTTCCTGCCCCTTGGGCAGGGGGCTGGGCCCGATGATCTTACGAGGTCCCTTCCAGCCCTAATATCTATGAAATCTGCACACTGCGCCATCACCACTAAGAGCTGGCAGGGCTGGTCAGAGTTTCTGCTGAGAATTCTTCAGCAGATTTTGGAACACAGGACTGCCAGATCCTGGAACTGGTACAGGGACTAGGAAGGGGCTCAGAGAGGGTCCAAGAATTGGTACTTAAAGCTTATGCATCCCTCCAGTCCATCACGGAGTCATGCAGGTCCTTTCTGTATAGGGTGGCTACTGCTGTGGATGAGTAGGACCATGCCATGACAGAAAGGCACCTGACCAGAGAAAATGGCACCTGCCTCATGCCAGCATGAGTTACCATGGGAACTGGCCATCTCCTACCTGTTCTCCCACAGCGAGCAACCACCACCAGACCACTAGTGGGACTTTCGGAGAGCTGACCAGGTGCACTGTGTCCATGCCTCCCTATATGCCATCTGCCCTAGCTGAAGCCTTAGATCCCTCAGCATAGCTGGATAGTAAGCAAGGACTGGAGATCTGAGCCACTGGTCCTCTGAATATCCCAGAAGTGGTGGTTCTTCCTTCACCTGGGGCAATGCGAAACACCATCACCCTTCCAGGTGCTTCTACCCCAGAAGCAGGGGGGCAGTGACATGAAAAGGTACTTGAATATCACTGATGAGGCAGTTGGATGGTCCCTGGTGCTCTTTGCCCCATCCAGCTCCCCAGCAGTACAAAACCAGACCCACCCATGGAGATGTGGCTGTTGAGCTCCTTGGAGCCATCCAGCTCAAACTGGCACAGGCCATGTTTCCACACCACAGGACTTCCAGGGACTCAGCAGGAAGACCTGTAGACAAGTGACTTGGGCAGATGCACAAAACCACCCCACAGCACACTTAGCGCAACTGCACATACAATGCAATTTGCATAGTGCTAAGAGTTTTAAGCTCTTCAAATCCTCTTTGAAAAGGCCTTTATTGTCAAATGCTTATCTTGGGTTTATTTGAAGAAATAAAGTTTGCACAGTTGTGAAGTTTGTTCCTTACGCGCTTCCTGTCCAACCTTCAACTTGAGTCATTGACAATGCTGACCCACCTAGTGGTCTGTGCGTCTCTTTTCCCATCCCAGCCAAGCTTCATGAATGCCCAATGCAGGACCCTGTGCCTCTGTTTCCTCCTCCAAGCCAGTTCTCACCAACTCCCAACACAAGACTCCTTGCTTCAGCCTCCCAACCCTAGTCCCACACAAAAGGGAGTTAACATGTAAGATATTTGTGGAAAAAAGAACATTAAAAGATGCTATAGGTTGTAGCCGTGTTGGTCTAAGGACATAAGCAGACAATATTCTTTGGGTGAATCTGATATCTTATTATCAGATTCACCCATTAAAAGGTGTAGCACAGCAAATGAAGAGTTCACAATCATTCAGAGTTCTCCTGAGCCCCTTCCCAACTGACAGAATATTGTCCCAGAAAGTACTCAGCCGAGGACTTGGCCTGCCTGTGGTTCTGCCGCAGATAATCAGGAAGGAGCATCGCTTCTGCTGTGGCACTATCCAAAGCCCCAGAGGCAGCCCTTGCTGTGGGTCAGTCTGAAGTCATCCCAGTTTCCTGGAAGGCTTCACCCCTCACCTGCATACATTGTGGAGAATGCCGGCAGTTGCCACAAAGCTGGGAATGCTCCTCAGCCTTAGTTTAAGGTGGACCCCTCAGGACTCCTGCAGTGTGCCAAAGGCACACTCTACCACCATCCAGCAGCTGCATAGCTGGTAACTGAAGAAGGCTTTCTTGGCTGACCAGTGTATGGCTTCATGAACCAGAGGAGCAGTGGGTAGGCTAGGTTACCAAGAGTCAAGGGAGCAACAGTCAGCCTGCCTAAATCCATGGTGGGAACATGGTTGGTGAATTCCACCTGCTCCATCATCTCTGGGAAACTGGGACTTCCTGAATCCAAAAGCATAATGTACCTAGTCTGACAACCCTTGGGGTCCACAACTGCCTGGAGCGTGACTGAAGAGAATCCCTTATAGTTTTTGTAATCAGAGGCATAGAGAGAGGGGCACAGAATAGCTGTGGGTCCCATCAGGGGCCCCCATGCAGCCTGTGGATTACACTAGCCAAGGCAAAGGTTCACTTAGTTGTGAGCTCAGCTGTTTTCAGCTGCTGTTTGAAATATGGGGAAATGTCAGTCCAGCAAAGCATGCCAGGTCACCTCTTCACCAGCCTCCTAGTAGTGGAGCGCAGGATGTGCATTACTGCACAACATTCCTCAGCTTTAACACATACTAAGTGCCTCCCATTACAAGGACTTACATGATTTTCTGTTGGAGGAAAGTTGCCTGAATACATGGTAGGGAAAATGTTCTTACTGGTGTTGCTGCAAATGAATGACAACTGCTTCACTATTTTGCAGGTAAGGCTGTGAAGCATAGGGAAATTAAGTGACTTGCCCAAAATCATAGAGAAAATATTTAGTAAAGCTGGAAACTGAAGCCATGTCACCACACTACCAGGTAAGAACTCTGAACACTGAGCCTGACCTCTGTGCATCACTTATGAACATTAATAGAAATATCAAAAACTCAGTAATGATATTACAAGATTTTTTTTATTTTGTGGTAAAACTATGGAAATTTATAACTTAATATCACTGTTAAAGAGTTCTTCAATTCCTTTCCTCACTCCACACATTAACCATACCAAAACACTTGCATAAAGGTCTTCAAAATATAATTTAATAGTTACTGCAGAATATCTTAAGATCACGAAAAGTTCAAAATGTCTTGTTTGAATAAAATGCAGTCTTTTTTCTTATCACATGTGCTAGACAGTTGCTAACACCCCAAACTATTAGATCTTTTGGTCATTTTCCATAGCTCTGCTCATTTTTAAAATAACTGAAGCATCTCAAGAGTGATCCATAGGCCTGGAGTACCTTTAATTCTTTTCCATTTCAATGGGACACTTCTATTACAGATTCTTTTTTAGCTCCCCATACAGAAACTGCCAAGTTGTATATACATCCAGAACTAGAGCCAACCTCAGTCATTTTATAATAGCAAGATCAAATTTTAAAAAGCCTGCTCATCAGAAACTAGTCTAATTTTACCCACGTAAGTCTTTTTTTAAATGCTTCTTTAATATTGTATGGATGCAATAAGTCATCAGCTTAATATTTTAAAGTTCATGACTGTTGGGGTACATTTAATAAGAAAAAATAGATACACTGTCTTAAGGTAGCAGGGTTAGATCCTGGCTTAACTGAATCTTGGTGAGGGCCAAAAACAGACAGAACAGAGCAGAGGTAGTGCCTGTGGTGGTAAACAGATACGCCGATTACCTGAGCATGATCAAATATATGCATTTATTATCTTATCCTGACAAAAAGTATAACTCTGAGTAATATTTTATATGCCATTTAGAAATTGTATGACATGTCTATTAGGTAATTATATAGCTATATTAAAGTGCTGTTGCTTCCAAGGTACCAGAGAGCATACTGCTAACCACTGAGGAGAAGGGGCAATATTTGTGGTTAAGGACACTGACTCTTACCAAAAATATTTCAAAATGTTGAATGAGAAGAAATAAGTAAATAAAAAGCAAACAGAACATTGCTTTTAAGAAAAATATGTAAAGGGGATACGTGTGGACTTGGATTTATTTTACTCAGTACTAAAAATTAGATCTCTCAACATTTTAACCACTGATTTCAGGGACCACTGGATTCCAGATTCAGGAAATAATTTCCTACAGCTCACAAACAGAGCTTGAAGTAAAAGTATAGGAATATGTAACTATTTTAAATAGCATACAGAGAAGGTACATAAAACACAAGAAAAAGGAATAGCTGTGCAGCTGTTATGATCATTAACCCATTGCAAAACACAACCAAACTGTGTCCCCTCAGTTACTTAGACTAGGCATAGCATCTACAAATATGGGACATGGGAACAGAATGCCTACACAAGTACCAAAATGTATGTGCCATATGGGCCCAATTCTGTTCCCTGTGCAGACTACTGCAACAAGAGAAGACCTTGTGTACCTTTTTCTCTCTGTCCTTTCTCTGATGTCAAATCACACTATGTAGTACAGCAAAAACTGAAAGTAGTTGACTTAGTAATCATGAAAAAGATGTAAAAACTGTTTTATACCAGTTTGTTTGTGTTTCGCTCTCTCTCTGATTTTATAAATACAACTATTCCATCAGCTTTCCTTTTACACGGTCTACAAACTTTTATGATTTAATTAAACTAACACAATGCTTATTCATTTGCTTCCTTTCTTTCTACTAGATTATTTGCTTCTCACTTCCAAAGGTGTGATTGAATCCATTCCTTCTTTTTCTTAAATTTCCCTATTTGTGAGGAGGCTAAGATGACAACAGAAACCAAAACGTTAATGCAGTTGCTCCTTGCATTTCAATATCAGGTTACATTTGCTGAGAAGTCTATATATACCTAAGTTTAGGCACCCAAATTTGAACATTTTGGGATAGATCCTGGCTCTTGTTTCTCAGTTATACAGGAAGAAAAAGAGCAGCTAGCCTCCTTATTCCCCTGAACTTGTTACCTTTATTGTAGGGAATAGCCCAAAAGAAAAAGCAACTGCTGTGAGGATGCTAGTCTTCCTTCCACATACATAGATAAATGGGAGATACCTGAGCTCTATGGCATAACTGCATCATGCTAGCCAACATGGTTGAACCCCATGGGGAATGGCAGTCATTTGAATCAGAATTCATGGGTTCTTAAGGGGGTGACTTTGGGCAAGTCATTTCCCATCTCAGTGCTTTAGTTTCCCTCACAGTATAACAGAGTAATGATCCTTGTCTTTATAAAGAGCTCCAAGCGTGGTATCAGGGAATGCGGCAAAAGCGGGGACCAAGCCACTACTTGGTTCCTGCAGTGCTACGAAGTGTCTATTTCTTAGGACATATTGCTAGGAGCCAATATACACCTTATGCATAAGTAAGCTGTGTGTTATGGGGGGACTACTTCTATTTATATAACAACATGAAATACTTGAATAATGAACCTACAATAAAGTTAGTTGGAAAATTTCCAAAGTTGATGATAAATGGAAAGGTTTTTTCCCTCTGCCTCAGAAAAAAAATCTTCTCCTACATAACTGTTAATCAGCCTTGGAGTGGTAAGTCACAGTGACTTTACCTATATGAATTTCAGAAGTTATCATTTTTAACTTATGTGATTAACAAAAATAGTGCAATATTCAGTTTGGTACCCTAGATTCTGCATTACTACAGTTTAGTTATCAGAAGGTTAGTAATCAGAAGGTTATAGCATCCATTCTTTTTCTTACTTGCCCAATGACTTCAACAACATTTGAAAAATCAATCAGAAAACCATACTGACAAATACATATTAAAAACAGTTTTATCATCATACAATCAATGAGATTGCAATGACACCTGCAATATAATCACACCTGCAAATCCCTAAAATATTTTTGCCTCTTCTCCCCCTCCCCCCATTCCAATATCTGTATAACCATGAGTAAGTAGTAGGCAGGTCCACACAGCACAATGCAGAGCTGTGCACTGACACCCAAACTAGCTAAAGTTCAAAACTTCTTCAGAGCTACCCTGGTACCTCTGCACAGTACTATAGGAACTTCTGCAGATTTAACCAATATTTTCCACTCTTCCCCTTTAAAAATGTAATCCACTGATAAGTCCTATGGCTGATACTTTTTTCTCTCTTCCTTCCATTCTTTGTGCTCAAATATTTGGGCAAAGCTTTTCACCATATTTGATAGTTTGATACTTTTGATAGTTATCCTTAATGAAATAACTGGTAAAATCCCATTACTAACAACTACATTGGACCAATTACCATTTGGACACAAGAGCACATCAACACCCAAATGACTACCACTGTCATTTTGTGCGTCTGGTAACAGAGTAAATGGACATGGAGCCTGGTATAATTCCTTCTGTCCCTCCAGAGCCTCCATGTTAGACAGCTAGAGGCAGGAATTTCTTGGGTTGAGTATGCGCTTGATAATTGAGTGCAGCATGTGAAATACTCACTGCTGCACCATGCTAGCAGCACATTCACAGGCAGTGTTGTTCAGCCAACACCCCTGCAATTGCTCTGGGACACAGAACTTCCAGACAAAGGCATAGAAACAACTGCCTTGGGCACAGATGTCACCAGTGGTATTGGCAGCGAGGTGGGGGGGGTAGCAAGTGGAGACTGCCTGCAGGTGCTGCCAACAGCAATCAGCAGTGCCTTTTCACAGCAGGTACACTGCCACACTCAAGGGGTGCACGTGCACCTGCATGCACCCCCTACACGTCGCCAATGGCCTTGGGGTAACAGTGTACAAATTAATAATACTACCTTGCCCTAAGAAGGAATCTCTTGGATTGGGACATGGTGAAACTTCCTGGATTATAAAAGATTTCCCAGCTCAAAGGACTGCATCATGTGGCTAAAACCCCCCTTTCAGAAATGCTGGTGTCTTCCTGGAATATCCCATTCGTGTGATTGCCACCTTAGAAAGGAAATCAAGTTTTCTGAAAATATTTACTATTTTCTCCTAGTCCAATTATTGATATAGAATTTCAGACACATCCCTATTTTCTTTTCTACAAAAGCCAATGCATAGTAAAAGATACTGGCTGAGGGAAGCTGTAGTAGCGCGCTGTGAGCAGAGAATGAAAACAGAGTCGTTTCATATTAGGATTGGAGATGAGTCTAAGGGTAACTTGAGAGGCGCTCTCTCATTGTTTAATGGACAAGGGTGGCCATTTTTGCTGTGAATTTGAGTGGTCATTGTAGACCATTGATGCTTAACATTTGTAGACCCTCAGAAAATGCCAGGTCTTTGTTTTCACTTGTTTATTTGACTACAGAAAAAGAATGGAGAAATCCTCCTGTGACAAAGAACTCAGACCACAACAGGGTATTCCTATGTGAAATCTCTGGGTTTATGTTGTGAACTTCAATGTGCAAACATAGCTTGGAAACTTAAGCTAGCATCCTGGTTGAGAATCAGTGGTATGGACAGAGGTAACGACAATCCTAGCAGAGAGGTAATTACCTGTGTTCATCTGAAGTCAGGCAGAAGTAGGCAGGGCAAGGTGGCATCTTGTAGACTAACCAATTCAGAGAGGCATAAGCAAATTAAGCATAGATGCAGGGCTTACTTTATCAGAGATTATAGATACTGGTATTACATTGCAACTATGAAGGCAAGGTACCATAGCAGTGGTTCTCAACCTTTTTAGATACAAAGCATTCCTTGACAGATGCAAGGCTCACTAGACTTGAGGCATCCTTGGAAAATACCAGCTCTTAGTTTTTACTTGATTTTTGACTACAGAAAAATAATAGAGCTGTTCTTCTGTTGAAGAGTGTCACAGGGAAACTTCAGAGAAAAGACCCTGAGGGGCTAAGGGGGAATCCTGAGACCCAAAACACAACAGGGAAGGCGAGGGAAGGGAAAAAGAAATGGAGATTCCCTTACCTGCAGCTGACGCCGTGGTGAGACCAGAAGAGGTGGCGGGACCCATGTGGCTGATTAGCCGCGTCTTTTTGAAACTCCGGCCAGCTGAGGAGAATTACGAGCAGAGCCGGCGTGGGATAATAAAAGGCAGTCCAAGGGAAGAAGAAGGGGAGAGAGCCAGAGCCAAGCTGCCAGCGGAGGTGCCCTTGGAACCCCGATCAGGGGCGAGGAGGATCCGGACAACCTTCCATGAGGCAAGAGGCTGCACCCAAGGCTATCGGAGGGAGGATGCCAGCGGTGAGGCGGCGAATGCCCCTATTCACAGCGACGGAGTCAAGGGAGAAAATCCAAGGACTCTGGATGAAGAAGCTGACAGCAGAGATGGCCCCGAAGACAGGGTGATGGAAGTCAACCAGCAATCCAGGTGGGATCGGCACGGGTTTCGGAAGGCCCCGAGAGTCTACCTCAACGGGGAGCAGAGAGCCTAAGCAGCAGGAGGGGCTGCAGGAAACAAGTTCCTACCAGTCTGAGCTGCTCGGCGAGGGACAGAGTGGGGTTGAATTGGAGGGACCAATAGTAGTCCCATTTGGCACTCAGGAGGGATATCAGCCAGACAGAGGAGTGCCTTAGACAGGGTTAATAGGGAGAGGAATTCTCCAGGCCAGGGAGCCCATTCTGTTTGGAACCAGCAATTTTTTTACTGGTAGTGCTTTTCTTAATTTTCGTTGTTCTGTTTCCCACTTTTGGAGGGGTAGGAAGGAAGGCCGTAGGGGGTCTCATAATCAGCTCAATTTGGGGTCAGGTTAGATCTTTATATCTATATCAGAGTGCCCATTACATCGAGAGGCAAGGGTCGGGCCCGGAGACGTCAACAACTCGGCGAGGCTGGGTATCAGGGTGAGGTGTAGGGGAGGTTGGAGCCTCACAGAAGACCATCGCCCCAAGATTCCCAACTCTGGATATGCCCTAGTAGTCGACCCTACCACTGAAAGAATGAGCAAAGTCGTGGCAGGAGAGATTGGGGTGAAGGCTACCCCGTGGCAATACATCTGAGCTATACAACCTCAGGGACGGAGCGACGAGCAATCTTACACACCCAAAGCCGGGCAGCACGAGACCAGATGTTTGAAGCCTGCTGGGTGCACAGAGAAATCGGAATGACCCCAACAAGTCAGAATGCCTTTAAACACCAAGGCTGCCTATTTGGGTTACAACTGTGAATCATATTTACACACCTAATAGTGCAAATATTGTGTGGCACTCTGTGGCACCCTGGAAAGGATCTCAAAGCTGCTGGGGCACCCTGTGGTGCCCTGCAGCACCCCAAAAATGATATAAAGGCATCACAAGGTGCTGCAGCACTCTGAGAATCACTGCCCTACAGTTGCAGGGAGGGGGTGACAAAAGCCTTGTTACTTCAACTCTATTAAATTCAGGGCTCATGTTTCAGCAGCTGTCACCTCTGAAAGCTGTAAGGGTTACATGGGGTTGGCAGATCCATCTCATACCATGACATGGGGTTCACGAGATGTGTTCTCCTCTGCAGGGCACCTGGACACATAGGCACGGGTGGAGCCAAGAGGGTGTGCACTTGCAACTGCGCCCCTCCCCTTGCCCCCCCAAGTTTTGATTCCTGCTCCACCCAAAGTTTAAAACTAACGGGCTGGCAGTGGCAGCAGCATTTCTAGTCAGGCAGCAGCGAGGATGTCAATCAACTTCACAGCTTCTTAAAAATCTAACTGATTCCTTCTACACTTTTCATTAGAACTTTATCCATTAGCAAGAGCAGCCGAGAATACACAGAGGTAACAACAATCCTGGCAGACAGAGGTAGTTAGCTGCATTCATCTGAAGGCAGGGCACGGTAGCATCTTGTAGCCCAGCGGTTCCCAATCTGTGGTCTGGGTACCATTACTGGCACACAGACAGCCTGTCAGTGGTACCTGTTAACAGACTCATTATAATTACTTTATATGACAAAAACGTGCTGGTGGTCCTTCAGGACCTTTCATGTTCAATTGGCGGTGCGCAATCTGTCAGCGTTGGGGAACCGCTGTTGTAGATGGGCCAGTTCAGAGAGGCATAAGCATGGATGCTCTTCCATCCAGGAAGAGCACACCCACCCACTGCACATGCTTCCTCAGCCCAGCGAAGGGTTTTTAAACCCAAAAGCTTGCTAAGAAAAAACATCTGAAGTTGGTCTAATAAAAGATACCAGATTCACCGGAAGAACCTCGCCTGCCTGTGTCCTTTACACCAACGCGGCTACAACCTGTGAGGGCCCATGAGCGCCTTGGCAGCAGGGGGTCGCGGCTCCCTTGAAAGCCTACCCCTCGGCTGGGTCGGCTGCGGCCTCAGCGCCGCTGGGACTGCAGCACGGCCGAAGGAAAGGAGCGGTCGGGGGGGGGCCAGGGGTTTCACCCGCCCCCGCAGGGATGCCCTTCGCCCGCGGGAGG
>NW_017728950.1:59127897-59137467 GCF_001723895.1 Crocodylus porosus | reverse complement strand
GCCGCCGCCTCCCGCGGCCATGGGGAAGCAGGGCAGGAAGGGCTGCGACTGCAGGCGATTCCTCCGCAACAACTGGCTGCTGCTCAGCACCATCCTGGCCGTGGTGCTGGGTGAGTCCGCGGCGACGGGGCTGGGGGGCGCCTTTCGTGGGCGCGGGGAAGCGCCGGGGGGTCCCATTGCCCTCCCTGCCCGGGCTGCACCCTTGGCTGTCGCCGCCTCCCGAGCAGGGCTGCATCCGCGCTCCGCTCCCTCAGGGGCAGCACCGCCCCCCTTCCCTTTCCATCAGCCCCTCCGCTCCTCGCCCTCCTGCGGCCCAGGCGTCCCCGAGCCGCCCCCGCCCGCTCTCCCGGGAAATCCTCGGGCGCTGGAAATGTCCGGCCTCACCTAAGGAGGCTCGGGGCTTTGTCAGGCACAAGGGCTTGGGCATGGGGCAGCCCCTCTTCTCCGGCTCCCAGCCGGTTTATAGGGAAGCCACGGCTTCAGCGCTTTTGTCGGGCTCCTTAAATCATAGGTGCAGAGATACAGCATGCAGACATACCGCATACAAATCCAGCAGTGTGCCCCACATTGTGTCTCCACAATCGGAGAGTCGCAGGGCGAGATCAAGCCAAGGACACCCCTAAGATTTTATACCAGCTTTATCTGCTCCACGTTTCTGCCTTTAAAAGATGTCTCCATTGCAGTTGCAAGGATCTATGCCACAAACCTCTACCCATAACCATGTAACGAAGCAATTGTAGGCCCCTTATTTTTTTTTCTTCTTATATGAAAAGATCTGCAGAGGTACCAGATTGATAGATGCCAGCAAAGAGAAAAAAATGATGATGTTTCTCTGGCAGCAGTTACAAGCTTTCTCATTTGCGTGCTAACCTGTCAGAACATCTCTTTGCTGACAAGAGAAATCTTCGCTAGGAGACGGCAAAGTGTTTATTCTGAATGGCTTATTTGGTCTTTGGGTTGTAGGCTGAGACTATCAGCAAACTCTGTTATTTTGGACCTGGACATCTGTGTGCGGAGAACACAGGCCACCGACTAGCTTTAGGTTGTCAATAGTTTGAGATCATTTTTGATGGCTTGACCAACAGAAAAATTCTGTTCTTTCATCAATCCCCTGTGCCCATCAGTTCTCACGTAAAGAGGTTTTAAATGGATTCCAGTTGTGGAAACAGGATCATCCCTTTAGTTTGTCCCCTCAAATTCTTGAGGAAAAAGAATGAATGGAATGATTATCCAAAGTATGTGATCACAAGGGAGGTGTTGAAGTTCTGCATGACGTGTAAAGATATTATTACATGGGATATGGTTTTTGTCACATCTCCCACCTATTTTCTTCTGAATGACTATTTTATGACTCACTGGATGAGGAGAGCATCTTTTATTTTGTTGTTGCTACAGAGACTGTTGCTTAACTATTTTGTTGCCTAACTTTTCAGTTTGGTGAGATTAATGACTAGTTTGTTTACAGGTGTTTGCTAAAGGGATTTTTTATTGTTTGCAATTCCCCTATTGCTTTTTATAAACTAGCCTGCAGGCAAATGTTAGTTCGTGTCTGTGTGTGTGTCTGCATGTGTATTATCCTTCAAGGGCTGGATTGACACAAGAGTGCAACATTCTCAGTTTGGCACCAAAATAAGCAGCCAGATTTTTAAAAGAGTTCAACAACCTGGATGTCAAGTGCTTTTGAAATAATCTTGTTGGTGAGGGAGATATGTGTATGTACTCTCAGTGTACTATTACTGTGATTTACTTATACACAGTTGTCAGGTACATTTTATAGGCTGTAATAGTTATTATTTCCTAGTTATAGAAAGGGTACCAAACAATATTCCTTTTCACATACTAGCTTCAAAAATATGTATAGAAATAAAGTTTATGGTTTCATCTCTGTGAAACAAAAAATAGTTGTTAACTCCAAGGTAAGATTTGCAGTGCAGTTCATAGGCGTCTCATAGGGGTTTGGTAAGGCAGGAATTTTGGGTAATATTTTTCTAAGGTTAATGCAGAAAGTCAATAGCCAGCTCTCATCCACTTTAAAAGGGAACTGCATACCTAGGTGCCCTTTATACTTTAGAAACTTCCACCTATGTAATATAATTAACAGCAGCCTAGAACCTAAGAACATTTTGAACGGTTAAAAATGGCATTATATTAACAGAGTAAATGAGTTTTATATCAAACTATCTTAACCTTTAGAAACAAGTTTCTTATGAAAGTAAGCCTCAAAATCCCTGCTATATTTTTAATGTTTCTTAGAGATGATAATTTATCATATACCAGGACAACAAAGAACCTCTGTAAGAGTTTAATTGCATTACACGTCATAATAAAATGTCATTTCCTTATTACAGCCTGAGGAATGTTTGCAATATACCAGAACACCACAGTTTTCAGAACTGCAAGCCTTTCGACATTAAAATTGCATATATATTGGTTTTCCGCATACTAAAACACAATGTAAAAGTAGGAAATAACCTTTTTCTTTATACAGTTAGTTTGAGGGAGGAATATAACATTTAATAAATAGGAAAACTTCTTTCAGAGAACATTTTGATAATAGAAAAAATATTTTGCCTTTTTTAGAAAAGTATACATGGTGAAGGGCAGATAAATGCTGCTAGTTACTCAAATACCATTCAAACTGTTAAACTCAGTAGAAAGTTCTGATGCTCAAATATTATTATTTGATAATGTTATCTTTTTTGGTGCTATTTTCAATACACTAAGGAAGATAGGTAAGCTGGAAAAAATACCCACCCATCTCTGAGATAACAGAATAAAATTCACCAAAAATCTTAAACTCTTCCCCCTTCACTTGTAATAACTTTATCATATAGGAGGCATTTCATTACCCACTTGCACTATTCATCTTTTCACATGAATTACATTTTAAAGAATTTACCTTGTACAGTTTGGAATTTGTTTAACATCCTGGAAAAGATCTATGACTTGAAGATCTATGTAGAAAGCATTTTTAAGCAATCTTACGCCATTTCGATGTGGTTTCAGAAGGGTAAGAATAAGGTATAGTGCTTGGGACTGGGAAACTCAGTTATTCTTCCTGCTGTAATAGAGATTCTATTGCAAGTTTAAAGGTCTCTAGAAACTAAAAACCAGGTTCTGTTATTACATTTATGGTTTGTATAGTAGTATCAGTTATGAGTTCCAGTGATAAACTAGAACCCCATAATATAGAAGCTATACAAAATGCTTTATGCCAACTAGTCCCTTATTGCACGAGGCAGATAAGTTTCTTTGGGTGAATCTGATATCTTTTATTAGACCAACTTAAGTAGTTGGGGGGAAAAAAATTTAAGCTAGCTTTCAGGTTCAAAAACCCTTCATCAGGCTGAGGAAATTTCAGCAGTTGGTGTGTGCTCTTCCTGGATGGAATGAAAAGTAAAGAAGCCAGAGGCTGGGCTGGTATGCATACAAGACAGGCAGTCAGTGAAGATGTAGATTATCTCGCTGATATCAGTGGAGCTGCCCAATATCAGCAAAGCTATAAGGATGTGTCTGTAAGCAATTTGATGTTCTCAGCAGCACTGAAGACAAGATGAGAAAGCTCAGCAGCCCTCTGGCTGGCATAGGTTCCTTCCCCTTCTGAAGGGATGAGCCTGCTTAGCCAAAATACTGTTCACTGGCCCCTCCATTCTAAGCTGAAAGAGGTAGTTAGCTGTGTTAGTCTGAAGTCAGACAAAATCAGAGATCTAATGAAATGAGCTTGGGCTCACAAAAGTTCATAGTTTCATAGTTTCTAGGGTCGGAAGGGACCTGAGTAGATCATCTAGTCCGACCCCCTGCCATGGCAGGAAAGAGTACTGGGGTCAAACGACCCCAGCAAGATGTGCATCTAACCTCCTCTTAAACACCCCCAGGGTAGGAGCCTGCACCACTTCTCTTGGAAGCTGGTTCCAGACCCTAGCCGCCCTGACTGTGAAGTAGTGCCTCCTGATATCTAACCTAAACCTACCTTCTGCTAGCTTGTGACCGTTATTCCTGGTCACTCCTGGCGGTGCTCGGGGGAACAGGGACTCCCCCGATGCCTGCTGATCCCCCCTGACTAGTTTGTAACAGGCCACTAGATCCCCCCTCAGCCTGCCCTGCTGTCCCCTGATCATACGAGTGGCCCTCCTCTGGACCCTCTCCATGCTGTCGACATCCCTCATGCATACTTCTCTGATTTAATCACTTCATTTCTGTCTATGCCAGGAAGCAGTAGCAGGTAGCTTGCACTGCAGAGTAAAGGATCTCTTTCCATTCTTACATCCCAGTACAGCTGAACAACAAGTCATCTTATCTAATAAATGCAACTTAAAATTTCATTTATATGGACTTCTTTTTAAAAAGTCATATTACTTATTGGTTTCATAATAATCTCAAATGTGATACAAATTAATTTACCATGAAGTACAAATGTCCTGCCTATACGGCATGGATGACAGTTGCAAAGAGAAAGTTGAATTGAAATTGTCAAGGGACTTTGAGAAGGCTGCTATTTTTATATTTCCTTTATCATCAAAGGATCACTGCAGTAAAGTCACATGATCAATGACGAATCTACAACGATTATTTCAGAATAAATAAATATTTATTCAGTAATCTGTAGATCACGGGCCAGTACCATTTAGCTTCAAGAACTTCTTCAAAAGAACCATCCATCTTTTATAGAACAAATCTTTTACGGTAACTAATACACCATATACCAGGCCAAGCCATTAAGTCATATTAGAAACCAGAACAGTGCCCAAAAGTTCACACTTAATTTATCAAATCTACTTAGCCTTTCTATCAACTTACAGAGTATCTGTAAATAGACTGCAGTTTCTTTAGAACTATTTATTTTTTCAAAATTACTTGGCATATATCATTTTAGAGCTTATTACTTTATGGACGCTTCATAAATATGCTAACGTTTTTGTTCTAAGTAATTATATAACTGGTCAGATAAGTAATGTGATTTCCTATTCCCTGATTGGGTGAGGATGAAAACATTTCTACTATGAATTAAGAATTTGGCTTCTATGAATATGCTTGTAATTCTAAAATTTCCCTTTAACAAATATCTGTGCAAGTAAATGTAATTACCCAAATACTCATGAAACAGACACAAGAAATATAAAACCTAGATATATATTCATGAAGGGCAGCACTTCAGAAGAGACTGAATAGCAAGTTCCGACTTCCACAGCCAATTTTAAATCCCATTTACCAAACGACAGTGAAAGCTATATTTTTTGGAAGTGGGTAACAATGTTTCTGTGTAGCCATTGAATTGTTTGCACCAACATATTTCTATACTACATCCACCTATTCAATTACACACCTTCAGGGCTTTCTGAATACTACACAGAACACCAGTCATTATGTGAGAAGAATCATGAAGCTTGAAGACAACAAAACTTACGTGGCAGGAGTTAAAAGAAGTATTTGGAATGGGGATGGAGGTGGGATTTAGGGAAGAAGAGGGAGCTATCCAAGGTAGCTAGAAAAAAAAGCAGCAGTGGAAAAGAGAAAAGACAGAAAACAAGGGAAGAAAGGAGAATTGAGGATGTAGAGAAGGAGAATGTAGAGCAATGAGACAGAATGTCAGTGACGAGGAGAGAAGGGAAGATGGTACAAGTCATCCACCATGAGAAGTTTTGCCAGTGACTGCAATAAGTGCAGGATCAAACCCTTAGCTTGTCTAGTCCCCTTATGGGAAGCTTTACGTCACTAATGTCCTATTCTTTTTCTTTCCTTTATATCTAGGATAAAATAAATATACATAGTCTGCAGTAAGAAAAGGGACATTGGAGAAAATACAGGAATGACTAACTTTCAATTACATGGCTATAATTCCTTTTCAAGATGTTAATGATTACACAGGTCTCTGGGACATTACTTTTGTGTGTTGAGATATCACTTGTATACACCGAAAATTCCCCATTGCCCTCAAAATAGGATTAATTCATATTTCCTAGTGATAACAGTTGTCTATATTAGGTATTACTCACAGAAAACCTACGTCAGAAGAACCTTAATTGTGCAAAGCCAAGCACACATAAGTTAGGAACTGCCCGAATTAATGTTACACAAATTAGAGAGAGTATATTTGTTATACTCTTTATTGTATGTACTTGACAAACTTGTGATGAGACCTCATTGCTTACGTTTACAAAATGTTTTGAAGAAAATTTAGGGAGCTGTAAATATTATGGTAAAATATTCTGTGGGTACAAACCGACATAGCTCCATTGAAGTCATTAAAACTACTCTGACTCAAACCAATTGGCAATCATACAAAATAATATGGAACCTGACTCAAAACCTATTCAAGACAATTGAAAATTAAAAGGAACTTTGGATTGGGCTCAAATGTTATATTGCCATACATAATTTGTATACAACATAATATCTATTTTAGGAAATATGTATCCTCTGGGAGGTGCAAAACCCTTCTTTAGTGACAGAACTATTAATTTTTTGGTTGGCATTTCTGTGGTGCCAGCCAGAAAACCTGAGTGCTTCACAAACATCAATATATTTTCATCAATTTAATTTTAGGTATTATCATTCCTGTTTGCAGATGAGTAACTAAGGGACAGAAAGATTAAACTGAAATGCATCCACTAATTTTGGGATCCATGCTTAAGGAATTTAGGGCCTGATATTTTTAAATAATTCTTCTTTCATTATTATTCCCATCCTTTGCTTTAGAAGCAACAGTAAACCTGAATGAAGTGCTTCTATTCTTTCCATTCCTGTGGTTTAATATTCAGAGTTCCAGATCCTGTTCTGTCTTTGAGGCCAAGTCTATATACTACCTCTCTCTCTACCGCTAAGAAACAAGCCCTCCATACACATTCCTGTTCCACATTTGCCTGAGTCCAGCAATCGGAGAGCATCAACAGCTTAAAGGTCTTGTATGGAACTCCTGGTGCTGCATTTGGGCTGTCCTGAGTCCTGGGCCCAGCTCCCAAGGCTGTTTGTGTATTTTACTAATTAGAATGTAAGGCAGAATCTACAAACAGCCTCAGGAGCAGGAGCTGGCCAGAACCCAGCACTCCCTCCCCTCCCCAGCGTGCCTTCCTTACTGAGCTATGGAGTTAGATTCCATCCCATTAAGAAATTCCAATATGGACAGAGAGGCAGGGATTTCTTAGGGTGATGTCTTTTATTGGACCAACTGTTTAGTTGGGATAGAGTTGGAAAAGTTTTCAAAAGGATGTTTTACAGAAGAATGTTGATGTCTTGAAGAATATCTTGCATTCAAAAGCTTGTCTAACTCTATCCCAACTATATGGTTGGTCCAATAAAGGTATCAACCTAAGAAATCCTTACCTTTTGCATAATTTCTGAACCATCACAGCTACGACCTCAGTCTTACACTACCATAACATTTACAGAGAAAGAGCAGTTTCCTTCCCAAGGTAAAAAACACAAGGCAAATCTGGAGAGCTAGGCTATTACCTCAAGGGCCTGACCTATACATGTAGAAAACAACATAAAGCAGACAGACATGTTGTGTATTTAATTATTGAAGTGCCTTTGACAGCAAATTATACCCATGGCCTTGGGAAATATTCAAACCCTAACTAGGCAAGGAAATACAAAGACAGGTCACCCTGAATAAGGGATGGCTTAATCTACCATAGAGAAATATCTTTGTACTTTGGGAGCACAAAGCTGTATATAAGGAAAGCACCATTTTGTCATGAATGCACCTTACCCCTTGAGGGAAATCTCTGTATGCCATTTTGAAGCATGTGATGCCATATGTAGACCTCAGCCAAATGATCAATTCTGTTTATTTAAATGGTAATATAAGAGTCAAGTTGCAGCCATGATGGTCTAGAAATTATGGAAGGGGAATGATTTCTTAGGATGATATCTTTTGTTGGACCAACTATGTAGTTGGGATGAAGTTAGACAAGTTTTCTAAGCTTTATTTACACAAAATTTATAAAGCATTTTTGTATGTGGGCGTGGTGGATTTATGCCACTCACTGCTGTTTCATGGAATGGTTGCTTCTACTATTAAAATAATTCCTTTTCTACTCACCACACACTCCCAGACAGTAATATTTTATATTTTAAAGCGGGTGAGACTCTAGATTGCTGGGGCTTTTCCCCCAGCAACAGAAGCAGAACTATTAGCCTGGAATCTTTTCATAGATTTGGTTTAGTCTCTAAAGACACACTAAAGTCCAGTCATATTCTAAAATATGGTTATGGCATTAGAGGGATCCACATTTCAAGTGTGATTTTCCATAATGCTGAACACTTGGCCTAACTCTATTTCCTTTGAAGCAAATGGTAAAACTCTTATTTATTTCAGCAGGAGCAGGGGGGTAGGCCAATGAATGTTTTGAAAAATCCCACCCTTCTTGCGTCTCACAGACTCCCAAATCATATGTTATTTGCTCACAAGATTAAAAGCAAAATCTAGGATCTGAAAATGAACCTGAGCTCTTCTTAGCTTGTGTCATCACTAGTAGTAAAAATTCTATAGTCCAAAAATCCCTACCTACACCTGGACAGCTACATTTTCTTCACTGAGATTTGGCCCTGCAGTAGCAACTTGAAGGCTACTGAAACAGACCTGTGCCCCCTAGCCATATGAGCCCAGCTGAAGAAGTCCTGTGCATTGGCGATACATAGGGGGTGCATGCAGGTGCACGTGCACCCCCTGACAGAAGCACCACCGACGCTGCCAGTGGCATCTGCGGGCAGTTGCCGCTCCCCACCCCCCACCCATGGTGTCTGTGGGCAGTTGCCTACCACTGGTCAGTGCTCACCACCCCTTCCTCCCTGGTGCCGACACTGCTGCAGCCACCTGCAGGAGCTCCCCGCTCACTGCCACCATGCCCCTGCCACCTGCCCCCCACAGCTTCCAGGGGCACACATCATTCCTGGTGCTGTTGCACCTAGCTATAGGAATTGGGTACTGGGAGACTGGCCCTAGAAGCTGAGCTGAAGCAACCCCATGCTGCCCAATCATAGGAGGCTGCTCCAGGGACTCAGAGACCCCTGCTGCTCCTACCAAGTCCCTGTACCTGACACCTATGGCCAAACAGTGCAGGGCTGCTCTAGCTCAGCTGCTAAGGCTGGGTGGTGTAGAGCTGCTCCTACCATGTACAGCTTCTACAGCTGGATGGTAGGGGGTCTTCAGCTCAGCCCCTATGGCCAGAGGGGCAGGGCTGCATGGGATGCAGCAAAGACTTTGGTGGAGGCAGGCATCATTCTGGTGTCCCCTTTAAGTGGTGCTTGAGGCTGGTGCCCTTCTTACACCTCCTAGTTACACTACTGCATCAGACTGAATCTGAAACAAAGCCATCTGACTTTTAGTTGCATGGAGTTCGCAGAGCTAATAGGAGTTTTAAAAAAGTACAGTTTTTATTTCTGCCACTATAGTCATAGAATCATAGAAGTAGGGTCGGAAGGGACCTTGTAGATCTTCAAGTCCGATCCCCTGCCTGGGCAGGAGAAAAACTGGGCTCAAATGACTCCAGCCAGGTAGGCATCAAGCCTCCTCTTAAAGACCCCCAGGGTAGGAGCCAGCACCACTTCCCTTGGAAGTTGGTTCCAGAT
>NW_017728950.1:59126143-59127797 GCF_001723895.1 Crocodylus porosus | reverse complement strand
GAGCAGAGGAGGTATACTCCTCTTTGGAGATAGCACCCCCCTTCCACCAGTTGTATGCCGCCTTTTTGGTAAATCAGGCATTCCTGTACACCCTTGGTGAGCCAAGGAGGCTTTTTGGGCACTCCTGCCCCCCTTGCTTCTTGTTGGGATGGTCACGCCTTGGGCCCCAAGTATCGTCTCCTTAGGGAACGACCACTCATCTTGGGCACTGAGTTCCCTGCTCTCAAGAACCCCAGCGCCTCTCCCACTAATCTCAACTCATTGAAGTTGGCCCTCTTGAAGTCTAGGGTACCGCCTTGCTGCAAACCCTTGACACCCTGTACTGGATGGTGAATTCCAGCAAGTGATGATCGCTGTCACCCAGGTGGTCAAGAACCTGGAGGCCCCTTACCAGGTCGTCGCCTGTGGCCAGGACCAGGTCCAAGAGGGCATTTCCTCTAGTGGGACTGTGCACCTCCTGAATTAAGTGGAGGTCCTGTATCTCAGCCAGGAACGGTCCTGGAACGGTCCGTCGTGGCTGACTGCTTCTCCCAGCAGATGTCATGGGTGATTTAAATCACCCATGACAACTACATCCCTTGCCTTAAGTGCCTCTGCAAGCTGGCCCGAAAATTCCCGGTTCAGCTCCTCCTCTTGGTTGGGGGGTCTGTAGTAGACCCCCACCATTAGATCCCTCTCCCCATGGCCCCCTTGTATCTTGACCCAGAGCACTTCAGCTTGCCCCTCCTTTGACCCCATTCTGCTGGCAGAGGATGTGTATTGCTCCTTGACATAAAGCACCACACCCCAACCTTACCTTCCTTCTCTATCCTGCCTGTAAAGCCTATAGCCCCTACTGCTAACTGCCCAGTCATGGGATGAATCCCACCACGTTTCTGTAAGCCCTATTATGTCTGGGTCTGAACTGGCTATTCTGAAGGCGAGTTCCTTCTGTTTATTCCCCATACTACAAGCATTGGTATATAGGCATTTAAGGCCTAGCTGCGTGTGCCACCCTGATTTGGGAGACCGTCTGGACCCCTGTTTCTTACCTGGGCACTCCTTGCATTTGTCACCTGTCTTGCTCAGGTGGTGTCTCGTTGTCTTCCTGTGGCACCCTCCCCTGGTGAGGCTAGTTTAAAGCTCACTGTACGAGATCAGCCAACCTGGAAGAGAAGACACGCTTGCCTTTAGGAGAGAGGTGAAGTCCATCCCACCCCAGCAAGTCCCCTGCCTGAAAGCATGGGTCATTATCTAGGAACCCAAGGCCTGCCTGGCAGCACCAACTGCATAAGCACCGGTTGACCTTGCCAATGCAGCCCCATGTCGCCATCCCTGCCTACTCACTGGAAGAAGAGAGGAGAATACCACCTGTGCCCCCGTCTCCTTAAGCTTGTCCCCCAGAGCCTTGAAATCCTTCATAATGTGGTCAGGGTTTCATAGTTTCTAGGTCAGAAGGGACCTGAATAGATCATCTAGTCCGATCCCCTGCCATGTCAGGAAAGATTGCTGGGGTCAAACGACCCCAGCAAGGTGTTCATCTAACCTCCTCTTAAAGACCCCCAGGGTAGGGGCCAGTACTACCTCTCTTGGAAGTTGGTTCCAGACCCTAGCCGCCCTGATCGTGAAGTAGCGCCTCCTGATATCTAACCTAAATCTACCCTCTACCAGCTTG
>NW_017728950.1:59065408-59125863 GCF_001723895.1 Crocodylus porosus | reverse complement strand
CTCTCCATGTTGTCCACATCCCTCTTGAAGCGCGGCGCCCAGAACTGGATGCAGTACTCCAGCTGCGGCCTGACCAGTGCCGCATAGAGGGGGAGGATCTTGGACCTGCTCAAGATGCATCTGTGGATGCATGACAAGGTATGGTTAGCCTTCCTGACTGCTTCCCCACACTGCCAACCCATGTTCATCTTGGAGTCAATGATGACTCCAAGATCCTTTTCTGCCTCTGTACTGAAAAGAAGGGAGTTCCCCAACCTGTAGGTATGGTGCTGGTTGTTCCTCCCCAGGTGCATCACTTTGTGCTTGTCAGTGTTCTCATCTGCCCACCCTTGTAACCTGTCTAGGTCCGATTGTAGCCTATTGCTTCCTTCTAGAGTGCCCACATCCCCCCACATATTAGCGTCATCAGCAAATTTGAACAGGGTGCTTTTTACCCCCTCGTCCAAGTCGCTGATGAAGATGTTGAACAGGTTGCCCCTGGCCGTGTCATTTGTCCCCACAGGGATGACAACAATGGGGTACTGGTCTGCAGGTCGGATGTAGGCCAGGATCCTCTCTGTGATGTCCCTAACCTGAGCCCCAGGCATTAGGGCAGACCTCTCGCGTCATGGGCTCAGGCCGGCAGATGGGACCTTCCAGTCCTCGTAGGATGGAGTCTCCAATGACGAGGACCCGGCGTTTCTTCCTGCTGGTGTTCATTCTCTGCCCAGTCTTTGTTATGAGTGGAGTGGCATCGTCCCTGCTGGAGCCAATTTCTCTGTCTTTCTCCATCAAAGCTGCCAGGGTGTCAAACCTGTTCCCCAGGTGAACCTGGGGAGCTTCCACCACTCTAGGCCTAGGAGCTCTGGATTTGGACACCGTCTGCCATTCCTGCATTGGATGCGTCTCCTGTGGGGGCTGTACAGTGGGCCTGCAGAGAACAGAAATAGGCATCAGTTTCATCCTCTGCATCCCTGATCCCCCTCAGCTTGCTCACCTCAGCCTGGAGCTCCCTCACCTGCTTCTCTAGGGCCCTAAGCCACGCACAGGAGGGACAGGCAAGGGGACCACCAGGCCCCCCACAGACAGGGGGACAAAGGGCCACCGACCCCGCCAGAAGAGCCCATGGCAGGCGGCAGCACCCAGGCAGGGCCCCTGGCAGCTGCGCTCTGCGTCTGCACCATGTCTGCAGAGCTGCGCCTGCTGCTTTTGCTCACTGGAGGTGCCGCTCTGGGCAGCTACCTCACGCCCACCTTACGTGAATGCCGGCACGCCCTTACAGAGTACACCTGTTTGCACATACTGTTCACGCGTTGCCCACGCGCAGCTCGGGAGCGTGGCTCCCTGTTGGGCGAGCTAAGAGGGCTCCGGAGGGCTTCCCCTCCGGATCTGCCTCAGATGCGCTATACCCTCTGCCCCACTTACCTTAGGGGGAATCAGCTGTTGCTGCCCCCTCTGCTGTCTCCTCTGTAGCTGCTGCCTTCGCCGCCGAGGTAAGGTGGATACATGTGTGGCACACGTGCACCCTGCTCCCTCTGCTCCTGCTCCTCAACTGCTGGGGGAATTTCAAACCGCAGCTCGTTTAAAGCCCATAGTTTGAAATTCCCACGGTTGTACCCTCCGCCAATCGGGCCTTTCGGCTAGGCCGGAAGCGCGTGCTGGCAGCCCCACCCTCTCCTGCCCCTCCCTCTGGGATCCTGGGGTGGCAGGGAATACCACCCCAAGGGACTAGTTGGAGCTGCACCCCCCTGCTAGGGGGAAAGGCCCCCGGAGCTGCTCCCCAGCTTGGGGGAAAGGCCCCTGCTAGATCCCCACCTCCCCCTGCGTTCTGCCTGCCGGTGTGCAGCTCCCTGTCAGGCAAGCTAAGAGGAGTCTGGAGGGCTTCCCCTCTGGATCCGCCTCAGCTGTACCCCCTTCCCCACTTACCTTAGGGGGAAATCAGCTGTTGCTGCCCCTGCCGCTGTCTCCTCTGCAGCTGCTGCCTTCGCCGCCGAGGTAAGGTGGGTACATGTGTGGCACATGTGCACCCTGCTCCCTCTGCTCCTGCTCCCCCAACTGCTGTAAGTAAGAAGAGATGACTGAATATACACACTAAGTGTGGGAGCAGATGAGCTGAAGAATAAGGTGACATTGTATAGCTTGTTTTCTTAAAAGAACAGCCATGCTTTAAAGTTCATCCATGCTGAAAAAGAATCCATGCATAGGATAACTGGAGATACTGGACTCTCTCTGAGAGCTCACCGATGCAGTTCCCATGACAAGGATTGACATGCAGGGAGGAAAAAGCAGCAGAAGTTTAAGGCCACTGTGTCTGACAGACACCTGGTACTTCCCAACTAACGGGAATACAGCCTTCAGGACTGTAGCTCGCAGGAAGTACCACTAGGTTCTTTGGGGCAGGCAGCTTCACGTGCAAATTTGGCCTGGAATCTCCAACAGAAGCTTAGAATTTGTTGGTTTAGACTGATAAGCCATTTGATTCCAGGTAGATTTACGTAATGCAAAAAGCAAATACCCTGTTTGGAAACCATAATAAGGTTTCTTTGCCTGCAATTTCCGTTTCCTTGTTTCATAATTCACTGAGTGCTCTGTTACCCAAACTGGGGCTCTCTCTTCTCAGACTACTTCTGTGTGCTTACACAATACCTTTAAAGCTTATAAACAATAAAAAGATGAATCATTTTGGACATACATTTTGAAAGCAGAGCTATTTTTATCAAAGGGAAAAACAAGATTTGAATAAAGAAGGTGAATTCTTGTCTGTTTGTGCAACATCATTGCCTCTGCAGCAGACACCTGATTTTATTAGCTTCCTTTCTGTAAATCTGCAAGTACATCTTTCATTAATTTGGAATTTATAATGAAGGCAGACCTGACGTTCTAAGTCAAGTATGATAGTCTGGAAATTTAATAAAAGGCTTCAGTTTCTTCCTGCTGTGATCATGAGCAGCATGAATGAAACTGTATGTCACCACATGCCATGTTGTTATATTTTTAAATGGTTGTGATGCTTATCTCCTTTTCCTTCCTTATCAGTCAGTACAATTTAATCTAGTCCATTCATACGTAATAATGTAGAAAGGAAGACTGTGCAGCAAGTTGTAACAAATGGCTTCTCTAAAAAAGTCTCTAGATTTACTGTGTAAGACACAAAGTACAATGAATATTTGATGGTTTTATTTGAAACATTTCATATTAGTGTTGAGGGGCAACAAACACTCTGAGACTAGAACCTTCCCTATGCAACAAAAGCAAAGGATAATTGAAGTTAAATGCAATTCCATTTCTTTCATTCAGAAGCTCTTTTCTAAACAAAACAATATCCATTCATTCCTTTGACAGATAAAATGTTTCCCTGCCTCATTTGTGTGTATATATATATATATTTTAATGCGTAACTTTGGGCCAAGATATCTACACAACTCACACTAATGTCAGTAGTGTTTGAGCAGAGAAACTAAAAGTGCACTACAGAATTTGATAAGATTGTTTTTTAACAGAGGATGCTTTGGAAGTAATAACCCTGAAATCCATGTCCACTCCATAAAGTCCAAGTTTAAAGCCACTGAAATCAGTGGAGCATTCTTGTACTAACTCCAAAAAAAAAAAAAAGGAAACCACCTGCAAAATGTTTATCCCTGGCTATTTCCAATCACTGTCTGAAAGAAAACTTATAGGAACCCTTCTGCTATCTTCACATCCCAGAAAAATCATAAAGAAACCCTCCCCCTATTTCTCCAATAAATAGAGATAATGTTTCAATTGAGGCTAATCGCAGATAATATTTGCATTGCTAATTGACCTCATTTTTGGGAAACACTGTAGCAAGATAACTTGCACCTGAACCTTACAGCAATATCTCATCTGGTTAGAACATATATCTGAATGCCTCCAGTTCTCTTAAGTGTTTTCTAATGCTGAAGAATCCCAGGAATGTATTACTGAAAAAGTGAATTGGACTCAGACATCCCGCACACTAAGTGTTGCAAGCTCTGGAAATACCAGTTGGCTTCTCAGAACCCAGCCCCAACTCTTTTACAATATATTGCAAAACAAGCATTTCCCTTACCTTCTCACCTTCAGGAAGCCTTAACCATGTCACCGTGCTTAACCTGAACTAATTTTCCAGGTCCCCTCTCTGATTTCTCAACATTTTAATGTGTTAATTAGTTCCTTCATACATTACAATTTTTCTTCCTTCATAAATTCCCTTCAATTTTTCACTAATCTGCCCTCCAACCCTTATCTCAATTTATTATACTCAGACCTACCTCCTGTACTGCCTCTGCACTAGGTAAAAGGAGGCAGAAGAAGTATAAGGACATCCTTTTGTGTTTACTGTCCTTTCATATTGTTCCAGATAAGAGCAGGAGCTGTAGCAAGAGTGAGAATCTGGTTCATGGATTATTCCCAGTTACTAATCTCGTTCTTCCCCATCCTTGACATTGCCAACCAGCTAATTACATATGTCGTTATAGAAATGAATCTGCAGGAGGGATCTGAATGTAGATGGTGCTGTAGCTTCATAAAGAAGTTCAGAAATGCTCTTCCATGGACAAGAGCTTTATGCAAAAAGGCACTCCCTTGTCTTGGGGAGAAGCTGGCAAATGTTATTTAGAGATTGATGTCACCTGTGAAGCAGAGATGAGCAAGGCAACTTGGAAAGAAATGTCACTAAATAAACAGAAAGTGCAAACACAGTATGAGGATAAAGGGGCAGCAGATTGTAAAGGACACATGACTGGTGACAAGCAAGGAAAATTATTTTGGCTCTATTAATGCCCAGTGGGTATCAGAGACACCAGGAGTAGAAGGGGACAAAAACTAAGAAGGGAGACAACCAGAGTACAAATGAGAACTTTAGCACCAGCAGTTAAAGGAGAAGGATGAACCTTAGATCATGAAAGGAAGTGGCAGGATCTGGAACAGGTAATAATCCCAAGTTATGGGTGAGTGTGAATACTGCTGGTAGCAACAGATAAAGTGGTAGTGAAGAACATTTATGTTGGAAGCTGAGGAGCTCATTTTGTTAAATTTAAGCTGCTGGTGAAATACAGGAACTTGGAGCTGGAAGGGACTTGCTAGAGCCCAGTCCCTTGCTTCTGCAGGCAACCGCATCATATAATACCTCTAAAAAATGATCAAAACTATTTAGGTCTCTTGTTCCCACAACTCCAGTTGGAAAGCTATTCCAGAACCTTGCTCTTCTCAAAAGACAGGAACCTTCTCTTAATTTCCAGCCTAACTT
The DNA here is from genome assembly GCF_001723895.1 of Crocodylus porosus. NCBI lineage: Eukaryota > Metazoa > Chordata > Crocodylia > Crocodylidae > Crocodylus > Crocodylus porosus. The sequence goes on along the minus strand of NW_017728950.1, from coordinate 59,120,636 downwards.
TGTTTATGTCCAGTTTATACCAATTTGTTTTTATGTCAGCGATGTCTTTTTGCTTAAATAGTTATTTTTTTCTGTCTGGCATTTATCCTCTTTCTGTGTTTCTAGAAAGCTGTCATTCTTGTTTTGCTAAAGCTAACCTAGCCACGCTCTTCTGGTCTCCATTCATAAAATAGATTCTCCCTTCCCTCAATAGGTTCTATTCCTTTATAGTCCTTTTCTGCATATGTTCTAGTCTGAATTCATCTTTCTTGAATATGCATGACCACAATTGTATCTGGTATTCCAGATGAGATTTCACTAGTGCCTTGTAAAATGGCATTAATATTTCCAGTTAAGATACTGAAATATATCATGTTAGGATTGTGTTTGCCTATTTCTTTGGCTGTATCACTTTGAGGGCTTATGGACATCCTATCTTTGAATAGTACAGCCAGATCCTTTTCCCTCCTCTGTTATTTCCTATTGTTGAGCTCCCAGTTTATGGGAGCTCTTGTTATGAGTCCTTGCACTTTTTCCCAATTTTTACCCATTTGTATTCAGAGTTCAGATTCATCCTGCTCTTTTTTTATGATACCGTGATTTCCCTTGGTGTTGACTACACCTCCCAACTTGCTATCATCAGCAAATTTCATTAGCATACTCAATCTCATCCAAAGGTCAATAATAAAAATCTTAAGATTGGTCTCAACACTATTCCTTGTAGAATTTTCCTGTATAATACAAACCATTCCCCTTTATGCTCAATGTTGATATCTTTCCCCAGTTTAAATTCTTGTACTAATTGCTCTCCAGCTTCACAAATGGTTTTCTGTGCAGCACTGTATCAAATGCTTTCCTAAAGTTCAGAGGGATTAAGTCCAATGCATTTCTGTTATCCTTCTTTGAAAAAACTACATATTTTTATGATATCAAGCAGTCTGGCTTGTTTTACCTTTGGTATACCATGTGGTCTTTTATCCCATTTTCCAGTTCTCTCCATGTCATTGTTTCCTCCCTCTTTCAAAATGTGTCCTAAAGCCTGGCTGATCATTGAGGTCTGTAGTTTCCTGTATCACTTATTTTCCCTTTCTTAAATCCAAAAGATGATGTCTGAAAGACTAGATGATTCTTAAGGTTAAAGGACTGGAGGGAAGTCAGAAATGGGCAGTCAGCGATATGTTGATAGTAGATGAAGCTATGTGAATGGAAGAGATTCTAAAGAGAAAAAACATTTAGGGAGAAGGGAAGAAAGGTAGAGAGCCAGATCTATTATTTGATATTTTTACAGACCTAGTTTATTGTGTGATATTTATATAGACCTAGTAATTAGTGGACAAAAAAGGATGGGTACAAGGCATCACATTTTTAGAACATAAGTAGAAGTACTGAAACCAGTAAGTCACTAGAGAACTTACCCTGAACCAGCCATCCAAATGAACTCCCTGGAGAATGTTGGTTATACTGTTAGGAAACAAGCTGCTTCTTTTCAAGAATATTTTTTAAATTGCACTTTAAGTTTGAACATTAAATATTTATGATTTTATGGTTGCAAATCATTTACTTAATTGGCCATATGTAGTGACACTTGTTTTTGTCTCATCTTCAAGCTGTTTTTAATCCATAGAAAAAGCCAAAATGTTTGTTGTCTCTCATTAAATTCAATTTAGCTACCTCATGAATGACTTTGGCCCCAAATAGCTATTCTTTATGTGGCTAAACTGACTCATATGCAAATTAGAACTAAAAAACGAGTCTCTCATGCTAGAGAATGCACAGGTACACTTGTACAGTACTTGGTTTGTCCCCAGAGATAAAACACCACTCCATTCTTCCTTTCACCCTGACTTCACAGCTGCACAGTTTTGTCTCAGGTTTCTGAGTTAAATATTTAATTTGTATATTTATAAGTATTTGAAGCCTGTGCACATATGGAATCTGCCTATGGCACATCCAGAAGGAAGGAAAGTAACATTATAACCAAAAGAAGAGACTTTCAGAAAGTCTCAAACAATGTAATTTGTACATAAGCTTTCTGGCAGTAGCTTTATTCACCCCTAATCCTAAAGAGGGCTGTATTTTATTTTCCCCTTGTGGACAAATAAAATACCCTCCTAAAAACTATTAACCTGGGTATAGTTAAGGGTAGATGAGAAGCTAATGGGGAGTTGGCTATTAAAATTTCACATGCAGCATGAAAAAAGTTCTCTGTGAAAACAGTGATGTTGTTCCAAGCCACATTCTGCCCTACTGCTCTGCAATAGGAGAGTCAATGATTTCTTAGGATATTTTTTACTGGACCAACTATATAGTTAGGATAAGGTCAGACAAGCTTTCATATGCAAGACACTATTAGTCAGGTCTCTGATCACAAGAAGTCATCTAACTGGAGCTATATGGTTTGGATAGGTGCCCTGCCTGCAAAACCTCCAGTTCTCCTATGGGTAAAAGATGTGTCAGTAGTTGGCAACTTTTTCCCTTGGCCAGAACACTTCACCTGTTCAACCTCCACCCCACCTGTGCTTCTGGGATGATATTCAGGGAAGCAGTATGCATCTAAAGTCTTCCAAAAATGAGGGCAGCTGGTTCCTTCCTAGCTATCTGCCAGTAGATTTGTACCAAATCATTTAAAGGAACGGCCCTGAAAATGACCTGTACTTATGGCTGACCTATCAGAAGGCACAAATGGGACTCACCAGGGCTGAAGAAGTCATCCTTGCTCATTTCCCAGCAATATCCCACCAAATTTTTATTAAAAAAAATACATTAAGGATCTGACTCCTGTTCTCTCTCTTCCTCTACCAGCATCTCAATGATCAAAATCCAGCTGGTGGTGGGGCGGTGGCCTCTAGCCTCTCTACATAGGGAATTTGTGAAGGGCTAGCGTGGTTTGGCTGGAGGTTATATGTGGCTAAGAGGATATTCTCACTGTCCCTCAGAGCAGTTATCATATAAAGTATGTGGTTATCATAGAAAGTATTGGTTGTCAAGTAACATGCATAAAAGTAACATGCATAATAGTATTAAGAGGGAGAAAAATCCAAACAGACCTGAATTAAGAAGTTTACTCTAATACCCTGTTACATACCTTATGCCTTTTAGCATACCCCTGTTGCATTGCAATAATTATTGTACATTAAGAGAGAGTCAAATATTATAAACCCACTAGAAAGGCCAGAAACAAAACAAATTCTAGGAAATATTAGTAAAGGGAGAACCTGGGAAAATTGCCTGTCCATGTAGCAGTCTAAGTATGTTGAAGATCAACTGGTTTTGAACTGTATTTCAAAAGAAATCAGTTCACAGCATTTCTCAATCACTGTAGTCCCATGGATAACCCATCATAAAGATTTCATGATCCACTGACGTGATAAACTAAACAAAATTAAACTTCTGCAGTTACATGATTTTTATGTAGGATGAATATACACAAAGGTGTCAAAGCTATTTGTTACTATAGTCTTACTCCTATATTATGAAATAATAAATAAGGCCTGGAAACCATCAGATTCACTCTCACTTCCACTTTTACAGTTTCATTTCAAAGCAGAATTCTCAGGCTTTTCCCAGTTTATAATGATATCAGCCAGTACTACCAACCCTATGCTGATAGACATCAGCCTCTTACAATTTTGGTATTCTGTGAAGCCAAGCAAAAAAATATCATGGGGTATCCAGAAAGAGGAATGAACGAAACAGGAATGTATTTTCCTTCTCAGAACTAACTATTTGTCCTCTAGGAATATCCAAACAGTCTCTCATGCCACATTCCCCATGGTGCACTGTTAAAGATATGATGTCAGGAGGATGTACCAGTGTTCAGTAATAGGAGTCTTTCCAGTTTTGCTGGCATTATGCTCTCATGGAGTGAGCCCTCCTCTGCAGTGTGCAAAGTAAAACCTGATTTCCATATCTTCTACTGTGAATGAGTATACATAATGAAAAGTCCTACCTTCCATATATCATTTTTCCTTCAAGTAACCAGTTCTTTTTTCTCCTGTGTCATGTTTTCCATTAGTAAGAAATAATGAAAGTCAACCTTTCAATTGTTTAAGTGTCAATCCATTTTACTTTTGACAGAAAGCAATGAGGGTATTGCTAAACTAGCATTTACCACAAGGTAACAACACAGAGGAAATTACTTCAATCATTTCTGCCATATCACCCGTACATTGTAAGCATTCTAGGGGATTCAGTCTTCCTAAATCTAGGTCAGATTAGGGCTGAGATATTCATGGATGTACAGGAGAGACTTCAAGGAGCCTTCTTCATTCACTCATCTTGTACAGTAGTGTCCATAAAACCCCAGAGTCATGGATGAATCTCCTTCCATAACCCAGCAGGACTGGCTGTGCTAGGAAAACTGCGTACTGTCAGATCATACTTAGCTGAAGGAAAGAGGCATTGATACTGTGCTTATCTCCTTGTGGGTGGCTTGAGTCTTTCCTAGAGAACATTTCAGAAATAGCCAAGTATAGGAAAATAAAAAAAAGACATACTTCGAAAGGGTGTCAGATTGGGAACAAGAAGTGAGTGTTCCTGGTCTCAGCACAAACAAGACAACCCAGGGTATTGGTTTGCAGGTTCCTAGGACTTAGCTTACCTGGTCTCTGAGGCTCAGGCACAACACTTACACAAGGTAAGCAGCTCTTGTCTCCTTCTCAGTGAACTCTTACTTATGAATTCTGGGAAGCATCAAACTTCAGAAGACCATTCTCTTCTGCAAGTCAGCCAGCTCTGCATACCAACATTTCACAGCATTTCCTGCTCCTTCTCCCTTGGGCAGAGCTACAGGAAAAAAAATCAGTGTGTTCCCTCTTAAAGGAGCAGTACACTACCATCCTTACACCTTTCTGTAGTAGAGTGCCTTTTGCATTGACTTGGTGGATGGATCTCCCACTCCTAGAGGTCTCTCAGTAGTCTCAGGCCCTGTTACCACTCTTTCTCCCCTCTCATTCTTTTTGGCTTCATCTTCTTTCACTGCATATGTAGGGTCTCTTCATCCTCTTTCTCTCTGCCCCTTCTTCCCCAGTTCCTGCTTCCCGTTACCAACTCAAAAAAAGCTACAAATCTACTTGAGTTAGAGTATCTATTGGTAACTCCATGAAATTAGGAGTATGTATGTTCTAGCACCTCAGCTGAGTTTCTAAGATCAGTGGAGAGAGATGTAGTTTCTGGACTGCTTTCCTAAGTTGAGAGCCCTGTTCAAGTGAACTGCACCTTTGGCTCTCTGGATTAAGAACTGCTGTGAGAGAAACAGGAAGGGGGCTCCTTCTGATGAGCCACTTGCTGAATTATACACAATTGTAAGATTACATGTGCCTTAGAAAATTAAGGACTAAGGTTCACAATACTTTCTGCACCCCCACTGTTTTCCTTTGCCCAATGTCTTTGAAATTGTCTGTTAAGTAATCATTGTAGGAGATAACAAGAGCAATTTGCCTAATTATTAAAAGCATCTACACCTCATGGGAAGCCAAACTTAGTCATTTAGGCAGAAAGGAAAAGCAAGAGGAGGAGTAAAGGAAGAAGGTAAAGCGAAAAAAGAAAAGGATAAGGGGAGATGCAGATAAATAGCAGGAAACAAGGTGAAAGGTAGAAGAAGACAAACAGAAAAGGGAATGTTATTTTGCCTTTTTAAAAATCTAATTATCTAATAAAAGAAAAGGAGAGATTAGAGAAAATAGAGTAACAAGAAAAAAGGAGGTAAAAAAGTAGTAGTAAAAGTCCTGTCTACTCTAGAAAGTTCCTGCTACTGTTAAAACTGGGTCAATTCCACCATAGCAGCAACTTTTGTACAGATCAGACCCTTAACTTTTTAACTCTGTTCTCTAAGGTTGGTTGGGACCAGTCTAATTGATGTAATTTTGAAAACACTAGTGGCCCCGAGAGCCTATATAACACTGCACTGTTTCCAAGAAATAAAATTTCATAGTGAGAAAGGAGGTAGTGTCATCATGATGACTAATTAAACTGAATTTAAAAAAGAAATAACTCACGTACTTAGCAAATTGTAATATATAGGGAAATGCATGCAGTCTGCTACTACTTCCCTAATATTTTAATTAGATAAAGTATTCTCATATCCCAGTTCTAAATTCCAATATAGCATTGCCAGCTCCATCTTCAAAGACAGTCAGATTTAACTCAAAGTGGTTTGAGACACAAGTTAATAAGCAATTAATAGCTGCTTGCTAATAAGGGTGTAGGTGAATGGGTCTGGATTCAAATTAAGGTTGAGATGGTTAAATCTCCTCTATAGTCTTATCTGAGATAACAAAAGAAAACAGGGAGAGGGGGAAGAGAGAAAGAGAACATCCCTTCCATAAATAAACAAATGACATGGGGAACAGGGTCTCAGAAAGTGCCTTCCTTAAGACTTTGTAACCAACACATTTAGAAATCTAAAGGTATGCAGAGGATAACAGTAAAAGGATGAAAACATCTTAGAAGAACGAATCATTCTACCTTCTAGTAATCCTATTAAATACCTGGCAATCAAGATAAGAATACTACTCAGCTGTATAAACAGTTCATGAGTGAGTCACCACCTGGAATTTAAAGGGACATTATTTGACAATTTTCTAGTTGCCATTGTTAGAAATAACACCCAAGCTGACGATAACTGAAAGACATCAGGAGAAACAAAATATTTCCTGGGTCTTTCAGTCTGTTTGCAGGGACAGCATTTCAGCTAACAAGATTTATGAATAGTTCATTTTCCCGTTTCCTCTATCCAGCCAAGTAGACCCAATCCTGCCCAATTCCCCTTTGCAGAACTCAAATGAAATCAATGGGGCTCTGGGTGGTGCAGTGATCCACCATTCTGTTTGCAGGTACCAAGGCATATATCTGTTCCCTATTTACATGAACCTTTCATGGAGCTCCATAGGAGGAAAACCATTCAGATAATAGGGTGCTGTAGTTCTGGAATCACATATGTTTCCGAGATATTTAGGGACAGTCTAACACCCTGATGCATTCTTAAGACCCACACTTACTTTGAAACTAGACAGATTTCAAAGTGATGGTGGCTCTAAAACACCCCTTGCCTTCAATCCAGTACAGCCATTTCCCATTCTAAGTGTTTCATTTGCCCTCTTACCTAATAGCAATATAAAGTAATAGCAAAATTGAATATTTCCATTTCAGAGAGGTAGGTGGAGCCAGGGCACTTCTTCCTTTTATGGCTTATTTTGATAGTTTTCCCCACTCACAAACAGACACTTTATTCTCATATTAGGGGAACAGTAGTCAGCGGTTCTTTTCCCCATCTGCTTTCTGCAAGGCATTTTGGAAAGTTGAGCTGCATTTATCCCCTTGCAAAATGCCTGACTAGAGAAAAGTAAGTCAGAAGCACAACTACTAAACAGGAACAATTTTTCCTAAAGATTTTAATTGTTTTTAAAAGATAAGGAATTGGTCTTAATGGTGACATCCATTCAATGAGCTTTACTTAAAGTGCCCTTGCTCCTATTTTGAAACATGGGATGCTGAATACATAAGATGCTGCAGCACACTACAGCGTTCTCATTAGAACGCTCCAGCAGACTCAAACGAGACTGCTCTGACATGTTCTAATCCAAATGCTTCGGAACACGTGTATGGGTATCCCTAGTGTCTACGTGGAGCACCCAAGACTCAGGGTTTTAAGGGCTCATGTAAAAGACTCCAGGCAGCAAAGTCTTTGGTACACAAGTAGTTTTCTTCAGAAGGATGAAGGGCTGAGTAAAGATTATATGAATGTGGGCCTGTGGTTTGTAGTGCCATAAAGGATGCTAGGTAAGCCAGGGAAACAGTCTTCTGGTACAGGAACCAGGTAGATAAGGACAGAGGATATGCTGGGAAATGGTCTTTGGGCAATAAAGGACCACAACGCCTTGCAGTGCACATTTCTTTGGGCATTCTTTGCTGTTCCAAAATAGCCCACAGGTCTAATTGGGGGTATGCTGACATGAAGCAGAACGACTCTTTGGGCTACGCTGGCTTCTGGAGCAGCCCAGAACAGGGAGGACACAAATGTGGCTTAAAGGTACCTTTTGTCCTCTTCCTTGTAGCTGCACCTTTGTGTGCAATATCTTCTGGAAATAGAGCCCAGAACCTCAGCCAGTGTTTTTCAAATCTGGCACTTTGGTTGATAAGCATTCCTATTTTTTTCAAACACATTGGTTATATACAACTTGAGAGTGGCACAGTGCGAAGTACAAAACAATGTAAACAAAGGCAACCCATAAGCAACAATATTTTTTGTACTTAAACCCTTTGTATCTTAATCTAGATTGCTGGATTTTTTTTCTTCCTTATTTCTTTTTCCTTATCAATCACTGATATCTGCCATTTTGCTTCCAAGGACACTTGATAGTTTTCCAAACAAACCTTCAGAAAAATTGTGCAAGAACTCATAGAAGTTGCTGTGAATGATTTAATCTTGACACGCTTACTGATATTATGATAGACTGATATTATGGCATTTTAGTTTGGTTAAGTCCAAACCAAAATAAGGCTCCTATGTTGAAAGCATCAAATATATTTCTTTTGGTTTTAGATTAGAACCTAAGGGCATGTCCAAATGAGGGATCATGTGTGCTCTATGGCACTTCAAAGGCTTTTGAGGCACCGCAAAATGAACATGGCGCACATGAATAGGTTCTCTGCGCTGCATATTTGCAGTGTGGAGGCAAAATTAGATACCAGGAATTCCCGGTATCAAAAAATAACGGCAAAAAAAAGTGGGATGGTGCATGTGGCTGTAGCACGCATTACCTGAAACCAAAGCCTGACCAGCCAGAGCCACACTGGCTGCTGGCCAGGCTCTGCATGCCCGGATCACTACCACTGCAGCCCTAGGAGGCCCCCAAGACTCCAAGTAAGGCTGATGGGGTCAGCCCAGGTGCTGGCCCCAGCTTCCACTACCCCACCACCAGCATCTTGCTGCACGCCAGAGCAGAGACATTCCCTGGGGACAAGTGGCAGTGGCACAACTATGTGCAGCTGCAGTTGTGCTGCTGCTATTTGTCCCCAGGGAAACGCAGGTGTGCACTCATCTGGATGCACCCTTAGGCCATGTCTATATTAAATAAGTTGTTCTCTTGACTCAAGTACTGTATTTATTTTTTGTACAGCATTTTAAAGTTTTGTTTCCTAACATGAATAGACCAAAATAAAAGATTAGATACGTGTGTCTGATACATATCACATTATTTAGAAAAAATTAAACATAACTGTTTTTGTTTTATCCATTTCTTTCATTTTCATACTAGTGTTTTCTTCCTCACTTCTAATGCATTTATTACAAGTTACTGCTTAACCTTGAACACATGTTCAATTTTTATTGTGTCCTTTAGGTATTGGAGTAGGACTTCTTGTACGAGAATATGGCAAACTTTCCAGCCTGGATAAGTTCTACTTCTCATTTCCTGGAGAGGTGCTGATGCGGATGCTCAAACTCATTATTCTACCCTTAATTATATCAAGCATGATTACAGGTAGGAATGAAAATTTGCCATTTCATATATGCCTTCAAATGCAATTTGGCTTTTCTTTCTTAACTTTTTTAATAAAAATAAATGGGAGGAAAATTTTATTAAACTCTTCTATCACACTCTATACAATTTCTAGTCCAGTAAAATATTCCTATATAGAATGTAAATGGAATTGGAAGGGTTAACATACTCACCTGGAAGTTGAGCTATAATGAGAAAGATAGTTCTTCTAGAAACCATAAGAAAAAAGCTTCCCATGATCATTTGAAATGTCATTTCTCTCCCTATACACAGTAAAGGAATAAGAGCTTTTAAAATTATGGGCACACAGCTGCAAGTACTTGTTACTGGTCATAGAGTTTACTAACCTGAGGCCCCTCTATACATTATTGTTGTTGCACAATTACCTTGTTAGTTGTGCAGTACATTTAGACTGGCTACACATGCAAATTAACTATCATGCCTTCAAAAGATCCAACCAGCTATATAGTTATTGCTTGAAAATGTGTAATAACTTTATAGCTAGTTTCTATTCAGCTTTAATGTGCACATGTAGGCAGTCTGCAGCTGGGAGACCACAGCTGCTGGGATCTCCCAGCCACTGGGGAGCACAATGTGCCCCTGGAGTTGGGAAATCACAGCCAATGCAGTCAAACAGGATCAAACCCTAAAAGGTGGAATAAGCAGATGGTAAGTGTAGCAGTTGAGGTCAAAGGTCTTCCCAAGCCCACCAATTCATAGGGCTATTGTAGGTAAGGCACATCAATATCTATAATAACCAATGCACAAGAGGAATCCAGTCACTTCCCCATCCCAAATGGCCAAGTATCTCTTTACAGCAAGACAGCAATGGAGGTCTGGGTGAAACTGGCTATGTCTTGGAGCTACTGAATATGGCACAGAGATAAGAGGAAGCCAGGTGAGAAGATCTGAGATGTGGAGGTAATAACATAATTAGAGCAGGGCAACGAAGGCAACTGCACTGAGCACTGATGGAAAAAGGGGGTAAGGAGCAAAGAAAATGGCTTTTGCTGTATGTCTGTGATCTCAGTGGCAACCAGAAATCACCACTGCCTCCGTGTGTGACAGCTGCCTGGGTTCCCTACTGCACTGATACGCTAAGTCACAGAAAAGAAAGAGAGAGAGAGAGAGCAGGGAGAAGGAAGCTGCAAACAGAGAAATGGATTTTAAATCGAGGGTCTGAAAGAAGAGATGAAAATTCGACAGTACCTAGAATGCAGCATGGCATGAAGGCAGAGGAGTAACAATGACCCAGAATTTTAAGTGATGGGAAGGATGGTGGTATTTTTTATAGAGCAGGTGCTGGAGAAGGAAGGAAACATGAGCTGTATTCCTCATCATATTTAAGTAACAGGAGACCAAGGAAAAATTGTCAAGAGAAAATAAACCAATATTGCTTTTCAAACATACTTTGACTCTGCTCCATGTAGACACTAGGGGTGCCTATACACATGCTCCAAAGCATTTGTATTAGAATATGTCAGAGCAGTCTCATTTGAGTCTGCTGGAGCGTTCTAATTAGAATGCTCTAAAGTGCCGCACCGTTTTGTGTATTCTGCATCCTGCGTTTCAAAATTGGAGCATTCAATGAGCTGTTATTAAAGTGCTTCCACCACCATTTTGAAACATGGGATGCTGAATACATGAAACACTGCAGTGTTTTAATTGCAGCAGCTCCCTAGAACTGTTCTAATTAAAAATGCCCCCCTCACCCCAGAGCACGTGTATAGGCACCCTAAAATCCCAGCATGCCATTTTATAAAGTAAGGATTTGCACAGATATCTTCACCTAAAGATTCCCACAGTGTTCTGTTTCTAAGCCATTTGTCCTGTCAGCTGCCACCTTCCAAGGTTCTGCCCTTCAGTGATTCCGTATGTAAGTTGAATAAATGTCAACCAAGAGTTATATTGACTGGTATGTCTTCAGAAGTAAATTAGGTTCACAGGCTTCCAAGGATCCAAACAAACTGTGCCCAACACTTTACAGGTTGGGGAAGGGGAGGAGAGAGGAGTACATCCTTTTAGAAGCATATTGTGCTCACTTCTCAATGGTCCCATAGGCATCTGCACATTTATTAATGCACTGGAATTATGGTGCATTAAGTTTAGTACCTCTAATAACAGGTACTAAATGCGCAGTAATCAGTGCTACTATGAATTAGCAGTGCTACTGTGCATTAGCGCTTTTTAGGTGATGCTTAAAGTGCAATGGACTAATCTATTGCGCATTAGGGAATTAGCACTTTTTTTGCCAGCTGCGCTAATGCACAGTAGAATTAGTCCAGTGGGCATTAAGCGTCTTGTGTAGATTCACCCAGTAAATATCAGTCCCCTGTACTTGGAACTACTACTGTAAACTCAGTGTAGGCAGTGTAGCTTAGTATTTGTACTATATCACTGTAACCTCAGAATTTGGAATTTTTAAACTGCAAAGGCTAAATTCATATAAACAGATCTGTGTGAGTTGTTTTACAGCTGACCTTGGTAAATCTGCTTTATACTGAATACAAGAGCATACATTTCATACAGATGTATCAGTTTGTTAGCACAAAACATGGAAATACAAAGTACAGGGAAATTCAGGAGCCTTAGAATAGGATTCAAAGAAACCAGCCCAAATTTCAGAGAACGATTTAGAATGCAAAGGAGAGAGGTGTGGCCTATGTTCTGTTCTTTCAGGGAGATGGCACCTGACTGGGGATACGGAGAGGCACCTATCTCTTCTCAGGCTTGACAGCTATGGACTCTCCTGGATTCAGTCACCTAAGCACTGTCTATCAAAACCTGAAGAAGGGTTTATCCTTCTTTTTAGGAAATAGAAAGAAGCGGCAGGCAGGTGCCCCCCCTCTTGCCCAAAAGTCCCAGGCACTTATCTTGGAGAAGGGAGACCTGTGTTCTAGTTCCTGTCCCAAAGATTATTTCAGCATTTAAAATAAATTAAAATAATTTTAATAAAAATGATTAAGAGTCACCCCCTCCTCCCCCCACCGGAATAGCCTACAGTTTGGTTATTGACATATTTACATGGGAGATGAGAGATGTCAATTAAAATGCCTTTGAACAGAGGATATAATTGAACATACTTGGGTGGCACAATTATCTTCAACTCCTGCTGTCTTTTGTAGAAGAGTTATAGACATGCTATGAGCAGATCTGCCAGATCAGGCCTCACAATTGAGATAGGCAGTGCATCTTTTGCACATTCCAGTGGAGCTTAAGCATGAGTTAGGCACTTATATGCTCAGTTTTGTCAGGACAAGAATGTGTAAAAACTTGAAATGGGGCACATGGACATTAAACATCCACCCATTAGAAATGTTACCAGTAGTCTTATTTTTAAAATACAAATGCAGCAATGACATTACTTCACTTGGTAAAAAACCCACCAATTTACTAGCTTGTTTCTGAGACCAAGATTTACACACAACCTTGTCCCAGAGTGACACCCATTTCTTGTTACCATCAATGGGAGTTGGGTCAAGATCTCAATTAGAACTTCAATTATAAAAGAAAAGCACTCAAAATAGTTGCCCATTTCAGGGAAACTTGGTTTAGCTATCCTTCCTCCATGGAAACTTACCTTTGCAATCTCTAGTTTTGCCTTTGATATAAGCACAATAATTTAAGATAAAATTAATCTACTTGAAGAAATCCTGGCTCAGCTAGAAGCAATGGCAGAGCTCTCATTGACTTCTTCAATGATGCTAGGAATTTATCCAATGTATTTTCAACCACGTGAAGCCAAATCTTCCCTTTTATGTGCAAGATGGAGGGTTTGACAGATAATTTTCCTCCATTAGCCCCATTTCCCAGCCTGTAGAAGACAGATGAAAATACTTACATACCTACATGACTGAGGTGTCACGAGGATTAAATCTTAAACTCCCACTGAAGTCCTTATTAAGAGCACAACTGGGCCCTAGTAACTGGCTAATGTAAGCACTGGATATTATTACAATATTGACATTTTTTCAGTTCTTTCCAGTTCCCTTGATGAAGCTCTCAAAAATCCTATTAAAATATGAGAAGTGTGGTTATTGGGCAGTTCAGTAGTATTGTCCTGGGAATTCAGGAGATTTTGAATAGTACAGAGTTCTTTTTAATTATTTTTAGCTTACCTCAGAGACCCAGTCGTAATTGTTCTCATCTCTTCAATACATATTTAATTAGCTGGCAGATGTAAGTCTAATTTAACTTCATCCATGAGCCCACTGCTGATAGTTTGGCCCTAAATATCTAATTTCCTTACTGCTCCCAGAAAGTTCCATCCCTCAAAGTTCAACATCATCTAGGATCGGCAACACTTTGGACTTGCCTAGGGAGAGACATAAATGTCTTAATCAGCTACAGGAAAAGAGGAATATTTTACTTAGATTTGGCTAATTACAAAATCTGGTTATATATCATCCACATGTAATTATTCTTTAGTCTCAACTCCCTGCTTCAGTGACTTGTGAAACCTAAACATGCAACTCAGGGGTCACTTACAATAGTTGCCCCTAGCTCCGATATATATCCTACATTCCTTTGGAGGACTGTTGCAATACAAAAAATACTGCAAAGATGACAAAATAGAGTTTCAAAGTTGTGCAAAATTCAGAATTATTTTCCATAGAGCTGGATACTAATTCATGGGTTTCTGATGCATGCTCTGGAAATTTTGAGACTGACATATTTACATGATTGTAAAATATATTTGAAAGTTCTTTCAATACTTAGAAACTCTTAAAATTTAATTTCAATCTCTGAATGAAATTTCCAGAGGCTGTGCAGGGCATCTAGTAACATGTTTCTGTAGAAAACTCATCTAATTACTTCATCCTTTATTTTTCACAGAATCAAATCAGTAGCTGGCTGTTTCTCAGTTTAACTGTAGTGAATGACTGCAGTTTAGGTTCCAGCCAATGCACATGGACTTGCCTTCTTGTATCTCCTTCAAGTTGTAACTTCTTCCCTTTTGCCACCTGTGTTCTCCTTACATGTGCCATACAGATTACTACATCTGTCCTGTCAACATGTCCTTTGTTCAGGGGTTTGTAGTAATCTGAGACTAGCGGTTATTAATGCATAGCCTACCTTTATTATTAGCCCTTGGAGCCCTTTTGAAGATTCAAATTTGTTCAATATGCTGAGTCCAACTTCTTGTTTGTGTTGTCACTTTAGCTAACTATAGACAGTCAAATAGCCTGGGGCTGAATCGATTCAGTCCTCACAGGTTAATCTAAGATACATAGATTGAACCGATAAGAAAGTGAACAGACTTTTACTTTTAATTCCAGAAATGCAGCCACGTGCATGCCTCTCTGCTCAGCTGCAGCTTGGGCCAAGGCTAACATATCCACACTGTGAATGGGGGGTTTGTGGGGGAGGTTTAAAGCATCCTGGGATGCTGGGGGACTGAGTTAACTTGAATCTGGAGGGAGTCTGGGACAAAAGTTCAATAAACATATTTAACCTAAATCAATTAAGTCTGATACTACATCCATCTAGGTTTATATTGAACTGGTTTTGGCCATTTTGAAGTGGATTATGTGCACTGAACTTCTATTGTGTTACAGATTTGAACCAATTTATGATCATTTTTACCAGTTGTGACGCCTTCCCGGTCTGGTGCTAGTAGGGGCCTGCCCCTGTCTCTGGGCAAACCACCAGCCTTTTTCTCCTGCCATGCCTTGTTGATAAATGATTGGGATGTTAAATAGGCAGGAGACTGCCCGTCGAATGCCCCAGTTGTAACTGTCAGTGTTTACATATTCCAGCCACCCCTTAACATGTCCCATGACACATAGATGTTTCCTCCAGTGATTTGTCCTGGGTTCTTCCTTTACACAGAAAAACATACACAAATACACACTAAGCCCCTGGCTCTACATACTGGGCTCTCAGCCCCCACTGAGGCTCCCACAGTGCCCCCTCACTGGGGCTCCTCCAGGGTCCTCCAATCTATGAGGCTCAGGTGGCTGCAGCTGTGCCTGGCCCCCTCTCAGGGCCTCTGCAACCTCAGGTTTCAGAGGGAGCCTGGGTGCTGCTCCAGGTCCCTCCACTGACCTGGGCCCTGCCTCAGGACTCCCATGAGCCTGGGTTCCCCCTGTGTAGATTGAACCCACCAGGGATGTGGGGGCTGGGGTTTTGAGGCACCCCTCCTTGCCTTTCACCAGCGAGGTAACTGGCCTGGCATTTCTTGGGGGCTGTCCTGCCATGAACAGCCCCACCAGGCCACCCAGCCCCAACAGGGCACAGTTTCAAGTCATGCCCAGGACCAGTGATGCCTCCTCCTTCCCTATAGCCTCACCCTTTACCTCCACGTGTTCCAGGAGCAACTCATCCTGATGTTACCTCCTTAGGTACTCAACTCAGACTGCTGCCTTTCTGGCTTAAGTTTGAAAATGGCCACCACAATCAAGCACCTGGCAGCTGCCTCCTCCAGCCCTTAAAGTGACAGATCACCAAAGCTGCTCCGTCACACCAGTTTATGTGTAATTTCTGTCCCTAGCCTGTTTGTGGGAAACCTACTTCCACTCTGTTGCTAAATTCATTTTTTTGTGGGGTATCCTCCTGTTCTTCTTTGTAGCACATATACAATGTTTCTTCTGACTCTCCATCAGCCTGAGGCTCTTTCTAAGAGCCTCTTTTCCAAGGCCTTAGGCTCTAAGTCCTCCTCCTCCAAGGTCTTGGTGTCATTGTTTTGGGGGCGCTGTATATCTGTCACTGCAGTGTAGTTATCATTATCTATGGCTTAATTTCTACCACTGTCCTACCATATAAAAGTCTGAACTGTTGCTTTTGCTACTGCTTTGTGTGGCTAGTTGATGCCTGGAAAAGAAGGCATGCTCTACTGAATTTACTGGCCCCAGACCCCACACCTGTGGCTCCTTTGTTGTAGCGGGCTGCCCTATTATATTGGTGTACTCCTAATTGCTTCTGTGTTTTGTTCCTCTGCTGGGGTACAGCAGTCTGCAGAGGCCATCTCGATTTTCCACAGCATCAAACCTGTGCTGGGCAACAATCATAACCAGGTGGATATATTTTAAAAGTCCAGTGTTTCCTGCTTGTTTCTCTTTGTCCTTATTGTGATGCCTTCCTGTTGTTTTTCTGCTTAGGGTTGTTCAAGGAAGATGCCTCTTTGTTCAATTTCTCAAATGGCATAAATCACTTGGGCCAGGGGCAGACACTACACATAAACCAGTTTAGTCATCAGAAACTGATTTAAACCTGTAACAGAACAGACGTTCAGTGCATATAAACCAGTTTGAAAATGGCTGAAACCAGTTTGAGATAAACCTGGTTGAATGTAGTATCAGACTTAAATGACTTGGGTCAAACCAGTTTATATAATGTCTATCCAGTACCTCTTCCTGGTTTAACTTAAACCAGAGTCCCACAGCATCCCAGATGCTTTGCAAGACTCTCTGCTCCAGAGGGCTGGGCTGGCTCCTCCCCCTGCTCCCTAGCTGCAGCTCCAGCAGAGATGGCAGGCACAGCAGCGTCTGCCTGGCTTCCCCAGGACCCCTTCTCCCCTCACAGCTTCCTGCTCAAGCAGGGATTCCCCACTTCCCTCTCCTATAGCACAGAGTGTCTCCAGGGTGTGGTATGCTAGGTAATGCTGACAGATGTCTGTGTAAGGCAGACGGGACAAAGGCGTACAGGACAGTGTCTGCTTAGGGCAGGGGTCAGCAACCTATGGCACGTGTGCCCAACGTGGTACACAGCATGCTTTTTACTGGCACGCAGCTGCTTCCCACCCCAAGAGGCGGGAAAGGGCATGCCCAGAATAAACAGCATGTGGCTGCCAGGGAATAGCTTTCTGCTGCTGCCAACTCCTACATTACCTAGAGTTGCCACCAAGGGACCCAGGGTCTGAAACACACTGACCACGCCAGCCAGGTAAGAGCCCCTGACCCCAACCCTAGCTTGGCCTGCCGCGGGGTCCCGTCCCCAGCCACATCCGCACCCTGATGGCCTGGGCCCCAACCCTGTGCTGCTGGCCAGCAGGCCCCATCACTGCTGGGCCAGGACGCACTGTGGGCCCCATCCCCAGTTCGTCCTACTGGCAGCCTGGCCCCATCGCCACCACAGACTCTGTCCCCGGGCCCAGCCCCAGGCGGCCCCATCTCTACCACAAGGCCTGGCCCGTGCTGCCGGCAGCCTGGCCCCATCGCCACTGTGGGCCCTGTCCCTGGGCCCAGACATGGTGCAAGCAGCCCAGCCCCTAGCTGGCACCATTGCCACTCCAGCACTGGGCTGGAACCATCTTCAGTGTCAGGATGGGTCCTGTAGCACAGGGATGGGGCCAGATGGCCCTGATCACGTGCTGCCAGCAGGCCCGGCCCTGGCTGGCAGCATTGCTGCCATCTGCCTCAGCCAGGCCAGGGCCATTGGCAGCGCCAGGATGAGGCTGGGGCCCAGGCTTGCGAACCTGCATGGGTCCCGGCCCCATCCTGGTGCTAGCAGCGGGTCCAGCCACACGCTGCTGGCATGTGGCTGGGGCCAGGGCTGCCTGCAGCGCCAGGATGGGGCTGGGGTCAAGGCCAGGGCGATGCCCAATGGCAACACTGAGATGAGGCTGGGGCCCGGACCCATCTTGGCGCTACAGATGGCCCCAGGCACATGCTACCAGGCGCAGCCCCAGATAGAACCTTTATCGCCGGTGCTGGGCCGGGGCTGTCGACAGCACCAGCATGAGGCCGGGGCTGTGCCCACCAGCAGCGCTGGGATGAGGCCGGGGCCTGGGCCTGTGCAGGCCCCAGCCCTATCCCACAGGCCCGGCCATGTGCTGCTGGTGAGCCTGGCCCTGGCCCTGTCTGGCACCTCCACCCCCTTCCCCCCCCACCAACCCAGCACCGCTGCTGAGCTGGGGCAGTCTAGTGCTGCCAGTGGTCCTGGGCCCTGGCCCCACAGCCCCAACCTCTTGCTGCCGGTGGGCCCTGACCCCAGCCCCATGCTGCCCACAGCCCTAGCCCCAACAGGTGCAGTGCCAGCACCTGCTGTCTTCCCAGAGCCCAGGCCTGGGAGACAGCCAGGGCTAGGGCCGGGGAGGCAGCAGTTCTTTGCAGTCTCCCAGCTGCAGCTAGCCCAGGTTCGTGGTCGCTGCTGATAGCCATGGAGCCTGGGCTGCTCCTCACAGCTGGCTGGGAGGATGGAAGCCCTGCTGCAAGCAGCCTGGGCTCCGTGGCTATCAGCAGCTACCACAAACCTGTTTTTCTGGCATGCCAGCACTCTGGCAGCTTCCAAGGTAGGCATTGTGGGTTTTTCACCACTCCAGCCAAAAAACATTGCCTACCCCTGGCTTAGGGCTTTTAGAGCTAATCAACAGGTAGCTGGTAATGTCCCTCTGTTCCTTCCTTGGAAAAAGCTGTTTAAGCAGAGCTTGAACTAATGAGAGGGTCTTTTGTTTTCTGATGGGCTGATAAATGCTATCAATTCCCAGTATAACTCCCTGCTGTGCAACTCATAGAATCATAGGGTTGGAAGGGATCCTGAAGGATCACCGGTTCCAGCTGCCTGCATGAGCAGTGTGGCACTTGCCGGCCACCCTTTAGAATGATGGAACAATAAGAAGTTAATTCTCCAAAGATAGAGGGTGTAGTAAATCACTGCAGAAGCAGGATAAAAGAAAATTGGTTTATTAGTAACTTTCCCACAGGTTGTGGAGCACCCTGGCTGTTCTCACAGCTCACAGTCTCCCTTTTCTCCACCCCTGTGCAACCCACTCTCCCAACTCAGTCAGCTCCACTCCAGTCCCACTCTCTTTTCTCTTTCCTGTGGTACCAGCAGATCCTTTCTCCATGAGACCTTTTCTCAGTCAGTAAGTTTCTCCTCTCTTCCTCACCTCCTTACTTCACCGGTTGCTGTGATTACCTACACCCAGTCGGCTGGTCTTATCAGCAAGCTGCTCCAGCGCTGCAGCTGCTGCTCCTGGCTTCCCTGCTGAATCTCTCCATGCTGTGTCCCAAGGGGCAAAGGAAAACCCCTTGCTGTGGACTTAAGTAGCTGCTGGCTCCTAATCAGTTAATATTCACCCTGGGTGCAATCCCCTTTCCAACTGTGTTTACTAAGTAATTAACTTTGCCCTGTCCCTAACCTGACTCTCCCTCCCCAACCCCCCACTTGCAACTTAGTAACATCAAAGGAACAGGGCTGTCTTTGCCCTGTTACAAGCAGGAAAGACATCTGGGGTCAGGTGACCCCAGCCAGGTGACCATCCAGTCTTCTCTTGAAGACCTCTAGGGTAGATGATTGCACCACCTCTGGGGGAGCTTGTTCCATAGTCTGGACACCCTAGTTGTGAAGAAGTTTTTCGTAATGTTCAGCCTGAAACTATCTTCCAGGAGTTTGTGGTCATTGTTTCTAGTTTTCCCGCAGGGCGCCCTGGTGAACCCACCGAGTCCCTGAGGTACACCTCTGATATACTGGTAAACTGCCATCTGGTCCTCTCTCAGCCTTCTTTTATTTAGGCTGAAGAGTGTGAGATCCCTCAGCCTCTCCTTGTATGGCTTGCCATGCAAGTCCCTGATGATATGAGTGACTCTTCTCTGGACACTCTCAAGCTTTAGCATGTCCTTGTTGAAGTGCGGCACTCAGAACTAGATGCAATACTCCAGCTGCGGCCGTACCAATGTTGAGTAAAGCAAGAGAATCACTTACTTGGTTTTACTGGAGATGCATCGATTGGCCCTAGCAGCTACTGCATCACATTACCAGCTCATATTAATGCTGGGGTCTATTGTTACCCCCAGATCCCTTTCATTTGTAGTGCGGGTCAGGTTAGCAATGACCAACCTGTAGGTGTGCTGGGGGTTCTTCCTTCCCAGACGCAGCACTTTGCATTTGTCTACATTGAACCTCATCTGGTCCCATTCTGCCCAACATGCTAGCCTGTCTAGATCTGCTTGTATCTGCAGCCTATCTGTGGGTGTGTCTGCGCAACCCCGTATCTTGGTGTTATCCGCGAACTTGGCCAATGGGCTCTTCACTCCCTCATCCAGGTTGTTGATGAAGATGTTGAACAGCACTGGGCCAAGTACCAACCCCTGGGGTACACCGGTATCCACGTCTCACCAGAATAACACTGATCCATTCATTTGGACGCTCTGCATCCTACCACACAAACAATTTTGCACCCACTTGATGATCCTGCAGTTGAGCCCAATATCTTCTAGTTTTCTGATCAGTGCCTTGTGGGATACCAGGTCAAAGGCTTTCTGAAAGTCAGGGTATATGATGTCAACCGCTTTTCTTTCATCCAGGTAATGAGTCACCTGATCATAGAAAGAAATTAGGTTAGTCAGATGAGACCTGCCCATGATGAAGCTATGCTAGCTGTCATTTAGTATCATGCCTGCTCCATGCTGGCTCCCTCACTGGTCAGAAACAGTGGCAGGGGGCATCCCCTCCCTAATCAGAGCATCCTATCAGGGCCTGGCCATGCCCCACCTCAGCTCAGCATTTCGGAAGGGAAGGAAGGGCTGCTCTAGAGCCCCCCCCAGCTTCTAGCCACTGCAGGCATGTGTCTGCATTTCTTCAGTCCAGAGGGGATGTCTGAACGGTTACAAACTGGTTCAGCCTAGCCAGGTTAGACTAACCTGCAAAGATTGAATAAATGCAGGCTCAGGCTTTTTGAATGTCTGTACCTAGCCTTGAAGTCTGCTGCAGTGTACTGTCACCAGTTGTCAGAACATAAGTGTATCCGGTGTTTCAGACCTTAAACAGACCATGTGTTTTGTCTGATTCACAGTTCTTATCTGAGTGTCTTCCAGACCTTGCCTGATCATTTATTCTACTTCCAAGAAATGGGAGTAGTAATCTACTGCAGCAGACAGAGTAGTTCCTGTTGCAGAAAGTGTTTAGGTCTGTTTACTGTTGGGCTGGGATGTCACAATACCTTGTGTAGACAACTCTCACATGGTTGCAAGCTTACTCCCAATTGGGCATGTATTCCTGGCCGGTAGTTATCTCCTTAGTTCACTTTAAGTATGCCTGCATCTCTAGGTGTGAAGTGTGTATATACATCTTATTAGGTCACCTCTTATATTTTCCAGGATTACTGCCCAAACCTTTTGAAGAAAAATCCTATTTCGTACCCATAGTCATACCTCACCAGGTAGCAGAGAGTAACCTCCTGTTCCTGGCAGTCTGACTAAACCTAAAGCATGAATCTTTTTACTTCTCATCCTGTTTCATGTTCAGTTGGGTTGCCTGAAGCTTTCCATCAGTGAAAGTTATATAGCATGTTAAGAGACTGTATTTTCTTTTCGACAGAGAAATCTGATTTGTATTCTAGAAGGAATGTTCTGCTTAGTGGGTCTGCACCAGTAGTGGCTCCCCTAGCAGTACCTTATTCTCACCTTGTAGCGCTACTGTCTCAATAACATAAGTTGTAATCAGTCAGGTATATTCAGCAATGACGTCTGCATGATGCTTCCTAACGGCTTTTGATCAGCCTGAACGTCTCTCTTGTACTTGCAAGATGGAATTGTTCTGTTCTAAACAACTTAGCCAGCAGCTCCTTTTCTTTCTGAGCATTTTGCCTTTCTGTGCTTGTTAGGACTGTTCTGGGAAATACTACAGGCTGCTAATTTTATATCAGAGCTACTCCTAGGCCTTTGTCTGAGGCATCTCACTGCAGTTCTAGCTTATCTACAGGATGATAATACTTCAGGACTGTACCTCACTTTGAATGTTCCTTACACCTTTAAATGTCTGTTTTTGGGTTTCTGACCATTCCCATGCTGCAGCTTCGTGTGTGAATATCTCAAGCTGGCAAAGGCTACTGATAGATATTCACAGAATCTTGAAAAATTATTGGCCTTTTCTGTAAATCACAGGATGTTAACTTTTGTCTGGACATTTCCTTAATTAGTTCTCAGTTTCTCATGCTTGAGCTGGAATTGTCACAAGTTGCTGTCAGATGCAAGGGAAGGACCTCAGTTCTTTTCAACTTCAGCTTCTCTGCTGTTAGCCTGATATTAAGAGGCATAATTTTTGGTGCCTAGGGTGCTGTGGGGAGATGGGTAAAGGCAAGTTTACCTCCCTACCCAAGCTGTGGAGGTGGCAGCAGCATAAGCTACTGCTGCCTCAGTTCCCCCACCCCCCCAACATTGGCTGCAGCAGCAGCACAAGCCCCCAGGGGGTACCGTTTTGGCATTCCGTCCCCCCCCCCAAGTTACACTACTGCTAATATCCCACTTCTGCCATGTGTTTAGCAATTGTTACAACTTGGCAACATGGTCCTGGATGATTGCTTTCACGACATATCCTTCTAATAAGAGTGTCATCAGCTACAACCTTGCTGATTAAAAATTCCTTCAGCATCAGGTTCAGTTTATAGCGTGACATCTCTGAGGCTGGGGACAAAACTCTCTGTTTTGTACCCACTAGGAACTGCCAAAGGCATAGCAAAGCTTGTCAGGAAGCTGAGTGGTTCATCTAACCCAATATGCCAGAAATCGTTCTTGCTGTCACAAACAGTGTTTGCCCCTTGATAAGCTGAGTAACACATCCTCAATAATTGGTAGTAGGTTGTGATTCCTTGTCAGTGTATGAAGTGGTTTTCTACTAGTAACAGATACTTATTTTACTTGAAGGTTTTTCTCACTACTGTTAGGCTGATGATCCAGTTCTTTATTCAATGGTTCCACCATGTCTAATAGCACACTGTATTATAGTACTCTCACAGTCTGTATATGGGGGCTATTATAAATGCAGCAATCCCTGTAGGTGTCTATCTCCTTTAAATGTTGACTGTCAGTGTTTTAACTCTTTGACTAGACAGTTCAGCTACCCTTGCTTTTTCTCTAGAGCTAGGTTTTTCCCCCTCTCAACAATCTCTTCTGTAAATTAGAATCACAAATCCCATAAAGCTCCCATCTGTAATTAGAGGAATTTTTATAGTTTGATGTAATTGCCAGTTCTCAGCTCTGTAGTGAGTGCCTAGTTTCTCTTCTGCTTCCTAATGTTGAGATTTTTAAAAAAGTCTCTCTCACCAGTCATATCTCATTCTGTCTGGACTCACAGTATTCATTCTACACCTTCATCAGCTATTCCAGTGTTTCAGGCATAATCCTTGGCAACAGTGTCTCACTAACAGCTTGATCTTTTCCCCAGTGAAAAAGGAAACTTACCTGCATTTTAGTCCCCATAGTCAGCTCTGAACACAGACTCAGTTCTTGAGTTCCATAGCTTCTGTGCTTTTGCGAGACTTGTTATCCAGAAATCCAGCGTTCTCAGTAGTCTTATTCCTTCTGTGCAGCCTACATGCTCTTTTTCTGCATTCTTTTTTATTTGCCGATTTACACTTTCTTCCTTGCTATGGATCTTGCTAGATTGACTTCTGCTACCATGTTGGATATACCATGTGTCACATATTAACATGCACACTCCATATTTCTGAAAGTAAACTCTCTATTTAGAAAACTCGTTAGTCATGCTGCAAGTACAGTTAGCTTTGTTGCCATACACACAGAAATTGGCTTCCTAGGCTAGGTACAGAGAGTCAAAAAGCCTGAGCCTGAATTGATTCAGTCTTTGCAGGTTAATCTAAACTGCACAGATTAAACTGAAACAGAAGTGAACAGATGTTTACCTTTGATTCAGGAAATGCAGCCATATGCCTGCAGTGGCTCAGTCCCGGGGGAGGGGAGGGGAGGGGGGTGCCATAGCATTACTCTCTGGCTGTGTTCGCTTCCTCTTCCTGCTGCTCCTGAAGACTGAAGGGTTGCTCATTACTTCCTCTTCCTGCTTCCAGGTGTCTCTTGGATTTGTAGTTCACAGTTGCAGTCAGCAGCAAGTTTGAGCAGGGGAAGGGGTGTTTAACCTCCCTCCCTGGTCGCAGACCCCAGCCAGGATTTGCATTGCAAGGGGAGTCCCCCCACTTGTAGACTGAGCTGCATCCCAAGCTGGTCTTACTGCCCCAACCCCCTTGTCAGCCAGCCCTCACTGCTACAGCTAGGGAGCAGAGGGGTGGGGGCAGCCCTGCTCTCTGGAGCAGACAGCACAGCCCAGCCCAGGGCTGTAAGATGCTGGGGGACTGCAATTTTATTTGAACCAGGAAGGGGTCTGGAACAGAAGTTTCATAAACTGGTTTGACCCAAATCAGTTAAGTCCGATACTACATTTAACAAGGTTCATCTTAAATCAGTTTCAGTCAATTTGAAACTGGTTTATGTGTACTGAACTTCTGTTCTGTTACAGGTTTAAACCAGTTTCTGATCACTTAAACTGGTTTATGTGTAATTTCTGTCCCACGCTTCCCTCTGGTAACCTCTGCTTTTCCTTCCAAGTGCAATGACATTTGTATAGATCAGACCAGATTTGCTCTAACTAGCCACCAAAGGTGGGAACCATGGATCACAGAACTACCTGGAAAACATGGCTAATCCCAAATACAAAGGTTAGAAGTTGAGCCTAGAACAGGGCTCTTGCCTAGAACAAAGCTGAGACATTTGCAGCGGAAGAGAATCTTTCATAGATTATTCCTTCTTTTCCAGCAGTGGAAACTGAATATCCATATTTCTTCCTCAAATTTTTGTTTGTGAAAGAAGTTATCACAGTTCATTATATCAAAATGATGCTGAATTGCTGAAAAAGGAATGGAAGCTTAATATATTGTTTTTTAAAATACTTGCAGTTCAGCCTCCACACAGCAAGTATTTGTCCCGTTTTAATAGTTTTGTCCAATCTTTGTTCATTAGCTTGCTTCTTAGAACACTGACAAATTGCAAAAGATCTTTTTCACTCAAAAAGCAAGGTTTCTGTGATAATATCTTTTATTGGACCTTTTAGGCACATTACCCTTCTGAGGGCATTTTGTTCTGAGAACCTTGCTGAACATCTCTCCCAACATATAGTTAGTCCAATAAAAAATACTAACAAACCTACCTTTTTTTCTTGCATATTTCCTGGACCGTCGCTGTTACACCACTGCTATTCCTGTCAACTAAATTCAGATACAATCGATTGTAAGGCTTAGCCAGTTAGAAAACTAGGAATTTATTTATTGTGTCCTTATAGTTTACCCATAGACTATTTAAAAACTGAACAATGGATTCTTTTCATTTAAGGAATAAAAATGCCTATGAAATTAATTATCTACTATATATGTTGTACTTTATATTATATAACTCTTGCAGTTTTTTTCTACTGGTTGTTTCCATCCATTTGTATTATTTTTTCAGTGCAGAGGGGGATACACTTTTCCAGACTGAGGGGAAAATGTAACCCAGAAAGAAATAATTCATCCTACATTTAACTATGAACAGGCAGTTAAGGAGGCGGCTCTGACTTTTCCCTGTGACTTGTAAAATTAAAGTACTTCTGCGCTGCAAGGATTTTTTTTTTTTTTGACAGCCCCCACATAGTTAGGATGAACTATGTCAGCACAGACTAAGTTCTTCACTGGTATTTTATAGTTTGCATTCATTGAGTTCTTATTCAGTTTGCTTGCTTTGGCTTTTCCCTACTTGTGATTCAAGTCACTGCAGGAAGTGAGTGATACAAAATGTCGCTAGCTAACACATGCTCGGCAAAAGAGGTACAACTGGACCTTCCAGTGGTAGGGCAAACGTACAGGTGTTTAAAAAGAAAAAGTGGGAGTTGGGACAGACAGTATGTTTTAAGCCAAGTTACTTACCAGGATACTCAGTTTGCTTATTTGTAAAATTAGTATATTATGTACTTCACGGAACTGTTGTAAAGCTTAGTTAATTAAGGTTGCTTCACAGTTTGTGATCTTTAGATGGAAGTCATTGCACAAATGATATTATTGTTAATTACAGGTATCTGATGAAATGTCATCAAGTCATGAAGTCGCTCAGGTTTCCCATGGTCCAGTTGCATTCGCCATGGCACACTTGTAATTTTACAGTCTCAGAATAGGCTGAAAGGCATCTAAGTTCCTTAAAAACTTAGAAAAAACTCTTAAAAGATTTATAACATTATACAAACCTTCTTTATACATCATAAAGGAGCCAAAAAAGGGGGTGCGAGCCAATTTCTGGTTTTGGTAATATATTGTAATTAGATCCCATCACTTTAAATAACTTTTGTGCCCTCTAGCGACCCTCACAACCTTCTGTGTTTCAGAAGCCACAAGAACCCTGAAGATGCTTTGCATAGTGTAGTTAGTTAATAAAGTTATTTGGCCATGACTGTGCCTGGGTGATTCCTTTGTATCATGTATATTGTATAAACTGTGAGATACAGCACATTTCCATGGCAAGTCGCCTCTAAGTTGTGCTCTGAAGGATGTCAGAGGTATACACATCCTGGTGTGTGGTGTCACTGAAGCAGGAAGAACTGCAGAGTCATGGGCAATTAACAGGCAAAGCTTTGCTCCCATCCTCTTAAGCCTATTCCTTAAGATCATCAGCCAGACCTACCCCATCAATACTGGTTGCCAGCACAGACAGGCCTACATTATTTAAGGGTTTAAATTATAATAATAAAACTTTGAAGTGCACTTCTGGTTCACAGAGCATGATCATCACAAACTCTCAAGGGCAAAGAGTCTAGAGAAAATGTACTGCTGAGTTCTGCGGCACTGGTGCCTCTAGTCACTGCCCGCGCCGTATCACCAGGTATTCATTGATTGGGGCACTCTGGTCAAGTGAAAACTTGTGAGTATTCTGATACACTGCATTGACCTTCTGCATATAAAATAAGCTGAATTCTTTTCTTCATATTCCCTTATGTGTAATACCATTAATTCCCTGAGCAATTAATGTATATAATGTCTTCTTAGTGTTTTCTTTGTAGGAGTTCTAAGCTAGTAAATGTCCACCTGTTTCTTTGACTACCAGTAATTCCTGTCTAACAAAAGTACTTTCAATAGTCACACAGTTGT
This sequence comes from Crocodylus porosus, assembly GCF_001723895.1. Lineage (NCBI taxonomy): Eukaryota > Metazoa > Chordata > Crocodylia > Crocodylidae > Crocodylus > Crocodylus porosus. The sequence continues at coordinate 59,093,318 of NW_017728950.1, read as the reverse complement.
CTGTATTCACTTCATATTTCATCTGCAGTAATAAGGAGGCTAGCTGTCTAATGTACCCATTAACTAACTCTAATTGGCCCTGTGGATTCACTTAGCTTGTCTGTTTGGCAGAGTGATGTGTTACCATCCCTCCAATTTACACTTTGGACATATCCCAGTCAAGCAACATTTTACATTCAACCCATTGATTCAATATCAACAAAAAATATGATTTTTCTTAATGCCTTCCTTATGTTTGTGTCAGGTAATATAGCAGACATACTATAACACAAGGAAGTTTTGTGCCTCTTGTCAATATAATATTATAATAGATTTGGGGCTAACTACAATATGGGAATTAATAGCACAGGTAATAGCATCATCAGACATGGGCAGATCTAGGCTTTTGAAAAGGGGAGTGCAGATGATGTGGTACATTATCACATATAACACAGCACATTTTTCTCCAGTTAAAGATAAAATTGAAGCTTTACAGATATGGTAGGGGCCTAGCACTATATTATTCAGTTTAAGATCAAAGCAAAAACAAATATAACAACTATAAACAAACTCATACTATCATTTGCTAGATTATAAAGTTTTAAAAAACACAACAAAGCCAAAATAAATCATTATTTTACTTCTGTAAATAATTCATTCATACTAAATGTGAACTTATTATTCATATTTATAACTTAAGACAAAATATAGCCTTATTGAACACTTTGACATTGCATCCAACACTTCACTGTTAGTCATTTCCACACCTGAGTTAATGTTCACCTGAGTTAATATTACCACACCTGAAATCAGTTTTTTAGCTCGAGCTAAAAACAGTGTTCAGGGCTGTGAAGCAGAAGAGAGAGATTTCCAGCAATGGCTAACACATAGCAAAATTGCAAAAGAAAGGATAGTTTGAATAGCAGAACACTGAGACCATTAAAAAGGAGACAGGCTCATTAACATCTGTGGAATGAAGAAATCAGGTAGATTGTAATGAGCCATGAAGTCAATTGATCCCTCACTACTGCCTGAACAGAAACACTGCTACCCTTCCCAGACAGTTGGTTTTTACATTTGGGTGGAGCAGGAATCAAGAGGGGATCCTACTGCACTAGTGCACCCCCAACCCCTAGATCTACCTGTGTCACTAGATATCAAATATTTTGGAATATATCTGGTGGGCAGTAAAGAAAATAAATCGTATCTTGCTGTGAAGCACAGCAGGGGTCAAATGTCATGAATATAGGCCCTAATAATTGTATGCCTTGAAAAAGTTACGATTAGCCATTAACCTTTTAAGCTGATTGAAGTATGGTTTTTCCTTGTTCCTTGGAAATATAAATTTTCAAAAACATTTTTTGCTCAGGCATCAGAAGCAAACCAACACCTTTAGAAATATTTCAGGCAGAGGAAGGGGAGGAAGAAAGAAACACTCATTCACTCCACAGTTGCCTGATTTAAGTCGCTGCCAGTTTCAGACCCTATGGAAACCTGTAAAGTATCCCATGGCATGGTAGCTACCATGGGCAATGGTCTGTCTCTCTGGTCCTTTTGACCAGAAACGTCATTTTCATTTTTACTGATACAAATATTCCCATAGAAAGTCTGGCTTTGTTGAATTGATATTTTCTAACAAAAATATGTTGGAGAATTCCTCACTAGCTCTATTTGCAACTATCTTCATTTTTCTTTTTTCTTCTTATATTACATCTCATATAATGCTTGCATCATCTGTTTCATTGTTGAAATGGCACACTTGCTGGAATATTGCAGCAAATGTTTTAGTATTCAAAGGAAATGACTCCATATCCATCCACATGAAGAATGAAAGTAGGTCGCTTAATTTACATATTCCATATGTGATAGTAGTTTCTGGTTTTTTAACCCTTTAAAAAGATGTATCCAATATGTTGTATTACCATCCATAAAATGATGCAGCACTATAAGGATTCACATTTAATTGTGCTTCACTAGCTTTTAAATTAAAGAACAGTGATAATTAGAGCAAGTGCTTAATGTAATTGATATGATAACAGTTCTAGAGGCAGAAGGAGAGTGTTCAAATGATCTTTCATAATTCTTATTGCTGGGAAAGGACCTCTAGTATTGGAAAGCAATTAGTCTTAGGGCCAGATTCAGATTGGTACATTAAGGGCATGTCTACATCCAAAATTTACCAAGTTCGGCAGTAGCACACTCAACCACCCTACCGCTCCCTTACTTTGCAGGCAAATTACACCGATTCTAGTTCAGAAGATAGTCCGCATGAAGTAGCATAGCATGTTTGAGCATGCATATATTTGCGTTTGTATATTTGTATATTTGCAGTAAGACTTTGGTACCTAAATAGGGCTTAGACAGAATTTAGTTAATTAATTTACACCAAGCACTTCTGTATGCCACACAACTCCTTAAACACTTGCATTTGGTACTACAAAGATATCTTGATATGTAAAAAAACCTTTTATGCACTGTGGTCAGCCAAGCAGCAGACTCTGACCTAGTCTCTGTAGCAATCTAGAATGGAAGCGGGGCAGTACCTAAACTCCACTAAGTCCCCGAAGGGACCCAAGGTATCCTCATATCACACCTAAAAAGACACCAAGACTGAATTCAGCACAAAGTACAGTAGCCATAGCAACTTTCAAAAAGGAAAGGGAATTCAGCAAATGTAATATTTGATTATACAGTATTTGTACACCATTTTCTTGTAACTCATGCTACCGGAAGTCAGGGCATGGATGCAAATAGTCTTTTACCTAGAGGAGGGTCCCTTTACACAATTAGGCAACTACAACTATTTGAAAAGTCTATGGTCTCATTCATTTCTGCAGAGACATTTGCTGCCATATTGGATGTCATCATTAATACAGGGCACGTCTACGCAAGACACTGCGTTGCCATAGCATTGATGGACACGAACCGTGATGCCGATGCTACTGCGCAGTAGCAATGAGGTACTGCACAGTAGCTTAGGAAAAATCCTGTGTGGCATTGGGACTGTGTAGTAACACCAGTTACTGCGCAATCATTTAGTACTAAATGACTGTGCAGTAACAACTGCACAGTCCAGCACACATGTAGATGTGCCCACAGTGTTTTTTATGACTGAAAAGAGCATCATTAACTCAAACCTACTTTAGAAACAAAGACCAATTATCTATACAGAGTCAAATGCTGTGGCATATACTCATAGGAACGGGTGAATGTTTGCTAACTTTGCAAAATAACCCTAATAGCTTTTCACCTACCTCATCTACTACTGGTATTACTGGGCCAAATTTGCTTAACCAGCTCGTCCCAGGCACCTCCCCAACTCCTGACCATCACGGGGGACAAAAAGACTTCCTTGTCCTCCGTTGGAGGTAAATATCTACTTCTTAAAGAAAGGAAAGAATAGCCCAAGCCACTATTGTCTTTCCTTTAGTTCGTAGGTCTCACACTTACTGGGACCTTATAGGATGGAGGAAGATTTTCCACCAGCATCTTTGAAAAGTAATTGAAAATCCCAGCCAGAACCAAGACCATTGGTTAAGAGAGACCTGGACTGGGATGGAAAAGTTTGCTGATTCCAGGACACTTCATCTATAGCACAGAACATCATGGAATATTTTCACCTACTAAAATCATCTCATTTGTAAATTGTCCTATCTTTCCAGATAGTCTTGAAATGTCATGCCTTTTTGTATGTCATGCAACTGGGAAATTTTCAGCATCTTCTAAAAATCTGGTTTACATTAATAAGATAATGTTTGAAGGAAGTGTAAAATTAAGGAAAACAAGGCTGATCCATACTCAAGACACAGTGTGTGTGTCTACACATTCATTAATGCACCATCGTTACAGGACATTAAGTTTAGTACTTGCATAACTAAGTACTAGATCAACGCACAGTAATGGGCACTACTGCATAGTAGTGCAGGCTCATGGCTTTTTACAGACGCTAACTGCACAGTAGCCTAACGCTACTGTGCATGCACAGTAGCATATTAGCATGGATTTTTCCCAGCACAGTACTGTGCAGTGTTATTAGGCTACTGTGCAGTTAGTGTTTCGTGTAGACACACCAGCTAGGTCTAAATGTGCACATACTACTCTGCAGTAAACGTTACTGTGCAGTAAACCTTCCAGCAGCCATGCTAGGATCTCCCAGTGCTGCCTTTATGGTTGCGGAGCTGGCACTGGGAGCTCCCTGCCAGTGAGGGTTTGGGACCCTGTTCCCCAACCAGCTCCGTGCTTACAGAGCTGAGTAGGGAACAGGCTAGAGAGCCTGTTCCTCACCCCATTTTGTGATCATGGGGAACAGACTCCCCAGCCTCTGCCCTGCAGTTATGCAGCAGAGACTGGGAATTGTCCAAGTCTGAAAAGGGTGAGAACCACTGGCTTGAAGTATAAGGAGCGTTTCATTGAATGAGTTTGTATTGAAATAAGTGTGTATGAATAAAATGTATAAGCTTCCAACACACGTCAATAATGAGAATATAACTGGACATCCAACTCCTGATCAAAAATCATTAATCACAATTGAAAAAAATATCTTAGCATTTATAGTACTTTCTATTGCAAATATAGAAAATACCGATGCAACTATACCTGTCTAATACAAGAGGATTTAAAAGAGGACTGTTGTAGCGATTTGACCATAAGCTATTGAAATAAATTAGAATTTCCAGAGTAAAGCAGAACTGTCAGAAGAAAGTAAAGTAATTTCAGAAAAGCAAATTAAATCTAAAATCAGAATTGTTTGCCAGAGATGATGGAAATCAGAACTGAGACATTGTATCTTATGATTAAGTGGGCACATCTACACGAGACGTTTACTGCAGTTGCCTAATTAGCTCTGCACTAAAGTCTCAGAGTCTACACATGTGGCCCTATTAGGCCACTGTAAACTAATAACCACTGCCATAGGTTAGTACTTGTAAACATAAGTACTGTCTTGCACGGCGTTATTTAGCATGCTGCAACACATGTGCAGATGCCAGTGGGGCAGCTGGCTGGGACACAAGGATGCTTCAGTGCAGGGGCTTGTGCCCCAGCCAGGCCCTTCGCAGCACGTTGAGCCAAGTTGGACCAGCCCTTGGCTGGCAGGCTGACCTCCCAGCTCCCTGCAAGCCAGAGCTGCTCCCAGCTGGCTCAGCATATTACAGTCCTGGATGCAGTGTAAACACTGCCCCTGGGATCAATAAATTCCAGCGTGAACTGTGCCAGAGCTTATTCAGTTGCATTAATAGCATGTGTAGAGACGTCCAGTGTGTCTGCAACTTTGATTCTGCCTTTTCTTCGTGTGTGTGAGATTGCAGCTTTTCTGTAAGTGTCCTAGTGCCAAGTAACTTCATACATTTTGAGCTTATGTCCAAATCATATATAATGCACCACATTAAGACCTTTTTTCCTTCCTTCCTTTCTTTTCCTAAAACTAAACTTGATGTTTTACCAACTGTGATTCACACAAAGCATATCACATAGCAACCAATCAAATATATGATTTTTGTATACAGCACTTCAGTTACCTGTTGAAATGCATTAAATACATCCTGAAATACCTTCTCCTTTTTTTTTTTTTTTTAATACAACCATTGCAGTAGCCTAAAAAGCACTTTTAAATGGTTATGTTTACTTGAGGTGTCCCTAGCTTTGCATTTGGAGGTGACAGCTGACATGGCAACAGGTAGCAGATAGAGAGAGAGAGAGACAAATGATATGCAAAACAATGCAGTAAAGTTAGTGCAATTTGGTGCAACTTGAAACTAGATTTTTTCCCCACAGGTTAACCCCTTAATTACCATTCCAGTATGTATAATAGCTGTACATATTTCAAATATTTCCATTATTTCCATATTTCCATTCTGTCTCTTTATAGCCATGATCCTGATTTAATCTTTCTGTTACAATGGCAAATTAGATACTAAAACCATGAGGGAGGGAGAGCTTAAGGGAAGCTGCCTCCCATGGTGCCCCATTGTTTGTGTCCCCAAATATCAGTCATTTCCTCACAGCACCACAATTTGGTCTATGTCTAAAGAAGATACAGATACCGGATAGAAGTTTGCTAAATGGCTGGCAGTTGTTTGGCCAAGTAAGACTTCAAAATCTTTTCATTAATGAAATGGTCCTTTGCTTAGATTTTTTTTTTCTCAGCAAACAGCATTACATGCAAGCACAACAATCTGCTGTCTGTGCTGGGAACCAGCCAGGTGAACACTGTGAAATCAGTCTCCATGAGGAGAGAATTTATGTCTTGATCATCAAATGTAGCACTGTTGGCAAAGACTGTTAAACCATCCATCCCTTTGCTGATTCTACTTAATGATCAATTTATTGTGCAGGATAAGTGGGATGGTAGAAGAAATGGATTCTGTCAGTTTCCACTGATCTTGAATTGCCTCCTTTCAGCCTTGCTAGAAGCTTGGAGAACTGAGGAGAAATGCTGCAGATATGCACTTGGTGATGACTTTCATAATCTGTAGAGCACCAAAAAAAATTGCTGAAGTATCCAAGTGCAAGACCTATTCTTCACTGATACCACCGTAGCAGCACTAGTGTTAATACAGACATGATCTGGAGGGGCAATGGAACAAGAAGCCCCAGCAATTTAGACTCTTGCTCTCGGACAAGACTGCTCATATCACAGGTGAAGAGAATAATTAACAAGCAAAGATGCAGTCACCCCACCCCTGTAGAACTGGCAAGATGGTAAGCCTGGGAACATTCCCACTCCTTAGCCCCATCCTCTCTATGTCAGGATCATATGGGAGTTCTGAATTCACACCATTGCAGAGCATTATATGAATTTGGAATGGTAACATTATGCCATCAATCCAAAGTGAATACCAATACGTATCATATGATTCATATTACTGTACAGTACAGTGCAGTGCAATACCATATTTTGCAGAGAGCTATTAGAACTGATTTAGAGATTTGGATTATTTTTTCTAAATTGTGTTGGCACTGTTTTACCTGCACCTCTTTAGGTGCCCTAGTACAAATAAGACAGTTGTCTCAAATGGAGAGAAAAAATGTATATTACATAAATTATAAGGTCACAATGTCAAGACATTATATCTGTGGAACTTCCAGTGCTAAAGCAAGTACCAAGCCCCAAAGCTATTGTATCTCTCATTCAAAATGTCATATAAAGCTAGAAACAGAAGCTGATGGGTCATGGCATTTTAGGCCTTCAGTCTATCACTGCACCGAGGTTGCACGTTAAGAGAAAATTCCACTGTTGTGACTGGGGGGGAGGGAGGAGGCAGACTATCAACACTACATAGAACCGTGAAAATAACAAAAAAGAAATTACTGCTAGAGATGGCTAGATAGGGAGAGGCATACACTGAGGGGGGGGGGCAGAGATTAGACATTGCTTTAAAAATAAAGTTCAAACACATGACCAAAAGGGTGGCTAGTACCACATTTTCTCCCATAAAGCATGCCCCAGAATAAAATACACACCTTGTTTTTGAAAGGCAGGATGAAGAAAAAAAACCAGAGTTGTCCATGCATAAACGAAGGAAAGAGCCTACTCTTCAGCTGATTCAGCCTCTTTCCTGTTAACTATAGCTGAAACCCTACCTACTACTGAAGACTGATCTCCATGCGCCATATCTGTGATTCTAAAAAGAGTTAGAGTTTCTAGAGTTGTGATAGGAAGAGAGAGATCAGGAGGAACTAGCAGACAGCACAATTACCCTAAGAAAGCTTGATAACTGGAACATCAAGACCGTTAAAAAGGAGAGAAAAGGAGCTTCTTAATGACTCCTGGTGGAATTCTCGTGAATATTGGTTCACATTTGCTTAAATGGGTGTCCCACATAAACAAAACTGCCTCCTGGCAAGCAGGACAGGTAGGGAACCTAATTTTCCATTAGGTAGCAAGAAGATTTGACTCCAAATGTGGGGGTCATGATATACAAGAAGGGCTTCCAGAAAACAACACTACATTTGTACAAGTAAAATCAAAAGAGGTTTTGAAAGACTTCAGATATTACAGGTGATTGACATTATTGTCCAGTCTCACTGGAAATCTGGTTTAGTGTTTAACAGCAAAAAAATGAAATTGACAAGCAACTCAGAAAATCTATGCATTTTTGCTGTTACATAATTAACAGGGGTGAGCCCAAATACAAAGGCCAGAGGCTGGACACAGAACAGGAAGCCACATGACAATTGTGTTAATCTAATTCACTGTTTCCAACTCTCATGATTTTATTAGAAGCCATGCAGTATTTGCTCTTTTGTTAAAGCCCAACCTCCTGAAGTCATGTGATTAAATATAAACTGAAATTTTTGCATTAAGTACCTGGAAGAAATAACTGCCTGAAAGTCCCCAAAACCTCAAAAAACAAAACAAGCCCCCCCCACACACAATTTTTGTCAATCTCGTGATTTTTTTGAATGCTTAGTTTACAGAATTAAAATCTAGAGTTCTTCCTTCTCTTCTAGCATTTAAAGTTCCACACTCCAAATCAAATGCATTTTCCTGTTCTATTCTACTGCTCCGCTTCCTCAGGTGTATTAAGCAATGTGACTAGCAGCTGTCTTAGGATAACAGAATAACCAATCTTTCTCCAGGGGGAGAAACTTATGCAGTAGAGTGTCTTGTTTTGGTAGAGTTTGACGAACATTTGGTTTTTTGTTCGTTTGTTTGCAGTTTTTTTAGTAGTACTGTTAAATTGATGTTGTAGCTATGATGGTCCAGCAATTATGCGCAAAGCAAGGATCTGTTAGAGTGATAAGTTAAATGTATGCCATGCTTCCCTAAGTGAAACTAATACAAACAAAGGGAAAATGAAATAAAAAGAAAAGAAAAAAGAATGAAGTAGCTGGTATACATCATTCTGTGTGTATGGGAACTGTCATGGAATACTATTTGACTGCTTTGCTCCACAGGTAGAATCATAAAACCTGAGGAAGATCCTTTTACTGAAGTGCTTTTTAAAGTATGACATTCTTTTCTGGAAAATAATGGTGTAAAAAAAATACACCCTTCTTATGCAGAGTAGCTCCCTGTGTATTTAATCACATCTGTTTCATAGTTTTTAGGGCCTCGGATGTTAGTGGTAGATATGTTTGGGCTATCTTTTACTGCTGTTATATATTCTTACATACCTCACTCAACTTTTTACCAAAAAAAGGTTCTGGAAGTTAGGGTGTGTATTATGAGAGAAAATATGGTAAGAAGAGCTTCTGCCACTTACTGAGTGAAAGTGAAAGTAATGTCTGTGTGGGAAATCTACAAGGAGCAGATAAAAGGGACACAGGTCCCTAGCCGCTGCTATTAGTTACTTGCTACAAGAGCAAATCTTTTTTTCTTTGTTATACTTTTAAAAAAAAAAAAAAAAAAGACATGTCTATCTTATTCCAGGCTGCATTGTACACAATAATATATGGCAGTTCTACACATCTGCAATTGGCATGTGAGAGTGAGATGGCTTCCAGCATCACTTGCTCACCAACACAGTAGGTAGCTAAGTTAAAAATGCAGGGCCTTATTGGCCCTAAACTGAATTGCTGTAAGGGGGAACCTGATTTGGAGCTAACAGAATTAGGAATTTATGTCATACTGTAACATTTCTTCCAGGCACTGGTTAGCAGCAGCAAGGGCCAGGTTCCATTTTGGGGTCTAAATAAATTTAACTTTGGCTCAAGCCCCACTCAGACCACCTGGGAAACACTAAATAAATTACTAGGGTGCTCTACTTAAACAAAAACCCCTCATCGCAAGCAATGTAAACACAGAGAACAAATTTATTACAGAAAACAAAGGCAAAGAAAACAAAGAAAATGCTTAATGTCATTTAAAACACTACCGACTACAAGGCATAGTTCATAGATTGCACCCTCTTGGGGAGGCTTCACCCATGCCCAGGCAGTTTGGGACTTGGGGTCACCTAAAAGGTAGTTCCAGGGGCCTGCACCCTTATACCTGACCTTTAGCAATGGGCTACAGGAAGAGGCTTTACTTGAGAGTCCTTTGAACTGCTCCTCGGGTTTGCTGGGCCACAGGAAGCTGCTAAAGAGAATGGGTCCTCCTGTGTTGCAAAGGGCCCCTGGAGGGCGATCCCTGCTTAAATGTGGTGGCCTTGAGCGGTTAACTGTGGCTCCAGACAGCATGCCACATCCCTAAATTCCTAGTCCCAATCCCAGCTCTGCTGGGCAGAAACTGCAAGAAGAAAACTTCGAAGGAGAGGTCAGGCCTACCCCACTGGGTGGCCATCATAGAGGACATTCCAGTTTTCTGCTACTCTGTCCTTTATTGATACAAAACCTGACGCCTTTATGTCCTCTACTTTTGTCTTGAAGAAGAGAAAAATAGAGGACATAAAGGCATCAGGTTTCGTATCAATGGCCACCCTACCTTAAGGCCTGAACAGATAGCTGGGGTTCAACCATGCAGCTAGGCTGAAACAGAAGCCTCTGCCTGGGCTGAAACATGCCTCTGCCTGGGCCCAGGACATCTGGTTTCAGCTATAACCTACACTGAGACAATACAGTTACAAAACAGAGGGGGCCAGGCCCCTGCCAGTAACTGCCAGGACCCATTCCTGGGCAGTTTGCTTCAGAGATTAACACCCCCGTGGTGTTAACCCACTTAAGAAAAAAAAAAAAAGAAAAGGAGGAAATAGGAGTCTTAAACTCTGAAACAGACTTTCTCACCCTCTATCTGAGGCTTTCCCTTCAAATAATGTTTGCGTATCTCTCCAGCAAAGAGCGGGGGAGATCCCCAAACCCTTCTATGGGGAGCAGGTTTTCTGGCTCCCAATGCAGCTCTCAGCAGCCCCAGGACAAAGGGACCCAGAACCTCAGTGAGTAGTTCTTCTATACCTGGTGTGACATCACCCAAGCCTTGTCCAATCAGGGAGGGCCACATTTTAGTCTTTCTCCCCACCAATCTGCCCAAAGAATGCCCTGCTCCATCTGCCCAGTGAGGACAGAGGGTTTTACATATTTTGCCTGGGTACAGCTTGCCATGTGTTGAGCAATCAGAAAGCAAACTCAGAAACAAAGCTGTGTTGTTAAGGATGTCCCCCGGCCCCTTTAGGACTATGGGTAAGATTAATAATGCTCCGTAGGTCAACATAACTAATCAGTAGTGTAATTAGGGATGAGTGACCAGGGCACTAGCCCCAGGCCATCACTGCCAGCCTGCCCACTGACACTGATCAGGGCACAGAACCTGGTTGTTACACTTTGGTTATTAATAGCAATAGCATATGCAACAAGGTTTAATACTAACTACCTTGTTTTCTAAATTTTACAAATATTTCCTCTAATAACTGCATAGGCTCAAAGTTCTTGGTCTCAAGGCATTCCTCACTGGACTCAAGGCACCCCTCCATAACTTTTGTGAATTGAGTGGCACTCAGTTTAAAAAACTAATTTTGTTCCAGTGCTTACCTCTTTACATGGGATGGGCAGTAGGGATAGGGGACCATCCAGGCAGGGACAAGCCTAAGCTTGGCTTGTTCACTTACCATATCTGCTTATCTCCTTGCAGCTCATGGCACCCTACAAGGCATCTGGCAGCACCCCAGCATGCCCCAGCACCCCAGTAGAGAGTCACTGGTGTAAGCTTTAGTGGAATCTACCCATTTTTCTTTTTAAAATCACAATTTAGAATCTTGTAAGTGAATTTACTACTTGTAGGAAGCGTGAATTTGATGTCCAGATAATTACTCGCAAAACAATTTAATATTCATTATTTATCATCTATATTTCAAGTACATATCCGATAGTGACGTAAGATGCAAAAACAGACAATAGCAATGCAAGCTTCCTTCCATCTGCTCTGCATATGGTATCTAATGATAGTCCTATCTCAATGTCCATTTTGTCATTTGCTTCTCAGATGACATTGCTATTACAGGGATACACAGGGCTAATAGTGATACTGATTTGTTTTGTTTTTTCTGTACATGGAAATTGATAATACAGATATTTTTTTCCTTGAGATACAAGTGTTTTATTTAATCATCTCTATAGTTTCCTGTATGTAAGTAACCTTGATCTTCTGTATTCTCTGAGAGGTCCTACAAGTAATCAAATAGATGGGAAAATAGTAATTAAAGAATTTCCTTTTTTAACGGTTGTATATGCACAATTTGGACTACAGCTGGCAATAACCCTGTACTAGTTATTATTATTAGCTTATCTTTTAGAAAGACTTATAATTTTGTACAGGGCATTTGCCAAGATCCCTTAAGTCAGAAATCCATATTTGAGATGTATCAGATAAATTTGTCTTTAAAAATATTTGAGCTTAAATCTACTTACTCTTCAGAAGTTAAACATCCTCATTACTCTTTATTTTCATATCTAAAAGAAAATGACAAGCTTCTGAGAGTCTGATTTAATATATAAGAGGATCACAAATATATAAAAAACATATAGGTCAAGTTTTCAAATTATTTTAGTGCTTTTTTTTTTTTTAACCATTGCCCCTGGGTATTAAATTTGCTACATGTGGCCAGACCTGTAAATCTTGGAAACCATTAAATCTTCAGTGCAGATATTTTACGTAAGAAAATCTCTCCCAAAAATCTGGTTGATGTACTATCAGTGTTAAAAGTTTAGCTGCCTTCAAATATAGTTGTAGTTTGAGAATGCTCTTGGGATGCATACAACAGAAAAAGCAGCTCTTGCTTGCAGATCTAAACACAGGAGAGGGAGTTGCCCACTCACCGGCGGAAAAATGTGTACTCTAATTTTTTTTTAAAGAAAAAGAAAATAAACTTCTTTGCAACCAAAAAGTTATCCATGGATGAATCAATGCATTTGTTGTCTGAGTGTACAACCAAGCAGACTAGGACAATGCCAGAGTGTTGTGAATTACCTTCATTCTTCTCACTGAGGTTTAAATTTTGAAGCCAAATGATGGCTTTTAAAAATATATATTAAGAGGAATAATGCATCGCCTGACCAGGTGAATCAACAAAGCGCCCTAAGCTTTTTCCTAGAGAAATAAACATTTGCTAATAGAATACAGTGCCAAAAGAAAAAAGAAACTCCAGTCAATCCAGATGAGATAATGACTTACCTGGCTGAGGCAGCAAAGTACTTGCTACCTGGATGATAAAAGACCTCAAGCAAACACCTCAGCCTATTGCAGAAAGTTTTCCTGGATATTACTACCATTGTGCACTAGATGTGTAGGAAAAATTAAGAATAATTAAATATTTTCCACATATAAATAAATCACTCTATATTCATGATATGTGTATTCTCTAAAATCTGTTCATTTTTTTTCCCTAGGTGTTGCTGCTTTAGACTCCAGCGTTTCTGGGAAAATAGGTCTGCGTGCAGTTGTGTATTATTTCTGCACTACCGTCATAGCTGTAATTCTAGGTAAAACACAATACTGAAGTCTTCACAATCTTTAATACTGTTTAATTATGAGTTCACAATATCAACACCATATCAAGTTTTCAGTGTTAATAGAAATACTTGACATTCAGATAAGCACTTCAATTAATATTCAATGTCCTGAGATTCTAAAGTTGAGTAAGTGATTCATAGATTCACAGTCATTAGGGTTAGAAGGGACCTTGGAAGATCAAGTTCAGCCTCCTACCCCAGGGGCAGGAAGTCAGCTGGGGTCATAGGATCCCAGCAAGATAAACATCCAAATTTATCTTGAAGGCGTTCAAAGTAGGTGCTTGAACCACCTCTGGCGGCAGTCTATTCCAGGCCTTGGGGTCTCGGACAGTAAAGAAGTTCTTCCTTATGTCCAGCCTGAAACCAAGTGAGCCATTTTACATTAAGGGTTAATACCATTTCCTGTATACACAGCTCTGACTTGCTGCTTGAGCAGGTGTGTGGCTAGGAGCCAGGATACTGGGCTCAATCCATGTTCTGGATAGTGGGGAGCAGTGCACCCTGGAAGTCTGAAGGACCGCAAATTGCTTGTTTTATCTCCATGGAGCGGACTGAAATTACCCTAACATGAGCTAAGTAGCTTCAAGTTAGCCTTCACCAGAAGTGGTATAACCGAGATGCTCAGAAAGCATCTAACACAAGTTAATGAGCTTTTATGTGCAGGTGCTCACATTTTAAGTGTCCTTAGCATGGTATAAGTATAATGTTCACCCTAAGATCCTTTTCAGGGGTTCCTGACAAACCATTTAGTGTTGTGGGGAATCTAAGAGTCTTAGAGCCTGATTCTGCATTTGTGAAGTCAGTAGGATATTTGCCACAGGATTCCAGCTGGGCAAAATTAAGAACTATTTGCCTAGGAACAGTTGTATTATAATTCTTTATTAGCGGGGTATAATTGATTGAATAACATCCTGCCTTTTTAAAGGCCAGAAGTAAAACAAATAGAAATTCCTCAGCTCCAGTCCCAAAAGCATAATTATAAAGTAAGGCTCATTTCAGCCAACATTCCCAAATGCAAGAATATATACTGTGACACACCGCTTGAGAGAAGGAATTCCTCTCCTTCGGTTTTTTTTCACTTTCCGGCTTCGTTCTTAACTTCCTGTAGTCTATCCCTCTTTTTCTCTACTGCAGGAAATTAATTCCACACGGCCAACTCAGCCACCATAAAAATGCCTGTACACAGAATATGGGGGTGTTGGTTATATCCATGCTGGTCTAAGGACAAAGTTCTTTGAGTAAACATATCTTTTACTAGACCAACTAAATAGTTGGAAAAATTGTTCTTTGCAAGCTTTTGGGCACAAACACCCTCCTTCAGGCATAGGGAGAATCTGCTGGTGTTTTGTGGTGGCTTCTAGTCCACCCAGGAGAGCAGACAAAACACCAGGAGACTCTCCCTATGCTTGAAGAAAGGTGTTTATGCCTGAAAGCTTGCAAAGAACAATATTTCCAACTATTTAGTTGGTCTAATAAAAGATATCACATTTACCCAAAGAACCTTGTCTGCCTATGTACACAGAGTAATCATCTGTGGCCCCTCTGCTAACCCAAAGCATTGGATTAACTTCCTCTGTTAACAGCTTTTCTGAGTGGTCACTCTACCTATCACAAGACCAAATTCTGTGCCCACTGCTGAGAATACTGAATCTAGATTTAAAGGAGGATTTTTTCTGCATAAGTTAGTTATTTAAGAGCTGAAAACCTGAAGGAGTATATACACATGGGGCTACATTTACCACTGCTATAATTTCACTGATATCAAGCACTGTGGAGGCATTTTACCAATCATTTCCATAGCTGAGGACAGGGCTGTCCAACATACAGCCTGTGAGTGTTTAACACGAGGCTGCCTCTTCCACTGCCCTTTGGCAGGGGAGAACACCTGAGAGAGGGGGCTGTGTACCTCTGGTACTGCCCTCATGGTGAGGGTAGATCCCAAGGGACTGCCCCCAGCATGTGTGGCCCACAGAGACTGCATCCCCAGCCACATTGAAGTTTGATAGTCCTGGCTTAGGATAGTATATAGTTTACGTATAAACATGAGAACTTTCAGTGACTAAATGTACAGAAAGATTAAATACAGAATAAATTGTCAGTTGTCAGCTGCTTCTTGGTAATTTCTACGGTTGAGGGAGTTTACACCAGGTCAGCTCTGCCTGTATCAATAAATGTAACTAGAAAACATTGCTGGGGCGGGGAGGGGTTTGAGGAATTATGCTGATGTTTCATCCTCTCTACAATGAATTTATGTTCGTTTGTTTTGAATAAAAACAATGCAATTGCAGCAGCTTAGATTGTATTCTATAATTGCAGGAAAGCTTGATACTGATTCCTTCAAAATTAATATATATTGTGCCATTGACTTCAGTGTGAGCAAAAGTGGTCCTAAAGCAAAGCTATTTTTAGTTCATTCTGTTTCTGAAGTGTAGTCTTGTGTGAACTGAGTGCTGTAGGCTATCTTTACAAAAACAGATTCTGCTTTGTGGAGTCACAAAACAAAGCAACCAATTCCCATGTGAACACTAGTAATGTAGAACTAGGAAAAAATAGAGCAGCTCTTCAAAACATCACAGCAGAGGAAGGCAACCATTTGCAATCCCACTGAAGTAATTGTTCTTTGAGATTCATAGAGAATGACTGAGAATAGGTAATATACCCAAAAAGAATAATGTCAAATATCTGACCCTGTCAAGAGCATTAGAGAGCCATCATGGTCCCTAACATATTTAAAGAACCTTACTAATTATGGATTCCAGTTACGGGTCACTTACACCTGTTGATATTACAGTATAACTATGGACTGCATTTGGCGATAAGAATTCAGGTAAAATGGGTATGGAAAGGTTGTCTCTGATTATACTTCGGTTCTCTCTTGATTACAGGGATTGTGCTAGTTGTGACCATCAAACCTGGGGTGTCTCAGAAAGCGGATGATATTGATAGGATGGGTAGCACTCCTGAGGTCACAACAGTGGATGCCATGCTAGATCTGATTAGGTGAGCTTTTCCATTTCCATTCTGTTGCAACCACAGTTACCGAACTGTATGCACAAATGAAGATCATTTGGAAGAGTCAGGCGGTGGAGTAAACTGAACTTTTCATACAGTAGGCAAAACAGCACATAGCTTTAGATGGATCCGTACAAAATAGCGTGTAAAGTGCCCTTCTTTATACACGAGATGCCAGCCTGGGTTGCTGATGCATTTCACATAGTAACTTACCTATGGATCTAAGGTCAACATTTCCTGTCCCAGTTTATTTCTGCTGCCCCTAACAGAAACAGAACTTTACATTTACTGCCTTAGCATAAGAAAAACTTCCAGAGAAAAGATATTAGTGGGATGGTTTCAGGAAGGTACTCAGCACTGTTGTTTCTTAGGGTATAGAAAATTGCAGAAGGGTGCAGTGATGTTATGATGCCTCTTCTCAGTGGCTAAGTGCCTCTTTTCTCAAGAGAAGAATCTCTTGATACTCTCTGCTTGGGAATCTCTTCTCAGTAAAGAAAGGCAGGCAACAAATGCATTCCATGTAAATTTCCTTGGCTTACCTACTCTACAGATTCACTGTGCTGTCAGTTTTCCAGGCAGGCTTGTTACCTTCTCTTCCTGATGATGGTCTTGTAATAGGATAGATAAATGAAGTGGTTAGAAAAAAATTGGCCTGATGAAATATGTACAAAAACTGAGCAACTGGGTCCCCAGTAAATCACAGCTGGCATCAGCTAAATAAAATTTAACTTGTTAGGAGAAGCACAAACTTCTGACAAATGGATTTCATTTCCAGTAATGGCTTAGTAGTTACAAAAAAAGGTGTCTATGGATTTTTCCTTCCAATTATAGTTTGTCTCTGTCTGCCATCACTTTGATCTGTAGGTGTTTAGGTTTTTTGTTTTTTTTTTATAATTTCTGTACAGGTTTCCCTCGATTTATGTGGGGTCGATTTATGCAAATTCACTCTTACGCAATGACCCTTTTGTACCCAAAATTCGTTATGTGCGAGGTAAATTCGCATATATGCGATCAGCATTGATCTGGAGAAAGCCGCATAAATCAAATTTATATAAAAAGAACTTAATTTATACAGTAACGTAAGAAATAGGGATAGGTTCTGTTGTTGGCTACTCCTGGGGTCGGCTGGGTTGGGTGTGGACAAGTGGAGCCCCGGGCAGTGCAGCACTCACCCCAGCCCTGGCTGCAGCAGCCCCAGGAGCTGCCGGCACCAACTGATGGCAGCCACTGGGCTGCACCATGCCCCGAACCCTCCGGGGCTCTGCCTGTCCCCACTTACACCAGCTCCTGCTGCAGCTGTCTCGGGAGGGGCCAGTGCCAGCTCCCTGTAGCTTCTGGGCTGCACTGTGCCCTGGTGCAGGCAGCTGGCACTGGCAGCTCCCGGGACCGCTGCACCTGGGGCTGGGGTGGAGACAGGCAGAGCACTGGGAAGAGCCTGGAGCTCCTGAGCCTGCAGCGGCTGCCAGCCCCAGCCTGCTCTCGTCCAGCTGCGGGCGGCTGCCCACACCTGCTGCAGCCCTGGGAGTGGCGGACGCTGCCTGCTTGTAGCTGCTGGGGTCTACCGCACTGGGGGGTTCGAGGAACAGTGCCCTGGGGGAAACAGAGCCCTGGGGGGTTTGGGGCATGGCGCAGCCCAGCAGCTGCAAGCAAGTGACACCTACCTCTCCCAGGGCTGCACCAGGGACGGGCAGCCACCTGCAGCCAGACCAGAGCAGGCTGGGGCTGGCAGCCGCTGCAGGCTCAGGGGCTCCAGACTGTTTCTGGTGCTCTGCCTGTCTACACACCTGACCCACCTGCAGCAGCCCTGGGAGCTCCCTGCGCCAGGGCACAGTGCAGCCCAGCGGCCTTGGCCGCTCCCAGGACAGCTTCAGCAGGAGCTGGGATAAGTAGGGACAGGCAGAGCCCTGGGGGTTTGGGGCACAGTGCAGCCCAGTGGCTGCAGTCAGCTGGTGCCAGCAGCTCCCAGGGCCACTGCTGCCTGGCCTAAGGTGAGGACCATGCCCCGCACCGCCTGGGGCTCTGCTTGTCTGCACTCAACTCAGCTGACCCCAGGAGCAGCCAACAGGGGAACCTATCCCTATTTCTTACATTATAAAGTAGGTTCATTTTATGCAAATTCAATTTATGTGGTGTTCTTATGGCTGGTGAGAATAATTCAGCCCCCACAAAACTGTATTTTTTAAGCAAACACCTATAGGTATTGTATTCACAATATATCTGTTTTCAAGTCCCACAGCTCAAAATAAGACCTTTTGCCACATCCTGACACTGATCCGTCTATACTGATTATCTGAGCTTGTCTATATCTCTGCTGCAGCAGGTCCCAGCAGCATGAGGCCTGTGCATACCATGGCCATCCGAGTCCCACCATAGATCGAGGACTTGAGTCTGGGTGCAGAGAGATAAGCTTAGAGTTGCTCCACCTGCAAACTTCCCAATTTAGAGCACACCTGCAGATTCAATGGGCAAGGCATGCTGGAAGTCCCTGGTCCCAGAACCTACTGTTACAGCATTATAGATAAGTGTTTCCCACCCCATAGGTTGGCATTCCCAGTCTCTGTTGCCTTCTTACTAGGCAAACCAGCCACAAGCAGCAGATGGCGTGCTGTAGCAGTATACTTGCAGCAGAAGTCATTGGCAGGGCTCCATGCAGTCAGCAGCAGCAGAGTACTTAATTAAGCCTGTTGTTGACCATTTCTCCAGACACACAGCACGTACAGTGCTGATTTGTAGCTCAAGCACAAGAGGATGATTTGGAGATAGAAAAGCAGTAATTAAATTATATTTATTTTAGAGAATTTTTCCCTGTTAATCACAGTCTTCTGGGTGCCTTTCTTGCCAACCAGCTTACAGTTGTGACCTAGAAGTTACAATGGTAGCCTTAAATTCTTTTGCAAGAAATTGTATTTACTTTTGTACAGGTTCACCTTATCCAGTGTTGAGACTCAAATTCTGATGTCTTTGTATGAATGGAGTAAAAACTGAACTTGTGCAGACTCCACTTTACTTCAAAGGAATTTTGCCCAAGTAAGGACTAAGAACTTGGAAAATAAAGAAAGGATTTTAATAAAGATTTGAAAGTGTTATAAGCTTTCAGACTTCAGGGCAAAACCAACTTCTGAATAACAGGAGTAGTATACACCTTCCTGTTGTGCTGATTATTCCATAATCACAGACTACAAGATTTCTCAGTCTCATTTGAAACATATAGTGCTGGTCACTCGCAGAGAGGGGCAACTAATCTATACCAACCACTAGAGCCAGCAAGGTGATTTTTTTTATTTTTTCACTCTATGAAAAAGGCTCTTGTGCAGCAATATGCAGGAATTTTCCATCAGCCAAGATTAATTTTTGAATGCACACACAAACCCACACACAGCACAATGCGAATAAAAAACATCATTCCTCTTCTGGTACACTTTTACCTGATGCATAATGAACCATATAAAAATGAGTTTAAAATGTTCCTCATACACTTAATGGACACAGCAAACCATAGTGGAAATATTCTGGACTTGCTAGCTGAATAATTTAAATGACAAATCCTGAAAAATGACTATGAGAATTCCACAGTAGAAAAATAGTCATCTTCACATTTAGAAGGCTTGAACTTTTTTCTCTGCCTCAGGTTCAAACCTGACAGTGATAAATTTGCTACTCTTGTGTGTGGATAGATGATTTGTAGACAAGAACACATCATCGCCCCCTTCTGTGTATACAGTAATTGGTTACCTTATTTTAATTTGTAAAATGGATTGTCCTCAGTAGATCATAATATTGCAATGTCTTTAATTACTTTAACAGGAATATGTTCCCAGAAAACCTTGTCCAGGCTTGTTTTCAACAGGTAAGAAGAAACATTCATTTTTGTTGTGGTAGCTTTTATTGCCACCTACTCCATTCTTCAAACTGTGTGAAGTTTCCCATAAGACAAAATGTGGTAAGAATTAGTTATGAAAAATCCAGGTGGCTCTTGCACAGCAAAGAGACCAGAGCTACACTAGAAAGCTTGTAGAATGTTTGGAGAAAAGGTATTTCCCAGTTCTTGAGATTTTTCTGAGAAAATCTTTAAATCTTCCCTTTGTCTAATGAAATCTGTACCTACCTTCCCTCATCATTATGTCTTTCAATTCTGCTGCACATTGCTGAAACTGATTGGCATCTGGTTGTATTCTTCTTAAGGTAAACAAGAGATTTTAGTAGAAAAAGCTCTTGAGAAAAAACAAGAAATGTAGGAGTTAAGGTTTATTGTGTCTTCAGAGACTAGAAGAACGTACCACCCACCTGTCTTACTCTTGATTCTTTCACATTTCAAGTTGTGAAAAATGCAGAGATATATTTGTTATACCTTATGATATTGTTTGCTTCCTTTTTATTTCCTTCCCAGAGTTACTGTATGGCTCTGAAGTTCCTATGCAATAGAGCTAACCCATTTCCAAAAAAAGATGTTAACTGTTTTTTGGCCAAAATTCAGTGCATATGCAGTATGTGTAGTTTACCAACATCTATAAACCTGTACTTTGCACTAGGCACACAGTCCAGTATGTAGCTTCTCTGCAGTTACACAGGTTATAGCCATCTTAATTACACTTTGACTCTTGGCGGGGCCTTGGCGGTTAACCAGTTCATTGATTAACAAGTCTACCTAAGTGACCCCCCCCCCATTATGATAAGAGACCTTAGTCTCTTATGTGGGGGCTCAGCCCCCTTAGCTCCCCCATAATTCAGACCCTGATCTTATCATTACCTATGTGGCAGCAGTAGCTCTGGAGTTTATATTGCAGCCTAAAAGATGCTGCCTCACCCACATGCATGAGTCCTCTCCAGCAATAAAAGGAGGAACAGCCAGTGAAACTTCATAAGGACATTGGCCCCATTACTTCTACCAACCTCTCAAACAATGACTGTCAGAAATCCTGCTTTGGATCCTGCTGAATTTGGAAGTCCCCTCTGCTAGTCGCACCCATTCGGCTCCATCCCCCATGGAACTACAGACATTGCATGCAGTAACCAGAAACCTTCAGAGCAGCCTTTCCACCTTCCTACACGGACATGAGTATGTTTATTTAGAGTGCTTGACATAAAGAAAAACCAGCGACTCAAATTCATTTGAAAACTCTACATATGTACGTTATTTCTGGCTAAAAATCTTACAAATGCCTGAACTGTGCATCTTTTCCTGTTTCTGCCATTTTTCATTTCTCACTTGCTTATTATTTCCAAATAACATGTATCATTTCCTACCCCTTCTCCCTAATATTTTAGTATAAAACCAAACGTGAAGAAGTAAAACTTACAAACGAATTGGAAAAAAATGGCTCCATGGTTACAGAAGAACCTTTTACAGTTGTCATGACAACAGAGGCTTCCAAGGTGTGGTTTTTATTTTTTTATTTTTTTTAAAATACAGATATTAGAACTGGAGAGAGACTGTAAACAAAAATGCGTGTTCAAAATATTAGTAAATGATTAAACTGATAATAAGTGGCTAATAGAGGAAGCAAACTGATAAATTTTTATCCAAGTTACAAAGCTTTTTAAGTTAGAAAAAATGAAGAAGGACTGCTAGAAACACTAGCTAAATATAAGAAACCTGGAGGATTTAGTAGGAAAATAACAGGACAAATAAAAGATAGCATGCAAATAACCCAAAGTTCCCATACGTGCTGGTGAACTGTAAACATGCTGAATGGCTTAAGGAAATAGAGTTGTTATAGGAAGGTTGTCTGAATATGCATATCCCATGTGCAGAAGAGGTTAAAAAAAAACAAGATACTAGTAGGTATTACAAAAATAAAGGTGTAGAAAATGGTATGAAAATTTGACAGCATGTTAGCTGATAGCATGTATTAAATGTTGACTGCTGCTCCTCAAGATAAAATAAAGACTGAAAAAGTAAAATAGATGTTTAACCAGTCTGAGTAGAATTATGGAAAGACTTGCATTGGATGACAGCTTGCAAAGACTGAGATTAGCTTAGAGGGGAGAAGAGTAAGAAGGGATTTAATAGATGGACACAAATTATGAACAATGCAGTATAATGAATATTGATTTTACATTTGTTTTTAATATTGCCTCATAATATAAGAGTAAGGGGACATTAGCCTAAATGAAAGGACGGTAACTCAAACTTGAAACTGAAGGTAGTAGAGAATCTCCACTGCCCCATAAATATTATATTTAATGTTTCCCCTCATACATCTATACTGCACCTGAGATCTAGAGAAAGTTGAACCAAAGCAGTTTAAGTCTTTCACAGAAAAATTGTGTACCAGGTTCTGCCATCAAGTACATAGCTCTACTGACTTCAGTTGAATTAGGTATATGTAACTGAGAGCTAAATTGAATGTCCTGAACCTGATTACCTGCTATATTAGGTCTCTTTATGGCAATCTAGCAACAAGAATCTAAGCAAAGGACCTTCATGGCTGGCATTGAGCTGGTTTAAGGATTTTGTCCTTGCTCTCATTCCCCATTGTGCATCACAGGCATGTTGGAGGTGTAGCTAGAGTCAATACACTATATTCTGTGATTCACAAGGCACTAAAGCCCCCTTATACATGTAACAGGTATTGTGCAATTAACTGGTTAATTGTACAGTTATCTTTCAACCAGATATGCACATAAAGTGCTTATCACACAATAGAAAGCTCCACCAGCTGTAAAGTTAAACCTCAAAAATATGTACTAACTGTATAGCTTGTTGTTATCAAGCTTTAATTTGCATATGTAGTAGGCTCTTCCCCACAACTGCTGGAGACTCTCAGCCCCAGAGTCCCACAGCTGCTAATGGTGGGTCCCCACAGAGTGCCACCTGGCAAACCCCTGGGGCAGGAGGATTGGTGTTGCAGCGATCTCCCAGTCCCAGGGGTGTGTGAAACCCCCAGAGTGGGGAAACTGCCAGTGGCAATCCTCCTGTCCCAGGGGTTTCATGCACTGCAGCTGTGAGCCCCTCACCTGGCATTCCCAGGCATAGGAGCTTGCTTCTTGTTGGTGCATGGGGAGCCCAGGATTGGGATGAAATCTAATGCATGATCCCACAGTCGCACCTCCTGCACAGGTAAAGGAGGCCTAAGAAGCAGATCATGCATTAGAACAACCTTGAGACCACTGTCACCTAGAGCAAGGCTTAGGAGCTCAAGAGCTTTAAAAAACAAGGCTCAGAAAGGCATTTTAAAGTGACATTAAACCTTCCAGTTCCAGCTGCAAATATGAGAACCGAATGACTGAGAAGGTGACTCTTGTTAGTGAAAGAGCTAAATGTGTTTTCATTTTAGGACTGGCAAACTAATTACCCTGTCCCTGTTTAGTTACATTTTTTTCTGAATCTACAGAATCTACAGAACAAAACCAAAGAATTCAAAATAGTGGGCATGTATTCCGATGGCATCAATGTCCTGGGCTTGATTGTCTTTTGTCTCGTCTTTGGAATTGTTATTGGGAAAATGGGAGAAAAGGGACAAATTCTGGTGGACTTTTTCAATGCACTCAATGAAGCTACAATGAGAATAGTCCAGATAATCATGTGGTGAGTACAAGGATAGTCTGGTATTTCCTTCTTCCCGCTTTCGGTGAGTTTTGCCACTGACTTCAGAAGGAACATGCTCACAGTGTGCATTTTCTTTTATGTAGTTCCTTACAACAAACTACTTCTCTTCTAAAGCTGGTAGAAAAATCCTCCCTACAGAATTAGACTCTCCTGAGGATTTTGGAATTTGAGGGTCTCATTCCAGTCATTTAAAGGGTTGGAAGGGACCACAGGAGGTCATCTAGTCCAAGCCCTGCTCAAAGCAGGATGACCTGCAAATAGATCATCCTAGCCAGGACTTTGTCAAGCTGAGCATTAAAAACCTCCAAGGACGGAGATTCTATCACCTTTTTAGGTAATCCGTTCCAGTGCTTCCCCACCCTCCTAGTGAGAGTTTTTCCTAATATCTAACCTAGTATCTTCCCCTGCTGCAATTTGAGACCATTGATCCTCGTTCTGGCATCTGCCACCACTAAAAACAGTCAAGCTCCATCCTCTTTGGAATCACCCTTCAGGTAGTTCAAAGCTGCTTTCAAATCCCCCCTCAGTCTTCTTTTCTGGAAACTAAATAAGACAAGTTCCCTTAGCCTCTCCTCATAAGTCATGTGCCCCAGCCCTCAAACCATTTTTGTTGCCCTTTGCTGGATTGTCTCCAACTTATCTACATCCTTTCTGTGGTGGGGAGGACCCAAAATTGAACACAGTATCTAGATGTGGCCTCACCAGTGCTGTATAGAGGAGAAGAATCACTTCCCTTGATCTACTGGCAACACTCCTACTAATGCAGCCCTGTATGCTGTTAGCCTTTTTGTAACTAGGGCACACTGTGGACTCGTGTTCAGCTTATTGTCCACAGTAACCCTCCATCCTTTTCTGCAGAACTGCTGCTTAGCCAGTTGGTCTCAAGTCTGCAGCAGCACATGTGATTCTTCTGTCCTTATTAAACCTCATGAGATCTTTTGGCCCAATCCTTCAATTTGTCTAGCGTTACTCTGGACCTAGCCCAGCATATCTACTCCCCACAGCTTGGTGTCATCCAGAACCTGGCTGAGGGTGCACTCCACCCCGTCTTCCAGATCATTAATGAAGATATTGAACAAAACTGGCCCCAGGACCGACCCCAGGGGCACTCCACTTGATACTGGCTGCCAACTATACATCAAGCCATTAATCACTACCCGTTGAACCCTGTGATCGAGCTAGCTTTCTATCCACCTTACAGTCCATTCACCCAACCTGCACTTCCTTAACTTACTTGCAATAATGCTGTGACAGAGCATATCAAAAGACTTGCTAAAGTCAACCCGCATCCACTGTGTGGGGAGTAAGCGAAAGCAAATCATCTCATCATAGAAGGCAATCAGGTCGGTCAGCTATGACTTGCCCTTGGTAAATCCACGCCAACTGTTCCTGATCACCTTCTTCTTCGAGTGCTTAGAAATGGATTCCTTGAGGACCTGTCCCATGATTTTTCCAGGGATTGAGGTGATGCTGACTGATCTGCAGTTCCCTGGATCCCCCTTCTTCCTTTTCTTAAAGATGGACACTATATTTGCCCTTTTCCAATCATCCAGGACCTCCCCTGATTGCCACAAGTTTTTAGAGATAATGGCCAGCAGCTCTACAGTCACATCAGCCAACTTCCTCAGCACCATCAGATGCCTTGCATGTGCTCTTTCACCACTGAGGGCTGCTCATTTTCTCCCCAAATTGTGCTGCCCAGTGCAGTAGTCTAGAAGCTGGCCTTGCCTGTGAAGACCAAGGTAAAATCAGTTTGACCTCAATCCCTGGTAAAATCCTGGAGAAAATTATAAAAGAATCCATTACAGACAGGCTAGCAGAAGGCAGCATTCTGAAGGATAGCCAACATGGCTTCATTACGGGCAGGTCATGCCAAACCAACTTCATTTCCTTCTATGATCAGGTTACTCACCACCTGGATGGGAGAAATTAGGTTGATGTCATATACTGGACTTCAGAAAAGCCTTTGACCTATTGTCCCATGAGTCCTCATGAAAAAAATTGGGAAAATGCAACCTTGACTACTTTATAGTCTGGCAGCTAGGTAACTGGCTCCACGGTAGGACACAGAGTTTTGATTAACGGAACTGGGTCATGACAGAGGGTGACCAGTGGCATCCATCAGGGTTCAGTACTTGGACCAGTGCTTTTCAACATGTTCGTCAACTATTTGGATTCAGACATTAAAAGCTGATGATACCAAACTATGGAGGAACACAGTCACACTCAGAGACAGGCTGGCAATACAGGCTGACCTGGACAGACTCATGAGGTGGGCAGACCTCAACCTGATGTTGTTTAATACAGAGAAATGTAAAGTGCTCCATCCAGGGAGAAATAATCCACAACACACTTAGTCTCAGCAGTGTTATGCTTGTTAGCACCACATCTGAACGAGACTTGAGTGCTGTGATAGACAGCAAAGCGAACACGAGTCACTGATGCGATGCCATAGCTCGCAGAGGTAATCAAACACTGGCATGCAGCTACCAAGGCATATCAAGCACAGCTAAGGATGTCATCCTCCTACTCTACTCAGCCTTGGTGATACTGCAGCTGGAGATGTATATCGAGTTCTGGGCACCACACTTCAGGAAGGATGTGGAGAAGCTCAAGAGTGTCCAAAGGAGGGCCACGTGCATGGTTAGAGGCCTTGAGACCAGGTCATACGAGGGTGGGGGCAGGATGTGGGCGTGGCTCGCTCCAGGTGGAAGGGGGCAAGTGGCAGCAGGGCAAAGCCCCTGCTCCCAGCACTGATGCAGGTGCAGCAGCGCTGGGAGCGGGGGCTCTGCCCTGTTGTGGAGTGAGCCGCGCTTACGTTGCACACCTCTTCACATGGACTGGACAAGCAGCAGCAGGGCATAGTCCCCGCAGATCCTCCCACCAGGGCAGAGGCAGGCACAGCCAGAGGAGCCATGGGACAAGTCCCCAGGGCTGTCCCAGCCCTGGCCCAGGCTCCTGGCACTTTAAAAAAAAAAAAAAGCCTCATACTCATCGGCTGCAGGAGTGATGATTGGGGCCTCTGGGCACTTGTGGCAG
The DNA here is from genome assembly GCF_001723895.1 of Crocodylus porosus. NCBI lineage: Eukaryota > Metazoa > Chordata > Crocodylia > Crocodylidae > Crocodylus > Crocodylus porosus. The sequence continues at coordinate 59,066,356 of NW_017728950.1, read as the reverse complement.
AGCCCCTCCCCAGGGCAGTGGGAAGCAGCAGGTACTGGCACCGCCGCTTAGCACCCATGCCATACCTGTTGCATCCCACTGGTGCAGCACAGCACACAGTGCCCTGCTGAGCCGTCTGGGAGCTGGGGCAGCCTCACGTGTCAGCCAGAGCCTGGCACCGCTCAGCCCCAGTGGCCCCTGCTCCCAGACAGTGCACAGTCAGACAGAACACAGTGCCCTGCCAAGCTGCGCTGCACCCACATGATGTGCCAGCTGTGGCATGGGTGCCAAGCGGAGGCAGGGGGAGCTCTGCCACGAGCGCCCAGAGGCCCCAATCACCACTCCTGCAGCCAGTGAGAACAGGGTTTTTATTTTTTATTTATTTATTTTTTAAGTGCCAGGAGGCTGGGCCAGGTGGGGGATGGGGCGGGGCAGGGCAGGGTAAGGGCAGCCATGGGGCCTTCTCCCGCAGCTCCCCCCACCCAGGGAGAGGCAGGCACACCCAGAGGAGCCGTGGAAGAACATACAGCTGCCTGGCTGTGCACCTGCCTCTCCCCAGCCAACCCAAATCGCCAAACCTCTCTGAATCAGCACTGAATCTTCCGAGGCTGATTCAGCCAAATCACTGTCCTCCAAATTAGCCAAATCCAAATCTAAATCAAATACTTCCTGATTTGCCCTGTCCTACTAGCCAGAAGGCAGCCCCTGCACTATAGCACCCTCATGCCTCAGAGAGCCCCAGTCACCATCTACACATGTATTGTGGTGGCATAAATTACTCCGCAACAGGACAAGTACTATCCTACAGTGGAGTTAATTTACTGCACCCTAATACCAGCATACATGTAGACTGTCACACTCTCCTTGGGCCCGCACTCTTCAACATCTTCATCAGTGACTTGGACATGGGGGTAAAAAGCACCATGTTCAAATTTGCTGATGACACTAAGATGTGGGGGGATGTGGGCA
>NW_017728950.1:59041056-59065121 GCF_001723895.1 Crocodylus porosus | reverse complement strand
GGCCCTACGAGGAGAGGCTACGGGACCTGAACCTGTTCAGCCTCCACAAGAGAAGGCTGAGGGGGGATCTGGTGGCCTGTTACAAACTAGTCAGAGGGGATCAGCAGGCATTGGGGGAGTCCCTGTTCCCCGAGCACTACCAGGAGTGACCAGGAATAACAGTCACAAGCTGGCAGAGGGTAGATTTAGGCTAGATATCAGGAGGCGCTACTTCATTGTCAGGGCGGCTAGGATCTGTAACCAACTTCCAAGAGAAGTGGTGCTGGCTCCTACCCTGGGGGTCTTTAAGAGGAGGCTAGATTACGACCTTGCTGGGGTCATTTGACCCCAGTACTCTTTCCTGCCATGGCAGGGGGTTGGACTCAATGATCTGCTCAGTTCCCTTCCGACCCTACAAACTATGAAACTTTACTGCAAAGCTAATTAGCCAACTCTGCAGCAAACCATGTGTATAGGTAAACCCAGCATGTTGTTTACTGCTCTTAGTTGAATAGGCTCTCTTACAGCAACATGCACCACACCTACCAGTAAGTGTTTGTAGGATTAGACTCTTTGATTGCAAAATCTCAATAGATCATACTCTGAAACAGTATAGCTGCAAAGCACTTGTCTTAGTTCATAGATTGTAAGGCTGGAAGGGGCTTTGGAAGATCATCGGGTCCAGCCCCCTGCCTCAGGCAGGAAAGACAGCTGGGGTCAGGTGACCCCAGCAAGGTGACTGTCCAGTCTCCTTTAGAAAATTTCAAGGATAGGTGATTGCACCACCTTTGGAGGGAGCTTATTCCACAATCTGGACACTCTAACTGTGAAGAATTTCTTCTTAATGTTGAGCCTGAAACAGTCTTCAAGGAGTTTGTGCCCATTACTCCTAGTTTTCCCCCAAGGGTGCCCTGGTGAACAGTTTCATAGATTCATACATGTTAGGGTTGGAAGGGACCTAAGTAGGCCATCAAGTCCGAACCCCTGCCCTGGGCAGGAAAGAGCACTGGGGTCAGATGACCCCAGCTAGGTCGTTGTCCAGTCTCCTCTTGAAGACCCCAAGGGTAGGGAAGAGCACCACCCCCCTTGGAAGCCCATTCCAGATTCTGCCAACTCTTACTGTGAAGAAGTTCTTTCTAATGTCCAACCTAAATCTGCTCTCTGTCAATCTGTGGCCATTGTTCCCAATTACTCCAGGAGGTGCCCTAGAAAATAGAGCATCTCCTATTCCCTGCTGCCCTCCTCTGATGAATTTATAGGCAGCCACAAAATCATTTCTCAGCCTTCTCTCGTGAAGGCTGAAGAGATCTAGGCACCGGTGCACTCCGACTGGCCACGCTCGCCGCTCAGGTGATGGGGGCCAGCGGGAGCACAGGTGCTCCACCTGCGAGCACCAGCCAAGGAGTGGGAGCAGTCAGCCAAGGGAGGATCCCCCCACCCCACTGGTGAGATTGGCCATGGCCCCTCCTCCCCCCCGCCAGTTACCGTCTGGTCACTGGTGGCACCAGTCACCCAAGCCAAGTGGAGCACTTTACATTTCTCAATGTTGAACTTCATCTGGTTTTGACTCACTCAACTTGCCAGCCTGTCTAGATCCATCTGCATCTGTAGCCTATCTTCAAGTGTGACCACGCTTCCCCATAATTTGGTGTCATTCATGAACTTAGCTAGTGAGCTATTCACCCTCACATCCAAATCATCGATAAAGATGCTGAAAAGTACTGGACCAAGCACCGACCCCTGCAGGACACCACTGGCCACCTCTTGCCAGGACAATGTTCATTAGGACTCTCTGGGCCCTACCCTGCATCCAGCTTTGTATACTATACCAAGTTCTATACTCTGTTCTACAATGCAAAAATTAGTGCATTGTCCTGCTATTTGAAAATACCTAAAGGGATCCCAGCAAAGCTTACAGTTCTGCTCTCCCATGCACATCTCCCTGTGGGACAAGGACGAATCCCACTTTTGCAAATACTTATATGTGCAAACAAAGTTATGCACATGCAGAAGCATTAGCAAGATTGGAACAGTGTACGCACACCCTTTCTCACCTCTCCAAGCTCTGTTAATATAGTTGTTCTACATTTCTGCTAATTTTATTCCAACATTTAAGATCACAAAAACCTGAAAGATTATTCAAATAACTTCTAACGTAGCCTTTCATAAATTAACTATTCTGTTAAGAATTATTATCCCAAATTATTTTTCTAAAGTAGCTTTTCCAAATTATAGAAAAAATAATTATTATGCAATAAATTATTCCTTAGCAAAATTTGTGCAACATTTCAGCACTACAAGAGGATTGGTTTTATAACTGAATTGTTTTTTGCCTTCTAGGTATATGCCATTTGGCATTCTCTTTTTGATTGCTGGGAAGATCATAGAAGTTGAGGACTGGGAAATCTTTCGCAAACTGGGTCTTTATATGGCTACAGTACTAAGCGGGTATGTCATTCCTTGAAGGTAAAATGTAAAATTTAGGCAATACATCAACTACATTTAGGATCAGATGTAATGCAGTTACATTTTAATTATCCATTACAAAACAGCCTTTTCTATGCCTAAATATAAAATGCTAGAAAATGATCTTTGAGAGATCCCATCTATAATTCTCATTTTAGGGTAGTTTGTATTAGAGAAGTACTTTTTGCTACAAAAAGTCATTCCCCTTGCAGCTTAAACAAAAAAAAATGGATTTATGGTACTCAGTACTTCACCCCTGTTTTAGCTGGATGCTCAGCAGATAATACCATATTTTTCACATACAACATGCCCCAGAATATAATACACAAGGCAAAAATCAAGAAGAAAAAAAGAGATCTTTCCTTGTAGTAAGTAACTGAGTTGCAGCAACTGGAAACCAAGCCTACTCATTGTTTGCTTCCTCTGAAGTGCTGTAGATTTTCTGTTTTGTCTGATGAGAGGCCAGACCTGCTGTTACTGTATTTATTTCATATAACGAACACTCCAATTTCCAGCAGCTTGTTTTTGGGGAAAAGAGCTGTTGTATGTGAGAAAAAGACAGTATTTACCTCCACTAAATACACCAAAGATTGAAGTCCTGGGAGAGAAGGGTTGTGCTATGGAGAGCTAGCCCCACCAAGCTGCTGTGGTGATTGGAGTTTACCAGCCCATGGAAAAGGTTGTAACACTCTCACCAATTCTGGAAGATCTTTGGCAACCTGTGAGAGGTCACAGGGATCTGCACCTCTATACTAGATGAATGCTCTAGTAGTTTATCCAGAGGACAAGTAGTAAGTAATACACAAGCAGCAGCTTAGCCCCACATCCACGCCAAGCAGGTGATTTGCATTCTGTGCCAACGGATTTGGGGCTATGATTTGGGTCACTGGCTCTTCAAGACAAGAGGAGCTGACAAAGTCACAAAGGCTTTAATCTGGGGCAGTTCTTACAAAGAATAGAGAAGTCTGTTCTAGGCCCCGTGACTCTGCAAAAGGATCCTTGTGGGTAGACTCTTGGGCCTACCCTAACCCTTTTGCAGGTCCAGGGCTCTAGCAAGTACAGTTTAATTGCTGTAAACAATTATACCTTGTAATAGATAATATAAAGCTGTGAAAAATATCCAACAAAGAAACCTTTTAGAAAGATAAATACATAGGTACAGCACTATTAAATTAAGTGCATTTAATTTTCTGCTTTCAGTGCAGTGAAGCATAACACCAAGACTGTCTGGGTTCACTGCCTTAAGCCTCTGCTCTTAAAATTCCTTGAGCATGCTGAGGATTTATACATGGTTTGTTTAAAAGCCAGATCCAAAGCACTTGAGAGCTTCTTCCCCAATTTTTTTTTTTTTTTTTTTACATGTAAGCTGCTTTTCAAGAACAGCATACAGAAGTTTCCTGACAAATGAATGGGGGAAGGGGTCACTTGTTTTTTAACACAGACCTTCCCAAACTGGGCATGAAAATGTTATCTTTATATTTTTTCTGAATATTTAAAATATATAATGGTCATTATTTCAAAGTATTTTTCAAGATTGTGTATATTAATATGTTCGGGCTAGAAGCCAATAATACAAAAACATTCACATTAATGATTGCTGTTTAAAATGTAATGACTGTGACAGTTAAAGCTTTATTACAGATTCAGAAATAAAATATTTGATCATGGTAATATTTCAAATATTACACTGAGGAAATCTACCACTTTTGTACTACTCTAATATGTAATCTTTCAAAATCTGCATAATTTCCATTTCAGTTGTTTGAACACATCTCTCTTACAACTTCACAGTTGGCGACCACCAATACTTAAGTCAATTAAAATCTAATCCTCCTAATCTTAATTATAAAACAAACCATGTGCAGAATATAGGTAATCACGTAAAGAAAGACACAGTGTTTAAGTGCCACATTTTTATGTTGCTAACAGCAGTCAGCTGAGTTTTTGAGATGAACATTACCACTGCCCTTTGATTTCAGTTTCATCTCTGGCAGTAAATATTATAATTATTTACATAGTAATAGTTATTTATTTGTAATGTGTCAGGACCACGTCTGCCTGACTGCTGTACACATAAAAAAGTACAGTCCTCTCCCTGGAGTCTTTACACTGTGGAGTGAAATCTCTTTGCAACCTCCATCCTCCTATTTAGAGAGTAACAACATACCCAAAGAGCATAAAAGGTCCCAAGGTACTACTTTGAAGACCAAATGATAGAAAGAAAAACTAGAAAGAAGGGAGGAATGTGAGAATTTAATAATAAACCCATCTGGATCAGGGGAAAATGCTGTAATGAAGATGAGTGATAGCGTGTTATATGAACACAAGGAAAAGAAAAGAGAAAGGAAGATAAATTAAGAGCTCCCAGCTCTTCAGCCTCTTGCTGAATAGGTGTTTACTCCCCAGGACTCCAACATGCTCTATCCATTTCTGCCGACAGCTGCTAGGGAACAGCAGCACCTTCTTGTCCCTGTATCAGCCCACAGGAAGTTGTACAGAGAGCCATGCTCTAGCTACCATGGAGAAAGGTAAAGGGCAGCACATCCTCTGGATGGCTGAAGAGCTGGGAGAGAATATTATGATAAAGTACACATAAGTGATGGTGTCTTCTTGCTTCTCGCACCCTTTGGCAGCCATGTATCCTTCCCTTGCCCTGTGTTGGTATCACACACTCTTGCCATCTTCATTACAGCATTTTCCCCTGACCCAGCCGGATTTATTATTAAACTCTCCCATGCCTACCTTCTTTTCTGACTTTGTCACTTGCTGGCTCTTTTTCAAGAACTTTTCATTCCTCTGAATTTTCTATGACTGATGTTTTCTACCCTATTGATCTCTTTGGGCTTAATCCAGTGTTTGCAGAGTACCCTCCCCACTTCCTGCATTTTCCAGTAGTGCTCAGACCCAAGCAATGAGAATGCCTCATCCTTTTGCCTGTCAACTGCTGAAAGGAATTGTAGAGCCTATACTATTCCCATCACGAGCTAATGCGTTATATGTATAGATAAATGTATTTCCACAATAGTAAACTCTAATTAATAGTTACTTGAGACTCACTAGTCTTGTAAGTCATGTACGCATTTCTGAAATTTTACCTTCAGCTGCTTTTTCTTAAAAGACCTGACACCAGACCATCACGCTCTCTCCATTTTCCCTTTATTTGCTTGGGAGAATTTTTGGGGGTCTAATATGATTGCAAAGACCCTGATTTCAAACCAGATAACTGCCTGGTTCGTCAGCTTTTGTAAAAACAACTGTTCTATCCAGTTTGACTGAAACAGGCAAAGCTATATTAGTTTTATTTTTCAAATTTATACTGCATCAGGGTCTGCTTTTATTTGAACTGTTATCAATTTTGTCCTGATTATAATTCAAGTCCCTGTCCATATTACAAACTAAGATTTCCTGCCACCCATGTTTTTATCCCGCAGAATCTCCTGACACTTCCATTCTGCTAACTAAAGCAAGCTATCACATAACAGAGTAAAAACTTAGATGTCATGGGTTTAAAAAAGATTTCCGTCTCAGGAGACAGAAGACTAGACTATTTTGCATCCTGCTATGTTAAATGCCTGATTTTTGGCAGAACACATGGTTCCAGACTTCACCAATATCTTTATCTACTGCTCTGGGATTATAAAACACTATTACAACACACTCATGTTCCTAAGAACATCCTGTGAGGGCAGAACAAAAGTTCCAAGGTTGCATATGCCATATTTTGGAGCTGCATATCGCCCAAACCCCTGCCAGGCTTCAGTGATTCTTATTTGTGAGGAGCTGCTGCTTCTGCAATATCCTGTGACTTTCAAATCCAGGGCATATTTCACAGTCCTCTCATGAACATTTCACTTCAAATATATTTACAATAAGCAGTGTGTCTCTGGCCTGAGTGCCCGCAAAGCAGCTGCAGCACACACATTTATGATCCCTGCGCTCACATGAATGCACGTATGCTAGCAAGGACAGTAATTAATGCTTAAGGCCAAATTCTTCCTTTAGGGACATGCCCACACTGCTAATTAATTTCAGCAGGAGCTGTTCACTTACTGGGAGGAGAATTTGGCTTTTAGAATCTTACCAATTCAAACAACGTACGCTAAGCAACAGCACTGAATGACAACCCAGCATCTAACAACGTCCAATATTGTACAACAACATTTTTCTCATTCACATCAGTTTAAACAAGAATAACTTAGCTGACTTTAATGTGATTAGTTTGGTTAATAATGTAACAGAGAAGAATTTGGGTCATTACATTTGAATTAATGTAAATGATTTCCCACAACAGAGCAATGCAGTTCAGAGGTAGATGCAGTCAAACCTATTATGAAAGCCTCTAAATTCCATCGGTTCCAATAATGGGCCACATCTCTTTGTATCCCCAATCAGATGAGAGTACCAAAGGTGATAAAATAAAGGTTCATACATTTTTTTAACGTTAATTTACTTTTTGGGGTGTGACTTAGAATATTTTGGATCTTAAAATGTATTCCTAATTCTGCTACTCCCTAAAAATATTATTTATGTATTTTTTCTTGACTTATTCAAATTTACTTTGTTTCTAATATTAATTAGCTCATCTCATTTTATGTTCTCATTTGAAAACAGATAGTGACAAAAAATCTTTTGAGAAGAAGATAATCTTTCCCTAACATATACTGGGCATACGTTCCCTTGGAATACAATTGTCACTGCAGTAAATGCTTGTTGTACACATGTATTTGAGGACAGAACTGGACATTAGTTAACAACAACTCATTGGATCAGGAGACAAAATAAATCTAATGACTTAAAAGAGTCTGTTTCCTTTTTCAGACTTGCAATCCATTCTGTTGTAATTCTGCCACTGATCTACTTAATAACAGTAAGGAAAAACCCTTTTCGATTTGCCATTGGGATGGCTCAGGCACTTCTGACAGCCCTCATGATCTCTTCCAGGTAATCAGAATAAATATTGTTTTCCTCTGGCATTAATAGCCATTGCAATGATTTTACTGCTGTTTATATTCCACATCCTGAAATATTAAATCCATTGGGTGCAAGTCCAAGGGAAATATTACATTTATAAGTATCACCTGTATAATACTGACTGCTGAGTATTTACATCAGTGCTGCTGAAACAAGTGTTTCTCCTAGTAGTGTAACATGGGGTGGACAAGCAGGACACATCCTCTGGGCACTGCTTAAGGATTTCATAAACATTAGGGCTGGAAGGGACCTCACAAGATCGTTGGGTACAGCTCCCTGCCCAAGGGACAGGAAAGGAGTGCCAGGGAGAGGGGTGCCAGGACAGGGGGAGTGGAGGGGTGAGGGAACCACTTCACCCAGGGGGTACTTCTTGCTCTGCTACATTCCTACTGTCTTCCCTGCCTCTATGGCATGCTTTGTCAGTGCAGACAAGGGGTGCCATAGCGCACAAGGCATTCTTGGAATCATAAAATCAGTTTCACTGAGCAGCAATGGAGTTTGCTGATCAAAGGGAGAGCTACACCTATTTTTTCTGCCAAATTCAGCCTTTTTCTTTACCCTCTGGACATGGGTTTCATCAGCAAAAAAACCCCATTTAAAATGGGGGTGAAAGTTTCCCCCAGCAGCAGCAAATTCCATGGCCCCTCTAGAGAGCTACAGTTTCCAAAATGCCTTGCTCCATGGCACCGCAGGACAAAGGAGCAGGGGAAGGGTGAAAGTGCTGTCCAGGGTGCATTTTTCCACACTAATCCTCTGGTCTGTCCTCTTGGGTAAAGGATGATGAAATAGCCTCTTTCCCAGTTTTCACAGAATCATAGAGAAGCAAGGCTGGAAGGGGTCTCCAGAGGTCTGCTAGTCTAACCTCCTGCCTGAAGCAGGATCATCCCTATCTAAACCATCCTGTAGAAATCCATAATCTAAACTTTTCATAAAAATTACCACCAATCCTGACACAGCACAAGGCATAACACCCTAACCTGCCACCAGTAAAGATGGAGAACCTCAGCAGGCAACTTCCTATTTCTATAAAAGGTTGTTAATATTTGCTCAAGAGATCCCAGGTAGAGGGCCATGCTGCCCACTACAGAAGAAAGCAACCCTCCCCCCACCCCCAGTCCATCCCATTTGACCATGGGGTAAAATTCCTTCCTGACTCCAGATATGATAAGTTTTGTCAGTTAGCTCATTGCTTACAGACCCTCTGAAGCTAAGTGATTTCACTGTTTCTATGACTATACCAACCGTGAAGGGTTTAGTGTAGGTTTTTAGGATAATTAAAACTTTCAGTCGTTTTTTTCCAAAAATCAAAAGACATAGAAAGACCATTTCACTCTAAGAGCCAAACTCCATGTTTCTATAACCTGTGCACAACATTCCCGATCATTTTAGAACATTTTTCAACCCTACACTTAGATACTCAAAATAAAAGTAGACTAGACTGATAAAAAGAACAGGTATTCTACTCGTATGCATATTTGTTTATCTACCACCCAGTTCAGCAACTTTGCCTGTCACCTTCCGCTGTGCAGAAGACAAGAACCATGTCGACAAAAGGATTACCAGATTTGTTTTACCAGTTGGAGCAACAATCAACATGGATGGAACAGCACTTTATGAAGCAGTGGCCGCAGTGTTTATTGCACAGCTCAATGACTTGGAATTGGACGTTGGCCAAATAGTTACTATTAGGTGATCATCAGAGCTCAAGTTTTGTCTCTTTTTTGTTAATGAGTTGTGGATTTGCTGCAGCCAGTCTTGGGGAATCCTGCTAATTTCACAGTTGTCAGCCATGTGTGGCAAGGGGCAAATTCTCCTCTCTTGTGCAAAGCTTTAACAAACAGGTCTTGCACACGGGACCTATATAGGGACTGGAGGTAGGGGATGAGGGGCCAAGGCATGGAATGGCATGTGGCCGTGTTATATCTGGAATTGTGACTACTACGTTCAGCAGCTGTAGGAGCTTGCAGCACAGCCCAAATTCCTCATTTTGTCCAGGATATACTTTTCAGTCCCACTGGTCATGTTCTCATTCCTCCTAAGTCTTCCCTCTGTGCTAGTGTAGAGTAGTGATCAGCAATATTTTCCAACAGTGGGCCAAAATGGCCCAGCTCACATCTTAAGTGGGCTGGTGCCAGGACCTAACTGTTGCTGCCACCACTTATACCCCACACCCAGCTGCAGCACAGCTCTCCACTGCCTGCTTATCCAGCTGTAGCATAATGCCGTGCCATACCAGCAAAGCCCCTGCCACCAAATGCTGCCAAAGTCTCAGCTCCACAGATTGGATCCAATAGCTCTGCAGTCCAGATCTAGCCCACAAACCACAGATTGCCAACCCCTGGTTTAAATGACTAAAGCATAGTAAAGGGATATGTACCTGCTCCCTCATACAACAGATGCATATCAGTTGCTTGGGCTGCTAGCCTTGTTTGTCTGCCCAGGAAGGAGACATGATCAGCTCCTCAATAGCATAAGCTGCTCTAATAGCCTGCCCCAGAGTCCTGTGCAAACTTGCTTACTAGGCAAGCTGGGATTGTGCCTCAGGAGAACAACAGATTTCCTAACTGCCTTTCCACTTACGTTTTTTGGATTCAGTGTCACGGCAACAGCAGCCAGCATCGGAGCAGCAGGTGTCCCCCAAGCTGGACTTGTCACCATGGTGATTGTACTAAGTGCAGTCGGGCTGCCAGCTGAAGATGTTACCTTGATCATAGCAGTCGACTGGCTTCTGTAAGTTTAGTAACTTGAGCATTTAAGTAATGTACTGTAATAATCTATTTTCTAAATGGTGAATGAATGTCTGTGACCAGTAGATAGGATAAGAAGTTGATGCAGTGGCTTGGGAGGACTGTCAGAGGCAGGCATGGATGACCATAGCACCAGACTGGTTCAGTTTATTACTGAAAGAAGTACCAACTGAGCCTTGAGGGATGAAGCCAGAGGAATCACATTAGCTGCCTATACACATGCTCAGGGGTGGGGGATCTTTTTAATTAGAGCGGTTCCCAGAGAGGCGCTCCAATTAAAATGCTGCAGCATCATATGTATTAAGCCCCCCATGCATTTAAAAATGGCTGCTGGACACTAACTAAAAGTTGTTGATTGAGCTTTAGTTAAAAAAAATGCCCCTGTGGCCATTTTGAAATACAGAGGGGCTTAATACACATGATGCTGTGGCGGTGCTAGACCATGTGTATAGACAATCACTGTCCAGGAAAAGAGTGAGTAGCCTTAGATTCACGGGTGATAGTGACCTATCAGCACTGACCAAGTGATTTTTAAAGCACAAGTGTTAAAGTACTAGAAAAATAGTACCTCAGAGAAGTTTAAGCTCACCCCATAAATTATTCCACCTTAGGGTTGTTAGGCAGCTTGCTTGCAGTAAAGAAATGCAAGCCACAAATAGAACATTTTAGCAGAGCACTACAAAACAAGTAGTTTAAAAGAAAATTGCTGAGATGGGCTCAGTAAGTTCTAAGCAGAGACAGCTCTGGGTAGATACTCAAAGCACAATCACAAGGGCTCTGCCATCACAGCTGCACTCCTTACCAGTTCCTCAATTTACAAGAGCCACACAGGAACCCGACCCAACAGATCATCCAGCATGTGCCACAACAAACATGCTATTTTTCCTGATTCCCCCTTCCAGCTCCTCCACACCTTCCCAGTCCTGTTAAGCAGTTCTTTCAGGGCCAACACTGCGATCTCTGGGTGTCTGGGGCATCATCTTTAAGAGCTGACTTACTCCAGCAAAAGTGCCTCAAAAGCTTTAGCTTCACTTACTTAGATATGTTTTGGGCTCCCCTTATTGCTTCAGGTGCTAAGCAGAACAAGGAAGTAGAGAATAAACAACCATGGCACCAGGGAAGCTCCAAGAGGTGGGAGATAAGGGACTGCAGTGCAGGCAAGAAACCCCTCAGTTTGGTGTGGACCAGCAGTGTTAGGTGGAGCAGATCATTTTTTCTGTACTCCAGGTTTTCTATTTCTGATGTGAGAAGAGTAGCATTGCCTACCTGTATAAAAGGTTTTAAGACATGCAGATGAAATCTTCCGAGAATTACAGTTCTCAAAAAAACCCAGAAATGGTCAGTAGAAAAAAAATTTTGATCTGAGCCACCTCATTTTGTGCAGACACTTGCTCTTCCTGTGTGTCAGAGTTTCTCATCTGATGGTTGTCAGATTTACAACAGGATGGACAACACAGTCAAATAGACTGTCTCCAGAGTCCTGTTAAATGTCAGCTTCCCTAACATGCTCTTCTGAAGTTGTAGATGTATACCTTGCTGGGGTCGTTTGACCCCAGTACTCTTTCCTGCCAACGCAGGGGGTTGGACTAGATGATCTACTTGGGTCCCTTCCGACCCTAGAAACTATGAAACCATGAAGTTCTGCATCAACATGCACAAAGTGGGTTAATAAATGGAGAGCAGTGGAACACTCTCACTAAGATGCTGTCTAGACATGGAAAGTTTATGAATGCTACCTGTGTAATCATGGCCTGTGCCGCCTTGTTTTCTGGGAGCAGTGAACACTGCAGACTAGAACAGGAAATCCGACTGTGGCTAGTCCTATGAATCCCCATTTGAGGCCTGCTTATCATCGGGAATCCTAGTTTTCACTATAAAAATAAACCTCAAATTTTCTGATTAAAAAAAAAAAATCCAAAAAAACCCCACAAAAATCCAAATTTTTCCATGATTTAAAAAAAACTATATATATTATGAGAAGCTGGCCTCAAATGGGGATTCATTATATATATATTAGTGGTGTTTTGTTTTAATCACAGAAAAAAATGGATTTTAGGGGGATTTTTTTTTTTTAATCAGAGCATTTGGGATTAGTGAATATAAAATAAATTGTTCAGCCATAGGATAGTACTTGTCCTGGACAGTACTATCCTACAGTAGAATTAATTAATTTACTGCACCCTAATATGTGCACACATGTAGACAGTGACACTTTACTATTGAGCTAATTAGTCAACTGCAGTAAAGCATATGTGTGTGTAGATGCACCCACTGAATCAGAAGTGGAAAATAAAGAACAGATGAGGGAAGCTGTGACTTTTCCCTCTTACCTGATGACTCCTGGTCACTCCTGGAGGATTCCAAAGACTTCTAAAGGATGGCAGGTCAGAGGGGATGCCTTTGTATCCAGATTCAGGTAAAAAGGAGATCTACAAACTGAAGTTCTACAACGGGCCCTTATTCACCAAAATCTTTGTGATAGAAGTCTATGCAAGTAGGAGGGGGACTAAGAGGCTTTGGACTCACTGGCTGGCACTTAGAGCAGGAGTTTCAATAGTCTTTGATAACCCTTTAGATCCCAACCAAAAGAATCAGGCTAGTATCCACTTCTGAGTTTTTTCTCTCCTCAGGTGCCTTGATCCTGGTATATCATGGACCAATTTTAAATCAGATTCCACTACCCCTTAGGAACAAAGAGCTAAGTCTGACAGGTTCCTTTCACCTGGTCCGTGGTGACCCTCGTGAGAAAATCTCCCTCTGGCTTCAAATGGAGGAACTGGGAATTCTGTACCCAATCTATTACCACCCCACTTGCTCATACAGTGGGCTAACCACAGGGTCCTCTTTGAACTCTGGACAAAATATTTTGAGACTCCAGATCTGTTATTATGGGTAAAGAGAGGTCCTCCAGCCATTAGGTGGTTCCATGTCACTTTGGACCCTAGTGCCTTTTCCTGACCTTTGTGCCAAATTTTCCTTGAGCCCTTTGCATCTTCCTCATGACATGATAATGACCTCAGTGTAACTCCAGCCCATCCCCAAATAATTCAGGGTTCCAAAAAGGGGAGATTTTCTCCAGCCTTTCCTGTCAGAGGGTCCTGTAGGTCATCTTACGCCCTTCTCCCAGCATGCTTCAGGAGGAGGCAGAAAGGGCCCCAGTCCCAGCCCAAGACCACCAGGGGGTGACACTAAGAGACTACAGCTTCTAACTCTCCTGTCTTTCCCCTAACAGTCAGAATGACCCTAGTCACTGAGTAAGGCTGACCATCCACATGTATGCAGCCCACATACACTGTCTGGCCTTCTTGCAGAAGTTCAGATAAGCTGTTCAATAAGCTGTTCTCTTACAAGAGTCTGTCCAGACCCTGAATCTACCAACCCCAGAACTGGGATTCCCTCTGCTACTACACACTACATACTGTACACATACCCATGTAGATCTACACATTTTCCTCCTATCTGAGGCACACCAGAAGGAAAATCACGTTGCCTACCCACCCCACAGTGAAACGAATTAGGTGTTCCTCTGTCAGCATCTCTTCTCTTGGGGTGGGGGCTTCTGTCCCTACTTCCCAACCTCCAGAAGGAGGAAACACTCCAACCTGGCCCCATGCTTATCCCAGTCCAACACTGGGGTCTCGAGTTCCCTAGTGTTTCACAGTCCCTGTTAATTTTCATGTAATTTTTGTATTGCCTTCTTTAAGGCAGCCACCCAATAGTGGCATACCTGTTTCCAGGGTTCTTATAGTAGGATCCAGCAAAGCTGCTTCAAGGATACTATTTCAAGTATTTCCTCAGAGATCAGACCTCTGGTTTTAAACCACTGAGAGTAGCAGGCATCCCAGAGTCACTGGGCTACTGTCCTGTGCCAAGATTCAGGGCCAAAGACTTCCTGCTGTCAGCAGTAGGCCTCTTCACTTAAGTCTAGCCAGTCTCAAATGGCAAACAGAAGAATATATAGTCATTGTCCCCACAAACACCTAAGGCCTGGTAAATGCCTCTTAATTAGCAGTGAGCTAGGGAGTCAGCCCTATCTATAATTAGCACGTGGCCAATTATACACCTCAGCTAGCCTCCCAGAGTTTTCGTAAAATGCTTCTCAGTCATCTGCGGGCCCCATTTTATTGAGGACTCCACCATCTCTTGTAGGCAAAACCCTGTACCCGCCTTGTTCTTCTCAGTCCAGAAGTACAGGCAGAATTGCTGCTGATCTTGAAAATCTTACTGCCGAGCCAGGAAGCACTGAGGCTGCTGTTCCAGGCAACCAATCTATGTTTCCAGGTCTACGCCTCTAGTAGCTGTTGCATCTCCTGCCCACAATCTCCAGCGCTTGTGAGCTGGTCATGCCTTCTGCAGTCTGGATTATTAAAAGTCAAAGCAGTAACATAGCTAGGGGATGGAGGAAAGGGGGAGGGAGGGAGACATGAGTGAGGCGCCAGCCTCAAATGCTGACTTAGAGGATGTGCCAGTATGACCCCTTTCCCCAGGAGTCTACTGCGGCAGGAGCAGCCCTGTGCTGCACAGCCATAGGAGCCAGACAGGCACTACAGGGCATGGGGCTGTGCATCTGAGGAAGGGAGGTGGAATGACCCCCTCTGCCTGGGGAAGAAAACAGGGTACTAAGAGTGGCCCCCAGAAAGCCCACAGTGCTGCCTTTCTACCAGCAGCAGCAGCCCAAGCTCATATTGCTTCAGCAGTTACTGCCAGCGTGAGAAGAGCCAGGCAGGTAAGACTCCCTTCTCCTCTCCCACATCCAACCCCTAATTTCCACTGGTTGACATAATTCCCCACTGCCTCTACCCCAGGCATAGAAAGAGCTTGTTACACCCTTGAGTCACAGCCACACCTCTTCCAGGGTTCAAACAACAGGTCTTCAACACAAAACATTCAGGCCACTCTGCCTACTGCATTCAACAAAGGAAATCCAAAGAAAATACCCAGCCTCTTGAAGTTCAGGCCTCAACGGTTCTCCAGCTCCCCCATCTTTCTCAGGGCCCTTTTTAAGCAGTCCCGGCCAGGATTCTGCTCAGGGGTCTGTTACGGTGTAGACATATCCGTAGTTATGCAGTATGCTGACCAGTTTCCGTTTCCTCATTTAACTAACCCTTAGTAACACAACTGCTCCTTTCTATGACTGATCTTCTCCATAAGGACAACTGTGAAAGTTTGAAGGCCACAATATATTAAGACTGGAATTTAGCAAAGCTCTTGCTGAGAATTGCATAGGTCACTTCAGAGATAGCAACATGTTCCTAACACCTCATATGGGACCAAGAGTGCCACTTCAGCATTTAGACTCTCTCAAAAATGCTAACAGGAATGTGTTAGATCTGTCATGGGACAGGTTTGATCTACTTAATGACAGAACAAAACCTGGGGAAACTGAGAAATGTCAGTACAACCGCTAGGTCACTTGGATTTTCTCGATTTTTGTATTCAAAGAAAAATACTATCCTCCATGTGTGAGGAGGAGGAGGAAGATTTCTAGCAGAATCAGTGAGGCTGTGACTGATTCACAAAAGTGGTTTGTGAATCAGCTTCAAGGGAACCCCATTACACAAAAGTAGCACATGATGCACTTCAGAGTCATGGGTCTCTAACACTAGCAGCGATTTGGCTCTTTCATCATCTTTGGCAGCAGTGTTGATGGTTTACTTAGAAGCTGTGACCCAGTTCTTTAGGTTAGTAAAGCCTTTCTCTCCTTTTCCACCTGCAGCTATCACTAAATGACAATTCATTAGGTCACAGTGATGAGCCACAGAAATAATATGAGGATGCAAAGGGTTATATCAGCTAAATACACTGCTTAGTCACCCTTAGGCTTCTCATCAATCATTTCTATGATAGATGGTTCCTTGTACTCTGACAATTCATAGCCTGTCCTAAATTACATGAAAAAAGATTATTAAAAGAGGTCAAAATGGTTTTACTGGTGTAGTGCTCCTGAAAGATTTTACAGCCCTAAAGACACTCTTTAGGAAACACTCTGCAGATGATTATGACTGTGCTGCCCATATTAGTAATGCAGCTATCATGACCATAAAACTTTTATACCACTACAAATCATGAATTTCATAAGGCAGATTTTAATGTCCCTCTTTGGTGGGTCAGTGAAAGATTGCTGGTGTCACAGTAGTTATTTTAGAGCAGTAGTTCTCAACCTTTTTGGACTTGAGGCACTCCCCATTGGACTTGAGAGTCTTTCAGAGCTTTTGCAAATTGGAAGGCACCCAATTTCAAAAACTAATTTATATATAAGGGGCCCACTGGGCATCAGAGCCAGGGGGCAACAAAGGCGCCAGTCACAGGGCTCAAGTGCCTATACACTAATGCTAGCAGCATGGGGAGCAAGCAGGATGAATTAGCACTCCTGCTTGCAGAAAACACAACTTAGTGGGGTTAACAGAAACCTGGTGGGACTGGGCGGTACACATGGAATTGGAGGAGGAGAAAGTAGAAGGATTATGGGTTAGGATACATGGAGGTCAAGGGGAAAGGGATTTGGTGGTAGGGGTCTGCTACAGACCCCCTGTAGCAGGGCAACAGGAATATGGGCTCAGCTGCCACTCACCAGGGCAGCACAGGTGGGGGTTGCTAAGACAACCTTGGGTCAGCTGACCAGAAGGGGCAGGGCCTGGCCTTCATAAACAGTGAAGCTGAGGCTGGAGGCAGTTCCCCTCTGGCAACCTAGGAAGCAGGAGCTCTGCTGGAGCAAGCAGAGCTCTGCGGGCCTAGTAAGGAAGCCGGATGGCTTGAGCAGTGTTGGCATGGCGATGTGGGGTGGAGAGAACCCTGACAGGGATATGGACAAAGGATAGCCAGGTTGGCTTAGGATTTGTGTTCTAGCCAAGGGGTTTTGCGTTTTCCGTTTTGGCTGGTTGTTGTGTAAGACCGGAGGACCGGCCGAGGCTGTAGGGGCGGAGGCGGCCTCATAGGAGCTCCCCATGTCCAGACCCCGGCTCCAGTGTGGGCAATATTGGGAGGAGCCCAGTGTGGCCGTAGGCGAGAAGCCCCAGTGGGTCATAGGCCCGAGAAGGTGGGTCTGGGGGGCCAGGTAAAGCTGAGGCCACCTGAGCCCCAATAGGGAGAAGTCCCAGGGGGGTGTAAGACCCAGGAAAGGGGTCTGGGGGCCAGGTAAGGCTGAGGCCACCTGAGCCCCAGCTGGGAGAAGCCCAGTGGGCATAGGACCCGAGGAAGGGGTCTGGGGGCCAGGTAAGGCCAAGGCTGCCTGAGCCCTGACTACGAGAGCGCGGGGAGTGCGAGGCACAGGCCCCGGCTGGGGGGGGCGCAAGCGCGGGGAGCACGAGGCACGGGCCATGAGGGGGCACCCGTGAGGGTGCAGGCGGGCAATTGGACAGAGCCCTGGTACAGCAAGGCAACCGTGCCAAAGAGGAAAGAAGGCAGCCTCTCTTGAACAATATTTACCAGCAAGATGTGTGTTCGAGACCCGATTTGGCATGGTAGGTAGGGGCACTAGGGGAGGTCATGGCACCCCTAGGTCATCCTGCCACACCCCCACACCAAGGGGGAGAAGTAGATTTGGAACTCCTGAGGCAGCTCTCGGAGACCATAAAGACTAGGGAGGCAGTAGTCATGGGGGCCTAAACTACCCTGACATCTGCTGGGAGACGCAGACAGCAAATTCCCACCGTTCACTCAGGTTCCTATCCTGTGTACAGGACCTCCACCTGATGCAGGAGGTACATGGTCCCACTAGGGGGAATGCCTTACTGGACCTGGCACTGGCAACAGGGGATGACATGGTAGGGGACCTACAGATCAGTGGTCACCTGCGGGACAGTGACCACCAAATAACAGAATTCACCATAAGGCATAGAGTGGGTAAGGTAACTAGTAGGGTGGAAATGCTAGACTTTGGGAAGGCTGACTTCAGCGAACTCAGGTGTTTGGTCAATGACGCACTGCAGAGTAAGAGATTTGGTGAGATGGGAGCCCAGGAAGGGTGGCTGCGCCTTAAGGAAGCGATCCTTCAGGCACAGAGGGAGATGCTCCCGATGCGGGGGGGAAAGGGGCCAGGAGGCTTCCTTGGCTGACCAGATAAATCCAGAGCAGCCTAAGGGCAAAAAGGGGGGCATATAAGCAGTGGAAACAGGGAGAGATTACTGAAGAGGAGTATACCTCTCAGCTCACAGTTGTAGGGAGGCAGTTAGAAAGGCCAAAGCTACCATGGAGCTGAGGATGGCATCCCAAGTTAAGAATAACAAAAAAATGTTTTTCAGATATATAGGGAGTAAAAGGAAGGCCCAGGGTGGACTAGGACCACTACTGAATGGGCAAAAGCAATTGGTGACAGACGGGGGACAAGGCTGAACTCCTCAATGAGTTCTTTGCCTCAGTGTTCCTGAACAAGGGGCAAAACAAGTCTCACAATGGGATTGTAGAGAGACAACAGCTGGGTGCCAGACCACCAAGTGTTGACCCTGAGATACTGCAGAGCCACTTGGAAGGACTGGATGCATTTAAGTCGGCCGGCCCGGATGAGCTCCATCTGAGGGTACTGAAAGCACTGGCTGATGTCATTGCTCAGCCACTGGCAAGAATACTTGAGCACTCATGGTGCACAGGCCAGGTCCCAGAGGACAGGAAAAGGGCCAGTGTGGTCCCTATTTTCAAGAGGAGGAGGAAAAAGGATCCAAGCAAGTATAGGCTAGTCAGTCTCACCTCCATCCTTGGTAAAGTCTTTGAAAATATTATTAAGGCTCATCTTGTGGTTGCCAAGTTTTCCTTGGCATGCACACACATTGTCTGAGTAGTTACTTCTCGGTTGCCTTGCTGTACCGGGGCTCTGTCCAATTGCCTGCCTGCGCCCTCACGGATGCCCCCTCATTGCCCATGCCTCGCACTCCCCGCGCTCGCGCCCCCCCAACCGGGGCCCGTGCCTCGCACTCCCCGCGCTCTCGTAGTCTGGATGCAGACTTGTGGTTGCCTATAAATTCATCATGGGGACACAGAAGGGAATTGGTGAGGCTCTACTCACAAAGGCACCCCTGGGAGTTACAAGAAATAATGGCCATAAACTAGCAGACAGCAGATTTAGACTGGATATTAGGAGGAACTTCTTCACAGTTAGAGTGGCCAAAATCTGGAATGGGCTCCCAAGGGAGGTGGCACTCTCACCTACCCGGGGGGTCTTCAAGAGGAGGTTAGATAGGCATGTGGCTGGGGTCATCTGAACCCAGCACTCTTTCCTGCCTATGCAGGGGGTTGGACTCAATGATCTATTGAGGTCCCTTCCGAGCCTAACATCTGTGAATCTATATTATGCTGTGCTAGACCCTATAATCATCTAAGTAATAGTAACAATTTGATATTGCTTGGAAGGAATTGAGTCTACATGAGAGATGGCATCATGCAGAAGAAAAGACAGGCTTTTTCCTAAGGATTCTGGGCAACTGCAAAACTTCAGACTCTGCTTTTAATGAGCAGGATGCTATTTATGGCCAGTTAACTTTAATGCACATGCTGTACCTTGATAGTATTTTGCATATGCTAAAGTTGCTGTTTTATAGCATTAAACATTTCTTGTGCACATTCTTTCCTCCCTTGAAATTTGGAATTTGCAGTCTGACATTTACATGCACTGCAGTTTGGTTTTCCACCAACAATCTGTCATGAGCTATGATTAGATTTAGTACAAAAAATAGTGACAGAACTGGATCTATAACATAAAACACCTTTATCAGCAAAGATGTAATGACAGTGAGAAACAGTAGCAACTGTACAACAGGGAAGAGATAACTGCTTCTACACCAGCTTCAGCAGGATCTTGGCCAGACACAATTTTTTTGATTCACTCATCTTAAATAGATTGCTTTTTTTTTTAAATGTCATCAATGTTAGAGTAATTTCACACTAGTGTGCTCTGATACAGCTAGATTATGGCCATCCCAGCATGGGTATACTGAGGAGTAGACCTTGAGAAACCTTCATATACAGAAGGCAGCTAGAACTGTTCTGCTTCCCCAGTAAGAGAAGTAACTAACCAGCCAGCAGCACTGAGCAGATATAAGGAGGTGTTTCTGAGTGAAGTGAACAGGTAGCCAGCTTCCTATTATCATTCCCAGGAAGGTCGTAGAGAATTTGGTAACTCCTGGAGTGAACACAGACTGACAACACAAATCTACATCTTCTGTCATACCTTTACTTAGATGTTAATAAGGAGTAATCTTATCTTAGTTCTCAAATAAGTTGGCTATGGGTAGTCAGGTGAGGTTTATCCCACTTGAACAAGAGAACTCAGCAAGTCAGAAAGTCTCACTGGCCAGGCTGGATGGCTCTCCTCCCTGTTTCCTTTTTTTTACCATTCCTTGCTTCTAAGGGAAGTTACACTTTCCTTAGAAGCCACAGGACCTTGCGATATGTGATACACACATAACAAGATGCTGTTCAAATGACTTCCTCAATAGTTCTGCAGCATCTGCTAAAAATCAACTGTAAACAAAAATAACTTCTGAGAACCAAAAGACATGTTCTGTTATTTAAATTTTGATGCAATTTATGTGTTAGGAATAAATTGCAGTTAACCATAACTTAATTCATTTGCTCTCCAACACATTTGCACTCAAAGGCCGTGTCTAAATGAGCACGGCCATGCGGTATTGGCATCGCAGACAGCACCACATACCACACATAATGTTGTTCTCTGTGCTGTAAGGCCCCTGGATATCCAGGGGTAAAAAAAACCCACGGAGAAAAAAAGTGGAGCTGTGTATGCAGTGGCAGCATGCGCTACCCAAAGCCGGAGCCTGGCCAGCCAGAGCCACATTCTGCTGGTTTTTGCCACTGCTGTAGCCCCAGGAAGTCCCCAGGACCCCAGGTAAGGCTTCTGGGGCCAGCCCAGTGCTGGCCCCAGCCTCCCCTACCCCACCCAGTATAACTTGCCACGTGCCAGCATGCTCACAACACAGGCATTCCCCAGGGACAACTAGCTGCAGCACAAGGTGCACCACCACTAGCTGTCCCCAAGGAATCAAACGTCCACACACGTCTGGATGCAGCCAAAACGTCTTCACCAGATACCAAGATGGAAGCAGGTCTGTCAGACCCCCATTACATTTGCTTCAGTTACACTTCTCACATCATCTCTGTGGGAGGGATTTGCCGAGGGAGCACACGCTACAGGCCAGATCCTCAGTTGGTAGAAACCAGGCAGATGCATTGACCTCAGTGCCGATTTCTTTCCTAAAGCTAAAGTAAGGGTTGCTTTTCAGTACTGTCCTCAATATTTCTCAGAGGCATTGTACCTGCAAGCATAATGCCTTCAGTCACCACTGGCTGAATGCTGTACCTCTTCCTCCCTGCTTCCAGCACAGCTCTCTCTACCTGTAGGGATCTGTTTCTGTTGCAGCATTTACTCAGGCCTTTATTCAAGTATTTCCTCTAACCATCCCTCATCTCTGTCCATGCACAAAGCCTTCTGACCCAAGTCTAGTAGTGGTCTAATACTGGGGCTATCTGACACTCTTGGAGGTTTAAATAAGATTCAGTTGTCACAGTCACTTAGCTTGGTAACTTACACGTTTTGTGGTGAGGATGCAGGCTAAACTATTCAATTGCAAGTCCACCAGTGTCTTCCCACAGTTCAACTTTGGCACCCAGAAGGAAAGACCAGTTGTGCCACAGATCACTGGGAAAGTGGATCAGCGTACCAAAGCACAAAGAACTATGGGATGTGCCCTCAAGTCCTAACAACCCACACAAGGGAAAGTAGCACCAGTCAGGACAAGGTGACTCGCATATGGCTTTGCAGTGTAACTGCTCACACTGAGCCAAGACCGAGCTGCCAACAATTAACATTTCTGGCAGTCCACTCTGTCAGACGCCCATTTACCTCTGAGCCGACATTCTTTTCCCCTTTTGTTTTTGAAAAGGTGGCTTACTGGCACAGGCCAATATATTTCAGAGCCTTATTTCATGGGGTTTTTAATACTTTGTAACTTAGTTCTGTAAACAGTAGCTTGCAATACTAACATGCTCCAGGAAACCAATAGTCCATTAAATGGATCCAAGAATCCATTAATTTTCTGTGTTATCCACGGTTATGGTTATAATTAATATATAGAAGCAATCTATTCCCACCTTAAATCAACCCCCCCCTAAAAAAACCTGAGTATTCAGGCAGTCTCATTTAAAATTCTGACCTATACATACTTTTCAAACAAAGGATTTTTGATGTGTAAAGCATATGAAAGGTGAATTTTATACAGCAGGAATCACTGTCAGAGCATTTAGCACCTTAGCAGATGGAACATAAACTAGGAAGCCATGTAGTTTATTAACACTTTTACTTCACATACTTATTGCCTAAAATGTATCATTTTACACCCTGACATAGTGGCTCATTAACAATCCTGTAGTTAATTTAGAACCCTAAAGCTTTCTTAGTCCAGTTTATCAAGTCTTACAATTTGGGGGTTGTTTTTTTTGACGCTGGGGTTGGTTTTTGTTTTATTCTTTTTCAGAATGGAGAAATCTACATTCTTCAAACAGTACCAAAAAGGTGTTTTCCATAATTTCCTCACTTCTGAAATTATCCCATGGGAGCCTGAAATTTACTTTTTTATGCCCCACACCATGTGTTTCATCCAAATCAAGTGTGTTATACACAGAAGTTTTCTAGCATGCAAAATGGACGAGCAATGTAGAAAAGTATTCATATATGAAACATGCTGGTTCACTTACAGTGTTTGTAGTCTCTGTATTTGTAAATATCTGAGCAAGGATTTTTTTTTGTAAGGACACTCAAAAAAAACAAAGTCATCATGAACATTCATTTATGAAATTAATTTCAACCAGAACCACTTGCCACTCTGAAACTCTCAATGCTTCCAGTGTTGGCAGTAACATTCCTTAAATCCAAGCTCCCACTCTGCTAAGCCGATGCGGAACATGTTTCCTGTATAGACCTCTGTACAATAATAAATGGACTCCATTTGGACTAAAAGAACTTAGATCAGTGGGCTGCAACCCCCAGCACACATGCCAGAGCATGGCACACAAGGCCACATACCACAGCCAGCCTGGGCTCTGGGCAGCTGTGGCAAAACAGGCAGAAGGCAGGAAAGCCACAAGGGGCCTGATCCTTGTTGTTGGCATGCATACCTCTGGGCAGATGGCAGGGTGGGGCTGGGTTTGCACTGCCCCAGGCCCCTTCCTGGCCATTTACCCCACTTTCACTGCCACAGAGTCCAACTGGGGCTCCAGAGCCCAGTGCAGCTGTTTGCAGCCTCCTAGCTGCCTGCCACAGCTGGCCAGGCTACAGGCAGCTGCAGCAGGTAGCAGGCAGGCTACAAACAGCTGCACCAGGGTCTGGAGCCCCAGCACCAGCTCCATGGCAGCATCAGGTTTGTGTGCGCTTCTCGGAACATGGCAGGGAACAGGCCAGGGGCAGCACAACCCTGACCCCTCCCCTGCCATCAGACTGGACATGCACCTGCATCCACCACCAGCAACAAGGATCGGGCCCCTTGCAGTTGCACTCCAACCAAAAACACTGCTGACTTAGATCTTTATTTGAAGTGCTGTGCGCTTAGTGCTGCTACTTGCAGCCACGCGGTACAGTGTGCCCTGAGCTATTGCAAAATTCTCCAAGCACGTGGAGCTTCCTGGTGTCACCCTCTAAATCATCCCCCACTAAAACCTGTAGGTTGTTACAGAAAGAAGACCTGAAATTCCCCAGGGTTGGGGTTGGGGTGGAAAATGGTACAATGGAATGACAACTTTACATTTTCCCTGTTCCTGCTCCATTCCCTGCCCCAGTCCTATGGCTCAAGCACTGCTAAATGGCAAACTCATCATGGTGCCCTGTGACCAGTGGGGTCCCTCAAGGCTCTGTCCTGGGACCCATACTGTTCAACATCTTCATTAATGATGTGGACACTG
>NW_017728950.1:59000971-59040346 GCF_001723895.1 Crocodylus porosus | reverse complement strand
AGCTGACTTCCTGCCCTTTGGGCAGGGGGCTGGACTCGATGATCTCCCGAGGTCCCTTCCAGCCCTAATGTCTATGAAATCTATGAAACTTTTGTCATACCTCTGCCAAGAAGTAGAAGATTTGGGAACCAGCAAGTCACCTTCCAGTTTGAATAAAAATACTCAGAGGCACAGAGACTAAGTATTTCTCAGTGGGCGCATCTGCATGTGCAAATGTTGCTGGGTGTGTTTACTCCAGCATAAATGACTCTGGAGTAAACATACCCTGGGCAGGAGTGTACATGTATGGACATTTGGGAGCAAATTTTCTCACCACCCTCTTCTGTCCCCCTGCAGCAGCCAGGGTGGGGAGCTCTAGGCTCCCCCAAAGTGCTAGCCCTGAGGCTGGTAGGGAGCATGGGACCAGAAAGAGTTTGCTTCAGTGCACTGTAATTACAGACAGTGCTGTCTCCTGGCAGGGGTTGGGAGATTGTTCCCTGTCCCCAGGAGCTGCGTGCTGCCCGAGCAGGCTCTGGTGGCAGGGGACAATGCCCCCCTGCCCTGGCAACAGGGAGCTCCTAGCCCCAGCTCCCCAACTGGGGGCAGGGAGCTTGGAAAGAGCTGCGGAGGTGGGGCAGGTGCCCGTCAACCATCTACACATGCCTTACTGTGCAGTAATTATTCGGTAGTCAGTTTACTACTTGCATTTGCAGGTAGCAAATTAATTTGCTCTCTTTAGCAGTTACTGTGCAGTAAAGGCCTGTATATGTAGACAGTGATGTTTACTACACAGTAATTTGCTGTACTGCACTGCACAGGAAGCATCTTGTGTACATGCCCCCAGTGTAATTTTACCTACAAAGTACACACTGGGCCTTAAACAGAGGTAGTTAAACAGCACATACATTTCCCTGTATCAAGAATCTCAGCAAAATTACCAGTGCCCATTTCCCAGGGAGCAACTCTCCCCAAGAACTGAATAAGCCAACTCTCCTCTTGTTCACTACAGGTCCCTCCAAAAAGAAACCTCCTAACAAAACCACCAGCAATACAACATATCTACAAAGTCAGAGCAGTGCTCACATGAAAAGTATTTGGAGATACAGTTAGTCATGTTTCTCTGAAGTCAGACGCAAGGCAGGGCAGGGTGGCACCTTAGAGTTAAAGAATTGGTCTAGGGTGCCTACATGTGCCGAAAGGCTGCTCTGACGCAATGCAATTACAGCACATTCCAGCTGAGTCAATAAATCGAGTCTCCTGGACCATGCTAATTAACGCTCCAGCCAGCCTCCACATTTAATGCATCAGCGTCCCCATGCTTCAAAATGGCAGTGGAGGCACTTCAAAGTTCATTTGATGAGTTTTAAATAAAGCACCCCCACCGCCATTTTGAAACACAGGGACACAGATACATGAGATGCTTTGGGCGCTTTAATTAAAACAGAGCTGCTCTAATTAAAGCGCCTCCCCACTATTCCCAGAGCACGTGTAAAAACGCCCTAAGGTGCCACCCTGGCCTGCTTTCTGTATGACAAGAATGTGTAAGGCTGTGTGTCATAGTGCCACCTTGTGACATCTGTAACAGAACTTCAGTGTGATCTAAACTTTCTAAATGGGCCCTTTATAATGTTATTATCCCATTCTCCTTCAAAAAACATTGCCTAGAGAAAAGACAATGAAAAAAAGTCTGCTGTTCATTACTACCCCAATAAAAGCAACAGTAACTCCAATTAGTTCAGTGTCTACTGTAGTGATTTAATTTAAAACCCAATAAACATGATTTTTAAAATTTAAACAGGAAGCAAGTTTCTAGCAAGGCCTATCCCAGAAACGTTAACCTGTCTGACTGTATTTTTATTCCATAGAGACCGATTCAGAACAATGGTGAATGTCCTTGGAGATGCCTTTGGTGCAGGGATTGTGGAGAAGCTCTCCAAAAGAGAGCTGGAGCAGATGGATGTCACTTCTGAAGTCAACATTGTGAATCCTTTTGCCTTGGAAACAACAATACTTGATAATGATGACACAGAGACTAAGAAATCCTATATCAATGGAGGTTTTGCTGTAGATAAATCTGACACCATATCATTTACCCAGACATCGCAGTTCTAAAGCCTGTGTCTTTCAGAAGACACAGGAACACTGAAGGACATCAGCGTATGTGAAATCTCTTAGGAAGCTAAAGAATAATTAAGAAAATATTAAAGACAAACTTGAGTGTCTTTGATTTGATACACAGACATCTGATTTTTCCCCACTATTCAGATTCACAACAGTTGGTACTTGTGGGCAGGTTGATAAGACAGCAAGCTGTAAAATATGTAATTTTTTTTAACTGTGTAATATTGTGGAGGTATTGAAATTCCTGTTGGGAATCAGCATGCTCATAAGATGGATGTTAGAACCAGGACAGTGAAGTGGAGGAAATGCGCTTTTCTCAGGCATAGTGCAGTATCTCACATCTCTTTTCCATTCCACCACACACTGCATGGAAAGTCCTTTTAGTACTTTTGCCTTTCACGGTTTAAAAAATGACACGGTACTCCAAATGCCTACTGTAACTTGATAATGTGCCAAATAGTTCATTTCTGAAGCTCATTTGAATACCAGAGAGGCAGACTGTTTCAGTAAGGAAACTGACCAGAACGTTCCTGCAATAAGTGTGCTAATATTTATGGGATTTTATTTTTCTTTAAGCATTATGGGCATTGGAAGTTAATAGACAAGAAAGAAATGGCAACATTACATATTTAAGTTTTTTCCACATGAATTGCCAGTGAACAGAACTGAACTTAAAATATTAAGCATATTGCTACTTTTTTTAACTTGAAGAATTATTGCGAAGTGAAACTGTCTGCCAACTTAAGTCCACTTTGATGGCTTATTAGTGCATTTCCACTAGAGGCAGAAATTAATCAGCTTCAGTACTGTATTTCTCTTATTCTAGCCTAATATTTATCAGTCCCACAGCAGGCAAAAGTCATGAAGATAAAAATAGACTGCACAGCTACCCGTAGTGACTTCCAGATATTTTCTGCTGAGAAAAATAAATAGTATCCAGTGTATATGAAGCACACCTTTCTTCTAGAAAGTGGTCACTGGCTAGTTAAGCTTTTTACACAAATTGGTTGGTTTCACAGAATCATAGGAAATTAGGGTTGGAAGGGACCTCAGGAGTTCATCTACTCCAACCCCCTGCTCCAAGCAGCACCAGCCCCAACTAGATCCGCTCAGCCAAAGTTTTGTCTAGTGGGGTCTTGAAAACCTCCAAGGATGGAGATTCCACCACCTCTCTCGATAGCCTGTTCCAGTCTTTTACTACCCTCCAAGTGAGAAAATTCTTCCTAGTATCTAACCTAAACTTCCCTTGCTGCAACTTGAGACCATTGCTCCTTGTTCTGTCATCTGCCACCACCATTGGTGACGTGTAGGGGGTGCACATGGGTGCACATGCACCCCCTAAGCATGGTGGTACACCCCGTACGAAAAGATGCTGCCGACACTGCTGGCAGTGCCTGTGGGCAGTCGCCACTTGCCACCCCGCCCCAACCACCAATAGCACTGCGGATACCTGTGGAAGCTCCATGCTTACCACCACCACACTCCCGCCACCAGCGCTGCCCTGCCGGAGCTTGCCACAGCCATCCAGCCGCCAGTGTCACGCGATGTTCATGGCCACCACTTAGAATAGTCTGACTCCATCCTCTTTGTAACCCCCCTTCAGGTAGTTGAAGGCTATTAAATCCCCCCTCGGTCTTCTCTTCTCTAGACAAAATAAGCCCTGTTCCTTCAGCTTCTCCTCATAAGTCATGTGCCCCAGCCCCTGGACCATTTCTGTTGCCCTCTACTGGATTCTCTCCAATTTGTCCACATCCTTTCTGTAGGGGAGGGCCCAAAACTGAACGTAGTACTCAAGATGTGGTCTCACTAGTGCTGAATAGAGGGGAATAATCACCTCCCTTGACCCAATGGCAACACAGCTACCAATGCATCCCAGTATGCTGGTAACAGCAAGGGTACACTGTTGGCTCATATTTAGCTTATTGTCCACTGCAACCCCCAGGTCCTTTTCTGCAGAGCTGCTCCCAGCCAGTCAGCCCCCAGCCTGTAGCGGTGCATGGGATTGTTCCGTCCTAAATGCAGGACTTTGCACTTGTCCTTGTTGAACCTCACGAGATTTCTTTTGGCCCAATCCCCCAATTTGTCTAGGACACTGTGAATCCTAGCCCTGTGACTCACCATGTAGACCAGAATATCAGTGCCAAACTACTTGCTAAATCATACCATTTTAATAAATATTCATGGACGAAGGAAGTCCTATGTTCTGGTGATTTACCATAAACAGTAACCCCATTCTAAGCTTCTTCATGATCAAATTCCAGAGAGTCAAGCATTTCAAATAATGCTGCATATGATATGGTGCGACATCATTCAGTCACTGTACAGAACAAACTTTTTTGCCTTGCACATCAATATCTACTCATCAGCCATCTGACTGTAAAAAACTGGAAATTCATACATGAGACTTTTTTGTAAATAGCTTGGGTATACATAAAATTGCACTTACATCCTATCAAAAATGTTTGAATTCCTGCAGTGTTACAGAGTAAAATCAATCTTACACTTTTGTATTGAAACAAACGAGGAAATGTGCCAAAGAAAACTAAGAAAAGAAAAATATAATCCTTGCTGTAGATTTTGATGAATTGCACCTTAAAATTAATACGTCAATGAGATGTAATACTGTATGTACTTAAATTAAACATTGTAAACTATAATGCAGTGTCAATCTAAAGTAAAAGTATTGGTATGTTTATACAAAATAAAGAAATGTACAAACAGAGGGGAGGGAAGAAAAAAAATCAGTCTTTTACCTTGTGCAGAACTAGTATTAAAAGCTTCCTTTGTACAGCTTTACTAAAAGAAGGGGGGGAAAAAACTTGCCAGTTTCCACAGCTGTCTATAAACTGTGCTCTGCTTTTTCTTTGCAGTCTATTTTTTTTGTAACCACCCTCTTATAATGTACCGTGGATAGTGTTCTTATTGTGACCTAAATAAATACTTCTTTCTTTTATTCTTTCTTCACCCCACCACTCTCCTCTCTCTTCATCTCTATGTGGAATGATTTATTTCTCCAATTATGGCAGGAAACAAGAGATAAACTGGTAATACATTACATCATTTTCACTACTGACTCATTTGTAGCTGTAAGAAATATGAATCTGTCTTCTCAATAAAATAAACAGGGTGTTCTCTCAAGAGGTCAAGCCTGAGATTACAGCCAAAACCCTTAAATATGGAAAGTCTGGGAAAATGGATTTTCCAATCAAACAGTGGATCGTGATATTATATTATTATTACTTAGTGCTAGGGATCCCAGGCACCTGACTTGTGGCTGATACTACTAAGTCACAGCACCTGCATGTGCTAATGATGTTATTGCCAAGTCCAAGAGATGCCTTTCCTTACATGTTGGTTTGGTCACAATGGCAGTTTGCAGACATTAAAAACAAAAAACAGTGCTTTACTTTAAAAACTCTGTGTGCTCCCATACCGAGCACAGTGCATGCCGAAAAGAGGAAACATGTTAGTTGGACCCAGCTCACCCAATTTCTGTATAAACTGGGCAGTTTAGTGGGGGTTTTATTGGTACTTTTATCTAATAGCTGATTGAAGCTATTAGATTAAAGCACCAAAAAGCCTTGCTGAAGCTCCCAATCTGTACAGACGGTGCAGAGCTGGATCAAAGTAATGTACTGCTTCCAGGAAAGTGTGGATTTGGGGGGATTTTTTTAACATCTTCAAGCAGCCAATGATTCTCAGTAGGTACCATCAAGTGTGGACCAAACACTTACTTTAACCTCATGCAAACATCCCACAATGAACATTTTTTTCACTGCAGGCAGAGGGTATAGACTCTCCAGAGCTTCTCCGTAGATTTTGGCAATACACAAAATGAAAACCTGTTGCTTCTGCTGTCTTAGACCCTTATAGGACTGAGGAAGTAGCCTCAGGGTTGGGTCCCACATTTTTCAAGTGGCATGTGTGGTTTTACCCACCAATGTGAATGGGTGTCACTTTGTCAACATCTCACACAAGCCTTAGAACTTTTCAAGCCATAGTGTCCAAATTTTGTGACACTGAAGGCCTCACTGACAGGTCTCCACGAAGAGGACTCATACCTAACCATGATATACATTAATTTTATATAAATGTTGGAAGATAAAAACATGCATCCATTTAGGGATAAGAAATGCTACTGGCTTGTACTTGTATCTTCCTTGTAAAGAAAAGCACCTGTTCCTCATTGAAGCTAAAATCCCCCAAGCTAACGACCTTGTCTCTCCCATAGATAACAGAGGGTCAGAGACCATTTGACCACCAGAACGTACTTGGGCACACTAACTTTAGATCAATGTGTGCTCGTATGCACTTACCTGTGTGCACGCAGTTAACCAGTTCTACAGGCCATTGCAGAGCGGGTTAGAAGCCATGTTTTTGGACCTCCTACACTCTGGTATCTGAACAGGCATGTAAAGGAATTGTGGCTTGACTGAAGGAAAACTGCTCCCTACACTACCCACTGCATGTGCACCTGGGGATAGCCAACCACAATTTGCTATACAAGTGCAGTGATAGATTAGACAGTATAGTCTAAAAAGTACATCACTGTGAAAACATATCTAACACACTCACCTTCATTTTCACTTATTTCTGCAACATCCATGTGCTGTCAATGTATGTTTTAATAAATAAAAAGGTAAACAAATATCTTAAATAAATAATGAAGACTGGTTGCCATTATGGATTTTCACACAACCAAATCCTGGTTCTGCTGGAGTTGGTTATAAAAACAAAACGCACAGTCTTTACTGAAACCAACCTACCAGGCATGTCGACACAAGGCATTTACTGCGCAGTTGACTAATTAGCCACACAGTAAACATTTCAGCATCTACATGTGTACTTTTATTAGGCTGGAGTAAACTAATTTACTCCGAAGCAGGATAGTATGTGTAAATACAAGTATTATCCTGCTGCAGATTTAAAAGCTCAGCAGCAGCACATGTGTAGATGCTGCCTTGGCTGGCTGGGGCACAAGGGTGCTTCAGTGCACAGGCTGCCTGCCAGCTAGTCCCTCACTGAAGCATCCTCATGCCCCAGCCAGCCAGCTCCTCTGCACCACATTGAGGCAAGGGAAGCAGCCTGGGTTGGCATGCTGAACCCCCAGGATCCCTGCCAGCCAGGGCTCCTCCACTGCAGCTCGACATGTTGTGGTCCTGGGCATACATGAAGACGCATGCAGAGCATGGGTGTAGGCAAGCTGAGCACAGAAGAAGGGGGTGGGGAGTATAGGTAGTCTTACCTGCCATGGCCCAAGCTCACTCAGGCTGAAAGCTCTCAGTGCAAGGAGCAGGGGTAGAGTCTCCACCTCAGCCTCACACCCATCCCCTGTGGGAAACACCACAACTGCTACAGTGACATAGTTAACCCTCTCACTGCTGTGCTGATCTGTATGTGGAACGTGCCTGTAAGTCTTAAGTCATCAGCAGTTTGGAGAAGGTTAACAGAGTAGCTGCTGGGCACACAGCATAACAAAGTATAATGATGCTAACAAAGGGATACCTGCCTCCGGTCTGCACAACTGGAGCTAATGGCCCTGAGTGTCTCCACACCAAGCACTGCCCTGTGCCATCACTCCAGCGCCCCCTTCCTCTATTCATCATCTTGTCAAGTCCATCATGAACATCTGGCTTGCTATAAAACACTGAAAACAGCTAACTGCAATGCAAAGGTTTTCCAACATCAGATCTGTTCGAAGTCTGTAAGGATATCCAATAGTGTCTTCATGAAAAGCTCTCTGCCCTTCCCAAAACTGAAGGCAACATTGAGGAGCTCTGTAAAAGGATTTAAAACTGCTATCCACAAGGTCCGTGCTGACACCAAGACAGGTTTGATGAGAGAAACATCAAGATTCAATCCCTCCCTCACCCAGAAGAGAAGGGCTCATTCTGCTTGGAAAGATGTCACCTCATCTCTGCAGAAGAAGATGCATCAGTTCCTCAAAGCTGAAACTCAGAGGAGGATCTAGGAAATCAAAAGCCAATGGTGGCAAGATAAAGCCAGTTGTTCAGTGCTCCTCAAAGATAACAAATCTATCCATGCTAGATGGAAAAGGCACTTTAAGAAGCTCCTGAGCCATGAACTGATGGTGACAGATGCCACCATCAAGACCATCACCCCACACCTCAGTAGAGGACCCCTCACCACCCCTCCTAGATGAAGTCTGGTGTGTCATCAAGGAAACCAAGAACAATAAGGCTATTGGACCAGATGGTATACCTGGCAAAATCTCTTCTAAAAGTGAAGAACTGGTACTGAGACTCCACAAATGTATTCTTCAAATTTGAAACAATGAGCAGATCCCTGGGGACATGAGGAACACCAGCACTGTGAGACTGTCATCAAGAAAAAAGAAAAGGTTTTTTTCACATAGACTATCAGGGTATCACCCTCCTTTCCAGAGCACAAAAAATCCTCACCTACATCCTCCTGAACCAACTACCTTTTGCTAAGGAACTCCTGCTGGACTCTGGATGTGGTTTCAGACCATCCTGTGGGGCAACTGACATGATCTTTCTTGCCTGCCAGGTCCAAAAAAGTTTTGTAAACAACATCAGGACCTGTATATGGCCTTCCCTTACCTCACTAAGGACTTTGGTTCCATCAGTCACAAAGTCTTGTAGAAAGTAATGACCAGATTTGGACGCTCTGAAAAAGACATCAAGGTCCTGAGGTTTCTCCATGACCAGATGACGGCAACTATTCTTTGTAGTGGATCAGAAACAAATCCATTTGTCATCTGAACTGGGGTCAAGCAAGGATGTATCATGGCCCCAGTTGTGTTCTCCAATTTTTTGACCATCATCCCGGTTCTCATTAAGGACGTCTCTTCCAGAATGGACATTAAATGCCAAAGGGATAGAGGGTTCTTCACTCTGGGACATTTTTTGCTCAAAGACTAAAGTATTCAAAACAACAATCCTTGTCCTTCAGTATGCTGATGACTGCACCATCCTTGTACACACTGAGGAAAACCTCCAGATTGCTCTGGGTATCTTTGAACAGTCCTTTTGAAATACAGGCTTCTCTCTCAACATTGAGAAGACTAAAAAGTGCTCTATCTGCCTTCTCTAGGCCATAAATGTCACACTCTTCCCCCACCCCTCCTCAAATTACCATTGAGAGAAAAACCTTGGAGGTAGCTGATGACTTCCCTTACCTTGGTAGCTACCTATCTGAGACAAACATTAATGAGGAGATCCAGCACAGGATCTGGTGCACAAGCATTTCCTTTGGAAAATTGTTTCAGTATGTTTTTATTGATTGCAATCTCCATAAAAACACCATGATCTGTCTACAATATAGTCATCCTCTATATATGTGAAACATAGGTGTCCTACCATTGTCCTCTCACAAGCCTGGAGAGGTAGGTATCACCAATGATGCCTCCAGAAGATACCCCACATGAAATGGAAGATTGCTACAAAAATGTCAACATCCTTGTTGAAGCCAAGGTTGCCAACATTGAGCCAGTAATCCTCAAGCACCTGCTTCACTGAACTTAACATTGTGTGCAGATGCCCAACTCTTGACTCCCAAAACAAGCACTCTACTCCCAGCTTAGTAGTGGCCTGAGATTTCAGTGGCCAGAGGAAATGCTACAAAGGACACTCTGAAGGCATACTGCAAGAAAACAGATGCTGATATCAAGACCTGGGAGAAACTGGCTCCTAACCAACTCCAATGGCACCACAACCTCAACCAAGTGACAGCCCACTTCAAGGTAAAGCATCTTGCCCTCAAAGCAGAAAACAGAAAGCAAAGGAAGGAAAAGGAGCAAAATCCTGGTCCATGTCCTACTCTCCCCTGTGGAAAGACCTGTTACTTCTTCAGGCAGATATGTGGTCCAAAGATTGGATTCTTAAGTCACCTCCAGACCATAAGCCATGGTAGAGATCAAACATGAATTGAAGGATTCCCAAAAACAAACTGTATACATTCACCATATGCTTCTTGCTGAGAATACCAACACAAAGTATTCATAGAAGGTACGAAAGAAGAGAAAGAAGTATGGCAAAATGGAAACACAGGGGTTGGTATAACCCTAGTTGGCAAGTGTCTCTCAAAATACTAAAGAAGGGCTCTACTTGTCTCTCAAGCATTTTATTTGTTGCTAGTTTAAAAATATATATGCATTGCAATGTTTTATGATTTGCTGACTTCCCTCCTTCTTTCCAAGTGGGATATCAGAGATGAGGGGTTAATTTGTTGCTTCTATGTTTATTTTTAGCAGAGATCAAGTGAAAAGAAAAAAAAAAAATCAGAGGATGAATTCTCCACTGTTGTTTCTTTTAAAAGATTTCATTGTGACCCAAGCACTCAACTCCTACACCTAATAATGCCACAGATGGAAAATTAGAAAACTTGGCCTTGAGGGTGAGCAATTTATTCCCCTCCCTCACACACACACTGCTTCCTTTAACCTTTACTTAGGACAAAAGAAAAGAGAGAATTTAAAGATCAAAACCTGGTATTCTTAGGTTTAATAGCTGCTATGCCATCCACTTTAATAATTACTCATGCTACAGCACTTTTCAGCACAAGGAAGGGTATCACACTAAACAGGACTTCATATCATAAGCAGTTCCTTTGAACTGGGCACTGCAATTTGTGGAATAAAGTACCACCCAGTGGGAGCATCTATATGTATCATTAATGAACAGCGTTAACCTCTGGTGCAATAGCTCAGTGAAGTTTGCTGCACCCAGGCACCAAGTTGGAACCCGCACCGGGGACCGCAGCATGTTGAGCCAGATCGGAGCAGCCCCGGCTGACAGTGGGGCCGGGGATCAGCCTGCCAGCTCCGACCTGACTCAACATGCTGCCTTCTTCCTAGAGCACCCTCTGGCTTGGACCAGTTTGGGGGCATGCACAGTCTCAACTGGCCGGGGACACATGACAAGCCGAGGGCACATTCTCAACTGGTTCCCATGAACTGTCTGCCAGTCCATAGCCTTCACATTCAATAAAACAGAGAAGTTTACCTCATACTTTTTTTTCTCTTTACTGTCAAGGACTTCTTTAAAAGTGTATTCCTCTTGCCCTTTGACTAGAACATGAAGGTGAGGGAATGGAGCACCTGAGAACAGGTTTTCTAGGTAAAGGTTTTAATAAAGAAACATGGAAGACAAAATGGATTTTCATGAATTTGGGTAGATGCAGCCAAAAAGGCACTGGATTGATTTGTGCCGCGATTTGAAACAGGCTCCAATACTGGTAGTCTATTTTGAAACAGGGTGACTGGATTTAAAATGCGAGAGGCAAGAATTTCTTTGGGGCTCGTTACACAGTAATTTTCGATGGCTTCTGGAGCTCTTAACCCCTGCACACTGCACACTAACACCTTTAAGTGGCATGAGGACTTTTTATTTGGTATAAAGCTATGCCACTCCAGGGCAGGATTATCTCTAATCCACCTAATTTTGCTCCTTTTCCATTAAGGTATGGCCACTCCTTACAACTATTCCACCCAAGTTAAAGTCCTCCAGCATCCCAGGATGCAGTGGCCCCTCCTGAGTCAGGGCAAGCAGGGACATCAGGGTGCAGTGGGGCCTGGAACAATGCCTTCCCCCCTGGGAATATCAGGCAGAGCAAGGCTATAGCCCCAGACTGCCCAGCAGCTGCAGTGCTTTCTACTGCTGTCCAGACCAACTTGCTGTTCCAGCTGGTGGCAATGTGGTGGGAGCAAACTCTAGACAAAAAAAAGATTGGGCCCCTTGGAGTTCAGGCAGCACCCAGCTGGCCAACAGCCCAGCTCGCAGCAGTGTAGCGGAGTTGGCTCTGGAGGAAAAAAAAAAAAAAAAGATCAGGCCCCACAGAGCTCAAGCAGCGAGCTGGTCCAGGCTGTGGCAGGAGGCAGCATGGTCACCAGGTGCTCTGGAGCTGCAGATGTGGTCTGCCCAACTAGAGTGACAAGCCTGTCCTGTCCCTAGTGTATTTAATTGCATTGGCTGATTGTTGCAATCAAGGAAATAATTCAGACACACCAATACATTCAGAGTGCCAGGCCATTATCACTCAGAGCAAACTTCTTCATTTTCTGACGGCCTCAATTTTGCTTCCTCCTCTTCCATAACTGACAAAAAAAGAAATGCACAAAACGTGAAGACATTGTAGCTGACAGCACTGACTTCATTTACAGGAAACATTTTATGTAAGCTCCTAGTTCTGCCCCTGCTCCACAAGCCTCTAGTGACAAGTCACAGCTCTGCAAGTGAAGGACATTCTGAGATGGTTTTTTGCCTTAAGGTGTGACTGCTTCGCTAAGCTGAACAACAATAAGCTGATTAACATTTGTATGGCTTACAGTGTAAGGCAGGGGTCAGCAACCCCTGGCACACGTGCCAAGTGTGGCATGCAAGGCCATTTTGCTTGATACCTTGCAGCCAGCCCTGGCTCTGGGAAGCTGCTGCCAGCAACGGAGCCCAGGCTGCTCCCAGCAGGGCTTGCAGCATCCCAGCTGCCTGCTGGGAGCAGCTTGGGATCCGGGCTGGCATCAGCGCCACACCTGCACATGCAGGCACACCTCGGAGCAGGTGGGGGGGGCCTGAGGCAACGCAGCCCTGGTCTCCCCCAGCTCCTGGCACAGAGGTGATGAGCCCGGCGCAGCTGTTTGTAGCCAACCTGGGCTCTGGCAGCTGCAGCAAGCAGCAGGCAGAGTGCAAACAGCTGCGCCAGGCTTATCACCTCCATGCCAGGAGCCGAGGGAGACCAGGGCTGCGCTGCCTCAGGCCCCGCCCCCACCTCCCACTCCGAGGCGCGCCTGCACGCGCCGGCACAGAGCTGATGCCGGAGTCCGGCGCAGCTGTTTGGAGCATCGTGGCTGCAGCTGGCCCCGACTCTGGGGAGCTGCTGCCAGCCAGGAGCCCAGGCTGCTCCCAGCAGGCAGCTGGGATGTTGCAAGCCCTGCTGGGAGCAGCCCGGGCTCTAGCAGCTGGGGTAGCTGCTGGCAGCCAGAGAGCCCGGGCTGGGGGGCAGGGGCTTTGGGTGGGGGACAAGGGGCACAAGCAGGGCATCCATGTACCCCTTGCCCTCAGTTTGTTTTTCTGCCATGCCAGCACTCCAGCACCTTCCGAGATAGGCATTGTGGTGTTTTTCAGCACTCCAGCCAAAAAACATTGCCTACCCCTGGTGTAAGGTGTAACAAAGCCTTACAGTGAGATCTTTTACTGGACCAATTATGTAGTTGGGATAAAGTCAGACAAGCTTTTAAATGCAAGGCATTTTATCGGGTGTCTGGTTACAGGAAGCAAGTCACAGCATGGTGAAGCAGAGGAGAGGGGAAGGGCTGAGAGAAATCCTCAGGGACATTAGACACAATTAGCAGAAGAAAAGAAACCGATTACTGGGAGATCAAGGCCTAATCAAAATGGAAGGGGATTATTCTCAACTTCCTTGTATGGAAAGAATTAGATAAAATATAATGTGCCATTAACCTGATGTTAATGCTTATTTAGTCCTTGGTTCTTATGAATATTGTTCCCAAGTTTTCTTTTTAAAGACATTAGATAGATTTCCCTTAAGCACTAGGATAGTGATGTCAGAGAGGGAGCATTGTTCTGTAAGCAATGTACTCCTAATGGTGTATGTACATCTCTGCCACTGTCCCACACCCCCAGTGTTTCTCCTTCATGCTGCCAGATAGCCAGAGGGGCCCTGACCCAGAAAAGCCCCTCAGACAGGCCTAGCCAGGAGCCTGCTGGCCACTTTGCCCAGCTGAGCCATTCCTTTGAAGTGCTGTGCCCCTTCAGTGATTCTGCCACGCTCAGCTACAGCCACCAGGGTGGAAGGTGCAAGGCAGAAACAGGGCACAAAGGCAACAGGGCCCTGTCTGCACCCTGCTGCTCCCAAACCCCTGAACTGTGGAGCTGAGGGTGGGCAGTCAAGCAGCTTTCCAGCAGATTAAGAGCCTCACCTTCTTTTCCCCAGGGAATCAGCACAAGCCTTCCCCCAGTCCTCAGAGATGATGTGGATTAGCCAAGTGCCATCATGCGAAGGGGGCAGCCACCTTGTATCATCCCACTGCCTTGTCCCTGTGTATTCAAGGGCAGTTCCACAGCAGGGCCAGGTCCTATTGCACTGTGTAGTACAGTACAGGCCTCTAGAAATACCTGGTCCTCGCCCATAGGACTTTGCATTCCAAGTAATCTCTATGGTTTCCCATGGCTCTGATTTCAGAGGAAAGTATAAGGGTTAACTAGGGCACAGGTCATCCGTTCATGTGGAATGCACTAGGTCAGAGGTTTACAAGAGAAGCCAAGGTCAAGGGTTGAGATGAGGTCATGGCCAGGGCAAGCAGTTTGATCCAGGCCAGGAGACCCAAGACAGGAGCCAGATCAGTCAGGAACAGAAGTAAACAGGAATGGCCATAAGGGTCCAAGGCCAAGATTCAGAGCACGGAGTCACGAGCCAGTTTTAGAGCACAGAGTCAGGCTTGAGTGTTGCAAGCACCTGGCTGCCATCTACTCCTAGGTTGTTGCGAAGGTTTGGCTAGGACATAGGTAGCTGGGCCTGTGGCTAGGCCCTGAGGGACAACTAGGGGGACAGCAGCAGATTACCAGGTAGTCAGGTTGGGGCCCAGGTTGGTGGAGCAGGGAGCGTGGGACCCAATTCCAGGGGAGCCGAGAAGGGAGATCCAAGAGACGTAGTCTGAGATGTAAACTGAGATTGTGAGGCAGGGGTCAGAGAGCCGGTGCCAAGTACCAGGGAGAATCTTAAGATCTGAAGCCAAGCCAAGCCAAGCCAGGAGCCGGAAAACGAGACAGCAGAGCCAGCAACAAATTTCAGGGGAGATCCAAGATCAAGGTCAGGAAGGCCAAAGCCAGGGTCAGCAGAAAGGTGAACAAGGGAGAGCTGTGAATGCAAGGCTTGTCAGAACAGACTGAGGCTGTGACGAGGTTTGCCTGCAGCCTGAGGCTGCAAGTACACTTATAAGGGGTGAGTGGCACTTTTGGCAGCCAATCTGGCTGCGCAGAACTGGGGAAGTTGCATTAGCCAGGGGTGAGGGGCAGGTGTGGTAGCTCAGGTGCTTGGCCCTGCTAGGCCTGCTTGATAAGAGGCCCTGACAGTTATACAGGCCAGTGTGGATGGAGCCCTCTTTCTGAGGATGACTCAGCCTGATTACCCCCAACTGGACCCTGGGACTGGATCTCCCCAGCTGGGCCTCCAGTCATTACAAGATCAACTCTGGCAGGATAAGTCCTGGGCTGCCCTCCAGGACAGGTGTTTCTTCTGTTCACCAAAGTGAATTATGGCCA
This sequence comes from Crocodylus porosus, assembly GCF_001723895.1. Taxonomy (NCBI): domain Eukaryota; kingdom Metazoa; phylum Chordata; order Crocodylia; family Crocodylidae; genus Crocodylus; species Crocodylus porosus. The sequence goes on along the minus strand of NW_017728950.1, from coordinate 59,024,987 downwards.
AAAACCTTTCCAGAAATTGCTGTTGCTGATATTTGCTGTTCTCTGCTACCTGACCATCAGGAACCCAGACCTTGGTCCTTCCACATCCATCAATATGGACAAACTCTTTTCCTAGACCTTTGTTCCTTGAGTTATTCTGAAACTACAGGTTCAGATAAATCTAAAAGAATCGGCACCATTCTGCAGTTCAGACCTGTGCTCTGAGCAGGCTGGCAGGTGTAAAGGGGAGAAAGTGCCATGCTGTGTCTGGTCTATCCCCAAGCTATAATTGACAATAACTGTAGGAAAAAGCTCTTCCATCCACTTTAACCATAAAATACTTTGCAGCAAGGTTGCCTTTTCCCATGACAGAGGCTAGTGCTTTAAAAATTCAGGATGTGATAATGTTTGGCTCTCTCATAGTTTGCAGACAACTCATCATATCTGTCTTGTTTTCAGATCTCTGAGAACCTTGCTTCAGCTTAGAAAAAAGATGAGCATGTGCATTAGGCATGATGTTTATGTTTTCTGTATTATGGGTGGTCAACCTGGGGTACAGGCACCACAAGAAGCACAGGCAGCATCTGTGTGTGTGGCATGCAGCAAAGCAGGGAGGGACTGGCAGCACAGGAGATAGGGCATGAAGCAGAAAACTAAGCAGCAAGTTGGGCAAGAAGCACAGGATAGGAAGCAGAAGACAAAGCAGCAGATTGGGTAGGGAGCACAGATCTGGGAGCAGAAAGCACAGCAACAGATTGAGCAGCAGAAGGAGATTAGAATGGCTCTTGGGGAGGAGGCAAGGCCAATTTGTTGCATAACTGCCAAAAAAGTTTGGCTCCCACTGGTTTAATAGACCCCCCCCGAAGTTTTCCTGGTTTAAAACAAATATTCCCGTCTCCTGAAAAAGCTCATTCATAGGCTACAGCAGCCCTGCAAGCCAGATGAGTGGGATGGGGCCAGCCCAGGAATTAAATCCCATGGGCAGGGATGGTCCAGGGGCTGGATCCAGCATGGGATCAATGCACTAGATCCAGTTGCGAGGAACCCCAGGCACCAGTCTGGCCCCACACAGTGGATCTATCCAACCGATCCCATTCACTGGCATGATCTAGCACATGGGGCCATGTGATCTGGTCCACAGGGCACCCCACAGGTCAAGAAATTTGGCAGTGGGGACAGCATTAATAGTTGCAGCTGGTAGGTTCCCAGTCCCCTGAGCTAGTAAGAAGGCTCCACTCCCTCCAGCCTGAAGGGGCTTGCATTAGCCCATTAGCTGCCTCAGTCCCATCCAAGCATTAATCAACATGACTGAACCCAAAGAACCCTTACATTACCTTTTCACAGAACTCTGTATGGGGAGCCCAATTCACCCTTAACTCTGTTCAGTAAGAGCAGTCAAAGCAGGAGCACTTATCTCCCTCGATAAGGGGATAAGTCAAGGAAGAGGGATGGTCTCAAGCCAGGATAGTCTCAACACGCTGTTCCAAGCTAAGGCTGGCCTGCAAGTTCAAGAACTGCTTGTGTCTGTCTCTCTCAGTCCTGGAGTCTTGCTCCTGGAACCTCTGACCACAGAGGCCAACCACTCTTGGGGATGACCTACGCCTGGAAGGGAGGTACTTTGCACAGACCCTTTACAGGAAGCAGAGACTCTGCTGGTGTGCAAGCCAGGCTAGCGATCAGCACTCAAAAACTGGAATCTGACGAAGTGAGACAGAGCACAAGAGGGGTCAGCTTCTCTACCAGTAAATTACTCTCTCCTGCCTGGAAACCAGTCATAAAAAGTCCTCATCCAAACAAAGCAGGCCCTCCAGAGCAGACTCCACTTGGAATGACTCAGGAAGTGCACGCAGAACAGAGGTCCTGATCCAGCCAAAGCAACCAGGCCTGTGCTTTGGGAGCAGGAGGACAGACAACTTTAACAGCATGCAGCTGTTGACCCACCGCTGGGAACAGCAAGTGAATGTCCTCTCTGGCCTTTTAGCTCTGGAGATCTGAGGCTACAATCTGTCCTAGGTCACTAGTGACATTAGTTCACATACAACACTTAGGCCTACCTGTCCATGACATAAAATGACCTTGCAATTTGCACAACAAGCAGCTTCTGTTGAGGAGAAGGCCCAAACTAGGCAGGGAGCAAAGGCCACAGAGCACAAGCATGGTGAATCAACAAAGCTGTGGACTGGGTCTCAGGACTGAGTAGCAGAGGGTGCGGTCACTGGCAGAGCTGTGGACTGAAGGTTTGGAGCAAATTAGCTCTCAATTACTTACTGAACTGGCTCTAATAGCTCCCCATTGCCAGAGGAGGACATTGCTCCCTACCCCCAGGAGCTGTCAGGGCAGGCTCTGCCACTGAAGCCTGGTCAAGGACAAATCTCCCAGCCCCTGCCAGGAGACAGCTGTCTCCTGGCCCCATGTTCCCTGCTAGCCCTTGGGCTGCAGGGGCCCAGTGCAGGGCCACAAGGAGTGGGTACAGCCTGCTGCTAGGACCACCAAATCTCCCACATCCCTGCACGTGTAGTTGTATGCCCAGAAGAGTTTACTCTAGAGTACTTTACTCTAGAATAACTGAGCCGTGATTATTTGCATTTGTAGAAGCACCCAGTGAATTTGAGTTAAATACTACAGAGTACATGCCCACCATAGGAAAATGAGCATTGACCTTCATTTACACCAGAAATGTAAGCAACAGTTTTTCCTCAAAGGCAATAATAGCATCTTTTTGAGGACTACCAGCTTTAACTGTAACAGAATGTCCCAGCAACACTGTTACAGGTTATTCCAAGTAATAAAAAACAGACATGTGATAAATGTCTTCTATTTATCCCTTGGCATTACTATTTGTGATCAATATACCGTGAAACCATAAAGTCACCTACCACAATATTCAAAGACAAATACATTAGACATTAATGCAATTCAAATTAGAAAAAACTCGCTCCCTACTATTGTCATCAGAACTATTAACTGTAAATGCAATATAGTGCCAGAAGTTTCCATGGTCACTGTACCTTACTGATTTATTTTTAAATAAGAAATAATTAGACAACATGTTTTGCATTTTAATCATTTCACAAATTTGAAAACCACAAGCTTTTGGTCTCCTTACAGATTGTTTTATCTGTGTGTGTGAATGGATAAAGGAACTTGTTTATAATGACAAATGTTGTCTATGCCAAGAGAATGAGTGTAATACAAAAGCACTGTTATATCATTTTATACAATTAGACTCCTGTTACACCCTGATGGACTACCATGTTGCTCAAATAATTTGTGATAGCATCAAAATCTTTAGGCGTGTATATGGGTCTCTCTCAGTTATACGCACTCGCAAAAAAACAGCACGTACTGGTGTATAACGTGACTGTGACAGCTTTGCCACAGCAACATTAACTTTTGGTCTTTTATAATTTGTGAATATTTGATTTCACAACCTGAATTAACTCTACTATTTCATATTGAAGACCCAAGCCTACTCCCACTGAAATCAAAGCATCTTTCCACAGAGTTCAACAAGAGCAGGACCAGATCCTAAATAAATATCTGGCCTAATTATGCTGTCATCCAGGATGCATTTTTTTCTCATTAGTATATATATTCCCTGTACCAACAACAAACCTTCTAAATTTATTAATATCCGTGTGGTCTCATGTGCCTCACACCAGCCTATTCTAGAATCAGACTACTCCGAAATATACAAGTTGAACATTACATATTTTCTGAGGGCTGCTTCCATTCTTTCATCTGGGTTTGTGCCCTGTAAACTGTTCAGTGAATTCCAGCCTTTCCCTGCTAATCCTGACACAGTAGGCAAAAAACTAGTCCCTTCCATTCCTTTCAGTCATTTGCTACAGTTTCCATCTGCTCCATGGTGGTAATATTGGCTGCTATATCCTCACTACTAAGTGTTCTTAAGGTTTATTTTCATTACCCTTTTCTACATAGCAGTTGATTTCCATCTGAAAGTCTTCATGCAGCATCTACCGGCCCCAAATATATCCATAACTTCTTTTTTGTGTCTGGTGAAGACAAGCTATTGATTGGTTGGATTTCTCAGTTCTCTCTGTTAGTGGCTATATCTTTCCATCCCACGCCCAAAGTATTTCCTCCTTGAAATACTTATTTGTTTTTAGCAATGCCCAAGGTTTCAAGTCCTTTGTTGTCCTTCACCTTTACATACAGCTACCTTACTGAAACTCAAAACAGTGTGCTCACATTCCAATAACCAACCATTCAGTGTTTCTTGCTGCTAGCAAACTGTTCAGGATCAGAGACTGGCTTGCACCTATAACCCTTATACACTTAGAGAAGGGTATCCAAAACATACCAACAGGACAAAGGCCTGCAGGTCAGATCCAGGCCATACAGCCACATCATCCAGCCCCCGATGCTGTCTTGGGTCTCACGCAACATTCGGGGTGCACTGGAACACATGCTGCACACAGCACCTGCTCCAGCTCACATCCCAGAGTAGGAGTAGATGCTGCATGCAGTACAGCCCCAGATCAGCTGCATGCCGCTCTGGGGCCAGGCAGCATAGCCCTGGAGTGGCTGGAACAGAACCAGGCCACACATGGTACCCACTAAGGCTGCTCCAAGACATGCACTGCAATGTCAGGCTGGTCTTTGGATCCCATCCAGCGTGGCTCCATTTCACTCATCCAGGCTACAGGGCCAGATGGGTTTGACACCCCTGGCTTAGAGGAATGGGCAATGTTCTCTGCTAAGCAGCTGTTTTAGCCCTTCTGCTTAGCCACTAATTCTCTAATAACCTAAAGCAGGGGTGTCAAACATATAGCCTAAGGAGCCACTCAATGCAGCCTGCTCTGTTACTAGCCAGCCACCAGAAGTTGTGGGGCATGGCTCAGGAGACATGGCCTGCTTTAGAATTTGAAGCCTTGGGTGCTGGTGGACATGGACGTTGGTAGCAGGAGCATGAACAAGGGTTGAAAACAGCTTAGGTTGCCTTCTAGCTCCTTTGCCTTGGTCAACAACTCCATTTCCACCCCATGCTGGCGCTGTCGCCATCACCACTGAGTCCCTCATGCACCTTGCCAGAAGTAGAGCTGCCACTGTAGCACAGGGCACACAGTGCCAGCGTCAGATCTGGTATGGAGTATACAGTTGGGGTCAGAGCTCCCGACATCAATACATGCCCCAAGCTGGATCTGGACTGCAAGAAGTCCCAGGCTAGGGACAGACATTCAAAAAGCAGGAGCCTGAATTGATTCAACCTTTGCAGGTTAGACTAACCTGCCTAGGCTGAACCAGTTTGTAACAGGACAAACATTCTCATTTGCCACTGCCACGCTCCCACTGCCGACAGTGCCACCGCCACCTACAGGAGCTCACCGTGCCCTCCCCCCAACCTCTAGGGGCACACGGCGTTCGTCCATGCTGGGCAGCAGCCTGTCACAGCTTCTCAGAGCATGAGCCCCTTCCTGGCAGGGGGCCACGCTGTGGGACCAGCAGAGCTGTTGTGAACTGTGGCAGCACTGCGGGAGACTTGCAGGGCTCTGGCCCACTCTGGACCCCACACACAGCCCACCACAGCTCTGCCAGCCCCGTAGCACAGCCCCTCATGGGGAAGGGGCTCATACTCCCTCATATTGTAAAAGGGCTGCTGCCCCCAACAAGGGTCCTGCCCCCTCCAGCTGCAGCAGTGCGGAGGGGGCATGGATGGCGGGGTTATTCCTCCTTCCTCCAGCCGAGGGGACAGCACAGGGCCTATTCCGGGGCAGGGAGCAAGTACAGCAGCGAGAGCAGCCAGACCCAGCTGCCAGTGGGGGTAGAGGGGAGACTCTCCTCCCTGCCCTCCTCCGCCTCAGCGGCCATGGTGGCCTGCTGCTGCAGCAGTGAGGGGGGAGTGCCCAACAGACCCAGCTCAGGTCCCTGCCGGTGGCACAGGGAGGGGGGATTAAACCCCTCTCTGGCCAGACCCCCCACCCCTGCCTGTCCCTGCTTGGGCTGGGGAGCAGAGGGACAGGGCCAGCCTGACTGGGCTGGAGCAGAGAGCCCGGCCCAGCCCAGAGAGCATGCTGGGATGCTGGGGTGTCTGGGGTAACTCAAACCAACGAGGGGTCTGGCATAGACATTGCATGAACAAGTTTGACCCAAATCAGTTAACTCTGATACTACATTCAACCATGTTTATCTCAAACCCATTTCAGACATTTTGGAACAGGTTTATGCACGCTGAATGTCTATTCTGTTACAGGTTTAAACTAGTTTCTGATCACTTAAACTGATTTATGTGTAATATCTGTCCCTAGCCCCACAGTCTAGATCTGGCTCAGGGCACAATATACATTTGATGCCCCTGACTCAAACATATCACAACAGATGTTCATCTTGAGAAATGAATAGAGTCCTTGTGGCAAGATTCAATGGATCAACATTGCCAACTAGCTGCAGGAACCAAAAAACAGAACTCAGGCTTTTCTTATTGCCTCATCTATAAAATTCTGTACTCTGATGTACCTGGCAGTTTGCATCAGAAAACCTGCAACTTCCATTTCCCTGTTAAAATTACAAAACAAAATGTTTGAAAACTCAGGGGCAGATGTTAAAGCCAGTGCAAACTGGCAGAGCCAAAAATATGACCTTTAAGATATACCAGAAAATGTCACTTGTTTTCTTGAAAAGAGCAGTGCAGCACTAAAAGTGGCATTTGCTTGGGGTTTTTTATTATTATTTCTCAAGAATGCATGCGTCTGTATGGTTATTGGGCATGGCAGGGGAGTGACAAAGGACAGAAAATTGCACGTGCTTCTACATAAATTATGTAGTGAGGAAATTCACTGTAATACATTAAACTATCATATACTACTTGTCACTTGTCTGTTCTTAATGTGAAAGCAGTGGTTTTATATGCAGGAAACAGCTAAGAGTTTGTTTTCTCTGTTAATTACAAAGTGGAAGAAAAAATGAGGCAGCAATAAAACAGTATATCCCTGCTATTAGTAAATGTTAAAGTAAATCTTTACTTTTAATGTTTCTTGCAAAGAGTGGAGCACATCATTACTCTCCAAATGTAATTAGTGTTGCTGCTTTAATTCATCAATGAGACTCAATAAATGTAAAACACAATTACAATTTCATGTGCAAGATACGTATACAGTACAATGTTAATAAAAAGGTAGGACTTAGATGGATGTCCGTGTAAGCAGTTTGGGCAAACAATCCATGGTCTTCTCAAAAAAAACAGGCCAAAATTGTCATTACAACCTTTTAGACCTGCTGTAATTTTAGACAGAGGGGCACTGTCCTTTTCTGAAATCTTCACATGGGTAAATGAGAATGACTTACAGTAATTTGAATCAGTTCACTTTGTAATCTGTATTGCTGCTTTCCTGTTCCAGATGTTACATTGAAATGGAAATGGAAGTTTCAAACTTGACAGGTGGAAACATATTTTGAATATTTTTGTGAATTTCTGCAAGAAATCTGGGAGTGGAGATAAAAAGCCACTTCACTCTCCTGCAATGTGGCATTTCACTCCTTCCAAGGTTAAATAACACTATTGATTGAAATGAATTGAAGAATACAGCCCAGTGGCTGTGCACTGTGGAGTATCGAAGTGGAAATGAAGAGTTCTGCCATTGCTTTTCATTTCTATAAATCTCTTCCAACAAGGTGCTGAGAGTGGACAATCATTTAAAGCAGCAATTTTTAAAAGAAGATTACTTTGATCTTCTTCCAACTGTTCAAACGTAACTTTTACTTAATGATTCTTTGGAAAGAAAACATTAGGATATTCCAAGGTGCTTTTGTCAAGGCACCAAAAGGTCAAAGCCAAAGATAACCTCATCTCTGTCATTAAAAATGACTCTCTCAAACTCCCTAATCAGTAACCAATAGTGCCTAACCAGTAGTCTATTAGGCTACAGCTGGGAGGGGCCTTCCTGGGCAGGGAGGGGGAGGGATATACACAGTTACTTGCCTTTTAAACTGGGGAATAGGAATGATTTATGCCCCCAAAGCCACTGAGGCAGCAAAGTTCACTGTGTAAGTGGCATTACTCCCCTAAAGGGAAGTTAGTTTTAGGCCTAAGAATCTATAAGATGAGCAGAGTGTATGTTTACTATGTCATACACCCACCCTAGGTTCCTTGCTTGAATAAGCTTCAGTGTTTTTCACTGGAGAAAGAGAGAACAGTCTAAAACAAAAGGATGGTATTGCATCTAAATGAAACTATCATGGATTTGATAAGGATTATAGCCTATAGGTGGATCTAGGATTTTGAAAAGGAGGGTGCAGATGGTGTGGTATATCATCACATATAACATAGCATATTCTTCTCTAGTTAAAGAGAAATGAGTTGCTTAACTAATATATTAGACAGCTAGCACTATATTATTGTTTAAAATCAAAGCAAAAACAAAAATAATCATTGGAAAGTGCACTAATTTGGTTGACTATATATGTTTAAGAAATACAACAAACTAGGCAAAAAAGTCAAAATAGTCAAAAGATATTGTGTCATTAGACCTGTAGCCATGTGATGAAATGTCTCTTATTCATAAAATAAAATCTATCCTTCCTGAGCATCCTGATAGTACCTCCAATACTTCACTGTCAGTCATTTCTACACCCAAGTTAATATTATCACACCTGCCTTTATTTTTAGTTCTAGCTAAAAACCTTGTCTGCAGAGCTATGAAATAAAAGAATGGCTAAGAGACAACAAAAGTATAGAAGAGAGTTTGAGTAGTGGAACATCAAGACCATTAAAAAGACAGAAGGCCATTAACACCTCCAAAGTGTAAAGGTTAGCAGAAATCAGGGGCATGATAATGAATCATGAAATCAACCAACTCTCTCAGTACTACTGCCTGAACAGAAACGCTGCTGTCCCTCCCAGGCAGTTGGTTTTAAAGTTTGGGTGGAGCAAGAATGTGGGGGGCAGGGGGGTGTAACTGTACCACTGCACTCTCCATTCTCCACCAAGCTATTGAAGAGAGATTCAGGCAAAGCTGGGCCTCATACCACAGACGTGATGTTTAGGGTCAGAAAAAAAAAAAGAAGTTTCACCTACAGTGGAAGAGCTCAATGAGCCCAAGTCAAGGATGATAATCTTCATCACAGAATTCAGAAAGAGCTGGCATGTGAAAGCACAGATCTAAAAGGAAGGAATTTTAACAAATCAAATTGCAGGTGCCAAACACAGTAACCCTGAAAAAATGAAAGAAAGGGGGGAAAGCAATGAACTATGAGTCCAGTAGTCTGACAGTACAAAAGGCTTTGGAATAAATTTTAAAGAAAATAATATTTAAATACATTAGAGTAAATAGAAAATGGGATACAACATGGGTTTGCCAAAGATAGATCATACCAGACTAACTTAATATCTCTGCTGAAGAGAGAATTGATTTCTAGACAAAAGGAATGTGTTAGATCTAATCCAGCTGGATTTCAGCTAAATGTTCAATCTGATGAGACATAATTTTTAGTTGCACTGGAAGAGGAAGATTAGGAGAAGAATTATAAAATGGACAAAGAAGTTGATAAAAAGAGCAAACAGTAATAGTTTCCATTTCAGCCTAAGTTATTAGGCCAAAATATGGTTATTAATGTATTTCACGGATCTACTTTGGATGTGCTCTCATTTAATCTTTGCATGAATAAACTTGGGACAGATAATACAAGTGCACTCCTAAAATTTGCTGATGACTGAAAGCTGAAGGTACTGTCAATAACAAAGAGGATCTAAATATCATCCAGGAAGAAATGGATAATTTTGAGGACTAGATTACAAGTGCACACACTAAGGCACATTAATGCTAACTTTCACCCCAAGTCAGTCTGCACACTGCGTTAATGCACGTTAGTGTGTGCATGTGTAGACACATGCCTAAACTGCCTTAATGCGTATTAGTCAAATGTTTAGGCAAGCGTAAAAGCACGTGTAGACATACCCCAAGTGTATTAATTGATCACAAAATGGCTATGAGCCACCACTATGATGCAGCCATGAAAAATGCAAATGCAATCCTAGGATATAGCAGGTACGGCATTTTCAGTAGAAACAAGTACTAATGCCATTATACAAAGCACTGGTGAGACCTCCTTTAAGACACTGTGTATACAAATCTGGCCACTCATGTTTAAAAATATGGATGCAAACTAGAATAGGTGCAGAGAACACCTTGTAGGATGAGCAAAGGAATTAAAAGTTTATGGTATAAGTAGACCATGGGTATGTCTACACAGATATTTAGGTCAAACCTGAAGCCATGCCAATTCAGGCCAAAACACACAAGCTGCCCTTTCCCTATCTACATGCAACCTTGCAGCTCCCCAACATGTACATGTCCACATTGTACTTCTTATTTCTCAAATGTATCCCTGAAATATACCACAGGTTCCTTTATGCCATGTGAAGCAAAGCAGACTCAAGCTGAAATCAAGCTGTAGATCACTTGTCTCTCCTTGTGGACTTGCCTCCACTTACGGAAGGGCAGAACAGCCAAACAACAGAAAAAAGGATTTGTGGGATTGGTGTAGTGTGTGTGGGTAAGTACCAAATTCACTACAGAAAGAGGCAAAGTAAAAAGCTAATGGGAATGAGATTGGCTTTATAGCCAGAAGTTCAGCAAAGCTTCCAGGGTCAGGCTAGACAATGTCCATGCTCAACCCTTGGCAATAAAGGTTGACCTTAACTGTCAGAACAGACATAATCTAAAACAGCTTAACTTGTTTAGCCTGGCAAAATGAAGGGCATAGGGAAGATTATTGCTGTATGTAAATATGTAAGCAGGTGAAACATCAGAGAGCTAAAAGACAACATTGGCATAAGAACAAATTAATGTAAACTGGCCATGAAAAAAATAGGCTGAAAGTTAGAGAAGGGTGATAAGAAGAGAGCTCTAAAAAAAATCAATGGGGTTGAAGAATATTGATCAACTTTAACAGGTCCTAAATTATGTCTAAGAGGCGCATTTAGTTTAGTACTTGCTTAATGAACTACTAAGTGCACAGTAACTATGGTGCTAACTACTAAGTGTGTAGTAACTGGGTGCAGCAGCACACCCAGCAGCAGCACTGGATGGGTCCCTGGATCTGCCATGCCGTCTGAGCACAGGTTTTTTTAGTGATACTTACTGAGCAGTAGCCTAATAGTACTGTGCTGTAGCCTATTAGCATGGTTTTTGCCTGGCACACTACTATGTGATGTTATTAGGCTCCTGCACATTAAGTGTAGATGTGCCCAGGGAAAATAAACAGGAATTCTTCAACTGATCATCTTCCATAAAATACCAGTGAACTCCCTCTCTACTTTGAATTTTATGGCTTTAATAAGCCATCTTCTACTTTAATATCCTACCTTCTGCTTCACAACCTTACCCACTTCCCCCATACTTTGGGTTTGTAAACCAACTTTTCCAACAGTAGAAGTGCCATTTTCTATTCAAGAGAAATGCAGAAGTTGGAATCTTTCTTTGTGATAAAAGTCACCACTGTGAATCACACAAGTTAGGATCATGTTTTACTTTTAGCCCGTTAGTCCTCTTTAAACTAAGATGAGAATGAGCAATTTTGTGATGCAAAGAGATAAATAAATCTGATCTGTGATAAATAATGAAAGAAAACTACAGCTTGGAATTAAGGGGTTTGGGTTCAAAGGTACAGAAAATGATTAAATGAGAGTGGGTGGCCTTTGAAGTATGTCTGCTTTGAGAGGAGAGATTTAAAAAAACCCAAGAGGGGAGAAAAAACAAATCCAAACTTTTTGCTTCTCATTATACAGAAAATTATTCTAGGAGTTCAGTTTCACAGAAATAAGGAAATAATATATTAACAAGGAATTAAAGATGAAATAGAAGTCTAGATCCCTCTGAAAAAAGTAAGAATCCAGATGACTTGATCTTTTTAAGATGTGATGGGTGACTGCAGGGATGTTCTGACTGACGTATCAAACGTTAGGTAATGAAAAATTACTGTTTCTCAAGCAGTGCAAACTTTTGATTAGACCCTCTACAGTGTCCTTTTAGTAACATAATTCCAACTACACTCTTTAATTAAATGATCTCTTAAAAGCAAACTGCCATCCTTTTTTAGCTTACACCACCTGGTTGTCATAAAGAATGTATCCTACACAGTACCTCATGCAGCTCTTTCTATGCAGAAAATAACAACATAGTTCTTCTCTCCATTACTGTTATGGATGTAGCATCATTACTCCTGAATTCTAAGTCAAATCCAAGGTCCTCCTGAGCCTAACAGCCAGCTTGGTGAGTGGGGTTAAGGCACGCGCATTTCTGTAGCCAGTGGCACCTAAGGGAGTGATGCCATTACCATTACATCCAGCCTCCTTTGATTCGCCAACCAGCTTTCTTTGATTCTACAACCACTTATGGCTGCATTGAGTGCAGCAGTCCTTGGCGTGAGTCCAAAGCAAAGCTTGAATTTATGCTTCTGAAGCCACCATGAGAGGCCTTGACCACTCCAACACTGAATCCTTACACTCCTGAATTACAGAAGTCAAAGTGAGATCAACAATATTTAAAAAGTAATTGTTCTGAGTCTTTAGCAACCCACCTCAATGCCAAGGTCCCAACCATTAACTGAAAACTCTTAAAGCATATCTCTCTATATACAATATACATCCTGCAGGGATTTGTTCTGTCTTAAGAAATGTGACTGACCATGTTCCTTTAGCAGAGATATGGATAAAAACTGTGCAAATAGGCAGGCAACGATTCATGATTTCTGCATGTCTTCTACACTGTTGTTTTAGTATTATCCAGTCCTCCCAAACCATCCCTGCCCGATGGGTCTGGCCTATGTCAATCTGCCCCCTGCAGATTACTCTACATTCAAGTGCAATAGAAGAAATATTTGCTATGTAGTCTTCCTCTAGTTAGCAGAAAGAATGACCCTAATAAGAGTATTATGCAAATACCCTCTCTTTGTATGATAAGAATTAGAACTGGACAAACAACATTTAAATAAAGCTACTGGAATAAATTATTTAAATGTTCATATTTCTCTAGCAATGACTGGTGCACATGCAGAAACATCACTTAGGTACATATCCAGGTTAAGATCCTCTAATATACTGTATTCTAGAATTCAACTAATGTGCAACAAAATTTAAACTAGCCTGGAGCATAGCTTGGCACCTCAATTTTACCTACACCATTTTATAAACATAAAGACTCCACTACTAGACTGTGGATCAAGTTAGAACAACGTAGAAATATGCTTATGCCAGATGAGCTAGGGTGCAGCTGCTAAGCCTTGGAATCCATGGCGTATCTTGCCAAAATTAAGCAGTCATATCCTGCTGTGGGGCTACAGATCTTCACAAAAAGGCATTACAGAGGCAGTCCAAAGAAAGCCATCTCCACAGAAGAGAACAAAACCCAAAAAAGGAATAAGTTACTACAGGCAAGGCTCAAAAAGGCATTTTGAGGAAATAAAATCCTTTCCCTTGAAGCCCATTGAAGGAAATTGGGAAGAAAGGTGCAAACTGCAGAGGAATGAGACGTGGTGTTACAAATTGCCCTGTTTCAGATCCCCCCAAAGTCTTGTCTGGTGCTCTCCTGTAGCATCAGCCCTTCAGTATGGCTTCCAGAGGACCCTGGCTCTTCTTCAAGGGGAGGGGTAGGAATGCCAATGTCCCAAACAGCACAGCAGACACCTCTGCTTCAACCAAAGAGCTTTGATCATGATCCCACAGTTCCCACCTGGAGTCTCTGTGCACCCTCATAACAATTCAGCAATTCCCTTGTGATCTCCCTGTCCTCCGTGGGGCTCTTGCTTTCTCTCTCTTCCCAGCTCCCTCAGAGCCTCCTTTTTTTCTCCTGAGGCACAATGTCCATAGTGCAGTGGATTTTATTTGCAGACCCTTAAAATATTTTGAATGTAGGTGCAGACCCCTTTGGAAATTTCAAATGGAGGTGTAAACCTCTTTGAAGTGTAAGTGTGGGTATTCACATACTGTTGATTGATCATAGTCACCTTTCATGGACATTTTAAACATAGTCTGCAGACCCCCGGTGGTCCACACACCACAGCTTGAAAACTGCTGCTATAGGAGTTAAACCAGAGACTGACACTCATGCAATAAAATGAAACATGATGTTCACAGGAACCAATCAGAGAGCAATCTTTAGGGCCTGACTGTTCCCTATAAGAAGTGATCAGAGATCCCTGGAATTCAGATTATGTCACTAAGAAGGATCCTTCACATGCTTCAACTGCAAAAATAGATGCCCCCATCTTCTTTTTCATGCTCCTCTCCCCTTCCTTCCTCTCCTCACCTTTGCTGCTATCTCTGGCTGCCCCAGGAAGCAGGGGTTCAGGGGGGAAGATTCAGACCTGCTCCTGCCCACTCCAGCCAGGCTTGGCAGGGACTAGGCTCATCAAGGGACAGCAGCACAACTGGATGGGTCCCTGTGTTCCCTGCCAGCTCAGGAGCAGGCACAGGGAAAGGAAATTTGCCCACTGCACCTGCAGCTGTCTCTAGCCAAGTCTGGCTCCATGTGCAGCCCAGTTGCAGCAGGGCAGAAGCAGCTCTGGAGCTCCCTGCCCCCAGGTCAGCTTGAGACAGCCAGTTTCAGCAGCAGACAGGGGAGAGAAAAGGGCATGCCACTGAGCACACAGGGGAAGGGAGCAGGGGGAAAGATTCTTACTTGCTTGAAGGACTTTACAAAAGTTTCCCAGTGCTGCTTCTGCAGAGGGGTCTGCCTTCCCTGCTGTGCTGAGGGCAGGGAGGCTGAGAGCTGGGTTGCAGACACCCCTGTACCACAGGTTGCTGCTTCCATACCTGCTTTCTGAAATCCTGGATCTGCCATGCTCTCATGTTGTCTTTCTTTCTCTTGATTTATTAAAGGGGCAGGTGGTGTCAGTTTTCCCTGTATTTCCCACCATGATCAGAGAAGACAGAAGACACTTGTACGCGTTACAGGGGTTTAGGTCCCCTAAATTGAACTGGTGGTTTTTTAATTGGTGAGGTTTTAATAGCGATGATTAAAAACCCACTAGTTCAATTTAGGGGCTTCTGTCACTGTTATGGTGAGGGGCTCAATCCCTTTTTTTTTTTCTTCAGTGGAGCCTGCTTGCAACCAAGGGGCAAGCTGTCAGCAGCCCCTGAGCTGCGGAGGTCCCCATCCTTTCTACAGCAGCAGCACCCCCTGCAACCACCTGGGAATGGGCTGGCTTGTCCCTGGGGCAGTGCAGGAAGGTGGTAGGAGGGTGGCTGGATGTGCTGGCAGCTAGAGAAGGTGGTGGAGATGGTGCACAGGGCACTGGAAGGCCACCAAGCCCAAGCTTTCCCAAGCCCTCCTGGGTTTCCAGCGCTCTGTGCACCTTCCTGCCACCTTCTCTGGCCACCAGCACACCCAGCCACTCTCCTGCTGCCTCCCTGTGCTGCCCCAGGGGCAAGCCAGGTGTGCCAGCAGACAGAGAAGGTGGCAGGGACAGTGCACAGGGCACTGGAAACCCAGGCAGGCTCAGGAACGGATGCATCACTGCAATTGATGTAGCCTCCTAAAATACATCAGGATGTGTTTTAGTTTGCTATGTAACAAAGTCATTTACATCGCAATATGCCATCGCACGTGTACAGTGTGACGAAATTAAAGCACAATACGCCACCACGTGTATAATGTGCGACACAATCAAATCGCTATAAAAGGGTAATTAAACCACTATAAAGGGCAATTTCATCATGTGTACAACTGCCCTAAAGGGGACAGGCTGCTTCAATAATACAAAAGAAACAAACACCCCATCACAAAATCTCTGAGAAAAAAAAGTGAGATGGTGGGGGTTGATAACCTAATATAGAAGGTGAAGTAAGACACTCAAAGCCATTCTCCTAACTCATGGCAAGGCAATGCAGGTTACAGCCACGGAAGGGGCAACTTACTTCTTTTTGGGCAGAGGAAGTTATTCTTTGTGCCACTTGGTTCCACAATGCTTTAAAAATGTAGTATTTTCATTATTACTAACAGAACTAACCAAATAACAAAAGACATATATATAAAGACCAATACATTAAAAATACACATTGGGGTTCAAGCTGTAATCATCTATATACAACTTTAAGTGACTTCCCTCAAGGATATTAGCCATTAGGTTTTGCTCAAAAGGAGCATAGGCCTGTATCCCCTGATGTCTTTTCATGTTTGAGTAGTCTTATACCTCCACAATGGAGATCTGTCATGCTTTTCTTCTGTGGTCCTCTTATGTTAGATAGTTTTTGCCTGGCAACCAGGTGTTATAAAACTCCTCTTTATCCACTTCTCTTTCAGTGACACAAGTTTTCCACAGCAAATACACATCATAGTCTGCCCATTCTCCCACATTTGTCAGGGTTGCCCATTTCCATATATTGGTTATCACATTGATAGCAGCTGAGATGGAGTGGATATATAGAGATCTGTAGTAATTCACAGTTGGAAGCCTGAAAATGTCCTGAGAAGGAAAATTTGGGTAAAAGGGGGAGCCACAAACCAGTTATTATGCAAATGGGTTTTTTTCATACAGATAACCACAAACTCTGTACTGAAGGGAGTTGTACCACATATGTAGGAAGGTACTTTTTTGCATACATCCCTTCCAATATCACTTGAAATAGGATCTGGACATTTTGTTGGATCTAGATGGAATAAGGTATATTGGGTGCAGTAATCTGACCAGACTCACTTGTTGCCAAAGGGGAAGCAGCAGAATATGGGTATCTGCCCATTATTTTGATCTCCTCTTTTGAGAACTTTGGACCTAGATTTCTCTCCATGTCTAACATATGTAGCTTTTGAGATTTTCTTGCTGCAGACTTCAGTTGAGGCATACATTTTGGCTAAAATGCCCTTCATTGAGTAAAAAATTGAAGTGTCCTTTCATCTGCCACTCACAATCATTCCTTTCAGATTGTGTTGAAAACTTCTTAGCTGCACACACTGAAACACACTGTTACATTTATTAGCCAATATTACATTCATTGCATCAAAAGAAATAATTTTTATTGCAAAGTACTTGTGCCACAGATTTTATTTTACTTTGCTTTACAATACTTTTACTAGATTGACTGGTCAATTACTATTCATCAACTTCTGAGTCTGAAAAGGGGTGATAGACCTTTTGTGATGACATGCAACATCCTGACTTCTGCCTGGATTTCCTGCAAAGGGATGATCTTCCAATTCAGCATTATCCAGTTTCATGTCATCTAGGATAAGGGTTACCAACCTGCAGCATGACTGCCACATGTGGCATGGGCAGCTTGTGGGTTTGGCACGCAGCAGATCAGGGAGGGGACAAGCAGCACAGTAGCAGACAGGGCGGGGAGCAGAAATCAGAGCAGCAGATGAGGCAGGGAGCAGAGGACAGAAGACAGAAAGCAGAGCAGCAGGTCGGACAGGGAAAAGGGATCAGAGTGGCACTTGGGTAGGATGCACAACTAAGTTGTGGCAAACCAGCCAAAAAAGTTGGCCTCCACTGCCTTACATAATGCTGCCAACAAGACTGAGGCACTTTCAAATAAACTCTATTCTTATTTTTGTTCCTTTAGTATTAACATTGCTCCATTTCTCCCCAAAAACTCTGCTCTGTGACAATTTGGTTAAAATGGGCCCTGCAGAGGGCAGACATCTCATCTCTTTAGGTAACCTGAGTTGGATACATTCCTGAGGGAGGGGGAAATCTTCTCCCCCTGCCTACATGACTGGCATCACATACCTGGCAATGCCAACCTGACTGTGAAGGGGCTAGAGACCCTGGCAGTCTACCTGGCAACCAGTGATGCATTTCAAATTGTTTGGCTGACAGCCAACAGGTGCTGGCCTCCATTGGACCAGATAAATGAGGTCATATATAAGTTAAGGACTGTCCAGGAGGAAGGGCAGTAGCCATGATGAAAACTCAGAGAGAGAAGAGCTGGACCATCTGAAACTTGCTCTCTCTCTTGAAACTCATGATCAATGAACTGCTTGCCTCCAGAGGGAATCTCCACCTGCCTCTGGAGGATACTCATGAGTAAGCTACCTGAGATCTAACTAGATATATAGCTTGCAGCAACTCGGATGCATGATCAAAAGCTACCCAGCCACCCTGTTTGCTCTATGGAATTTCTTTGATATTGCGCTACCCCAGGGGCGGGCAATTATTTTGGGCAGAGGGCCGCTTACTGAGTTTTGGCAAGCTATCGAGGGCTGCATGACAGGCAGCCCAGGGTAGATAAATATTAATTTTCTAAATTTTTTAGGGGCCCCGTGGGCCTAATAGAATGGCCTGGAGGGCCGCATCCAGCCCCTGGGCTATATTTTGCCCACCCCTGCTCTACCCTGTACCCTATTCCAAACCTACTCCTTGTAGCCAATAAAGTTCTCCTTTGTATCTAGCATGGGAGACTTTTTGGGAGACGGGCTAGATTATACCTTGGGGTCCCCTTGGTTTGGCTGACTAAGGGAGACCACTGTTTGTGCTTCAGTCTGAGGGAAGCACCCCAAGTTCTTGGAGTGGGTTGAGTACCCTTAAGGACTACTAGGCCTGTGTTTCCCAGGGGGCACAGAGCCAGGATCAGGCCAGACCCTGGGTGGTGGCAGCATTATCCCCAGGCTAGCGGGTGTGCTCCAGGAAGGGGGTTGGCCAGACGTGCGGCACTTCCAGGGAGGCACTTGGAGCCTGGAAGGTGGTTGGTCGCAGTGAGGTGGGTGGCTTAGCACAGGAGCACCCCCTACTGGCCCACCACATGTGGCATGCAAATAAATATGGTATTAAATAATAATGATTTTACAATATAATCCTAACTGGTTTCAGTCTCTTCTTCCCTGCCTAAGCTATGTTGAGCCATGGATCTGGTGCAGCACTGTAGTGTAACCAAGCTCACTGAACTCAGGAGACTACCTGGATGGGTAAGGAAAGTTGATATCAAGATTACCATGACTGGAAAAAGAACCTTTAGGTAGGCACTGATCCTGCAAAGACTTGAGTATGTGCTTAATATTACTTGCTGTGAGTAATCCCATTTACCACATAAAGCTAATATGATGCATAACTCTTGGTGACATCAAGACAGTAGAAGGCGAAACTCCAGTGGTTTCATTGTGACTCGCTCCATTGCATTTCAGTGAAGATAAGGTAGAATCTTTAGCTTTCCCCTCCAAATGTCTCTTAACAATTCCTTTCCAATGTTTGCATTTATGACATTAGGTTTCTTTGGGCTGCTGTTTGCATTTGGCACTCACTGGGCATGTCTATAAATGCAATAACTGCAACTGAATAAAATCTGGTGCAATTTGAGCTGGAGTAAACTAATCTGGAAGTTATCATCTACACATGCATTTAAGTGCAGTAATTGACTTCGCTGTCAGATAGTATGAGTGTCTGACAGGACTATCTGATGGTGCAGTAAATTAGTCTACACTGACCTAATTGCCACACGTGTAGACAGTGAAGCTTTACGATGCAGCAAATTAGTTTACTCCACAATAAAGCACATGTGTAGATGTGCCCAGTATAACTCTCTGCTATTAACGTGAAAAGTCATTTTACATAGCACCAGAGAAATCTACATTTAAGCACACAAAAAACCTACTAGATTGTATCTTCATATTTTTTATGACAAGTTATTTTTTAATGATAATAATAATAACTTAGGTAGGTCAATAATTTGAAATGTTTTATTAAAATGAGTGTTCCAAAAACATTTGGTAAAGATTAATTTTAACTGGTTTTCTGAAAAAGTGAACATCAGGTAGTAATGAAGCATCGAAAGGGCCCCCTCTCTTCTCTGTACAAGAGCACTAATGAGAATTCCGTGCCCATCTTGAAAGAGAAAGTAATTTTTACAGAAAGTAATTCATTCCAGACAACCCATTCTGATTCTGTAAACCTTTGTGATAATTACAAATGTGATACTTACAGAAAATATTATCAACAACCAGTGCCCAAAGATCTGCATCATTATTGCAATTTTTTAGTTCTCAATTAATGAACAAATTTACACTTCTGAGAAAATTATACCTGAGCCATACAGCACAATCATTTAAAATCAGCTACTCTTAGCAAGCACAGTACAATGCATAGCTTCGCTTCAAGACAGATTAGACTAAACACCACATGGAAAACAAACCACTCCCCAACTCTGAAATGGAGGTGTCAGTCAGAATTGGTTCTTCAAATCAATTTCCAGAAGTTGTTGAGCTGTCCCTCCTAAGAGAATTAGACAAGTATGACTGTGGACAAAACAAAATGTCTGAAAGTGGTTTTGTTAAAAACAAACAAACAAACAGGACATATGTATATTTCTTAAGAATGTTTTCTAGGCAAGTAGGTCTTTAGGTTTATGTAAAATTAGTATGGGAAAAATATGGGGTTTTTTAAGATTATTTTAAAGTTACAGGGGGGATTTAAGTCCTCTTGGTACACTTGGAAATTCATTTCCATTTTAAAAAGCTAGTTTCATATACATAACAGTTTCATATACTTAACAGAAGGGAGCTTTGTCCTGTACTCCTTACTCAGGTGTTTCACAAGAATGAAGTCTCAAGGATTAGGCCCACAATGATTATTGTTGTTCTTTCTGTATGGGAAGTTAGCTTGGGTTACCTACTTTTTGCAGACCTTAACTTGTTAATTTTGGGCTGGTGTGGGGGGATGTTCATTCTGAGGCATTGGCTGCACTCTGTTTCTGCAGTAAGCCATGTTTGGAGATGGGCAGATGGGATAAGTATGCTTACTGTCCACTTAGCAACTGCATGAACAGTCCATTAAAAAGACCAAGGCTTTACTAGATTTTCTTCAGGTCTCTTTTGTGCCACCTTTAAAGGTAAGTCCAAGGGAGAGGGCCTGTGAAAAATCCTATTAGAATTTTTACTTTAAAAAGTAAATTGCCAGATTGCATAGCAGGATACATTCAGCCCCAAAGCCTGTGTGAAGGCCCAGCAGCTATAAAAAGGAAATCACAGCCTCCTGTATTTTTATAACTACTGTGGATCTGAACCTGTTTTCTCAATATACACTCTGTATTGTAGTGTACAAAGAGATACTGAGCCCTCAAGAGACTAAAACCCAACTGCAGGTGGTCAGTGGATAATAGTCTGTCTGCTTACAGGAGTCCTGTAGTCTGAAAGGCTGAAGACTGCATAAGACGCAGATGGGCAAACTCCATTAAGCCCATCCAATTTTCCCCCAAAAATTATATGAGGGAAATTCTGACTTCTGTGGGTCTTTCCACAGAAGGGATTAGTCTCGATCAAACTAATTTTCATCAGACCAGTCAGGGTGATTTTATGTTGCTAGATGTTATTACACTGCAGTTAAAGTACATGAAATTTACCATGCAGTATTACTGTCACTAGTACGTAAGTAAAGGCAGCCTATAAAACAACAAACAATACAAAGAATATTTTTTCCTACTATTTGGTTGGTCTAATAAAAGATATCACATTTACCCAAAGAACCTTTCCTGCCTATGTCCTTAGACCAACATGGCTACAACCAACAACCCTAAAACAATCCATTAAAGCACTGCTGTTTTTAACTGGGCATTTAGGAGATGTACTGCAATCTGTTAATATTATAAGCATCTCAAAAATCCATTGGCTCTTCCAAGTATACGTTACTGTCACAGCATGTAATTCTACCAGCCAAAAAACCTTCTTTAGAGAAACTTTCAGTTCAGAAAAGGAAGCATTATCAATTCTGTGAAACTTCTTGCTGAGAGAATCACCCTCTAACCACATACAACCTCAGAGATTGATTTGCATCGCAAAGGAAATGAATAAGTAAGTGTGGCAAAGTGGGGCTCCCCACCTAGCCACAGTGCTAGATTCCTCACTTGCCTTTGGGCACGCCACCCACCTGCCTCACCTGCCATGCCTTGTTCTTAATTAAGATGTTAATTAAGGTGGGAGGTTGCCCATTCATGCCCCGATGCCAGGAGGGCACTATCTGCAGCTTCATACCTCCTTTACACTGCAGCCCATGCCTCGCAGATGGCATCCAGCTGTTAATCTCCCCATCTTGCCACTGGGCTCCAGAATCCTCCAGTCGGGACCACTCTAATATCCCTCCATTCAGGCAGCCTACCCTGCCTTCGTTCGGACTGTCTAGCTCCCTGAAACCATTTCCCCTCTTGGGCGTGGTCCCCCCAGGACCTTTGGCCACACAGACCCTGGCCTTACCTCCAAGGCCAGTCCAGCTCTGGGCGTCCCTCATGTTGGGCCCCTGGCCCTTTTGACCATTCTGGTCCTGGCCCCAGCACTGACCAGTCAAGGGTACTCTACATCAGGTCTCTGCCACTCTCGCCCTGCTCTCACTCCCAGGGTCTGCCTTCTGGCCCTACTAGCGGGTGACCCACCCGGTTGTGGGAGCTGGGGTGACTCACACCACGACTCGTGTTCCAGGGTCTCATGGAGACTCTTACTCCCCCCCGGAGCAGCATGTCATTGTGCTCTCTCTATATAAACATATTGGGCTCTCAGCGCTCTGTTTTTCCTCCCCTGTCACTGGGGTTCCTCATCTCTGTCCCCTCACGTGGGGCTCCACACCGCCTCCTCACGTGAGGTTGCAGGGCTTTGCTCCCCGGCAGGCTCAGGTGGCCATAGCTGTACCTGGCCCCAACTACTTTTCCTCAGGGTCTTGCACCCCATAGGGCTCAGGTGGTCACAGCTGTGCCTGGCCCTCAACTACCTCCAGTGTTACGCAAACCTACCCAAAGTTGAGGGCTACGGTTAAGGCACCCCTAACCGCCTTTCACCAGGGTGATAACTGGCCAGGCATTTCCTGGGGACTCCCACGCCACTGAGAGCCCCACCAGGCCACCCACTCCCAATAGGGTGCAGTTTTAGGTCATGCCCAGGACCAGGAGCCTCCTAACCATCCCCTACAGCTCCTCTCTTACCTCGAGGATATTCCAGCAGCCTCACAGCCAGGCAATGTTGCTGCCTGGCCTGCCAACAACAAACTGCCCTGTTTATATGGGCGGCCAGAGCTCTAAAATGGCCACCACAATTAAGCACCTGCTGGCTGCTTGGCCCCCAGTCCTAAAGTGGCAGGCACCAACAGTGCCCTGCCACATACCTTCCCCCTTAAAATGATACCTGGTGGAGGTTTCCCTCGCTGCCCCCCAAAACAGGCTCCCCTTGGAGCCTGTGAGAGCCCTCAAATGGTGAGCACCCCCGAAGGTGCTCCGCCACACACCTGCCCCCCTTAGAGTGAGATCTGGGGCTTTGCTTGGCTGCCTTCCCCGCTGGGCTCTGCCCCAGCCTACTGCAGCCCCTGCCACGTGGCAGGCATCCGAAAGGTGCTCCACCACAATAAGCTACAGGTTAGTTTGGGTGGTGGTGAGCATGAGAGGGCTGTATGCCCCTAGATTGGATGGGCACAGTGCAGTATGCTCATTCACAGCTTATATAGCAGGGAGGGATCCAGTTGGGAGAAAACCACCCTCATAATGCACAGCCCCCAATGCCATCCAAGTTGGACCTACAGAACAGGTACAGAAGAAGTAATGGCAAGGCAGTGCCCCTGTTATGACTGAACTTGGACCTTGAGGGATCGTTTGTAGGTTGTTACAGAGCTGTTCAGTTTTCAGGTCTATTCAGTCTTTGGCCTCTCAGCTGAGACTGTAAGAAAGCCAGTTATAATCATCTATGGAAATTAAATTTTTAATTATGCTTGGCATTTCAAAGGCAGCAAAGGACAACAACCATCTTTTCTAGAAGTGACATCCGTTCTGAATAAAGGAGAATCTACAAAAATATTTAGCTGAGTTAGCTGAATAAAGCTAAATTAGCTGAATAAAGGAGAATCTACAAAAATATTTTAGAAGTGACCACATGCCCTGACAAGCCAGCAGTGCAAGGCTGGGGAGCAGATACATAGCTAGAACCTACATTCTGTTGTAACCAGATAAGCCAGAACATGTTAATACAATTTAAAAAGAAGAACAGTTTAATATTGTTTGCCATTACTTGTGTTCATCCAACTTTCATCAATATTTCATAGATTTCATAGACATTAGGGCTGGAAGGGACCTCGGGAGATCATCGAGTCCAGCCCCCTGCCCAAAGGGCAGGAAGTCAGC
>NW_017728950.1:58999366-59000960 GCF_001723895.1 Crocodylus porosus | reverse complement strand
GGGGAGAATGACGTCCCGGGATTTGCTCGAGAAGCATCTATGGATGCACGCCAGCATTTTGGTCGCTTTACTAGCCGCAGCATCGCATTGGACTGCTGTTCACATGGATGGTATTCATGAAAGAATGAGAAACAATGAGAAGTGCTATCATTTGCACTTGCATCACCTCAGGCATAACCAAGGCAAACCTTTCCCATATTAACTCCCCCACCCCTCACAAATTGTTCTTGCTGCTGCAGAAAGAAGACAGGACAAGTGGCACACTTCCTGTTGAGTCAATCAATACAAAACTTATATCCTAAAGCCATGCTGTGGATACTGTGCTCCAGAAGAGCACAGCTTTCAGAGAAGAGATGAAACAAGGGTTCTGATCCCCTGTAGCCATCAAAAACCACTTGGCTCCTTCTAGAACGATGTAACATGATGTCAAATCCCTTTTGAATAACAGTTAATTGGGGCTATCAAAAATAGTAAAACACTCAATTATTCAAAGAACAAATCTATCAATCTAGGTTTATTATGTAGTCAGTTGCAGACTAAGACTGAGTAAAACGCTCCCTGAGTATGCCCGTGCCAGCGGATGGAAGATGCGTCCATGATGTAAGCAGAAATTTCTCTCTCTAGTCTATGTGCTAACACTTCCCATGCAAAAGCTTTTATAAAATAGCACTGCTTCTCTCTCTCATCTTTTCTCCAGCCTCTCAGCTTTGGACAAGCTGGCCATTTTATGCCAATTTCTCTGCCAAATTTAGCTGTTTAACCCAATCCTCAATTAGTCAAAGGCTCTGCTACTTTCTGTTGTGCTACCACATTGCTTTCTTAAATTCCCCCCGAAACTGCCACTCAGCATAGTAGTGTTCCTTGCTTTTCTTCCTAAGTTATGCAACAGTATTACTGGACAGTGTTAAACAGCCACCCAAGAAGGGGTATATTTCATTGGGCTCATGGTCTTAGTAATTCTTTGCTCAAATGTTGAAGCACATTCTACCCTCAACTGTTCTTAAATTCAATGAGAGCTACAAACATGCATCTCCATGTTTTTAAAGTGGGAGAGGATGAAAGGCAATAGACAAACTATTTTTGTAGGTTCAAGGGATGCTGTAGCCCTGACCTGAAGGGCCCTTTGTGCGCAAATGCATGTCTAACATCTCTTCCAACCATACCTTTGGTCCAATAAAAGATAACATTTAAAAAAATCCTTGCCTCTTCAGACTTTTTTTGGAACAGCCAATTACCATCTGGTCTCATTCTCAATTTTCCTATAACAGCCTATTAAAACAACCTTTTGATGTTGCTCAAAATGCGGCAAGCTATCATACTCTGTAAGCAGGTCACTTACCCAGCTTCCTTAGCTAGGCAAGTTGGCTCCAGTTTTAGCCTTTCAACACTTTTTTATTCCTCTCAGAAAGGTTTCACAACCATAATAAACAAATCAACTGTGACGGGCTAGCTAGCAATGACCTAGCCCAGGGGTTTTGAAAGGGCAAAAGATGATTGGAGGACTTGGGATTCCCTTTTCACACCAATCTGGTAATGATTTGGCCCCAGGGTTTTGAAGGGGTAAAAGATGATTGGAGGACTTGGGATTCCCTTT
>NW_017728950.1:58989350-58999355 GCF_001723895.1 Crocodylus porosus | reverse complement strand
GGACTTGGGATTCCCTTTTCACACCAATCTGGTAATGATTTGGCCCCAGGGTTTTGAAGGGGTAAAAGATGATTGGAGGACTTGGGATTCCCTTTCCGCACCAATCAGGCCCCAGAGACTCACCCTCAATGTCCCCTGATTGGTGCCCTGGGTCATGTGGAGGGGGATAAAAAGGGCAGCACAGCTGACTCAGAGGAGAGCAGTGAAGGACTACAAGGAAGGAGCTTCAAAGAGTTGGCAAGTGCTGAGCCAGTGGGGCAGGAGTAGTTGCCGCACAAGAGCCTGAAGGAGCAGGACTTGCAGGCAGCAGTTGGACCCCCAAGGTGTGCAGCCGACAGGAGAGGCTCCCCACTGGGCTTTAGGATCCCCTATGAGAGGCTGAAGCCAGTAGGAGAGGCTCCCTAGCTCCAGCAAGGATCTGAACAGCAACCTGAGAGGTTCCCAGCTCTGCTTCCAGCTACTCCAGTCAGAGGCCAGGCAGCTTGACATGAGGCCGGGGCTGCAGGAAGGTCAAGACCCCTAGCAGCCTAGAGCAGTGCCACTATTGGTGGCTGTGTGGCAGTGTTTCTGCCTACCATGTGAGAGACCCAAGTCCAAGTCCTAGCTGGGATGACTTGGGGTGAGTGAGCTAACAAGAAGCAAATCTTCTTGCAGTGAAAAGGGGCCATTGTGGTCCTCCCCCAGACCCAAGGTACCAAGGCTCTATGTTTCCCTGACATTTTGTATTTTGTGCCTTTTTATATTTCACCAATCTGTATTGTTTGTTCTGCTGTTTGTGTTTTATATTTTGTCAACCCTGTCTTTTGTCAATGACTGTAAGTATCTAACCTTTGTTGAATCCTGCCCCCTTGAGGCAATGTAGTGTCCACTGTACCCTCTGATTTATGCCTATTATGTTCCCAGTATTGTTCCCTCATTAAAAGGTATATGGTTAAATCCCCATTGGTGGTCTGGCTCTGCTCTATAGGGGGAGAAGAGTCCCTATACCTCCCACAGGGCTTGTGCACCTGCTTTGATCCCTTCAGTTGGAGAGGGGGTACCTCTTGGAGTACTGCCTGGGTTACACAACCAAACCACAATAAATAAAGCAAGCAAGCAGACAAGCCAAAACCTGCCATCCTTCTTCAGACAGTGAGAGAGAGACCTTTGTAGCTCTGTATTTCTCCCTAACACTCCCTCCTGGCATTCTTAAGCTTCCTAGAGCATTTTTGCATATGTATACATCACAGCACTGGGCACTTTGAAAAGTGCCTGGCGCTGCACCACATGCAGTTGTATAAGTGACAAAATGCATGTCAGCACTCAGAAAATGGCAGCAGTGTGGTTTTGAACTAAAACACCTTAGAGGTGTTTTAGTTCAAAAGTGCACTGCCACCATTTTCTGCACATTGACGTGCATTTCACTGCTTATACAACTGCACACAGCACAGTGCAGTTTGCCACAGCTTGCATGTGGAGCAAATTAATCAAGTCTGCTCTGAAACGGCAGATCTCTGGCACATTGCTGGAAAAAAGTGTGTGCCAGTATAAATGCCCCTAATGACTGCGCCCTCACTGGCAGGTTATCCGTTCCAGTTGGTCCTTAGCCTCCAGCCAGAAAAACTATTATCCACTGCAGCTCAGGTCCAGTCTCTTGAAGGCCTAGTTCCTCTTCATACGCTCCAATACATAGAGTGCATGTTGAGAAAAGAGGTTCAGAGCCACAGTACTTATAAACTGTTGTCAGACGTAAACAACTTTCTAGTAGAGGTGCACTTATATTTGGGCTGCGCATCAGATCAGCACTGATAAAAGGAAAACGTACATTATTGGCTATCGTTTTTTTGGCTGTTGTAGCCAACAATGTTTTTTGATAAATATAATTAATTACGCCTTCTGGCTGGGGCCCCTGGACACTTGGGTTCCCTCTTGCCCACAGGGCCGGGGCCCTGGATGCGTGGGTTCCCTTTGGTAATGGTAGGTTTTCTCTTGAAGACAGGCTGCAAGGAGTCCTGCTTGGGTCTACCAGGAGCAAAATGCAGGGAACACCACATGCATGTGCACAGCTACATGCATGCACGTGGCCAGAAGTATAGCCGGGCAGCATGAAGAGCAGCTCCCTGCAGGTATGTCCATGGAGGCAAAGGGGCATGAGGGAGGGAAAGGGCACAGTGGGGTAGATTGAGCTCCCCATGGTGAGGGAGCAAGTGGGGGAGGGGCAGAGACTGGGGCTGGGGACGCTGCCCAGCCAGGGGGTGCATGGGACCAGGGGCTGGGGCAGGGAGCAAGACAGAGTCATGGAAAGCTCATCCAGGGGGCATGGGGTGGGCATCTTCCTACCACTGTATGCACTCCCCAGCAGAGGTATGGGAGAGGACATGTGCACCCCCGGATTTGTGCACAAGGCAGATACAGGCTGCTCACTGTGGGCACAGGGCTCTCCACTCTGCTGCCCTTTCCTCGGGAGCCCTGTGCCAGCTGTGCACCTCCTGCCCGCCCAGCAGCAGTGGGGGTGGTGAGTTGTGCCTTGTGCTGCCAGGCGGGCAGGGGATGCGCAGGCTCCTGGGGCAAAGGCAGCAGGACGGAGAGACCTGAGCCTGCAGTGTGCAACCCACATCCAACCTCATCCTGCCTGGCTCTTCCCCGCCTAAAAGTATCCCTGCACTTAAAGATGGTGGCAGCGGCACTTGAATTAAAGCTCATTCAACAAACTTCAGTTCAAGCGCCCCGCCCCCATTTTTAAGCACTGGGACACTGGTACATGTAATATGGAGGCTGCTGAAGTGTGCCAGAAAAACTGGATTATTTATGTCATTACGTTTTAAAATACTGACATAAATAACCTTTTCTTTTTTGGCACACTGCAGCAGCCTCTGCATCATATGTAACCAAATCAGTTATTGGATTGGTATCAACCAATATGTCCGATTAATAATCAGCTATTGGTATTGGCCAAGAAAATCTTTATTGGTGCACCCTTACTTGCTAGGCTACCATAATACTTGTTTAACAGTCATTGGAATGGCATTATGAACATAAAGCATTCCATATACCTATTTATTAAAAAAAAAATTGCTAATAGTTTTTGGGAATGGTGAGATTTCTGGCTAAGATTTTCAAAATGACCCCCCCAAAAAATGGAATTCAACAGAACTTAGGCATCTAATTACCTAATGTAATGCTGAAAATCCCTACACATTTTTAATAAGGGACATTTCCCTCCTCTGGCTTTATTTTATAATGGCATTAATTCTTAAAAGCTATAGGCCAAATATGCTCTTTAAAATAAGTGTATACCACTCAACTGAAGTTAAAAACACTGTACATAAGGAGCTGACAGCAGAATTTGCTTAGTTTTTCATTCATATTTTACCAAAACGAGGGACTCAGGGGTTATAAATAGCAATAGTATGAGAGAAGAAGAAAATATTTAACTACTTATTAGGGATCTGCTGACACTTTAGGACAGGTATGTTTATTGATGAGATTTCTTCTTTAAAATACAAATGAAATAAATCACTGTGGCCAGATTCTGAAGTCCTTAATGGAACTCTGAATTCTGAAGTTCTCAACAAGAGTTTCACTCCGTTAAAAGACCCCGGAATCTGGCCTCGGTGTGGGCCCAGAGGGAGTTGCACCCCCTTTTGGCTGCGCTTCATGTGAGGTTTGGCTGGGGGGTCTGTTTGAAGCCCCTGGAAAGGTTGGGGTGAATTTTGCCCCTGCTACTTCTCCATTCCTTTCCCTTGCTATTTAATTCAGTGGGGTGAGGGAGTATGAAAAACAGCAACGCTCATCCCCTGGACTTGGGAGCCATGAAAAAGTAGGAGCTCCAGCCAGATCTCACCCTGATCAATTGGTGAGCCCAGGGATCACTGTGCATTGCATGACACGGCTAAAGCATATGTGGGGGGTGCAACCCCTCCCTTGCCCCATTCCTGGATCTGCCAATGTCTGGCCTGAGTAATAAAGCCTCAGGCAGCTGTTCCAAACAGAGCCAAGGTATGAAAAATTGGGTGCAAAGCAAAGAAAAATATTTGATAAACTGAATTATTTCAAACAGTGGTTATGGTCCGAAAAGTGATTCTATATAACTGGCATCAGATTGCTCAACAAATTTGATATACGTGTATTTTTATTCCCATGCTCTACGGGCAATAATTTTTACCAGATTCAATTTACTAGCAGTACTCCTGTCAGTACTACAGACTCAACCCATCTAAGGGAGGCTGCACTCAATTCTGTTCTTTTACATGGCAGTTAAAAGTGGCAAGGGTTTCCTAAAGAGCTGAGGAGTGTTAGGTACCCACTGAAAGTTGAGCACTTTTAGCGTCCCCTGATCCCTTTCCAAACTCAATGTAGAACTGTTAAGTATTTAAAGTTCCAGCTGCAGAATCTTTGCTGCCAGTGATAATGCATAAACCAGAAAAAACACAGCCTGATTTTCAGATCTTATGATGACTTTTGCAGGGTTGACAGACAGCTGATTTTAAAAAATGTTTCCCATATAAACGAGGGACAACAAAGACACATATGATGTCATTTATTTTCTGAGCATGATCACTTATTAAATGATTGAATAGTTAAGAACATAAAGTTATATCTAGCTGTGATAGTTACAATCACAGCAGTGGTTCTACAGTCAGGGAACAGCGCTGCTCAGAATACTTTTATTACAGTTTCTCCTGTGAGGACATTAGCTTACCTGTGACTTTTCTGGATCTGAAATAAGGCCAGAATATCTAAAGGTAAAAAGAAATTAAGTTCCTTACCTTTCCAAAGACAACTTCTTAGCAATATCTTTGCTCCAGTAGGTCATTCTGTGGGGAACTCCTCAAAGAGATGCACCTTCTTTCAAGGACCTCATCAACCTCAGATTCAGTGGCTCCCTGCAAAAAGCTATCCAGTTAACTCCATTATTTAGCCTCATATCTCTGTTAAAGCAACAAGTCAGAAGCAAACCTATCGGCTGTTTCCAGAAGACTTTAATCAGGGGGGTCAAAATCACTTAGCCCCACAGACTGGATAAATGGGATGGTATTGATCCAAAGGCAAGGCAAATGGTACAGGTCTGGCCCTACAGGCCAGATCAGGCCCATGGGCCTTCCACCTGCATGCCAGATCCAGCACCTATGGCACTCCATCTAGCCAGTCCAGTACTGTTCTGCATGCAGTGTCTACTTCAGCCAATCTGGTACCTGCAGTAGCATCCACCCTGGAGTGGCTGAAGCAGGCACCATATGCAGCATAGTCCTGGAGCCAGAGTGGGCACCACCTGCAGTGCAGTCCCAGACCAGCTGGAGCAGGCGCTGGATCCAGGATGCAGGGTCTGAGAGTGGCCAAACATAGGTGCTGCATGCACAGCAGGTCCCAGAGCAGACACTGCATGTACCACATAGCCTGGACAAGCCAAGACAGGCTCCAAGTGCAGCTCACATCCCAGGTCCTGTGTGCAGAGCTGGTCTGGCACACACAGTGTAAAAACATTTAGGTCAACTCAAGACCCAGGGGCAGCACCAGGGGTGGTTGATGGGACTCTGCAGGCTAGATCCAGCCTGTGGGATGGATCCTGGACACTCCTGACTTAACACTTTAGTGATTTTTTTTAAGGACAACAGCTTTAACATTGTGTCCTCCATCCTTGATAGCTTTGTTGGGTGATTGGAAAGCCTCATTGTTAAGCTTCATTTTAGAGACACAGACGTAAATAAGACCACCTACTGTGTGTTCAGTGGAACTGTCTGCACATCTAAAGGTTGGAGACCTATTCAGAAATGTATAAGCTTTTGTGGGTGACAGCCCACTTTTGCCTTTCTAAACTAGTCTTTAAAGTACCACCCTGTCCTACCTTCTGCCTGACTTCAGTCTAACATAGCTAGCTACCTTTCTCTGCACCTAAGAGTTGTAATAAAAAGTGTCTCTGACTAATACAAGTCATAAGATAAAAATAAGAAAAGAAGTACAGACCAAATGACTATAACATTTTTATGACCAGAAAAGTGCTGGAGGTTCGTGAATAATTGGCATTTAGAGTTTCATGGAAACACTATGGAACAGAGGCCCAAGAAAGAAGATCTACATTTTGTTTCCAGATCCATCACTGATTTGCTTTGTGGCCAAACCTGAGTCTTAAATCCATCCCAAGTGTAACTCCAGTAATGTGGCTGGAGTTGCAGTAGGCATTAATCTGGCTCAATGAGGTCTTGCTCACTGAAAAGCGTAACTGTTATCAATAAATCTTTCTTGCTTTGAGTTCATGAGAAGTAAAGCTGAAGTCAGTTACACTGGCTGGCAGTCATGTGACAGATGACAACAACAATTTCTTGAATTTTAAGATGTAGCGTTCTTATATATCCCAGGGAAATGAAGAACCTAATCCTGCAACCCTTGCCTGTTGACTTCCATCATCCAGTCATGAAATTATTATCACCATCATTAACCAATTTTCCAGAGGGGAAAAGTGACAGTAAGAGATGTAATTTTATATCTTGTGCAACTTCAGTGAAACTGTTCATATCAATAAAGGTTGCAGAGTTTCACCTAAGGAGAAGGCAAAACAATTCAGATTGCTATCTCTTCCCTTTAAGTACCATGAAAGAGTTATTAAAAATTAAAAATAAGTTGAAGAGTTTGGAAATGCCCTGAGTATCTATGATTACATTTGGATACGTGTACAAGGCAACCCTAGTAAAATTGTCTTGTGAATTGCTGATCACTCCTTTAGATTCACGTAAAGCTACCAGGGGCACTAGGCAAGATACAGAAACACTACATTATCAAAGAGATGTCTGTACATAACAGGCTTGTGTGGTGGCTCATTTCCAGGATAGTCCTGATGGCTATCCGTATCAACTACCTGTGGAAGGCTTCCTCCTTCTGTCACTATACGTCCTCACTTCAGAAGCCGTTCCCTTTTAATTCTCTTCTCCATTCATGAGAGTGTGCAGGTCCCAAAATTATATTACCTGTTCTTAATCTCAAATTGCTCTTAGGTTCTCAGTCCCTTCTCTGTTATAATAACCACATATACCACTGCTACATTCCTCCTGTGCTCCTCCAACTTTATTTCTCCTACAGTGCAGAAGAGAGGGCTGATAGCAATGAAGTAACTCCTAGTCCATACCCATACACATACATTTTTGCAGGGGAAAACTTTGGCCCTGAAAACTAAATGGGAATCTTTAAGGATGGCCAGGGACAGGGGTGCAGGAGTCAGGTGAGTGGGCACAGCACCCAATAACCTAGCTAGGGCAAATAACTGGTGATATTATCATATCAGCATCCACAACGATTGAGCTGTATTATTAATACTCACAAATGAAAGCCTCTCCCTGGCCTGGTTTGAGGTGAGAAGGCTCCGTACTCTCTCATGGATCCTTTCCCAACTGAAATGAGAATTGAAATGCAAGCTGAAAAAAATGTATCAAACCTGCCACCTCCATATTCACCTCAGAGTTATGATGTTTTATGTTCTCACAATGCCTTTTTATACTCTCACTCAGAATGATCACAAAAGCCAGCAGCTGAGTAAAAAATTAGTGACC
Organism: Crocodylus porosus; assembly: GCF_001723895.1. Classification (NCBI taxonomy): domain Eukaryota; kingdom Metazoa; phylum Chordata; order Crocodylia; family Crocodylidae; genus Crocodylus; species Crocodylus porosus. The sequence continues at coordinate 58,991,835 of NW_017728950.1, read as the reverse complement.
TGGTCAAAGGGGTGAAATCTGAGGAGAAAATAGGATACTGCAATAGGGTCACAGGAGAAATGAGGAGAAAAATGGGGAAAACTTTCAAAGATGTCAGACATCTACACATCAAAGGCAGGAACATGACGGAATAACAGGAAGAGCTTGAAGTCTTAGCGCACAACCAAAATTAGACTTTAATCAGCATCACAGAGACTTGGTATAATAAATCACAGATCAAAAATATTGGTATAAAAGGGTACAGTTTTTTTGAGATACAGGCAGTGGGAGTGGGGGACTTGCACCCTCCCAAGAATGTATATACTTGCTCCCAACTTCAGGAAGAACTGAGAGGCAGATTTGGTGAATGTCTTTGAGTGAAAAGGGAAAAATACAGAGGCAATGTCCTATATACACTGCTTAATGAGAAAGATGAGGTTTTATCTGCACAAATAACAGAGATATCTGAAGAGTGGGACCTGGCCTTAGTGGAGACTTTACTCAGCTTTATGTTGGAAAAGCAGCATAGCAGGACATAGAGAATCCAGCAAGCTCCTTTATTTTAGAAAGTGGAGGAAGTGACTATAAAAATGGCCTTTAGATTTTAATAGGAAGGAATGGGTGGAAGATAATTTAGATAAAAAGTGATGCTCAAAATGATGGAGTTCATGTTATAAAGAAAGAAGTTGCAGTAACAAAAAAAAAGGCAATGGGAAGTGTTACACAGGATCTCCTAGGAGCATAGACTAAGAATAAATGAGTGAGGGGGAAAGCTGGCATTTCTGAAATAAAACAATGTTAAAGATACAAGTTAGAGACCAATAGGACTACATCAGGAGCTCTTTAAGGACCTGGACATCAAAAAAGAATCAGAGTAACTGTGGTAACAAGTACGCATGACTAAAGATGACTATAAAGGGATAAAACAAGCAGGCAGGAACAAATGCCAAAAGGCCAAGGCACAGAATGAGGTTGTATCCATTACTGCACAATGTAATGCTGTGGACACCCAAGGTAGCTCTAAACAAACCAGCTAATGTACCAGGAATCTAGCTAGTATCAGTATTCTGAGCAGGGAGGGGAAATTAGCCCCCACTGAGCTCCAGGTTTATAATACACTGTTTCTGCTACCTCAGGTAATTAATTTAGATATCTTTACACTGCCCTACACTATGCACACACAAAGTTACAAATAGCAAAAGGCAAAAAATGGTTCTGTGTAAGGGAAAGATAAAGAAAAGTATAGGTTCATTACTTAACATGGAAGGAGAGCAGATAATGACTGATGCAAACAAGGCTGGAGTATTCAATGTCTTCTTTTCTTCAGTCTTAGCAAAAAAAAGTTAATTGTGACCAAATGTTTCATTAAATTAGTTTCAACACAGCTATAGGTTCACAGGTGAAAACAGGTTAAAGTGTATGTAGATAAATTAGATAAATTCAAGTTTCAGTAGCTGATTTGATTCGGAGGAGATTCAGCCCGATTCAGGGACCAAATCTCTGAATCCAAATCAAATTGGGAGACCAAGTAAAAGCTCCAAATCAATTTAAAGCATCCAAATAGATTCAGAAAAACTTTGAAAAAGATTCGGCCAATTCAGAGATTTGGCTATAGACTAAACAGTCTGTTGGGGTTGGAGGAGGGGGCCGGAAGGGGCATGAGGGAGGGAGGGATTGCAGCTGGAGATAGGACAAGCTGCCCAGCCAGGTCGGAGGGGCAGATTACTCAAGGAAAGGCTGGGGGGGGGCGTGGGATGCGGGTGCAGCAGCCCTGGGGGGTTGGGGCTCTGACCTGTTACCACTTGCCCAGCCAGGGCTGGGGTGAGGGGGCAGGATGTGTGCATAGCTCGCTCCAGGCGGAAGGGGGCAGGTGGCAGCAGGGCAGAGCCCCTGCTTCCAGCACTGATGCAGACTCAGCAGCACTTGAAGCGGAGGCTATGCTCTGCTGCCACCTGGAGCAAGCTGCGCCTGTGTTGCGCCCGGCCCCCTCACCCCCCACAGTGGCTTTGAAAACTGCAGCAGGGCATAGCCCCTGCAGCTCCCCCCACCGGGGCAGAGGCAGACACAGCTGGAGGAGCTGCAGAAGAAGCCCCCATGGCTGCCCAGCCCCAGCCGGCTTGCACTTTAAAAAAAAAATAGTAAGCCCCATACTCACCGGCTCTGGAAGCGGTGACTGGGGCCTCTGGGAGCCCAGATAGGAGTGGCATCATCACTCATTTTCCCCATTCTTTGAAAAAATATTTTGAAATCTTGCTGTTTTGCCCAGGGCAATGGGTGAATTGAACACAACAATGACAGTCTTAATAACAGATTACTATATGTTAACATATGAATCAGACTGAAATAAAGCTCGGTATAAAGGAAGATTTCAAAAGATTGTTCAGTTTTACATGAGAAGATTGTTCAGTTTTATAAGTGAAAGTCAAGAGGGACGTGGAGAACCTGGAGAGGGTCCAGAGGAGGCCACTCGTATGGTTGGGGGCCTCCATGGCCAGCCCTATGAGAA
>NW_017728950.1:58974825-58989050 GCF_001723895.1 Crocodylus porosus | reverse complement strand
TAGGTACCTGGCTGGGGTCTTATGACCCCTCCCACCCCCAGTGCTCATTCCTGCCCATGGCAGGGGGTCAGACTAGATGATCTGTCTAGGTCCCTTCCCACTCATTGATTCTATGATTCTATGAAATAACTGGGGAACATGAGAGAGAAATAAGGACAAGTGAATGGTAGAGAGAAGGTAAAGCCTATCTGCCTTTTCTCAATATTCAAGAAAAAGGGGGCATACAATGAAACCAACAGGCAACAAATGTAAAGTTAATGAAAGAAACACATCTGTTTTTCATTGCTTTTTATACAATGCTGAATTTGCTCATGGAACTCACTGTCATTAGATATTATTGAGATCTAAAACTTAGTAAAATATAAAAATAGTAAGCTATGTTTATGGATAATGAGACCACCTGTACTTATATTAGTCAGTATTTAAAAATCAGTGAAAGATATAACCTTCACATTTCACAACCAGTAATCAATGGAGGTTAGAAAGCAGCTTCCTTTTTGGGCAGTTTTCCCTAACTGTACACTATGTGGTTTTGTGGACCTTCTTCGTAAGTACCTGGTACTTACTAGTCAGTGTCAGAGACAGGTGATATCAGACCATTAATTTCTTGCTATATTGTTACTCCTATGTACCTATATGTGTTGCCATAGCCCTATGACTTAGAGTAACAATCCCCTGAGTACCGTCACAAATGCTCCATATAAATTTATCGGGGGGTCATAAATTCAGGTTTCCAAGGAAGCAGCTTGGAAGCTAATATTTCTGGTCATTCAGCATTTCCCTACTCCCTGTGACAACACAATGTCACTGAAGTAACAGATTTTTATTTAAAACAAATAACCTGTGTTGGGGAGGAGAGTGACTCCAAGCAGGACTTGGTGACCTGTGATGTCGAGAGGTTGCAAATGAAGCTGTGCGTTGAAAAGCTGAATCTCTTTGAGTGGGAGAATGTGAATAATTTACAAGTTCATCAGCGTCAAGAGATGATGAATCATGTTCAGATGTGTTCTGTTCATCTGGCTCCCTGATAACCTGTGGAACAAGGAAATATCACTCTTCAGTTAGCATTCAAGCTGCAGCAGGGAGGGGGACTGCAGCAGAGAAGAAGGAAGGAGAAAGTGAAGAGGATGCGATATCAGGCTCAGGTCAAAAACTCAGAATGGCCAGTGTAGAAAAGACCTACAGTCAAACTACAGACCTATGCAAGCAAATGGAGCCTCACTGGAAGTTTGGACCAAAGAAGCTCTTAACAAAAGTAATCCATAATTAATAGCAACAAGCAGATTCCATCATGCTGCTGAATTATTCCATTATTCCACCATTATTCACTGACAAATGTTAGTAAAATTCATTATTTTCCTTCTTTCTATTACTCATAAACAAGCTTACTAGTAAAAATGTAGTACCCTGTGGAAGGGAAAAGCAAGACGGTTCTATAATAGTGTTCTAAATACTGTTTTAGAATAATGCCTCTACTTTTGGAACATGCAGTCAATTTAACCTTAAGACTAATAAACTTTTTCCCCTTTTCAGGTGGCCTTAGATTTTGACATATTTGTAGGACAGTACTTCACACAGGAGAACCTTGCAATTATTTGCTTTACCTGTGGATGCCTCTGGACATAATGAAAGAACCTGAAGTCTTTTCTCAACTTTGTGACTTTCATTAGCACTAAATGCTATTTAAATATTTTAAAGTCAATTTAGCACTTTTGAAAGGCAGTAGACAGAAGGCACTGGAAATGGCCTTTGAGTGTTCCAAAACTGGAATGCAAGCCCACATTATCTCATCAGGTGCCTCACCCCAACTCCGTAAAAACTGCCTACATGTGAGGAGTTCAGTCTCTATGCTTATTTATTTTTGATCTTTCTGATACAGCTGAGGCCTGGTGACTGAGCAGTTAAGGTATCCTACTAAGGTCCTAGCTAACACCCTAGGTTGTTAAGGAACTTTCTCCAGACTCATGCTGAAGGCTGCTCCCATTGACCTACCTGTAAATAAATGGGTATACCTGGTAATTCAGGAAGGGGCATCAAAGATAACTGGATGTGATGCTAGCTAAATGACTAGCATCTCTTGTTTGTTGTTTGAGGTCAACAGCATACCTCAACCACGCTAACCCAGTGAGCCACCTACGCTCAGTCCAACCTTTGACCTGCTAAAACTGCTGAGGAGAATAACCCCAATGTCCAGACTAGGATAACTAACTACTTTTAAAAGGGTATTTCCCAAACTGTTAATTACTAGTGACTTTCTGTTCACCTGAGATTCATATCGATCACTTAGTGTGGGTATGTCTACGTAATTTCCACACCGAGAAGCACACCCCAACAATCCACTCCTTGGTACACATCATGCCCAGAAATCAGGCACTGAAGCCATCTGGAAGGCACCCCACACTGCCATTATTAAGATTTCTGTCTTCAGGCTGTTTAAGGATGGCAATATGGGGGCACCCTCACAGACGTTTCACTGCCTCATTGCTAGGTTTGGAACAGACAGGGTAGAAGCAAATGGGCAAGTTGTGTTAGAGTAGCTTGTCACATTTAGCTTTAGTTGCACCTGCTTCAGTGGTAAATTATAGTATTATTTGAACTTTTCTTTTATATTCAGCCTTATTTAACCATTGCTTAAGTTTTTGTATAGCCTCATTTTTATTTGAACTTTTCTTTTTTCATTTTGCTTGTGTCTACATTATCAGCTAGCCTTGAGTTTGCTTTCACAGGCAGCTTATGTTCCAGCACTAGCAACACAGGCATGTGAAATGTAGGCCTTGTTACTAGCTCAAATTAACTGAACTTGGCACAAACCGACTAAATCAGAGGGATGGTATGATTGGGTATGTTAATGAAAGGTGATAAGAGGGGACCAATTGGACAGTGCCCAATTGCAGAGCCCTTGGAATTTCTGGAGTTGATGGTCAGACCAAATTAGGAGTCTGGGGCATGTGCAAATTAAGACACTAGTAAAAGACCAAACTAAGATGTGTGCATGTGATGGGTTTGTTGAAACAAAGGAATATGCTGACAGGATAAAAACCATGAACAGTATGATGATCACAGGGAAACCAATTAACGGTACCCAGAAATTAAGAGTAACCAGAGGAGTAAAGAAAAAGCATAAAATGGGGGCAACAAGGAAGTTGAGTATATAACATCATCCAACAACATCTGGATTAAAAAACAGCCATTACCCACAGATGACAATCTTCTACTTTCAGAAACTGATTGGTCACCTTTTCTGTCAAATAGAGTAACATCTGGGAATGGGTGAGACAATTGGACTAAGTATTTTTCTATCTTTCTATGTAGAAGTTATTAAGATAACATTTAATGTATTAATAAAAGTTAGATTTTAGTTAAGTTAAATAGTGTGAGGCATATTCCATGTTAAATACTGGATTGATTATACTTTGGTGAACCTTTAGTGCCTAGGGTGCATATCAGTTGTGCTTCATAGCAGTGCCTGCAGAGAGCAACAGAAGCAGTACAGACATAGCCTGTATGGATAAAAATGGCCCTATGTTCCATCACTAAAACTGTTTTATTTTGGCTATGACTTCTATGTGAGGTTTTTTATGGCCCTAACAGATGTCTGACTGTAACACATTTAGATATACCTGAGCTACTTTTAATCCAGATTTCTTAGGGACTAGCTACAGTGTAGCTGCATGAGCACAGGCTACAGAGGTAAGTGTGCTCAGGACCATGGGTTTGCACTTGGGCAGCTATTCCACACAGAAGTACTTGGTATTCTGGTTTCAACAGAATAAGAATAACATTTAAAGCTGACTCACCTAGGTCTACGTGTGCTATTGTAACATCTAACTGCAATGCGGACGTGGGTCTTTGCCACTTCGTTCAGTCTTCTTGTCAGCTGGACTTTACCAATGCATTTACCAATGTTGGCCCAGTAGATGTCCAGGCCACGGATTTCCTCTTAAATTAATTTTAACCATTTGTACTGGAAAATAAGGGATTTTTCCAGGAAATGTGAGCCATTAACTTTTGAGATTTCTTCTATATATTTATGAAGTATTTTCATTTTCCCATAGCCAGAGCATGAATTTTCTCCTAATTTCCCATAACAAAAAATCAGCTTTACTCCCTTTACTCCCTTCACTTGAATTCGCCTATTGAAATATGCAGATTAAACTGTTAAGAGATCTCATTTTACCCTTGTTATTTTTTAAATTACCTTAACTGAGGTATTTGATGCTTCAAAGTTATCAAAAGATAATGCTAAAAGAAAAAAAAGACATTTCAGTGAGTGATTATTAACAGTTCATCTTGTCATAGCTTATTTTACTGTAATCTATGTATTAACAAATTATGAAAGGAATCACACCAACACGGTTCTTGCAGGGTATCATCTTTGCCACTTACAGTTTCTTCTCTTATATAACAGCCAAAAGAATTGTAACAGCTGACCTAGTTTCTCTATACCTCCCATGGCAGAAGTAATACATAATGAATACTTTGAGGTTATTGCAGATGACAAACAAAGTGCTAAATACTGGGCACATCTACACATGCACTTTAATGCATAGTAGACTATTTTACTGTGCATTAAAGTGTCACATAAAAACGTGACATTATGCTGCTATGCAGTAAAATAGTCTACTGTGCATTAAGTGTCATGAAAAAAGCATGCAAACACAGCCTCAATTGGCACCATTGCTCTTTACAGAGCATGGTGTATGTGCCAATGAGTTCTTTGATGGCTGCTGTGTCCAATGCACAAGTGACAGTCCCATCCACAGGTAGGGCACACTCATGCATTACCAATGTTCTGAATCCGAGCAGCAGATTCTTTCCTCCTCTGATGCCGGTCATCACAAAACTTGACCCAGTCTGCCTCACAGTGCTTTGCTCCATCTGCAAGCTGACTCCACCAACCAGAGCGGCATTCTGCACTCCTTTCCCAATCATTTACAGAGATTCCAAAGGATGTTAAGTCATCTATGCAAGCATTTCAAAATCTATGCAGCGGTCTGGCTCTCTTACTAAACTCTTTCTGAGCTTCAGAGTACAGCACATTCATCGGGATACTGTGATCCAGTATTCACTTGACATGGCCAAGCCACCTGAATCTTTACTTACTAATCAATGTGCCCATGAATGACATACCAACACAATTGAACACTTCCACATTTATCACCCTTGTCTTGCCATCTTATTCAAAGAATTTTACACCGGCATCTGATATGAAAGCTGTTTAGTCTTTTGACGTGTCTGGTGTAGGTTATCCATGTTTCTGAGTCATATAGAAGAGTGGAGAAAACACATCTCATAAATATCGATTTTCACTTTAGTTGACAGTTTGTTATTGTTCCAGGCTCTGTCTTGCAAAATACCAAAGTTCCTGGCTGCTTTACAGATTCTACTAGTGAGCTCAGCATCAAGATCTACATTGCTGGTAACAGTAGAGCCAAGGTAGAAAAATTGATCAACAACATCAGGACGAGTTCATCTGTAATATCTGAAACTGGTTCTGATAAGCCTTGGTGCATGATAAGAATCTTCTTCAAGCTTATTGCTAGCCCAAAGATTTTTCATGAGTCACAGAACTCGGTAATGAAATGTTGTAGGGCATCAACACTGTGAGCCACAAGGGATGCATTACCTGCAAACAGGTCCCTTACGATGATCTCCTTTACTTTCATCTTAGCTCTGAACCTTGCAGTATTAAAAAGTCCTCCATGATGTCAAGTACTAAGATAGACAACCTCTTGAACATCATGGAATGTGTGTTGAAGGAGGAAAGAGAAGTAAATGTTAAACAAATGTGAAAGTCAGTAGACAGCCCTCCTTCATTGCACTGTTGATGCTGAATGAGTCAAACTCTTGCTTTTCATACATTACAGGTGCCTTCATGCCATTGTGAAAGCATTTCACAAGCTTCAGCAAAATTGGTGGGCAACTAAGGCTCTTCAGAACAGTGTAAAGCCCTGACAGACTAACTGTGTCAGAGGCTTTTGTTAAATCTATAAATGGAATGGAATACGCTTCTCTATGCTTTTCTTTCAGTTTTCCCGAAGTTTTCCCACATTAATTTAGTACCTCACACTGGAAGTACTAAATTTAATGCGCATTAGAAAAGGTGCATTTATGCACATGTAGACGTGCCCACTGTGGCCCAGGTTTACTCCTTAAGCAATATCTAGTTGGCGTAAAGAAGGGGGCAGGGTACTGGCAAAATGAGAGAGTTAGGATTATGACTCAGACTGTATTCTCTTTGGGCCTCTCTAGACATTCAGGTAAAGATGTGATAGGATCTGATGTGCAATCCACACAATTGCGCTTCCTGTCATGCTACATGTACAAATTAAAGCTGGATACAAATCAGCTATAAAGTTAATGCACATATTCCAGGTCTAACTTTATAACTGGATGAACCTTTTATAGACTTTTTTATGGCACAGTAGTTATTTTGCATGGACAGCCAATCTAAAATAATTGCGCAATTAAGACTTTGGTTCAGTAAGAACTGGAGCTTGCATGTTGTTGAGCAGTTTGACTCCAATAACACACTTACGTCCTGACTTAACTTCGAATGCTTTGGAGTGTCACCCTTTGGGGCTATTATGCCCTTTCTAACTGTATTTCTGGATGAGTGCCAGCATGTCAGCATCTGGTAGGGCCATGTACCCAACCTTCTCCTGGTTCTTCAGGGCAAACACAAGAGGGAACTATAAACTTAGTTTTATTATCAGTTTCAACAGATTTGTCTGTGACTATATTAAAGGCAAATGTCGAATAAGAAGGTGGCACTTGAGAACAAAAGGGCACTATTATCATTGACTGGGAAAGTTTTCCCTTTCATTGTATGGCTTCATTACAGTTCAACATGCTTATCATAATATGAATTCTATATTATATTATTATTATATATTAATATATTAATCATAGGATGAGGATAAGAACAAATGGAGTATGAAAATTGATTCTACCATCATGGTAACACAGGGCCTGTTCCAAACCCCACTGAAGGCAACAAAATTCAGAAGAAGCTGTCAGGGAAGACATTTCTTGATAGCAGTAGCACATAATAATGGATATTATACTGCGCAGTGAACAACAAAGAAACATTTGAAAGACCCACTTTTCTTTGAAGTATTGTATTGTACAATAGAAAAGCAATCACTTCCTCCACTAAACAACTGTATAGTTTCGATATGTGCTACAAGAGTTGCCATGTTCTTCTACCTAGAGATACTCATCGTTCAATAGTGAGCAAACAGTTTCTATATATTGGCCCAGACTCTGCCACCATCATTCATGCTGACTAGTGCTTTATTCTGTGCACAGTCCCTCTGAAATGGAAATGGCAGATGCTGGACTATGGTTTGTAAAAGCTGTAGAACTGCTTGGGATAATTTGTGTTATTATTCCTGTTGTTAGCATTATCTTATTTTTAACAACAAATTTTAAATACCTTGTTTCAACTGAAATTCGAGAGAATCCCTTAATGGTCTCATATTTTGTTTCACATTTCGATGAGGTAGCTCTGGGGAATTTTTTTCACCAAATGGGTTATTACTGTCTACCTGGAAATGAAAAAAATAATATGAAAATTAATTTCTTATTCTATGAAAACTAGGTCTGAACATAAACATGACATTGGCAATCTCCAAAGAAAAGAAAATAAACCCTTTTTCTTTTATTCTTTTTCTTTACCTCCATCAGTCTGCCTCTCTCTCTCCCACAAAAACAAAATATATAAAAGAGGGAAAGTAATAAACACTGTACAATACAGACCTTTTAAAAAATAATCTAAAATATTTTTCACTTTGTCTCTTCTATCTAATTAAAAACCAACGGCATTCTAAACCATCAAAAACTTCTGGATAAAAGTGGCAACAAAAATTTAATACAAGTTCTAGGAATATAGTCTAGTACTTCACATTTGGGTCTGGGTTTTTGTGTTCAGTCTTATGCACTAACATTCAAATATTTCCAGCAATAATCATTCTAAAATCAGACCTCTTCCTTCTACCTACAGCTGCATATGTTAAAAAAATAGTGGTCATGTTTGTAATTGTTCCTCAGAGAAATGTTAACAACAAACTAGAGGACTGCTGAAATGACTCATTACTTTCTGGCTTTATAAATCAATTTATTGCACAAATATAGAAGAAAAGGAAGAAAAAGAAACAACATGACTGTTTGATATCATCAGGTTGAGACAGAGGAGGCTCTCCACCCAGAAAACAAAATCCACATTTATCCAAGCTGTGAGGCAAAAGACAAAGGGAGCCTGAAGTTCTTACCATGGTGCAGGTGTACAAATGAAGACCCTATCAACTTTCTAAAGGGACTATTTGATCTCTTGCTTAATGCAGTACTAGAAGCAGACATAAGGGGGACAAACATTCCACATTCCAAAAACTACTTCCTCCAGGCAAGGATGATGATTGTCTTTCCATTGCCTGTCTGAAAAGTAAAAACCCTTTGTGCTCTGTTCCTGAAAGCTTGAATGGATCATGTTCTGGGTACACTGAGACCAGTAGAGCAGACTCAAACCCAGAATCTTGATAGCTTTGATCAAGGGTCAGTCACCTTGTGCATCGTGAAGACTAAAAGTGAAGACTTTATAAGGGTTTTAAGTGAGAAGCTATCCTGGGCCATTTGTGTTAATGCCTGCTGCATAGCACTACTAATCCCATTAATTCCAAAGGCAATACAATTGCTCTTAAATACTGTTAGACGTCATCACACAGCAGTAACCAGAGAAGGGGAAGAATTCAGTCACAGGTAGGGAGCGCCTTGAATTTACTGGTAAAGTTTTAAAAGGGGTCAAAATATTCCCTCCCAGCACTTAAATTCCAGGAAATCCAGATCCTGTCATGAGAGATGCCTGTGCCTGACAAAATAAGAACAAAATGTGAGTTCAAGAGTTTTAAGGGGAATATGAATCTTAGGTCACTAGTTCAGGTAATGCACCGAATGCTACCAAAGGCTATTGTAACACATTACACTTGGCATGTGCTAACTGCACTTACGATGCTAGCATCCAAGCATTCAAGCAATGAAGTGTGTGCTAAGTGCCATCATAACACACTAAAGCTAGTTTTTTTTCTAGTGGAAGGTATCTCTAGAATCTATTATCTAACATATGTTGAGCTAATGTTGGACTACTGCACAGAGATATTACTATCAGGGAACTGCAGTGTCTGGGGGAGAGCCCAAAAAAACTATTTGTCAAGCTCCCAGCCTTCGTACCACACCAGAGCCTTTAACTAGTAAGACTATGGTGCAGTGGGGGGAACTCAAAAAGCAGTCTGTCAGGCTCCCAGCCTCCTTACTGCACTCAAACCTTTAACAGGCTCCTGTAGGAACTGGCTCCCAGCCCCTGTACCACACCAGAGCCTTGAACTGGCTCAAGTGCAATCCTGCAGCTGAGACTGAAAATTAGCCAGTTCAAGGCTCCACTATAGTACAATGACCTTAGCTAGTATTAAAGCTTTCTACATTCTAAATAGTAACGTGTACCAATGCCTTTAGTGCTTTCAGGCAATTCTTCATCTTAAGAAGAAATTCTGAAGATGCAGAGAAAGCACTCATGTCTGACAAAGCTTTTGAGAAAACACTGAAAAGACTCATCTCACACAGATCAGGCCTGAAAGGTGAGAAGAGAAGCGCTTGTCTTCAGTCAGTGTCCAAACTACTCACAGCCTACCCTTTGAGCTTTGTAACTAAAACATTGTTTCATGAAGGGAGCAATGAAATCAATAAAATATATCTCTGCTCATGTAATGCTTCTCTGTGAGTCACAATAACTATTTCCCTTGAAGATAGTCTTGTAGTTAATCGAACATCATTGCAACTTCATTCTAAAGAAACTTTGAGTTATTATATTAACCACCTAATCAGTCGTCATTATTAAAAGGAACAAGAACTGGAGATTAACTAATAAATTCTCATTGCAGATAAGAATTTTAGAGCCTCATGAATAGATTCGCCCCTTGATTCCCAATTACTGTTTGAGGAACAATGGTTGTTTGATGAGTAGCAATAAGTGATAACCCGAAAAATTAGCATGGTATCTAACTGATTGTTCCTGTAGCCCATGAAGACCAAGTCTCCATCCATTTTCCCTCTGATGATTACCTCAAGCAATATTTTCTGTTAGTTTTTCCTTGACTATATTGAAGTTTAACCCCAGGTGTGGGCATTATCTGTCTCTAACTAAGCATCTGCTTATTCACCTCCTTCTTTAACATGTCTAGCAACAAGGTGTCATATCATTCGATAGTAAATCTCCAATAGGACTTGTATCGTTGCTGAAAGATATGGTCGATGTGTCACTGAGGACAATGATTCTGACATATAGACCATACTGCCATAAAGGAGATAGTGAGCGTCAGACTTGATATTTCAGTTTTCCTTAAAATGAATTTAAAACAGTTGCAAAAATTTCCAAAGATTCTGCTTTTATCATCACGCAGTGAGATCAATAAAATATAACCCTCTTCATGTAATGCAACAAGGTTTAAACATTTATAACAATGTTTTAAAATAAAGAAGGACCAGTAAGTGATGAAAACTGTACATAGATAAATCAGTGGATTAAAACTGGGAAGGAAATACTGAGTTCTAATTCAGGCTTCTCTACAGTGTTTATCATCTTATGATTATTGATAAATAACATTAATATTTCTTCTTTTCTGTATTATATGTGTGCATGTGTGTGTATTATACACACAGAGCTCTCAGAGGACACTATGGGCGTCTTTACACATGCTCCAGAGGTTGGGGGCCGCTTTAATTAAAGCAGCTCTGAGAGCCACTCTAAAGCACGCACAGCATTTTGTGTATTCAGCATCCCATGCTTCAAAATGATGGCAGGGGTGATTTAACTAAAGCTCATCAAACAAGCTTTAGTCAAGGTACCTCTGCCACCATTTTGAAGTGAGGGGATGCTGAATATGTGAGATGTGGTGGCTGCTGAACCGTGCCAATTAGCATGTTCTAAAAGACTCAATTAATCGAGTCTGCTCTGATGCACTGTAATTATAGCACATCAGAGCAGTGTCCCCACACATCTACAGACATCCTATGGTACTAACCATTTAATTACCGAGTTAGTAGTAACTAGTAACTTAAGTAATTAAATACATTCTTATGATATCTTATGATGTGCTTTGAGAGCTTCACATGAAAAGTTCTTGGAAATCTCTTGGAAGCACTTGCATTGGATTCAGTGGCCATTGGATTAGGTTTTACAAGCCATAAAGGGGAAACACAGGGATGGCTAACTGTTGTCACATCATCAGCCCATTAGTCCAGTATCTTGTCTGAGCATAACCAATCACAGAGGCTTCAGAGGAAGGTACAAATCCTATATAATTAAAAATGGTAAAGTAACCTACTCCTGAGGACAATTTCTTCCTAACCCCAGTCAGGCTGTGGATAGCTTATACCCACAAGTGATCTCTTCTATTTTTCATCCTATCTTAACGGAATTTGAAATTCTTCTTATTAATATCAATGTCTAATCTCTTTATGAATCCTGCAGCCAGGCTGGCTACAAGACCTGGTGAGGGCAATGAGCTTTTGTATGAGGAAGCATCCCTGTTTACCCTTCAAAATTTGCCACTGTTTAATTTGTTTGGGTCTTCTCTTATCTTAGTATTATAAGAAAGGGTAATGAGAGTAACTCATATTGCTATCAGCACAATCAAAAAAAATATTTGCTTGGTATGGAAATGTTAAGACTTACATGTCTAACTACAAATGGTGGCCTGACTTCAGGTCCTGCCTTGTATCCAGCAGACCCCAGGCTCAGCCTAGATAGCTGCAGCTGGTTTTCTCTGAAGAGCTTTGTAGTATTTGGAGAAGAGGAGTGAGACCTTAATGATCGTGTCAGTCTTTTACAGATCTTATCCTTTTTCTTAGTTGTCTTACATCGTGTAGATGAAATACTCCTCCGTGTGGGCGACACAGATGCAGATCTTTGTATCCTTGTTCTGCTTCTGCCCTATTAGATAAATTAATTGTTGCAAAATTATCAGAAAAGAAGCAGGTTGCAAACCAGAAGACAGTACGCTGAATAAAAGTGCAGGTTAACAGAAGCCCCATGGATGCTACTGAAGATAGAATTTGGATCTATTTAGCTGCAAATTAACACTAGGCACAGGTTCTCTAAAAGTGACCATTAGCCAGTAACAGAAAGAAGTGAGTAGAAATTTATGCATTTCTTTTTATATCAGTTTTATCTTTGATCCATAGGCTCCCATTCAGGGCTCACTCCTGCAAGATGCTGAAGGGTGCTCATCTTCCTTAACTGCTTCTGAATTTTAACAGTAGCTAAGAGCATATACATCTCTAAAAAGTACATTCAGGAGGACTGAGGACTATAGCTGAGATCCTAAGGTATTGGACTGACTGGGAGTTTGCTTGAGAAAAACTGTAATATAGTTTAGGACATAGTCCTAAGGAAGCACAACTCTGTATGTCAAAGGCTGCTTTCCTAACTTAAACAAAAATCCCCCTGACTAGAGTGAATGTTTATTCAGGAAGGACTGCAGATTCTGAATCCCAAAAGATGATGTCTTCATTATGCCTAACCATGCAGGTGAATATGACATGTCATGACAGATGGTCTCTTGGATAAAAGAGAACGTATTACAGCTCAATTCAAATAAAACTGAGGCTGCACTGCTAGGCTGCAGGAAGCAAGGAAATAGTGTGCAACCAATGGCAGGCAAGGTAAAGCACTCACAGGAAGACTCGATGAAGACCTATGGGCCATAAAACTTCTCCAAGCCAGAGATCACAATCAGTCCAAGTCTTGCCTCATCTAGAAGACAATGCAAGATCCATTTCTTTGCACTGGCTTTCTCCAGAAAGATCAACAATATACTCCTAGGCATTCACCCTAAGTAAATGAGACAACTTGTAACAGTGGATGAACTGAGGGAGGAATTAAAAGGTTTGACTTTGTAAGCAGAGTAATTTGTGGACCAGGAACCATTTTTATTGCTTCCAGGTTGGCTGATCTCAAATGGCGAGTTTTAAACTAGCATCGCCGGGGGAGGGGGCTGCAGGAAGATGAGGAGACACCACCCAAGCAAGACAGGTAACAAATGCTAGGAGTGCCCAGGTAAGAAACAGGGCTCCAAACAGTCTCCCAAATCAGGGGGTGGCACACGCAGCTAGGCAGGGCCTTAAATGCCTATATACCAATGCTCGTAGTATGGGGAATAAGCAGGAGGAACTTGCCCTCAGAATAGCCAGTTCAGACCCAGACATAATAGGGCTTACAGAAACGTGGTGGGATTCATCCCATGACTGGGCAGTTAGCAGTAGGGGCTATGGGCTTTACAGGCGGGATACAGAAGGAAGGAAAGGTGGGGGTGTGGCACTCTATGTCAAGGAGCAATACACATCCTGTGCCAGCAAATGGGGTCAAAGGGGCAAGCTGAAGTGCTCTGGGTCAAGATACAAGGGGGCCGTGGGGAGAGGGATCTAACGGTGCGGATCTACTACAGATCCCCCAACCAAGGCAAGGAGCTGGACAGAGAATTTTCGAGCCAGCTTGCAGAGGCACTTAAGGCAAGGGATGTAGTTGTCATGGGTGATTTAAATTACCCGGACATCTGCTGGGAGGAACAGTCAGCCAGGTCAGACCGTTCCAGGAGGTTCCTGGCCGAGATACAGGACCTCCACTTAATTCATGAGGTGCACAGTCCCACCAGAGAAAATGCCCTGTTGGACCAGGTCCTCGCCACAGGCGACAACCTAGTAAGGGGCCTCCAGGTCCTTGACCACTTGGGTGATACCGATCATCGCTTGCTGGAATTCACCATCCAGCGCAGGGTGTCAAGGGCCAGCAGCAAGGCGGCAGCCCTAGACTTCAAGAGGGCCAACTTCAATGAGTTGAGGAGATTAATGGGAGTGGTGCTGGTGTTCTCAAGGGCAGGGGAACTCAGTGCCCAAGATGAGTGGTCGTTCCTTAAAGAGATGATACTCAGGGCCCAAGGGGTGACCATCCTAACAAAAAGCAAGGGGGGCAGGAGTGTCCCCAAGGGTGTACGGAAATGCCTGATTGCCCAAAAGGCAGCATACACCCAGTGGAAGGGGGGTGCTATCTCCAAAGAGGAGTATACCTCCTCTGCTCGGGCCTGTTGGGGGGCTGTCAGGAAAGCTAAGGCAGACGTAGAGCTAGGACTTGCATCCAAAATCAAAGATAATAAAAAGTCCTTTTTCAAATATATAGG
>NW_017728950.1:58973478-58974725 GCF_001723895.1 Crocodylus porosus | reverse complement strand
GGATGAAGAAAGCACCGGGTAATGTGGGGCCCCTGCAAGATCCTCTGGGCAATCTGGTGGTTTCTTGGGCAGGGACCGGGACTTCCCCACCATGATGCAAGACAGACTTGAGGGGAACGCCTCCAGACCTCAGGTTGGGGAGGACCAGGTTAGAGAGCTTCTGGAGGGGCTGGACATGTTCAAATCAGCAGGTCCAGATCCTCTCCACCCCAGGGTGTTGAGGGAGCTAGCAAGGGTTATTGCAGGGCCCTTAGTACAGCTTTACAAGTGCTCGTGGTGCTCGGGCCAGGTGCCAGATGACTGGAAGATAGCTAACATGGTCCCCATCTTCAAAAATGGGAAGAGAGAGGACCCGGGCAACTATAGGCCCATCAGTCTTACCTCAATCCTAGGGAAACTCTTTAAGAAGATCAACATGGAGCACATCTGCGATGGGCCGGCCTCAGAGATGATGCTCAAGGGCAACCAGCACAGTTTCATTAGGGGTAGGTCATGTCAGACCAACCTGATTGCCTTTTATGATCAGGTCACAAAGGCAATGGATGCAGGTGTTGCCATGGATATAGTCTTTCTGGACTTCAGCAAGGCCTTTGACACCATCTCTTACCCCATCCTCATTAAAAAATTGGGTAACTGTGGCATTGATGCCTGCACAGTCAGATGGATTGCAGAATGGCTGAAGGGTCGCACTCAGAGAGTGGTGGTGGATGGGTCATATTCAACCTGGGGAGAGGTGGGCAGTAGAGTCCCCCAGGGCTCGGAACTTGGGCCCGCGCTGTTCAATCTCTTTATCAGTGATTTGGATAACGGGGTGAAAAGCACCCTCTTTAAATTCACTGATGATACCAAAATTTGGGGTGAGGTGAACACGCTAGTAGGGAGGGAAAGACTGCAGCAAGACTTGGGTAGGTTACAGGAGTGGGCTAGCAAAAACAGGATGCGCTTCAATACTGACAAATGCAGGGTGCTGCACTTGGGTAGTAGTAACCAGCAGCACACTTATAAGATGGGAAATGCCCTTCTTGAGAGCACGGAAGCAGAAAGGGATCTTCGAGTCATTGTTGACTCCAAGATGAACGTGAGCCAACAATGCGAGGTCACGGTTGGCAGGGCTAACCACACCTTGTTGTGCATCCACAGGTGCATCTCTAGCAGGGACAAGGAGGTGATCCTCCCCCTCTAGGCAACACTGGTCAGGCCACAGCTGGAGTACTGCGTCCAGTTCTGTGCGCCCCACCTCAGGAGGG
>NW_017728950.1:58912217-58973212 GCF_001723895.1 Crocodylus porosus | reverse complement strand
GATCTGGAACCAACTTCCAAGGGAAGTGGTGCTGGCTCCTACCCTGGGGGTGTTTAAGAAGAGGTTTGATGCCTACCTAGCTGGGATCATTTGAGCCCAGTTTTTTCTCCTGCCCAGGTGGGGGGGTCAGGCTTGAAGATCTACAAGGTCCCTTCCGACCCTACTTCTATGATTCTATGATAACACACCTAGATTAAATGGTGACAGGAGCACTGGGCCAGAGCCATGTTTGTGTCCTTTATATTAAAATACTTACACGAATTGGCTTCCTATACTGACATGGAAGCTCTAT
Organism: Crocodylus porosus; assembly: GCF_001723895.1. Classification (NCBI taxonomy): domain Eukaryota; kingdom Metazoa; phylum Chordata; order Crocodylia; family Crocodylidae; genus Crocodylus; species Crocodylus porosus. The sequence goes on along the minus strand of NW_017728950.1, from coordinate 58,972,920 downwards.
GATGGTTGTTCTTGTAGAAAACTCTATTTTTGGTGCAATTCCCTTAGAAACAAGAGAGATGAAATCACTAAAAATAATGTCACCGTGCACACATTACAGACATTCATCAAGCAGCGCAATGAGCAACAGCAGTTCTAATTCACTGGCACTTCATCAAGGTTCTTCATGGTTACTTGAGAATCAAAAGTGCAATGAAATCAAAAGTGCCTAAAGGAAACACTAAAAGCAAAAGAGACAGAAGGTTAATGGTAGCTAGTAAATTAAGTACAAGTTTGAAAGGTAATGTGGCAACCAAATTCGCCAATATGCAGCATATGCTAGTAACGTGATATGGAGCAGGGAAGTAATGGTCCTTCTTTATGGGCCTAATCATCACATGATGCACAAGGCCAACTGTATGGAAAAACACTGAGATACCAGCATAATTTCAGAGAGGTATCCTGTTTGCCAAATTACTTCTCAAGAGCAGAGAGGAAACCTAAATAGAATTATCTTTACTTCTTTGCTGGAGATTTAAGTTCTTTCCTGTTTAACAGCTGTATTTACTAAACACCAGTCTTCCTAATGGGCCCACGGTGATCCAACTATACCTCCAAACTACAGTGATAGCAGAATGCCAGTTTTCTTTTTGAGGCAGGTGAAACAATGATGAATACTGTAAAAGACAATTACCATCTGTAATTAATAAATACAATCTGTTCACTTGCACTCAATTTCAAAATCTCTAGTCATTGTCATTCCTATTTCTTCAAAACACTAATTGTACAGTCACATGACAGTAACTGCATAAACATTAAGAATAAATTATACCTGTTCCTACTCTTGGGCAATTAAATGGGGAAAGAGAAAGCACAGAAGTGGTACCTGAAATGAATAGGAAGTGAAAGGCAGGAACCTATAAGCAATACAGATAGGCTTATAGCTCCAAGAAACATACATCTGGTCAGGAACAAACTGTCCTAGTCTGTGCACAGGCAAGTGTGAGCCGGAAAGCTCTGTACAACAACCTGGTTATACCTTTCTAAATGTGCATCGGCAAGTCCTTCTGCTTGTTACATCTGCTTAATAGTCTAAGAACAATGAGTTTCCTCCTCTCTCTCATTACATTCTGTTTTCCCAACAGGATAATTTAGTTCCAAACAACTGATTGGTATATATAGAGACATTCAACTTGAGATCAAGACAGTTTCAAGACTGAGTTATGCTTTGTCTTCCAAAATCCATTCAGCCAGTCACAGCCTTTACCTTAATTACTAAGCCTTTAACTGGATCTAGAACAAAAAAAGCAAATAAATTAACAACATAATTATGCTAGCACAGTTTGAGTGCTCCTTGTGTAGAAGGCACATTCATATACACTTTACTCTGAGCCTTAGCCTCTGTTCTATGCTGTCCTGTTACAGATTCATAGATTGTAAGGCTGGAAGGGACCTCAGAAGATCATCAGGTCTAACCTCCTGCACTAGGCAGGAAAGACAACTGGGGTCAGGTGGCCCCAGCAAGGTGACCGTCCAGTCTCCTCTTGAAGATTTCCAGGGTAGGCGACTGCACCGCTTCTGGAGGGAGCTTATTGCTCAGTCTGGATACCCTGACCATGAAGAAGTTTTTCTTAATGTTGAACCTGAAACGGTCTTCCAGGAGCATGTGGCCATTACTCCTGGTTTTCCGCAAGGGTGCCATGGTGAACAGTTGTTTGCCAAGCCCTTGATGTACTCCCCTGATGTAGTCGTAAGCTGCTAGCAAGTCCCCTCTCAGCCTTCTCTTTTTTAGGCTGAAGAGTCCCAGGTCCCTCAGCCTTTCCTCGTATGGCTTGCCATTCAAGTCTCTGATCATACAGGTGGCTCTTCTCTGGACTCTTGCAAGTTTTACCACATCCTTGTTAAAGTATGGTGCCCAGAACTGGATGCAGTACTCCAGCTGTGGTCTCACCAGTGCTGAGTAGAGCGGAAGAATCACCTCCTTGGATTTGCTGGAGATGCATCGATTGATGCATGCCAGAGCATTATTTGCCCTACTTGCTACAGCGTCACACTGATGGCTCATATTCATACTGTGGATTGCCTGCTGAAGACTCTTAGGAATGCCTTCCCGGTGTCAAAATGGAAGGAGCAAACACCCTTTAGACTTTGTTGGCTTCCTGCTTAAAGCTGAGCATTTAGACACCAGATTCACTAGGCTACAGCAATCACCTTTCATCTAGTTTCAGTGCTTTTTTCTCTACACAGCAGCTTAATGATAAAAATAGAATCAAACCATTATAGCAATGTACAACTTACAGCCATTAAAGCACTTAACCCAGGTACTGAGTGAGAAGGAAAAGGAAAGGCCTGTGTCAGTGGTTACCTCTAAAATTACACTTAAATACCAGTGAAATCCACAACAAATGACAGAGTACAAGCACATTTAACAAAGCTTCTAGCTACCAGACCACCCGCTTTTCAGGACATATTGCTCTTGATGGAAACAGTTATTACTCAAAACCATTATGTGGTTTGTCACATGAATTAAATCTAATTGAACAAGCCCACAGACAAATAGGCAGGAAAGGACACTCCAAGAATTCATGTAGAATAAGTCAATGGTTCAAATGCTGTAGCCTTCCAGCCCTAACAGGTATTCTGTAGTGACTAGAATGGGAATTGGGAAGAACACATTCACAAATACAATCACAGTGATAGCAGGCAGCATCAATGTAGCAGTCAATTTGTCCTGTTCTGAATGGGCCTGTTTCAAAGCCTCTGAAATCTAGTTTACTTTCCATTTACTTCAGCAGGCTTTATATCAGGCTTTAAAATCAGATCTGGGTTGCTAGATTCTCACATAAACATTTTCCATAATACTACTGAGTGTTAGTATCATGGAGTATCTGGATTGTTTCTTGGTTTGGAAAGAATTATTACACAGTCACAGATCTGATTCAGTTTCACAGTTTCAAGACTGGTGGTGGGAGTTGCTTTCAAATTTAAATGAAAAACAAAGGCAGGATAAAAGACATAAAGCCAAGGGACAGTCAGACACATTGAAAACAGAATAGAAATGAAAGACCTTCTCACACTGATCTAAAACAAAGAAAGCAGAATTCAAAGACATTCCTCACTAGGGTTGTATTCTACTGCTGGTGCTGAAGAGCAGCAGAAGAGACAGACACCGAGGAATTGCCCAAGGAATAAGGACAGCAGCCACAGTGTTTCATTTTAATTTACCTGAGAGAATCAAACCAACAACTTGAGCAATTATTTTTAGATTAAAATGCCATGTTAAAATGCTTCATAGCCAGGGGACATGACTAGAATTCCCTTGTGACGAGTGACTAGAATTCCTTTGCCTTACACAAGTTTTCAGGACTGACAGTCACAAAAAAAATCTTTGTAATTTTTTTTAAAGGCACATAGAGGCCACATTTCATTTTGAGACAATAAATTGAAATTCCATAAAACCAACACTGAAGAGTCATTTTTCCAAGTAGTATGTTAAGGCTGCATGAACTCATACACTTCCATATCTGAGTGCATTAAATAAGCAACTTCAACATTGCCCTTACATAGCTTGAATGCCTTTAATCCATATTAAGCATGAATTATTTTGACTGTAGACACACTGCAAAAAAAGTGAGTTGACTTCACTGTACATTAGATGACAGCTTGCCTTGTTAGAAACAACAGCTAAAAAAAATCAAACTGTAACCAAGTGGGAGGTTTCTTCTGTTGATTCCTCCTGATGGAATCCACAGGATGCGGCTGTTTGATTCCTGATGATGCACTGTGGCAGATGTGGCTCAATAAGTCTAGCCTAGGTATGAAGGCAGTGATAGAGACTGTGCTTAGAAAGCCAGCGCCTAGGACAGAGAACTCCTTAAACAGCAACCTTAAGAACATCTAAGCTTAATAATATGATCACATTTTCTTGTCATCTGAGGAAATGGACAAGCAAATGAATTACATTAAGTTAAAAAGGCTCAAGAATGTACTGCACATCAGCTGCTCTACAGAAAATGTTCATGCCTGTTCTTACCCCACTTTTTCATTCAGGGATATGTCACTGCAATAGAGCTTCCCCTTACAGTGGGGTAAGAGCAGGCACACAAACAGTTACTGTGGAACAGCTGATGTGCAATAAATTCCTGAGTCTTGATAAATAAAAGTAATTCATTTGTTTGCCCATGTACTGAATGATCAATAACCCCAAACCTTATAAATGGGTCAGTGGACATGATTTTGCATTCATCTAAATATACTGAAGTCAGTAGATTTACACCAGTGTAAAAATGTGCAAGATCAGTATTACTCCAGGACCAAATATTCTGTTCAGAGACATTAACAATTCCATCTATTCATACAAAGCCTTGAAAAGAAACAATGCATGAAATGCAGTAATGATAGGCAAGGACAGACTAAGGACCCAGCCCTGCAATACAGATTGAGCCACTAGATGCTATATGTTATAACTAGTGGACTAGATGATCTCCTGAGGTCCTTTCCAGTGTTTCTTCTCTATGAAATGAGAAAAATCAAGTCATAGTGTTGTATAAAAATACAGCCACATTATGTATCAAGACTTTCAGATGAAATCTAGGACCAGCCAGGAACACTACATTGATTAGAAATTTGACACAAATTTTGAAGATCATTGGTGGGACCAACCACAGTACATATGACTTTTGCTTTGCCAGGACACAAATGATTTACTCATCCAATTTTGTAACTGAACAAACCATCTTGTCTAAAAAATAAATGAGAGTAAGAGAAGGCCACTGAAGCCGAGTGTTGTGTTAGTAGTATGTCATATACACAACAGTGAGAATCTAGACAAGTGCAGTAAATAATGTCAAATTACAGAATGAATGCAATGTACTCTGCAGAGAATTATAAAGAGCTCAAGAGCAAGCCTGGAAAAACAAGATAACTAAACGGTAAAACCATTACAGTGAATTAGCATAAGCAATCAGACACAATGCACACCAAATAAAACAGTCAGGTGAACCTAAAATGTCACTGAGATTGTAATAATAAATAAAACTAAGATTGACAATAAAAGAGACCAATGTGGTACCAAAAATAAAGTACAGTATTATAAAAATTATCAGAATTAAGACAGCTTCAATCCAAATGTGGCTATTTTTCTGCAATAACCTTTGCCAGTACTATTGGAACCTCACTTCAGGTAACTACATCGAATGCTGCATTCTAATACTGGTAGTTGACCAAACTGAAATATTAGCATGAAGAAAGGCAACATGCTATTTTTAAATGCTCAGATCTTTGTGATCCAAATGTCCCTTTGGAAATGAAGTGCCAGCATTTGTCCTGCAAGTGAGCTGGAAATACTTTAAGGGAAGAGGGACAACATCAGTAGCAATAAACTTGGTACCTGAGAAAATGAAGATACTCAGGAAAAAAGAAACTTCTGTGATAGTGGCTACTGTTAATTTTCTAAAGGAAGAATTAGCTAAATTATCAGGATTTCAGGGCAATCCCATCATCTGACCACTTCTCCCCTGTGAAAAATTCCAGGATGTGTGTGACCAAGCAACTTAATTGGAAATAAGCAAGAAAAATTAGCCTTTGTTTTGCTGAATTTTACTGGTGAAGTTGAAGTCATTTTGGTCTCTCTCCACCAACAATTATGATGAGAGAGAAAGAGAACAAAATATCACAAAGGAAGCATGAACAGGAATTCTAGCTCTCAATCAGTGCAATGTTAATTCATGGTCTTTAATCATAATTCTAGGGAACATCAGGAAACTAAGGTTAATAAAACCATTCAAAGGCTTAATGGAACTCACCAACCATTTTAATAGTACAAAATTATTCCTTTCCTACTACTGTGGAAAAAATTAATAAAAGCATTTCAATTTTCCGCAGCACATCAAACTACTTCACATGATGAAATCCAGACTTATCTCCTCTTGACCTACCTAATACTCTAAATAAAATACTGGTTGTGACTGGCATTTGCATCCTGTTTCAGAATATTTTTCATAAAAGAACACTGAATTAACTGTAAATGCGTGAGGCATTTTTAAAGTAATTCAACTGTAAGTTAAGGACTGAGTTAAAAGTAAAACGTAAGTATAACCTTTAGTCTATCAGAACATATATTATACACAGATAGTTAGTCAGGCTCATGGCTGAGTTGTACATGGAGCCATGAAAGTATCTCTATGCAGAACTTTCCAATAGTGAATAAAAAGTCTAGCCTGGTGTAAGCCATCAATTTATGTAGCATTTACATTTTCATTTAAAACCAACTACCATTCTGCATCTTATGGGAATGAAGATAACTTTCTGAACGTGAACCAATGAAGTCTCAAGTCCACAGGGAGGCTGTTTCAGCAAGTCTGCTGGTGCGCAGAGCTACGCCAAGCAGTACCAGAATGAAATTATGAAATTAATAAAAACTCTGATCAGTTGTATTGCTTCCATTGCATAATGCAGTTAGCAAACCTGATGAGAATTTTGTCGGTTGTATTCTGCCGTTGGTGCTGAAGAGCAGCAGAAGAGAGAGACACCGAGAAACTTACCAGGAGGAAAGACCTTCCCAGAAAGGATGATGTGTAAACTAAGGGCATGCCTGAGGGAAGGAAATGGATAGTAAAGCAGATGTCCCCAGTTATAGTCAATGGGTTGCACTAGGTGCTAACCAGCATTTTGCCCCTTTACAGCAGCTGACAAGAAAGGAAATCCTGGGCTTTGCTTCTGGACTCCCAGTCCCCACTCTAACTGGTCTCTAACTGGTAGCTATTTTAAACTTTTTTTCAAGACCCCGTAATGACCAGATGCTGCAATCACTTGAGCATATCTGTGTTCAAGAGTGGTTCAGATTCATGGCTCAGACTGAAATCCTCACAAAGCTACCACCTGCCCAATGAACCACATCTCTCCTTCTTTCTCCTTTTCAGCTACACATGGCAAATGCCATTTGGAGGCAACTTACTGGGAAACCAGGAGCCGTTTTCATCAATACCTCTCTGTCCACACCAGGATACGCAGGCATCAGCTTGGGCTCGGGGAAGAGAAAATCTCGAGTACTCTCTTCATAAAAAGCCAGATCGTCCCCTACTGGAAAAAGGGGGGGGAAGCAAAAACTGTTTCCTTCTATTTGGTCTGTGACAAGTCCTCTGTAAGCCCATCACCACTCATCAAGGGACCCTCTGAGATCTGAGAAATGCTGCCCCTCTTCTACATTAGGGAAGACTGTCAGCAGTACACAGAGCAGTCCCAGCAGCAGTGTCAAAGGAAGCGCTACCCCTCCAGATCTGCTTCAGGATTCTCTGGCATTTCATCCTTTTTTTATATATGACCCTGAACCAAAATGTAAATAGGGGGCTCTCTATTTACATGCCTTATAGCCACTACAAAGAAAACTACAACAACAGAGACACTGATCAACAATGAATCCTCATTGTTTTGTTGTGTGCTCACTTTTTTAATTTGTGAGAAAGGCTCCATCCAGTAAGGTCATACTTCAGTCTCAGGGACTTAGAAAATAACTGCTTTTAAATCAAATGACTTGTTAGCCTTATTTCTATTGCTCTGACTATTCCACTCCTGATTAATGTCTCTATCCTGAAAGTGAAATGAAGGAGGCAGAAGAAAGCAAGTCCGTTTATGCTTTCATCTGTAATGAATGACTTGGCTTAGCATAGTAACATTGGCGCTTGATGCCATCTTTAACACTCAGTTTGTCACGAGTGCCCCAAACTATTTTGGGATGGAAATGACTGCAACAATGCATATTATCACACTGTACTGCAGAGAATTTTCAAAGCTGTGCAACATAAGGACTAAAATCTACCCCTGCTCTTCCTATATTAGGACCTAATCATGCTGGAGGTGACTGTCATCTATTATGGACACTATCAAGAGAACAAATGTATTCAGCACCTCCCAACATTCAAAATGGGCCTTCATAGAGTATGACCTTTATATAATATGTACAATATCTGTGTCTCAGCATACAGGACCAAATCCCAATTCTATTGACTTAAGACAAGAATCCTGTCAATGACCTAAGAGAGACTGGAATTCAGGTCATAATATAAATGCACTTTTTCAAATTACTGTACTAACAACTAATCCAGTGGTTCTCAACCTTTTTAGTCCCAAGGCACCCCTCATTAGACTGAACACAGCCCTCATTAGACTCAAGGAACCTCCTGAAAAATGCCAGCTCTTAGCTTTTACTCATGTTTTGACTATGAAAAAATACTAGAGCAATACTTCTCTTGCAAAAAACTCAGAAAGACCACAACAGGTCAGAATGTTTCTGATGTTATGGATTTGAGATCTCTGGGTTTATCTTGTGAATAATGTGTAGGTGTTTGTACACCAAAAAGTGCTAACATTGCATGGTATACTTAAAAGAATCTCATGGCACCCTGGTTGAAAATCGCTCTACTAGAGGTGCACCGATACATCAGTCCAATATTGGATCGGTACCGATATAAAGAAAATTGACCTTTGAAAATCGGTCTGATGTGGCTGATAATGTGGCCGATAAATGCCCTGTGCATGTGCGCAGCCATAGTGCAGCATGTAGGTGGTGAGGAGCACAGTCCAGCAGCATGGAGAGCTGCGTGCAGCTGGTAAGTCTGTTGTGGTGGAAGCGGAGGGGGAGGAGGAAGAAAAGGGGCATGGCAAAGGGCCAGTCAAGGCCCCCATGGTGAGGGAGGGAGTGGGGCTGGGGCTGAGGCAGGTGCTGTTCAGCCAGAGCAGGGTGGGATGCAAGACAGAGCTGCGGCTCGTCCAGGGGGTGCAGGAAGATGGGGCGGCTCCCGCTGCTACGCACACCCTGGAAGGACATGGCGGGGTGTGCCCCCTAGATCTGCACAGGGCAGGGCAGGCTGCCGCTGGGGGCTGGGGCCAGGACTCTTCCAAGCAGGGGCTGGGCTGGGCCGTGCTCAGGGCAGGCAGCACACGTGCACCCATTCGCTGCGCTGCTACTTTGCAGCATGGTCGTTTTGTTTGACAATGGGGGATCCCAGTGTCAAAAAAAAACGCTGCTAAAAAAAGCAGTGTGGCGCACACAGCAGCAGCATTCACTGCCAGAAATGGAGCCTAGCCAGCCAGAGCCATGGTCTGGCTGACAGCCAGGCTCTGAGCAACCGTTTCAACTCTGCTGATGCCCTGGGAGGCCCCCAGAATGCCAGGTAAGGATGCTGGGGCCAACAAAGGTGCTGCTCCCAGCCTCCCCTATGCCACCTGGGTCAATTTGCTGCACACCAAAATGTACATGCAGGGGTGTGCCTGGGGACAAATAGCAGTGGCAGAAATATGTGCCACTGCTATCTGTCCCATGGGAAACACATGCCCCTGCATGTGCACACTTCTCAGGATGTGTCCAGGGAAAGGGAATTTATACCTGCTTATGTATGACAATGGCATTTACACCAGGATCATAAATAGACAAAATGCAGTTACCCCAAAGTATTCCACACAAATGTTGGGGAAAGTTAGAGGTAGGCTAGACTGCATTAAAAATAGATACCTGATCTAAGTTGAGATGGGGAGGGCTAACAGGGGGCAGCTGGGGGAATCAGGGGGGCAAGCAGCCTATGGGGGGATCGGGAGGTCCACAGGGAGATTGGAGCGGCAGTTCATAGGCAGGGACTGGGTCCACGTGGGGCAGGGATTACTGGGGTCCAGAAGGGTTTGGGGGGGATCAGGTGGGGTCTACAGGGGGACTTGGGGGAATGGAGCACTCTCTCCCCCTAACCCTCCCCACCTCTAGACAAACAACTCCCCAGTCAAACCTACACCCCATCCTGCCCACCACTCCCCCACCACAACTTACTTCCATACTTCCCAGCATCAGCAAACACAGATAAAACCAGAACCCAGAGCAACTTGCAGGAGGTGGGGTCTGGTGGGCTGGGGGTGGGTCTGACTCAAGGGTAGGCAACATTTTTTGGCCGGAGTGCGGAAAAAACGACAATGTCTACCTTGTAAGGTGTCAGAGTGCCAGCACACCACAAAAACGAAACTGAGGCAAGGGTACATGGTAGGGTGCACTGCATATTCAATACAGTTAATAATCATAAATGCTGCTTTTTTTCTTTTTGCTTTTTTTATAGTAAATATCAGGCTTTCTAAAAATTCAAAACCTGATGACAATAAATAAAACTTCATGCACTGCCTTTGTATTCATGAATTTTTTTTCTTGTTAAGTATGTTGTGATGAGAGGGGGAAGAGAGGGAAAGAGGAGCAAGAAGCAGCAGACACCAAGGGAGTCAGAGGCTGGCCTGGTCAGGCCCTTGGGAAGGCTGCAGCTGGAGGTGAGCTGGAGTCAGGCAAGGAGCAGGGGCTGCCCCAGGGCTCTGCAGACTCAGGCCAAGTGGCAGGGGGCCAGCAGCATCAGAGGTGGGGCCCAGCCAGCCCATGCAGCTCTGCAGGGATGGGGTGCAGCCACCCTGCCCACAAAGGGAAGCTGCCTGGCTGGGGCAGGATGCAAGGCTCAGGGAGCTCCCTGCTTGGTCTCTGCATGTGCTGAGTACATTGCAAGTGGGAACTGCAGCTGCAGGCTGTTTCCCAGGCTCTGGGAACAGCCACTGTAGCTGGTATTCAGGGGCAAGCCGGCCAGGAGCCTGCAGCACAATGGCTCTGTGCAGTGCCTGCCCCAGCCCTCGCCCCTTGAGGGCAGCTGCGGGTGGGCAAGGCCAGGGCCTGGGCAGGCTGAGGCAGCCGCGGTGGCTGTTCCTAGGCTCCAGGGGGCTCCCATGGCCAGGCCCTTCCATTGGGGACGGCTCTGCCCTGCCTGCACTGTGCCCAGTGTACAGGGAGGCTGATCCCAGAGAGGGAAGCCCCCCCAGCCCAGCATCCTGCCCCAGCCAGGCAGCATCCCCACGTGCACAGGGTGGCTGCGGCCCATCCCTGCAGAGCTGTACAGGCTGGGACAGGCCTGCTGGGCACCCCTGCCTGCCCACCCACCACAGCTAGAAGCCACAGAGCCCTAGGGCTGCCTCCACTTCCTACCAGCCCCCGTTCAGTTAGATTGGTCTCGCCAGACCCAAGCTTAGACTGCCTTGGAGGTACACTTAACCTAGACCAGGTTGGCCATTTTTAGACCAGTATAACTGTCCTGAACTTCTGTATGCAAACTTATGTACAGTTATCTACCTAACTGGTGAAAGGTCCACACCTGAGCAAACAAAGTTAGGCTGGGAGTGGGACATTTTAAATCTGATCTAACCTCCCTGAATATCTGTGTGCAGCCTTCATAACCAACTGCTACTGTGATTTGCCATTAGGTGGCAAGAGAGCAGGTAACAACTGCCTGTTTGTCTTTAGCAAGTAACTCCCTCAGGCTGGATGCAGACAAATTAAACCTAAAATGGAATAACTCATTCCAATACTATTTTTCCTCTGATTCTTTGAGGGGATGTATTCATCAGATTACATAAAATTACTTTGGCATCATCCACCTACTACTTTTTTATACCAGACTAATGCAACTTATATCAGCATAAAGGTTTCATCTGTCAATGGCTAGAGACAAAATCTTGAATAAGCAGTAGGTGCCCTGAATGGTTTTTGAAGAAATTAAAACTAAGAAAGGTATGCACGATCACATAACAACTGCTAAGTAGTCTTAGAGGCATTTGCTAAGTTCTAGGGTGATTAATGCCCATTCTTCCAGGATATGACTGAACAATCTCTCCTTAACATGACATATACTGGGGCTGCTGCCATCAGGTGACAGGTAAACCTGAACAGATGACAATTTGTATGCGCACATACAAACAGGCAACTACAAAAATAGAAGTATGTGTGAAAATAGTTATTGTGGAAGATAATGTCAGCTACCTCTGGCTTATGACAGGCTGAGGTTCTAACTATCTAAGCCTTTTCAAAAAACTCCATCCACAGTTTCCTTATGCAATTTTCTGTCTCCTTGCTTTTGTCTCAAAAAAATCTGTGAAACCAGATGATGTCACAAAATAAAGCTCATCTGATGAGGGGCTAAAACAAACAAGTAGAAGATGAGCATCAAGCAAAACTCTGTGGAAAAGCAAATGCAAAATGTACACAATATTTTAGTGGAGGGAGTTGGGGGGAGACTAGGCAGTACAGCACCGCATTTTTTATTAAATGGAAATTGCAGTAACTTCCCAATTTATAAAAATGTTCCCTATACAGTTCCTTTAAAGGGCAGGATTACTCTGCCCCTCTGTGCCCATTTCTTTTTTCACTCTTAAAAATCCAGATTGAAAAGTCTATATAGCATCAGTGCTAGCATCTGCTCAACTGAGCCTTATGTTGTTATTCATGTTACATTTAAATATCACTGATGACCAGCAATCATAACAAAAATAGAAAAAAATTAGAGGAAAGAAATTAAAGAAACAATATGAATATCCCCAACCAATCATCCAATGAGTCGTAAGTCATAAAATAGCTATTAGTCTCAGCATGAATTTAATAAAGGTATATGCAGAGCTGGGGAGGGTGCAGATAACTAAAACATCTCAGAGGATAAGATAGAACAAGGAAAGAAAGTGGAAGGTGGTGTTCAAAGTTAACTCCACTGAGTTCCTACCTTCAACTAGTTACCCACTGTTCTGAAAAATGCTTATTTCCTTCCACATTACCTGGAGGTACTAGTTGAGTTAATCCAAATTTCGTCACATTGCCTAGAAGAAAATAAATACATTATGTCAAGGGAGCTGAAAAGATAGAATGCATTCACAATATTCCCAAAGCATAACAACAGTAAAGGTTTTGTGTAACAACAGGAAGACCGACTGTTTACAAATGTTGTTTATTGACTAGCTATGGTGTTGTTTACTACATGATATATTGGTTTAATTTAACAGAAGGTTACAAGGAAAGTAGTGGGGAAGAAGCAATGGCTCATGATAAGGCTTTCCATGTTTAACACCTAAGGATTGTTATAGGAAGAAAGGAGAGCCATTGGCTCGACATCCTGCAGAGCTCTCGTTTGGTTCACAGGCACAAAAGCCTTGACAGGATAAAAACAAAGAGACACTTGCTGTTTCAAGATGGTAGGTAGTTGTTGGAAAACTGTTGAAACTAAGATAGTTAGTTCCCTGCTGGAAACAGTCACCTGTCTGAAGAACTTAAGCCCATCTAGGCAAGTCCAGGGGATGGAAGACATGTAAGACAGCCATGTATATAGACTGTTATTTTTAAATCTTTTTTCCTAAATTATTTGATACCCGAAACATTGGTTCTATACATTCACCACTGTTCACAGACTCTTAAAGGGAAGAACTACAGGTACTGAAACCAGTTAGACCTCCTGGGTAAATGTGGTTAGTACATGACATTCTGCAGTCCAAGTCCCAGCCAAAAAAAGGGAAAATCACACAAGAGGTAATCACCTGAGGCCTTGCTACACAGAGGTGAACCCTGAAAGGTCCAGAATGGGGAAAATGTGCAGCTAGCCTTGCAACTAGGCTGGATGAATGGAGGTAGTGATAGATAGATGGACAGACTAATTTGATCTGTGACCATCTGGAGCAGTTACATTGTCTCCCATCACACATGCAGACTGAATACATATATTTTTTAATTATACTTACTTTCCAGCATCTCCATTACAGCAGCAGGATCTGTGGCACTTTCAAAAACCTACAGGAAAGTAATACAAAATATATTAATTTGTATCAATACAAAGAGCAGAGCATTTTAATAATACCAGTACATAGGAACGTTTTAAAATACATTCAATATACTTCTTCTGCTTCATTAAGTCATAACTAATCAAATCATGATACAATACATCCTGAGTTATCTAAACAGTAATCTAGCAATTTTTGAACAAGTGCCTTCCAAAGGGACACAGATAGCTGGTGATATACTGTAATGCCTATGTTAGCATATTATAAACCTATTAATGTCAGCAAGAAACCATTATAATAATTTGGGGAGAAGGGGAGGGAAGGAAAAAGAGAAAAAGAGAGTTACATAAAATCATAAAAATCATAGTTGTTTAAACTTAAATAACATACGGTTTAGCCTCCTATTTGAACTCAGAAGGGAATCTAAGCCTTACAAGGCAAACATTTATCAGGAAATTTCCTACTTCTGCACTAATATTAGTAAAATTCTACTAGAAGGAGCAAGTGGAAGCAAGGTACATGTGTCTTGAAAACACTTAGGGTCTTGTTAAATCCAACAGGCCATGTCCCAGAAGAAAAGGATCAGTTCACTGGTTGCAGTCATTCCAAATACAGGACAATCCCCTAAAAAGGAGTTAGAAGGTCTGAGGTGGTGATTCTATTGGTTATTAATCATTTGTAAATACCATACATAAAACCAGAATCTTTCAATAAAATAAAATGAATTAAAATGTTTGTACTGTGCTTAATTTCAGCCCATTACTCCTAATCACAAGTTTCAGGGGCCAGCCTAAAAGAGACCTCTTTGGAGTGAAATCCTGCCCCCCTGAAGTCAATGAGAGATTTTCCAGTGACTTTCATGGGACCCTGGTTCCACCCTTGGCATTGCAACCTATTTAAAGCAGCTGGGTTAGTTGGAGCTCATTTTTATCTTTTGAATAAGTCCTATATAATTTTTCTCTGCTTCCCATCCAATGTGTCCACCTCTTGCTTCAGTTAATACCAGATTTTCTTATATATAACATGAATTTTCCCCTGAAAATGACACACAACTGCCCCTTCCCCTCTTTCCCTCCACTCCCCCCTCCCCTCCTCAAATCAAATTGAAGTGCATGTATTAAGGAGGGAAGCTGATTTTTTGCCTAGGATAGAAGCACCCTGCTTTGATTCTTGCTCACACTGCAGCAACTGTGACATTATTATTCATGCAGCTAAGAGAATCAGTTGACTTAATGGATCATTGTTTTTCATTCCACAGGTGTTAATGATCTTCTCTCCTTTGTAATGGTCTTCATGTTCCACCAATCAAGCTAAGCTTTCTTGTGGCAATTTTCTTGTCCACTCGCTGCTCCTGGTCTCTCTTGCCTCCAATTTCATAGCTCTGGACTTATTAGCTCTTTTCAAAATCACAGATCCACCCATAGAGACTAGTCTTCAGCAGCAACTAGGGTTGCAGCTTTAGTCAAACAGGAAAGGGAGGGTGAGTCAGCTGAAGAATAGATTCTGCCCCTGCGCTGTGAAGCTGTAACTCTGGAAAAATCTTTTTTCTTCATTCTGCCTTTCAAAAATAAGATGCATATTATATTCCAGGATATGTAATATGCAAGAAAATATAGTATTGTTGAAGCTTGCAGGACAGTACACTAGTGACACTCTTTCTGGAAGAGACCAAAGCAAAGTGCATCTTCACTAAGAAAATTTTTTTACCTAACACATGGTAACTAGCATGAGATAAAATCACAGTGAAGACAAGGCAGTCTGTAGTTTTCATGTTAGTAAGAAATTTAAAGTAATGATTAAGGCTGATCTGTCCAACTTGTAACAGGGCTGCAACCCCTATGCACCACCCCAGCAAAGGCAAGCCACAGGCCCCTCAGGCTGCATGCTACACAGACACCCCCTTCCCCCACACATCACTGTCCTACATGTACAGGCACCCCAGCCTCACCCTCACCCTCTTGACCATGGACTTTAGTGCTGCATCATGCTGCAGTAGTATACCAAGCTACAGGCTCCCCTGGCACCCTCTGGCCTGTGCTATCACACAGCAATGCCCCTTGGGGCAAGAAATGGAAGCTGGAAGAAGGTGGGGGGGAAGGCCAGTGACTCCAGCTGCAACTACAGCTGCAGTGATGGGGGTAGTAGTGGCTGGGTAGGAGCCAAGGGACCACAAATTAGCTCCTTGCAGGCCACGTAAGGCCCTTGGGCCCTAGATTAAAAGGTAGGCCAGGATTTATCTTGACATGTGGACACATGTTAAAACTATAGTTGTTTTTATCTTCACTAGAATTCCTGCTTGTGTTAGTTACCCTAAGTTAAATAATAACACAAAGTAAGAAAGCACTTTTCTCTACTGGAAAACATTAAAAGGGTCCACTAAGGCCCCTGTGTCTATTGATTCATTCTCTGCTGATCTTCAATGCTCCCCACAGCCTAGGGACAGAGGGAAATACCACCATGTCCTTCAGAGGAAGGAATTTTACTAGAAACATCAAAAGAGTAGTTAATTAAAGCAGAGCTTGGGTTCTTCTAAAAAAGCAGAACAAGAACAACTACAGAAAGAACAAGGGGGACTAGGAGCAACACTTAAAACCTGATTACTCTTCTAGTGATTTCAAGGTATTCAACAGACCGCTAGAGAGAGACACGTGTTATTACATCTGTTTTAAAAGAATATATGTTCAAGAAGAAATTATTTGCAGCATAGCCACAGAGCAAAGTATTTCCAAAACCTTTTCAAGACATTTTACAATTATCCAAGGCTTATTTGCTCCCAAGAAAATTCAAGATGAAGTCTTGTATTCTCACTTATTGCAGATTTTAAAATGGCACATGAAATATCAGTAAAAGAATTTATCTGTCACTTCTTTAGGTCTTTATTTTTAGTTATCTGTCTGCTGGTTTCTTGAAAATCATGACCAAATGACAGTCATCTAAGAATGGAGATATTGTTTTGTTTCCACCGAAAAAAGTTTGCAACAAAATTATTTCAGAGCAAGTATCCTAATATGCCACTGTTGTTCCGAGTTTATATAAGATTACCTAACACCACTGCAATTTAATCATCTGTTCATATCCATCAAATGTCACTACTGTCAAAAGAAATTCAGATTGCAAAGGGTTGTAGAAATACAAAATCTGTTCCCTTGTACAGAACATGAATTTAAAATGATATCAGAACAGGCTTCTCACCCAATTTGTATAGGTATTAATGACCATACAAGGTTCAAACTGCAGATCAGGGGCGGGCAAAATATGGCCTGCGGGCCACATCCAGCCCACCAGGCCATTCTATCTGGCCTGTGAGGTCCCAAAAAATTTAGAAAATTTGTATTTATCTGCTCCTGGCTGCCTGTCAAAGTTGACAGGAGACAAGGGCAGTATGACCCAGGGGGAGTCAGCAGGACTCAGTAGCAAGGCCAGCCCAGGCCTGCCCCATCCTCAACCCCCCTCTCACCCCGCCCCCTACCTGGAAGCCTCTGCCTGACCGCTTTTACTGCTTCCCTGCATGCCTGCCAGCTGCTCTAGCACCACATGCCCCACACTCCCGCTGGACTGTAGGAGCATAAGTCCTGTGCTGGTACCCTGGGGCCAGGAGCAGGAGGGTGTGTGCGCACGTGTATGCACTCACATCTCTGCAATGAGGGATGGGGGAGAGAGAAAGAGAAAGCAATGAGGGAGGGAGAGACACTGTGTGTGTGTGTGTGTGTGTGTGTGTGCGTGCGCGTGCGCACATGCACCTGTGTAAAATGAGGGACAGACTCTGTGTGTGCAGTGAGGGAGGGAGAGACAGACAGTATGGGTGTGTGTTCATAGGGTAAGTCCCACATGCACACCCCACCATACACATGCACCCTGCTTGCACTGCCATACATACAGGCCACCAGATCCACACCCCCTCACATACCCCAGACACCATCCCCCCCCCCATTTCCTCCACAAGCCCCCATACCCACCCACACCCCACTAATCCACACACCAACAGCCCCCCATAAACTTAGACCCACCCTTCCATGTCCCTCACCGTCCTCCCCCACAATATAGGGTCTTCATAAATTCCTTGTGCACTTTTAAACTTTAATAGCTTGGGTTGTAGATATGATAGAAACAATCTGTAAATGGCATTTAAAAGCAAGTTTATTAAAGTTTCAGGAAAACTAGAGTACACAATGCTAGACTTCAACATAACCACTATCCATCATGATACAGTGCTCAATCTGATCTTCCAGCTCCTTGAAAATGTTTCCCAGCTGTTCTTCAGTTACTGTACTAATTACACTGGTGATCCTAGCCTTAAGTTCCACCAAAGAACATGGTTTTGACAAGTAAACTACACTTTGAAAATGTCCCCATAAAAAGAAGTCCAACGACAGGTGAACAAAGCGGCCAAGCAATTAGTCCACCTCTGCCTATCCACTTCTCTGGGAAAACATCATTTAGAAACTGTCATACATTCAGAGCATAGTGGCACAGAGCTCCATCTTATTTAAGAATAAATTTGTTATTACTTATGAAGTCTAGCATTGTGTACTCTAGTTGTCCTAAAACTTTAATAAATTTGCTTTTAAGTGCCATTTACAGATTGTTTCTATCATACGTACAACCTAAGTTATTAAAATGTAGAAGTGCACAAGGATTTTATGAAGACACTGTATACAAGAGTAAGACTTCATTTTAAGCTATTGTGCAATCACCTCTGTGTACACTACACATTTACAGGTAAATCAGGACAAAAATAGTTTTTTAAATCAAATTAGTAAATGTTGTAGTGTAGAGACTCAAGCCTAAACCATATAACAAGTGAAAATCACCTTTTCAAACCACATCTTCTCATGAAACAAGAGGGGAAAAATTGGAGGAAGGCAGTCTGTCTCCTTGTATTGACCCAGCACGCAGACACTGAGATAAACGCCATGTTTCTCTGGCAAGAACACACCAGGGCATGTGACCTTATGAAAGAAAGAAAACAACCATGGTTATCTAAATTCTCCTGGTCGCACCTCCCCACACTGTGTCATCAATATGCATCAAGCACAGTCTGCAAGAATCGCTGTTACAGCTGAGAGGGTAGCTCAGTCTCTATGCCACTGACTTCCCTATGGAAGCAATCAACAAGAGTCTCTCTATCACAGTCTCTGGGAAGTGTGATAGCGAGCACAGCATCCCCACTCTGAGCATACGACACCCCAAAATGGATGTAATATAACATGAGTGAGCACACCTAAAACATCAAGATTACTGGCATGCATGCCTAGAGCATCTCTTTTGGAGTCCAGCATGTGCAGAGAAGGCATCCCCAACACTCCCCAGAACAGCCCAGAGGCAGTGTAGATGTGTCCTTAGAACCCAGTTCTGCCTTCAGTTACATTCATAGAAATTACAGTTGTGTACAGAAAGGCAGATCTGGGCTTCTGGAATGGGATATGCCAAAGTCCCTCTATGAATTCAGAATCAGAAGTTCCCACAAGACTTTAAATGCAACTTGTGCTCCTAAGTTACCATGACACTTCTGAAATCCCCCATCTTTGGCATGTATTCTAATGGGAACACGTTTGTAACATTTTTTCATTCTTAGCATGTTGCATTGTTTTAATAGTCAGAGGGCATGTCTATACATGCAATTAATACAACACAATTAACTCCAACACCTATCATGCCGGAGTTTATTGCTCCTGGGCAACACCTTTACACATGTGCCCAGGACCACAGCACATTGAGCAGGTTCGGAGCAGCCCCAGCTGGCAAAGACCCCGGGGGGTCAGCCTGTGAGCTGAGGGCCGGTCCAACCCAGCTCAACATGCTGTGGAGGGGCTGGCTGGGACACAATGGTGCTTCCATGCAGGGCTAGTCAGCAGGCATCCCCCGCACTGAAGCATCCTTGTGCCCCAGCCAGCCCCACCAGCATCTACACGTGTTGCTGCAAACTAAAGAAGTCTGCCATAGGGTAATACTTCTATTTACAAGTACTAACCTACCACAAAGTTAATTAGCTTACTCCAGCTTAATAGGGCTGCACATGTAGATAAAGAGACTTTACTGCAAAGCTAGTTACTTTAGGCACCTCTGCAATAAATGTCTTGTGTAGAGTGCCCAGGGTTGCCTGCCTGATTTCTTTCATCAGCAGTGTTGTACCAGAAAGACTATGAAGCTGTAAACCCTTGAGAATGGATCTTTCTCCATGAGTTTGGATTCATAAAATCAAAAACAATATACCTGTTATAACTGCAGATTATGGCATGACACGACTACTCTACACCTTTGGAATTTGTCTTAAAATACATTCCAGAGATAAAGGCAGTGTGATTTAAAATATACACAGCTGCAACAACTGCCATCTATGTAGTTCTTGCATTGTTTTCAGAGTCCTTCAACCAAATACTAATTAATTTGTTTGATTCTTGGTATTATTTTCCTCTGTCAACTAATTCCATCACTAATACACTATACTGCTGATAAACAGATACAATACATAAATAAGCTCCAATCCTCCAATCCCTGACTCCAGCAAAACTGCTTTGAAAATCAAGGAAGTATTGCAGGATGACATCTCAACATGTTTTCTTTAGGTTTGTTCCTTTACTTCAGAAATTTTGAATGAGAGGTCTATTCCATATGTTTATCTATGTGGCAATCTGTTCCCCAAAAATTGTATTCATGCAACCAGGCAGATTTCTTGGATATTAGCCTTTTACTTAACGGACACTTAAATTTTATATCTGAAGGAGATGACTGGAAGGCTAGCAGCTAAAAGAAACTTTTTTTAAAAGAGCTATTTCTCCATCTACTGGCAAGACCTATCAAAGTGCTATAGGTTACTATAATCTCTTCTGAGTAGACTCTGGACAGCCACAATAATCCTCCAGAAGACAAATGCACAATTAGAGGAGTCCTGACATTTGTTTAACCCAGTGATTGTCAACCTTATTCACCTCAAGGCACCTCTTGGAAAAGTACAGCTTTTCCTTTCCAATCATTTTTTTGTCTTCAGAAAAGTACCAGAGAAGTTCTTCCGTTGCAAAGAACACAGCCCACAACAGGTCAGCATGAATCCAGTTTGAAATCTCAGGGTTTATTTTGTGAATCACATATAGATGCTTGCACACATCCCAGTGCTAATATTGCAAAGCACCCTGCCACAACCTTAACAGCTCACAGCACCCTGGTTGAGGATCACTGAACTAGTGCAATGCTTGATCCTGATAGGTTAAATCAGCAATTCTTCCATTCTCACACAGTCCTCCTTAGCTGCCATACACTTGGCTTTTCACACTTGCCCCCTAAGACAGACACCTTGGCAATCTTCAAAAAGCATCTTGACACCCATCTTCCCAGTCATCAGATCCCAGCAGTCTTTCCAGCCCAAGTGCAGGGGGACTGGACCGGATGATCTGTAAGGCCCATTCCAGCCCCTAAACAGCTATGAAACTATGAAATACATTGTGTACCCCTGTAACCAAAACGCACCTTCGCAGTCTTATAGCAGATGAGCTAAACCCATGGAAAAAAGCAACGCAGTGGTGTATGGCTGCACCCTGTGTAGGGCAATTTCATCCCTTGCCGTGAGGGCATTTGGGGAACACTTATAGCCTCCCTTCGCAGAGCAAAGAGACAATAACACCCAGGCGGCTGTAACGCGGAAAACAGCTCCAGCCGCGGGGATTTCAGAGCAGCAGAACAGTGCAGGTCAGCGGGCTCTGCTGGGAAAGCTCAAACCTCCAGCAGCATCACTCCCCACCCCCTGCCCTGCCCCTCACCGCGTGGATCTGCAGCTCCACCACCACTTTCAGAGGCATCTCGCCCCGGGGTCGGGCGCCGGGGGTGGGAGGTACCCCGGAGCCTCCGCAGGGGAGGCACAGAGGAGGATTTCCCCGGCTCAGCGCCGGCGGCCCTTGGGCTGCTCTTCCCTGGATAGTAGGGGGGAGGGGAAGCGTCGCGTTGACATGGAAACGCAAAGGTTGCAACGTTCTATCTTTAGAACTCGCGGACAGGGGCCGGGCGCCCCCTGCGGGCCTGTGGCACCCAGCTCTGCGCCTGCCCGGATACGGCCGGCGGGCTGCTGGGAGGGTGCGGGCAGGGAAAGAAGTCTCCCCACCCTTACTCCATTCGGTCTGGGGGTGGGGGGTCAGGGCGTGTGCGTGCAAGGCTGCCTGCACAGGTGACATCTGCATGCTACGTGCGTGCACACAAGTGTATGTGTGTTTGAGGGTAGTATTTGTAACATGCGTCTTGAAGATCTGCACCCCGTGCCTACCGCAGAAGCAGCAAGGTGCGGGCATGCACGCAGCAGGCCGTGCCTAAGATGGTGGCACCAGGCACAAAGCCCCACTTGCCAGGCCTGTACTTGCCTCTGTGTTGGCTTTGGGTGAGGCCTGCGTGCAGGCTGCACTTGTGTCACCCTGGGCATGTGATGGTTTGGGTTTCTTTAGGTTTTGCTCCACATTCCCAGCCTCTCAGTCCCAGCCTTCAGGAGGGGGGAAATGTTCATGTTCCCCCAACATGTTCATTCCCAAAGGATATTTTTGTCTGTGGTCTCTAGGCAAACAAGGAGTTTGTTGTTTTAGTTCGCTTTTTTGGTTGTTTCCCCCCACTACACACTAGGAAGTCTGCACCTGATCAGCCTAGTAACCTCTAGTTTAGTGGTTCACAACCTTTTTAGACTCGAGGCATCCCTGGACAGACTGGATGCACTCCTGGATAGACCTGGGGCACCCCTGGATAGACCTAGGAGGCATTTATGGATAGACCTGGGGCACTCCTAGATAGATTCAAGGCATCCCGCAGATTCTGGCAGCTCTTTAGCCCCCAGCCCCTGCCCCATTTTTTCACTAAAGAAAAAAATGACAGCATTTTTTCTGATGTGAAAAAAACCCCCAAAACGCTACAGCTGGGTTTCTCTTGTGAATCAGATTTGCACACCTAACAGTGCTGTCATTGTATGGCACTGTAGCACGGATGAAAGGATCTCCAGGCACCCTGCTGCACCTGGTGGAGACTCACTGCTGTTGTTTTGGAAACTCCCAAGTATTGCAGCTTTACAAAATGTGATAGTTATGTGCGTGCATTATACAATGAGCCTGGTATGCATATATAAAAAAGTCAAGGCAGCTCTCAGCTATGGGTTGCAGCCTCAGGTTGTTTGCAGCAGAAACCCACACCCGCAGGTGTTCAAGAATGGTGTCAATATAGGTAGCCAGGCTCTCGGCCGACTTCCCCGCAGCCAGAGACGGCAGCGAAGGGGCTCGCCCCCTCTGCGGGCAGGAAGCGGTGCAGCAGAGCAACGCCCATGCACACAGATATGCTAGAGGATATTATGTCCTCGCGTGGCCAGGGAGGCCCCAGCTTGAAAATAAGCAGCACTGCAGCCGTGGTATCCTCAGCGAATGTGACCAGAAACTATGACGTAGGTGGCAGACAGTATGATGTCACGCAAACTTCATATACAGTAGATCTGGGAGCCCAGCAGCTCGGAACCCCCCCAGCTCACCTCCCGCTCTCGGGGTTTGTCCCGCCCCTCTTCCGCCAGCCAATCACGCCCCGCGCCAGAGGCTGACAGACTACGCATGCGCGCGGCCCCAAACAGCGGCTCCCAAACCACTCACGTTCGCGCACATGCGTAGGAAAGCACGCGCCGTCCACGTGTCTCGGGCGAGGAGGCGGGGCTAGCGCGTGGTGAGGTCACGAGCGAGGGAACGTCTGTTGCCGGAAGTGGCTTTACCTCATTTCCGGCCGGGGCTCCTCGCGGGCCCGAGTGGTGCCGGCGGTTGCCGGAGCCGTTGCGGGGAGAGGGGCGGGGATGGCGCTGTGGCCGCCGCGCGCCCGGGGCCGCAGCCGGGGCGGGGACGAGGAGCGTGCGGCGCCGGCTGCTGCCGCCCACCCGCAGGTACCGTCCGCCCCGCCCTTCCCCCAGGGCCGGGCGTTGTCGGGGCTGGGAACGCCCCCCCCACCCCTGGCGGAGCTTGAGCTGGGGGGCCGCTCACTGCCTGCTTCCGGAGGGAAAGGGCTCTCAGCTGCCCCTACATATCTGGCTTTCGTGAGGTTGAGCTAGCAGCTGGTTGGGGTACAGGGAGACTGGCCCCGATGCAGAGCCCAGAGCAAAAGCAGCCGAGGATCACTGCACTCTCACTGCCCCCAGCGTGGCTGGGAGCGACAGCATGGCCTTGAGCTGCAAAGCGTCTCCTGTTTTCTGGTTCCCCGAAAATTCCCCGAGGTCATGCTTTTATGTGTTTTCTTGCCATGCGGTGTGTTCGAAACATGTGATACTTAGCCTCTGGGGCGTAAACAGTATTGATTACTGTGACGTTATGGTCGTGGGTGCTACAGATGGCCCTAACAGATACTTCGGTTTTGGCCAGCACTGCAGAATAAATGGAGCGAGTGAGCCAGCCAGATTTGTCCTGGCTTTGTGTATCATAACAATCGTTATGGCTTGGAAAAGGCTCACCACCAGCGATTGGTGCATGGTCTGTTGTTTCACAAGGCTGGGAGTTGCTGCAAATATTTTTCTTTGTATGTTGAACGAATATGAGAGGTAAAACTGAGATAAACGCTCTCCTGCCGTAATACCATGCTTCATCATTGTTCAGAATATAAAAGCTTTGCCATGTCAGGATTCAGTTGTGGAGCTAACTGTGTCCCTCTGCATACACTGCCTCAGTTCTCTCCATTTCCCCATGTAACTGTGTGTGTGTTTTCATGCAGATATATAGCCATGGGATTGAGCTAGCTTGCCAAAAGCAGAAAGAGTGCGTGAAGAGCTCTGTGGAGTGCAAGTGGAACCTTGCGGAAGCCCAGCAGAAGCTCGGGAGTTTGGCACTGCACAACTCGGAGTCCCTGGATCAGGAAAACGCCAAAGCACAGACTGAAGCTTCCGAGCTGAGGCAGCGGGAGGAAGAATGGAGACAAAAAGAAGCGGCACTAATACAGAGAGAGAAACAGAATCTCTGTTGCACCGATTCTGTTAGCAAGGAAGTATTTAATAAGGTACAAACCAACTTCCATAAATCTAGGTGAAAATAGGCGGCTTGGCACTAGTAGCTGAATCTGGGCATTTATGTTGCACCTCTCACTATAATGTATTGGGCGTGCTTTAAATCCTGAAATTGTCAATATTGCAAGACTGAGTAGGTGTGCTTTTCCCATCATGTTTTTATGTGTGCTAAAGTAATTAAATGGAATTTGTCAACTAGGGTGTCCAGACTATGGAACAAGCTCCCCCCAGAGGTGGTGCAAGCATCTACCCAAGAAGTCTTCAAGAGAAGACTGGACAGTCACCTGGGTGGGGTTGTCTGACCCCAGATGTCTTTCCTGCTTATGCAGTGGGCTGGACACGATGATCCTTCAGCTCTATGATTCTATCAAAATGATATTCCTAGCCTGACTTAGTTGAAAACAGAGTGAAGGCTTTTGTGTAATTGAAACTAACGTGCATATTCTTCCCACTTCCCCATAGAGTTTTATTAATCAAAATACAGGAAAAGAGGTAGAAGATGAAGATGCATCTAAATCATTCATGCAGAAACATGAACAAAAGATCAGACACTTTGGTAAGCATACTTTTTTCCCAATTTTTTTTGCAGTTTTTATTCCTCCTTTGGGTGTAGCTAGAGTCTTCCTATTTTTCATACAACATGTGCAGCACCAATGATTAGCAGAGACCAGCATCTAGTTTCTCATATATCAGGGAGCTGGGATTTTATTTTTGATGCTCAAAAGAAAAAATAGTCATTTTAAAGGAGAGGAAATTAATCCTTAGAAGTCTGGATTCCACCATGACTAAGTATTTTTAATAAAATTCAGTGCTTGGCAGATCTGTTATTCTGCAATGAAGGGATGTAGCAATTTAACCTGCAGTTCTGTGGAAATTGATATTGGATCAATGACAAGCCAAGGTTTGATGGTTTTTTGTTTTTTTTTTAGTGGGTTTTTTTGAAGAGTAAACATTGGCTCCTTTGTTTATCGAAAGTGTATCTGTCCATGGGAATGACAGCTAAGTGACTAAATATCTGAGCTGTTAGAAATTAAAAACTTGTAAACTTGTTCTGCTGCCTTGAGCACAAAGCTCCTTCAAGGCTGAGAGTTTCACCTTTGGGGAGAAAAGCAAAGAGAGACTAGGAGAAAATCACCACTGCTTCCAGAGAATGTTGCGACTGGGATGGGGTGGGGGGAGAGTCTTTCTTTCTTACTGCTTATGCTGTTACTTTAGGCTTTTGTAAAACTTGTTGCAGAGTGAACAGTTCTTGTTTGTTTCACAATGTTGCTTGGCAACAGTGATAGTTGGTATTAGAGATGTTTGCCTCCTGGCACTGCACTGGCTTTGAATGCTGTTGAAATTGATTAATGATTCCTTTCTCATCTTCTTGATCTGCACCTCCTTTCCAAATGTGTCATGGGGAAATACTGTGTTTTGGGTACTAACAGATGTATTTGTTAAATCCTGTCTATAGAAGTGCTTGGTATTATACGTGTACTCTGTGTGTGTGTACATGCATGCATCTCTTTCTGTATTGCCTTTACGGCTTACCTGGCAAAGACAGAACTTTAATAGATACAATGGTTTTACTGGAAGAAAAAGCTTTTAAATCAAGCTAACAGCTAGTCACGGTAAGTGAGGCATGGAATGGTCTGTCCCAGCGGTGCCCAACCTTTCAGAGCTGTGGGCCAGATGAGTGATGTGGGGGCTGGTACACAGGCCAGATCCAGTGCATGGGATTGGTCCCTGAATCTGATCCAGTATGGGGTTGACATGAGGATGCAGTCTGAGCAGGGGAGCTCCAGACCTGCATACCCAGATTATGCCTCTCACCCCAGCTTGATCCAGCGCACACAACCATGTCATCAAGCTTTGGAATTTGGAAACATGGTAGCAAGAATCACCAGGGCTCTGCTGCCACCCAACTTCTGGACCTAGGCAGAACCCAGCGGGCCAGATGACATGGATCCACATGCCATGGAACACCATTACTGCATATCCAAGTACTGCAAACTATCCACTAGATGTCACTAATTCTACAGCTGACACTTGATTTTAAATCCCTCTGTGCTCCTTTTTTCCACATGAATTGGTTTTTTATAGTTATGATAGGATTGCCTATTGTGTACTGTCTTATAATATTGAAACTCAGTCACCTTCAACAGAAAATTCTGTAAATTGAGTGGGTCTTTATTATTGCTCTTGTGTTCAGAAAACTTGAATCAAAACCTAATATAATGACCTTGGTAAAAATGAGAAATATTTAAAGCTAAAGTTAATTGTTCATTTCTATGTGAAACTGAAAGCCAAACTATGGAAAATATTCTGGAATTTCAGAGTTCTTTTTGCTTTTTTCATAGTATGGCATTTTAGTAATGGGATAAGGCCACTTCAGTCCTGGTTGCATAACCTCCCTGCAACCAGGAAAGCAACTGCTTATATAGAAAAGTATTTAACAATTAATTCAGATTTTGCTGTCTTACAGTGAAATATAACAGCTGAGAACATAAACAGTCAGCATGATATGGCTAGCTAGGTTTTCTACAGCCTGCAAGGAAGTGTTCCACAGGTGTCCAGTGGTTCAAGGTCTGCCTTTGAGATCTTTTGCACAAGATGATGATACAGGAACAGCCTTGTTGCAGTAGTGTGTCCACTGAGTCTTTTACCTCCTTGAATACTGGCTGTGTAAATCCCTTGGCTTCCAGTTTTTGTTCAGCTGAGCTTATGGTTATAAACTTATGTATCCAAATCAGTTACAAGATTCAGCTTCCACCTGCTGTCTTTGTACATATAACTAAAAATATTACCCCATCAGAAGACAGTTTTTAGTGTTCTCTCAGTTTAAATTAATCTGTTACATTGGCAGTTGAGCAACGGAACTATTCTAGCTACTGAACAGACACCAAAGAGGCAGTGGAGTCTTCAATCTATATGGCCTCAGTCCTATTAAAGAACTCACTGACAAGCAAGAAGAGAGATACGTCTTAAATGCACTTTTTGTCTGTGGCCTTTCTGCTGAAAAGTGCAAAAAATTTTATGTGACTTGCTATTTTTGGAACAAGTTCGAAGCAGTTATGTCTGACCATTCAGTAAGTTACCAATTTGCTGTATTCAGAAATATGATACAGAATGATGAAGCCCTGGATCTCCTTACTGGACCCACAGCTTAAATGGACCTCATTACTATTCAAATCTCATAATTAAAACCAGTTTGTGTATTAATAAAAACAACCCCCTAGCCTCATGACCTGAAATTTGAGTATATGCCTGCATACTTGCACATACTGTAGAGAATACATGCAAGGTTGTATTCCTTTCCTTTCCTTATCTTTCCCAACAATGCCTTCTCTTTCTTATTTGACTTTTTCCATTGGACTAATATTCCCTTGCAAAGATTAACTTTTTATATAGCAAAAAAAAAAATCCTCAACAAGCCTCATATGTCATTGTTTGTCCATTTTGTTTCATGCCTTACCTGCAAGCTCTGAAGGGCTTTTTTTTTAAGTAAGTGGTCTCAGTTACTTGTAGTGTTTGTCTGATCATACTGTCTGTAATGTTCTGGTAGTCTGCTCAAGTAAGAGTTGGAAAAGGCTGAATTAAATTTAATTTGCACTCTACTTCTGAGATAGTAGTGAAGTGTCTAGAAATTTTTGTGCTAATATATACCAGGTGAAAGGTAGTTTTGGTCTCTGCTACATTAATATATCTCTCAGCTCTGAAGAAGAAATTGTTCTTACACAAATGGCAGACACAAGGTTCTTTGGGTAAAACCATTATCTTTTATTAGACCAACTCAAATAGTTGGAAAAATTCTTCTTGCCAAGCTTTCAGGTATATGACACTTGATTTTTCTGATTCTTTTTGCATTAGGCATGCTGAGCAGATGGGACGATAGTCAGAGATTTTTATCAGATCATCCATACCTTGTATGTGAAGAAACAGCTAGATATCTCATTTTATGGTGTTTTCATCTAGAAGCTGAACAGGTATTGGACAAATCTTAAATTTCTTGAGTCTGTATGAAAGTGCATTTTTTCCCACTTACAAGTTTTTCTACAGCAAGATGATTCAAGTTGATAAGCCATTTAATGTGACCTATTACTGCCCCACATTTCTAGTTACCTTGTTGGTCAAAATCTTTCTTCATTACGATTTATTATCAATTCTTCTACTTTTCCAAGTGCCAGTTCTCATCTCTTCATGGTTCAGATGGAAAGTACTCATAAAATTGTAGCTGCACACTTGCCGAAAGTCTTTTTCAACTACGTAACTTCCTTGTTTCTAGAAAGGAGCTCTGATGGAACAAGTAGCACACCAAGCAGTTGTGATGCAGTTCATCATAGAAATGGCCAAAAGTTGTAATGTGGATCCCAGAGGCTGTTTTCGTCTGTTTTTCCAGAGAGCCAAAGTAAGTTGTATTTTCTCTTCAAGGCTAGGAGACTCCCTAGGATTTTCCATATGGGACTCAAAAATAGCTGAGATTTTTCCTTAACAACCAGAAGCTAAATATGTGACTAGGTTATTGACTGCAGGCTAAGGGAAAAGATGGGTTGTTGACAGTAGTCTGTGTAATTCTAGACTTGTGAACAGAGGCCCAATGGATTTTCTTATGCTCTTTGGACTGTCCAGCAGAAGGAACGGAATATGTAGCAAATGTATATTTACTGTTATATAATCCTATAATTAACTTTAATTCTTTTATATACAAATAATAGAGGATGAACATTATCTCCCACTTCTATTTACTGAAAGAAAAGAGTTACTGTAGAATCAATACTTCCTACTGGAAAAAAAGGAATTGTAAGGAGGAGAGAGAGATTTGACAGGCAATCTTCCTATTGTACTGTCTACAAAGGGAAGGAGATAATTTCAGGACTAGATTAATGTCTCAAGCTGCTGGGCTGTTGATGTGCCAGAAAAGCTGCTCAACATCTTGAGGAAAGCACACTATCTCTCCTCAGTAATCCTTTGAAGTCAACCTGGTGCAGCATTATCAGGGCCTGGATAGCTATATTCACAAGTAGCTGGGAAGCCCTGGATGAAGAGTGAAAATAACTGGATCTTTCCATAGCGGTTAGCCTATGGTCAGGGAAATACTACTCTGAGAGAACTGCGTGTACAGTGTGGTCAGTATCACTTTCAGTGATGCAGGGCAATTGGGATAGGGTAGGGGAGAGAAGGACGACTCAAAATCAGGTTGTCACAGCTCCCTGTAACAAACAGTCTTTCTGTCTCAGACCAAAATATTTAAACTGTTATAAATATAAAAATCCATCTGAATTCTTTGTAGCTACCGTATGACAAAGGTGCTATTAGTTTTGTCCCAAACATTTTCATCTAAAGATGATGTTACATGAAATACTTTACTCATCTGTCCTTTGTTGCATAACATTTTTCTTTTACAATGCATGCCTAGTAATTTTTGGGTCAAGTAAAATGTTGGCTATGAAACTGAGGGAATGTTTAATAATATACAACTTCTACTTTTCCAGGCAGGAGAAGAAGGTTATATTGAAGCTTTTAAAAATGAACTCGAAGCGTTCAAATCAAGAGTAAGAATCTGTTCCCAGTCGCACAGTTTTCAGGCTATGTCGGCACAGAATCCCAGTGTCTATGCTGGTCTTGGTTCTGTGGGAGGGTTAGAGTCTTTGCCACAGGTAGGTTTTTATTAAATAAATTTTGCTGTGACGCGATTCTGCCTCCTTTTATGTGAAGCGTAGTACCTTCTGATTTTAAAAAGGACTGCATGAAGTAAAGAAAGCATTGTAAGGCCTTTGCTTGGGACAGGCTTTTAGCAGTTGTTAATTTTGGGGCACTGTCTTGGGAGTTTATTTATTACATATTTATTTTAATATTTTATCTTTTTATAATTTATCTTGGGTTTTCTTATTGTAAACTATCCCAGCTTTTTATAGGGGGAATAAAATAAAGAAATAAAATAAGGCACCATTTGCTGGGAATAACAAAGTATGTGCACTCTTATTTCTATTTAAGGCAAGCTGTTGCTCAAAAAACACTCCATTTTGTAAACTTCAAATAGCAAAAAAGCACAAGGTCAAATTAATTCACTACCTATTCAATCCTATCCAATTAAATCTGTATCTTCAACCTACTTTGAGTAATTTTCCACTTCAAATAGCTGGAAAAATTGCATTATGTAACTAGTATACATTCATAAACTAATCATACTACCCTCTCACATGGTTCTTTTTATTGTTGTGTGTAAATATATAATTTTGGAATTCTGCCTTATGAGAGGTGAAATGAGCTCCCAGGGGGAAAAAAAAATGTCTATAGCTTCATCAGTAGAAGCCTGCACTCAAAGATAGTTGAGTCTGTAGTAAAAGGACAGCACAATATCCTAATGCAGGGGTCAGCAGTCTGGCCCAGAGCTATTTGATCTAGCCCGTGGATGTGGGGCTTCAGCAGCAGTCACTTCTCCCTGTGCTCCTGTCCCCATGCTATCTGTTCTCCTTTGACCTGAACACTGTCTGGCTCACACCCTTAAACTTGCCAACTGCTGCCCTAATGAAATACAGGGACTTCAGTACAGACAACCTCTGTCTCAGGCTTAAAAGTATGGTTTTAAATGGGAGGGTAGGAAATGGTTACTTTTTTTTAAGTTGTGTCCAAGGAACGGGTCAAATTAAATCTTGGGCTTGAAATAATTTTGATCAAGGTACTTAATTTACTATATTTGTTTTGTGCAAGGTAACTTAGTACACAGATATTTTTATTGCAGTTCCTAGCCTCCATAACTAAATAAAATCTTTATATATAAATTATGTGACTTCCTGAATTTCAAACCTGGGTGGTGCATTTTAAGCTGTTTTCTTACCATTTGTACTACACACATTTTTACATAACCATTAAAACTTTGCCTATTGATTGCAAAATGCAAACAATGAAAAGGAATTAAACAGTTGTCAAAAGGTGCAGAATTAGGATCTCAAAATGTATACTTGTTTAGAAGTATTTTCTCAATGTTTATTTTCTTTATCTGTTGCAGAATGCAGGCACTCTACAAGGTTGCATAAACACAGGCCTCTGCAGTTTAAACTCAGTGGTACAGAAAGATGATGAAGAATCCAAAATGATGGACACAGTATAGTATTGTTAAGACTGAGGCCAAGTACTCTTTTTATTATAAAAGAAAGAACATGGCTATTTTCTTGATACTTATTTTTATGGGTGCTGCACTTTATTTTTGGCATTTGTTTTTTGGAGGGAGGGTAATCTAGAAACACATGTAATTTTGTTTGAAAACGTGCTGCTAGGTCTTCGGTTGTCTTTTAAAAAGAAGGGTTCCTTGTATATTGCCGAATGTGAAACTGGATGTGTTTTCTGCTACTAAACTTGCCTTTATCCTTAATTTTAGGAATCAAAATATGACAAACAAATCTGCACAAATCCAATGTTTACAAGAAGTGGTTGATTCTTGGTGGAATCTGCTATAGTCTAGTGTTTTATTATAGACAGGGCCATGTCTCACTCTATGAATACTAGAGATCACAGTTGTACTCATGCTATACTGCTGACATAGTAAGCTGTCAAATCTGGTTTTATTATATTAATAGCAATAAATCAATATCTGGTATCCACAGCACAGATCTGGGTGGCTGAAATTAAAATATTGACTTTTTATTTCTACAGTGAATAACATTTTACCTCTTGCTTTCAGTCAAAATAACTTATTTCTGATTGTATCTAAAGCATAAGTAGCCTGACACAAATCTAATTCACTGCTTAGAATTGAGCCTGGACTGGCATTTCCAATGGTACTGAGAAGCTGACTCTCTCTTACATGGGCTGTCAACTTTTTTTAAAAATGAGGTTTTTAGCGATAGAGTGAATAGAGAGAAACTTAAGGTATTTTGATTAGGGTGAGATCCAAGGTTCTGTCTAATGTGTGCGGCTGTGCACAACTAAAACTGGCCACGCACAGGCTTTTCAAGGCTGCACACCAGGAGATGCT
Organism: Crocodylus porosus; assembly: GCF_001723895.1. Classification (NCBI taxonomy): domain Eukaryota; kingdom Metazoa; phylum Chordata; order Crocodylia; family Crocodylidae; genus Crocodylus; species Crocodylus porosus. The sequence goes on along the minus strand of NW_017728950.1, from coordinate 58,940,396 downwards.
GGGGTGGGAGCCTGGCGTGGGCTCCACCGACTCCAAGGAAGTGCTCCACTCCCCCACATCAGGGCTGGGGAGTGGAGCACTTCCCTGGAGCCGGCAAAGCCTGTGTCAGTCCCCTGCCCCATCCCTCACCTTAGGGAGGAGCCGCTGCCTGCCCTAGTGAGGCTCTGCTGGCTCTGGGACACTGCTTCGTTCCCCCACGTGGCCTCGGGGAGCAAGGAGGCATGTGGCGTCAGGGCCAGGGAGCAGAGCAGTGTCCCGGAGCTGGCAGAGCCTCACGGGCAGGCAGCAGCTCCTCCCCAAGGTGAGGCAAGGCAGGGATGGGGGATGGGGTGGGCAGCTGGCACAGGCTCCTCCAGCTCCAGGGAAGTGCTCCTCTCCCTGGCCCTGGTGCAAGGGAGCAGAGCACTTCACCAGAGCCAGGGAGCCCATGCCAGGCTCCGCCTCCAGCCCCTGGTTCCCAGCTCTGGCCCCAGCCACTGGCCCCCGGCTCCAGCCCCTGGCCCCTAGTCCCGGCTCTGGCCTCCAGCCCCCTTCAGACAGTGTCCCACACCAAACCGAGGCAGCGTGCTCATGGACCGCTGCTCCTTAGAGGGGACATTGGTGAGATCCACCACAGCCTGACTCTTAGTTTTCTCCCAGGAATGAAGAAACTCAGGTGCCAAACACTAACTGAAGACAGTTGATTTTGGCAGCCTATGGGTCTGTTACTTTACTAAACACAGGGCGGGGAAAAGTGAGTTTTAATTTAGTAACAGCTGTGAGATTTCAAAGGGTCAACTGAAGAGGTCTAAGAACGGTGAGAGGGAAATTTCCAGATCCCTTTAGGGTTCTGCACAGGTCAAACTTATACTATTTCCAGAACTATATTCCTAAGAATGCCTTTGTTTTTGCAATCTAGTGCTGTTACTAAGCTTTTCCGACTTTTACCTTTGCAGGTAGAAGCGGCTGTATTGAAAATGTTATCTTTTACATCTGGGCTGTTCCAGCGTGGTTTAGCTCTCCCTGACTTCTCATAGTAACAGGGAGTCATCTAGCACCTGTTGCATCACTGTCTTACAGTGAAATGGCTAATTTATATACACACTTGCAGCAGGTACAGATTTCTTAACCCCTTCATTCTCAGGTGGTACAAAGGATTTGGAAATCGGCCAGAGGAATATCCTAAATAGTGTGGAGCAGGCAAAACCCATTCCTGTATAATTGCCATGTAGCCACTGGTGCAGGGAACAAGTTAGAAGAATTTCTGTAGCCAGTCTTGTTCAGCAAGTACATGCAGTAATGTTCTTTAGATTAATTCCCGGTCTGTAAAATACACAGCTGCTAGTACTGGTTCAAAACTGGCCCAAGAATCAGGGAGCTTTAGCCCTTCTCCCCTTCACATCTGGTGCATTCTGGTAGGGGTAACCTTATTTTCTCATGAAAGAGAATGAGTTTTTCTTTAAATACTAAAGCAGCATTATGGTAGGGAAATTACATGTTAGGCCTTGGACAGGACAGATGTGAAGTGCTTGGAACACTAAGCAAACAAATATGCATGGCTGAAGAAGCAGTTAAAAAATATTACTTATAAAATGAGCTTTTCCTTTTGAAGTGCTCCCTGAAACATTGGCATGCCCCCTAGAGCAAGGGTGGGGGGTACTTGATTCTCTGGCAACCCCTCCCCCATCTCCAAATGGGGCTGGGGAGAGCAGGGCAGACAGCCAGTGAGCACTCTTATGCACTTGGCAGTCTTCACTAGCCTAGAGCCATGCAAGGAATCCTCTCCAGGCTCCTGACTGGAGAGAAGGCTTGCTTGCATGCCCCTTGGGCTAAGGGGTCTACTGAGGACATCCTAGTGCACAAGAAAGCATTCATTGGCTGTCTGCCCTATTTTTGCCCTTCCTTATGGGGGGTGCAGGGACTAGAGCACTGGGACATGCCAGAGGACAAAGTAGCCCTCCTGTTCATAGTTTCATAGATTGGAAGGGACCTTGCAAGATCATTAGGTCCAGCCCCCCTGCACTAGGCAGCAAAGACAACTGGGGTCAAGTGACCCCAGCGTGATGACCATCCAGTCTCCTCTTGAAGAGTTCTAGGGTAGGTGATTGCACCACCTCTGGAGGGAGCCTATTCCGCAGTCTGGACACGCTAGCTGTGAAGAAGTTTTTCCTAGTGTTAAGCCTGAAACAGTCTTCCATTAGTCTGTGGTCATTACTCCTGGTTTTCCGCAAGGGTGCCATGGTTAACAGTTGTTAGCCAAGCCCCTGATGTATTCCCCTGATGTAGTGGTAAGGTGCTACCAAGTCCCTTCTCAGCCTTCTCTTTTTTAGGCTGAAAAGTCCCAGGTCCCTCAGCCTTTCCTCATATGGCTTGCCGTGCAAGTCTCTGATTATACAGGTGGCTCTTTTCTGGATTTTCTCAAACTTTAACAAACACATCCTTGTTAAAGTGCAGCACCCAGAACTGGATGCAGTACTCCAGCTGTGGTCTCACCAATGCTGAGTGAAATGGAAGAATCACTTTCTTGGTTTTGCTTGAAGTGTACCGATTGATGCATGCCAGAGTATTATTTGCCCTGCTGGCTATAGCTTTGCACTGACAGCTCATATTCATACTGTGGTCTATTATTACCCCTAGGTCCCTTTCAGTCATGGTGCTAGTCAGTTTGGCGCTGCCAAGCCTATAGGTATGTTGGGGATTGTTTGTCCCCAGGTGAAGCACTTAATGTTTCTCGACATTGAACTTCTTCTGATTTCTGATCCACCCAACTTGCTAGCCTGTCTAGTTCTGCCTATATCTGCAGCCTATCTTCAAGTGTGACCATGCTCCCCCATAACTTGGTGTTGTCCAATAACTTGGCCATTGAGCTCTTCACTCCCACATCCAAATCATTGATAAAGATGTTAAAAAGAACTGGTTCAAGCATTGATCCCTGGCCACTTCTTGCCAGGATGCCACAAATCCGTTCATTAGAACTCTCTGGATCCTACCCCACGGCCAGCTTCCTACCCACCTGTGATGCAGTTGGGTAGGAAGCCCACAATCCTCCCATCTAGTTGCCCTAGATGGAGAGTACCATTGCTGCAAGCCATTCTTTGATGTTCAGCAGTGATATTGCCAAGATACAGCCTGGTTTCAGGTCTCTAGGACACCAGTCTGGAACACCTATGATCACTTTAGCAATCCTTAGCATAGCGATTCTTAAACACAGTGCCATCAGATCCTTTGAAAGGTGCTGTGATAAGCACAGGCTCAGGCTTGTACCTGCCTGGACAATTCTCCATCCCTACTTCCTAACCTCTCTGCAAGGAAATAAGCACTAATATATACACTAGTTTTTGGAATTGGGTGCCATTCAATTCACAAAAATTACGGAGGGGTGCCTTGAATCCAGAAAGGTTGAGAATCACTGCCTTTGTGGAAAAAAGTCAAGGATTAGTCAAAAGCACTAGCAGTTGGTGGTCAACTACAGCTTCTGGCGCTAAAAGCTGTGTGAGATCTATAAACTTCTCTGACAACTGCCAGAAATTAACTTTTCTGGGAATGGGCCAGAAATGCTGAGGTCAGATCAAAGCACTGAACAAATCAAGGTTTTATGTAGGAATGTTCCAGCAACTGCATGAAGGAAGTTGATCTCTAAACAGTTTAACTCTAGATTCCATATACTTTTTTTTTTTTTTTAGTCAAGGTCCTTTTTTAGAAACTTAATTTAAACCACGGTTGTACAATGTCTTGGAAGCCCAGGGTCACAGAGGCCACAGACTGTGGGGGCTATACTTTGTGTAGGCAGCTCACCACGTGGGCCGCTATCCCCCTGCTGCATTCTGGGAGGTCAGTCCAGATCCCTATGCTCGTACCAGGCATGCAGTAGTAGCCTGGCCTTGTCCCCTGCTGAGAGCCTTATGTTGCTCTGGCTGCGATCGCCTGCTGCGTTACCCAGGTGCAGAGGAAGGAAGCAGAAGCTGGGAAGGAAGTTGGGGGGGGGAGGGGGAAACTAGAGATCACAATCACTGATACAGTAAGTGTGTTGGGGAAAACAGTAGTTGGGTAGGAAGCTGTGGGACACATTAACCCCTCATGGGCCACTAACTGGACACCCGTTTTAAACAGTAGCTACTCTCAGTAGCCTGACCTTGACAAGAAATGGAAAGCTTTCCAAATTCAACAGTGGACATTTTAGAATGTGTGCCAGGACTGAAAGGTGGTGACAGCAAATCTTGCTATGTGATGTATGCAACTACAGCTCCTGGGGATGCAGGAAAGACTTGCTTGTAGTTTCTGCAAGAGAGAAGAGCAGAGACCTCAGTCACAGAATGGGCTCCAGCCAACTACTCCATCCATAGAGCTGAACCATCTGGAGTGACTGTTGAATTGATGCCTGTGCCAGCTTTTACTGACTACTTCAAAGAGTGAGGGAGAGATGAATTCAGGATCTTGTGATGCTGAAAAAATGGTCAGGTGAGTTCTTTGAGAAGAGTACCAGTGGTTAGAATATCTGGATCCCTCTGGAATTTGAGCTGTTGACCATTTCTACCAGTCTAGTCTGATATGAGAAGACGACTGATTCTGGTTAATAAAAATGGCAAATTGTATAATGCACGTTTCTCTGCCAACTATTCTTGGGTATGACTGATCTGTAAACTCAGTAGTAATGGTGGGGATTAAAAGTACATTCTGCTGCACCATCTGTAGCTTACTGTGGCTCTTCTTGTTTTAGGTCCTTGGCATTCTGATAATGTTATAACCTAGTAGAATGATACTGATGTGAGAGAGGGCAGTTTTGTAATGTCAAACATAGATAAATAAAATTTTACCCAAAGGACTTTGCACTAAAAACAGCTACTTTAACTAGGAGAGTCTAAAAAACACACTTGTCAAGATTCTTCCATTCCCCCACGACTCTGACACAGGATATCATTTGCTGTAACAAAACACAATTTTATTGTGTGACAATTTTAACATCTTCAAATTTACTGCTTGGATGCTTAGGCCAAGTACAGACATCACACTTTTACCAGTATAAGTGGTTGGAAATCAGCCTATAGCTGTAACAAAACAGAAGTTTGGCATACGTGGACCGGTTTAAAAATGGCAGAACCAGGTCTGATTTGCCCCCTACCACAGAGTGAATAAGTGTTCTGTTCAGTATTGATCTGAACTATGCTGCTTACAGAAAACCACATAACTTAGACTGATTCCACCTCGGGCTTTTTGAATGTCTGTACCTAGCATCAGTGTCAAGATTTGTGGCGGTTTTTCCCCCCAAGTTGCTTTTTATGAATTTAAGAAAAAGAAGGAAGATGAGTCCTTTTTCTTGTCTAATTCTTAGTACTGTGCTTAGTTAGTGTCCTGACCAGCAGTGCTTTATTATGTGGAATAGGAAGCTATTTTATGGAAGAGGAGGTTCAGATTTTGCTCATATTTCTCAAGATGCATATTGTCAATTGGATCCCTTTGCTTATAGTTGTAGAAACTCAAATCCTCCCCTCCAAGAAATTAATTCTGCATTTGTATTCCTCATCCCTGCATCCTGACCCTCAACTACTTTAACAGTTTATAGCTATAGTATTGAACTTGTCTGTCCTTGCAATTCAGTCTTGTAGAAACTCTCTTGCACTTGTCCATTTGACAAGGAGGGAGCTAAAGCCTTCCGGGGGAGCTCTCTTAATTACTGTAAGGTGTGAATGAAGCCAAGGTTCCGTTGGTCTCTGTCTTCTGCTTTCTTGATTTTTACAAATTCATGACTAATAAAATTGGGTGACTTGCTGTCCAATGTAGTTCCTAAACCCCATCTTTAAGTAATACAGCTGTCAAGGTTTTTCCCCTCTTAATTGTAAGATGTTAAGAGAGACTGAGTTGTGTTGCTTTCTAAATGGACTCTTGGCAATGTAGCCCAGAGTGGCTATGAACATTGTGGCTGTCCTCACCCGTCGTCATAAATTTATTTCCTCCCATTAACTACAAAAGTTAGGCTAAGGAAGCAGAAAAGTGCAATTCTGTATCAGTAGAAGCACCTTCTAATATTTGGAGATGTCATTAATAAGTGACTTGCATCTTGTATTGATCCAGTTCTGAGGAGGGGCATTCAGTTATTTGCTAAATCTCAGCCATTTCTTGAACAGAAGCCACCAACTACAGTATATAAAACTGTTCTCTTGTATTTGCTGAAAGTTTACTGGTAGACAGCAACAGTTGATTCTTATGACATCAAGTGTAACTTGAACACATCTACTCTTAATAACTGTATTTTATACAAAGATATGAGAATTCCATTGTTTTTCTTTAAATCATGATTACTATTTTACAAAAATTAGGTACATTTGATATAAAAGTACATCATTAAAACGAGAATACAAAGGTAAGTGCAAAAAAGTATTACACAAAAGTGAGAATAATGGATTAGATCTTACTTATTGATCAATTTGGAACATCACTTAACAGAAATGAGAAAACATCATCTTTGTAAACTTTTACTACTGTAGAGGGAATTGCTCCTAAAATGTGTGCGACAGCAGCTATCTTCTTATCATCAGAAGATTAAACCAACTTCATCTCTGCATAGCAGCTTCATTCTGGCTTACATCTGGCAACTTGGTTTGGAGAAAAGCATAGACATGTGGCCAGATTTTGTTGGTTTCTGTTCCAGAGAAAGATTTCAAAACACCTTTTTTCCTACAGAGAAGAAGAAACAAGTCTGTCATCAGTCCGTGATGTTTAACATTGCTACCTCAAAGTACAAAGATAAATTCAAAGATTGCCCTGGTAGAGGTGTAGTAGTACCAATGTCTTCTCAGTATACAGAAGGGCTTGGTTGCAAGAAAACTTTTTTAAACCTTACAGCTATAAGAATTAAGTACGTTTTGTTTGAGTGGTACAAAGAGAATGATCATAGTAGCCATTTTGGTCCAGTCTTCTCTACAAGTCAAAAAACACTGAGGGAAGGTAGTATTGGACCAGGAAGGACATAGATTAAAGAAAGGAATGAAGGAAGAGATGATGCTAAAAAAGGCAATATATTAAGGTAATATATTAAGACCGTTGTTCCACAAGTGCAACATTAATCTAAAATCCTCTTTTATGATAACTTGTACCGTTTGACTTTATGTAATTACGCATGAAAGACCAGATGCATATTTGCACGCACAAGTGAAAAAATAAACATCAATTTGGAGTAGATGAGCTGTCAAAAGTTTAATAGCCACACATATCTAGAGTATATTTATAGCTACACATTCTGCAATGAGATCTAAAGAGACAGATGGCCTGGGCCTACAGCGTGGTTTACTGAAGTTAATAAAAGTCACTGCAGTCCCAAATTGCCTTCTCTTCAACCCCACTCACCTTGGAAGACTCTTTCCCTCTTATACAAAGCATGCAGGGAATGCTTGTAAAAGTATTTCTGTATAATCTCCTACATCCATAAACTGGGAATGTCTCTCACCATAGTTCTAGTGTGACAAAATGTCAATTTAGTAATGGGCAAGTGTCCCTAAACTGCCCTGGTAATCCATCACCATGCTAACATTATTTAGAAGCTTGTCTACCTGCCAGACCATCTCAGCCTGAAGGGACAGACTTGGAATCAAAAAATAGCTTTTCCAAGTCTTGATTACTATTCTTTCCATGATCCTCTCTACAGTATAGCAGACCATTTTCTTAAAAAGTACCAGCTATACAAACACATTACAGTGCTGTTCTTAAATGTTCCTCCAAAGATCAAATGCTTGTTCTGCTTGCTCTTGCATCACTTCCAGGCATTGGCATCTAATCCTCTGATAGAACTTTCTGCTACCAGATCCCATGGAAGACATTTGATACAATTAAAGTTTCTGGAAGAAATGACTAATGAAAGAGCTCCATAGCTGTGGGAACTGCCATTGCTTTAATATGTTGAATATTCTGATTCTGAAATGATAAAACTTCCTCTTGACTGCAGTAAAGAATCCTACACAAAAGAAACATACTTCTTGTTCATCTAGTAGTAGGGATGTACCCATAATGACAGCATATACTATTACAGATTTAACTAATATTTAGTTTGGCAGGTAGATGAAAGACTCCACTTGCCACTGAGGTACCCATACTATATTTCTCACAGTAGGATCTCTGCAATTTAAGAGAGACACAAATTATTCCTTGCCATTTTAATGTGGAAATAAATGTTTCAACTATTTATTCCTTACCGATAATAATCCAGAACTGGCTTTGTTTGTGCTTCATAAGACTGCAGTCTCTTGGTAACTGTCTCTGGCTTATCATCATCGCGCTGTACAAGTGGCTCTCCAGTAATATCATCAGTGCCCTAATTGTGGGTTAAAACAAACACCAGTTTATAACTCTATTTAAGTAGCCTTTGTATTATTTTGTTTTTAGTCCAACAAAAATAAGATTTCAACTTAGCAAGATCACCAGCCATATCTTATCAGTAGCAATGAAGTGTACTTTCAAGCAGTACAGTTCAGCAATTTAAAAGTGTACCTCTTCACAGCCTCAGACATTAACTGCATGCAGCATAACTCAATGGGAGTATCCACTGAGTTATGAAACTAGAGCCTGGCTGGCTGGAGCCATATTCCAGGTGTCAGCCAGGCTCACTGCAGCCCCCAAAGGTCCCCAGTAAGGCTTCTGGAGCCACACTTCAGATACCAGCCCTGGGCCCCAGTCTCTCCTAACCCACCTGGGGCAACATGTCGTACACCAGAGCGTGCATTCATGGATGTTCTCAGGGGACAAATAGCAGCAGCACATATTGCGCCCCTGCTGTTTATCCCCAAGGAAATGAATGTTCCTGCTCACAGGGACATGCCCAATGAAGTTATAACTACTACTCCTTGGATTTTATTCACTGAAACTCCATATATGGAGAATGTCTGGAATGTTTCAACAGGGCCATGCAACTCATAAAAGGCTGATATGATCTATGACCACACGCAACTCATAAAAGGCTGATATGATCAATGGCCTCTAGAAAAATTAAGATGATGAGCTGAATAACCATTTTGTTGCTGTGGAAGAGAAATTACAACTACTGTACAGCAGACAGCTTGAAAGCCACAGATCAGCATCTAAAAGGAGCAAACAAAGCTTGAGCCTTCACATGGCAACTACAGTAATGTTTTCTCTTAAACTACATTTTCAGTTTATCAGAGGCACTTCAAGCTTTAATATAGAGTACGAGGTATTTGAAACAAGGGCCTAAGGAAAGAGTTTCTGCTAGCCAAAGTGGGAATCATTACAGCTTAATCCAGCTATGTTTGCAGGGCCAAATTTTGTCCTTGCTTACACGCATACAATTTATTGAAGTCATCTGTGTACAAATTAAAGGAGAGAAGTTAGTCCACAGTACCCTTGTAGAAAGGATTCCATGTGCTTCCATATTTATGAAGATGTGAAAAAATTCCATTTGACATAGACTTCATTTTAAAAAAAGGCATTAAGCAACATGAACTGAAATTAATTTTGGGTATAAGAATCTTTTTAAGGTAATGCAGTGATATCTAAACATAGCTTCTCTGTTACTGGCATTACTGCAAAGCTTGGGTTTTGTAATATGCATTATGTATTCAAATCACTCATTTTCATGTCAACTGACATGACTATAATTTTGCTTGAAGGTAAGCAGTTTAAAACTTATTTGCAAAACCTAGAGCCAAAACTGTTGCATCACATAAATCCACAAGAGTCTCATACATGTGTTCAAAACTGTTGCAAATCAGGACAAATTAGTTTCAGGTATGGTGAATTTCTACTTAATTATGCAAAAGAATAGGTTCCAAAGTAAGTTTGACAGATCAAAGTCAGTGCTCTGTTGTATTCTTCTCTTAGATCAGCCAGACTCCCTGCAAGTAGTCATGAGTGAAGTACCAAATGTTTAACCACGTAGAGGCAGAGCTTCCTCACACTATCAATGTTTTCATTCAATTTCAATATACTGATGTGAGGAGGGAGGGGTTTGGTTCTCTCAACTAGGTCTTTTCCTCTAAAACACTGAAATCCTAAAGCTTATTGCGAGCGAAACCCTTTCAAGCAAACAAAAAACCCCCCCAAAAAACCCTCTCTCCAACAGCATAAGCAAGTGAAAAAAAGCCTGCTTCTGATTCTCCTGTAACTACACTTCTCCCTGTAACAAATAACTCAAGTTAAAGTTAGGAGAGGGATGAGGATGAAACGCAGCCCAGGCTTTGTTGCTTTTACTTGTGCAAATTCATTACAAAGTTCTCAACAAATAGCTGGGAAAGGAAAATGTACAGCTTGCAGAATGCTTCATTAGTTCAGATCTACCTTTTTAATCCCCACAGCACAACTGCGAACCTGAGATGTTAATTATGCCAATGTGAGCAAAAATAACATTTAATTAGAGAAACAGTTTGCTGCAGAATATCAGTATGTGTTTTAAACACCCACACCCTTTTAAGTGTTAATATTTCAGGAAAAGGGCTAAGTGTGCTGCTCTGATTCCCTGCATCTATTAACTCACTGATTCACCTAAATAAGAAGGGTCCCTTGGAAAAGAAAGGTTTCATAGTGTGGGCAGAATAGACCTCAGAGAGAAACTATGGGACCAGCCAAGATAGGAAGGTCCGAGATTACGGTAGTTATTTTTGTTTTTAACACCACTTCCATTTTCTGCGATTTCCTTTTTAGATTTTACAAATTGTAGGAGCTGCCATTTGTAGAACAGATTAGTTACATTTTCATGTATCAGGTCAATTCTAGGATGCTGAAATCTTCCAAAGTCTGATAGCAATATTTCATTAAATAGCTGCTAGGGTCTAGAAGAGATTGGTGCAGTTTCCTCCCTCTCCCCCCCACAGCTGAGGAGGATATCTTCTGCGGAACATTGGTGGTTCTAATTACAGAGAGGTAGTGAAAATACTCAAGTCATTCCCAACACAGATATGTCATTCCTAGTGGAGAGGAACTGTTAGCAGAAAGGTTCTGTGGTCTTGCAAAACAAGATGACTTACTAATCCCAAGCAGAAACACAGTGCAGTTTATCTACTGCAACAAAAAAGTCCTGCATCACTTACATGGATTTTCGGAGGATTGAATTCGAGGTTGTAGACTCTACCACTGGTAGGATGGATCCATCGTGCAGTGAGTCGTTGTTTAATCGTCTCAAATGGAACATCTAGATCAATCACAGTGTCTATCTGACATGTCTTATCCAGAGCTTCTGCCTGTGGGACCGTTCTAGGAAAGCCTATTAAATAAATAAATAATAAGCAAGCCAGTAAAAATCCAAAGGCAGACTTAAATTACAAAATGTGAGTAAACTGGATTCAAGAGAAAATGCCAGCCAGACAATCTAAAATGTAAACCACATAAGTGATAGGTATAATATGCTATGTGGGAAAGAAGACTTCAAGTTTTCCCCTAGCCAGTGCCATTCCCCTCCCTTCCATTTCCCTGGTCTCGCTTGTTAATTATTCCCAAAGCAGAGTGAAGGTCCTGAAATGCCATTACTTCCTTTTTCATATACATGAAAAAGAATATTATCTTACCAGCTTGTGCTTAAAAACATTTGTTATAAAACCGATTTATTGCCAAGGTATTGCAAAAGCAAGATAGTGCAAGTAGGTAACTTAGAAGCCATAATGGGTACATTCACTCTTGGGTATCTCCAAAGTTACTAAAGATATTCAAAGAATGAATTCACCTTAAAGAAAAGTATAGGCATTACCTTAAAAATATCCTGCATCTTAAATTTGATTTGACAATGTCAATAGAAACACTTAGCCTGTATAAGGCCCGTGTTGTCACACCCAAAACACCAAACTAAAAACATGCTGATTTTTATGCTCTCGACCTTATTTGTGAACATACACAGATAACTTTGATTTCTAAACTAATAAAACGGTTCTAAGTAACAGCTTTGTAACTGAATAAGCCTGGTGCACTTTGAAAGGAAAAAGAGAGCAAATGAGCCAAGCTATTCTCACAGCAAGTTCAGCATCTGCTTCTAAGAGTTTAGCTACATGGGAAAACTAAATCAGAATAAGTATTGAACTCTTCCCTTGACATAATTTAGAATAATTTTTGCTCACAAACAGAGAATTAGTTTGTAATAATCTATTATTCCACTATGACTATGCCAGCAAATCTCCCTGTAAAGACAAGCCCTGTGGGCAAAAATTAAAGGAAGCTCTTTTTTGTTTACCTTCCGAAGTGGTAATGATCAGTGACCACACTACCAGCAGAATAAGGGGAATTCATTAGCCAAATGACCCTTACAGCAAAGCACACTGGTAAAAAAGACTTGGGGAGGCCTTACATGTATTATGTTATTTTAATCACATGCCCACAAAGGGAAAAGCTGATTCACTTAAGAGTGTCAGCGTGCATGCACAATGCATATGTTACAGTCCTAGAGGTTGGTTTAAATAACAGTTGTTTACTGCCAGAAAGGGAATGACAAATCCCAAAGAAGTTGTCTAAATAGAGCAAGAACTGGGGCTCCCAGCTCTGCCATTGACTCACTTCGTGGCTTTGCGTCGAATATACAGCCACCTTGTGCTTCCATTATTCAACTGGAAAAATGAGGTGCTATTTGAACGTCACTATTAAAGAACTCTGATACAAGTGGAGAAAGTATGCAACAACATGTCATTGAAAACATGGTTTATCTGCTGTTGCATGTACTACTTTTCCATTCACTTCCAGAGTCTGCACATGCTTCTTTACCTCAGCATATGTTTGGGTTTTTTTAAATCAAGAGTACCACACCTGTCCTAAAAGAAGTTGTGCTCCAAGAGGATCATTTCCCTCCCTCTCCATCATGGAAGCTAGAGCTGTAGTGGTTCAGTAAGGCCAGTAAACTATTTTCAGTCAGTGGAAAGTTATACTTTGCTCCATCAGCATTAGAGCAGATTAAAAAGTAACTCAGGTTAGTCTGAACTACATCACACTATGATGAATTACGGTTACAGAACTAGGGTTTCTCAGACTATTATTTATAGAGTATGATAAGCATGTTCAGCACTCACATGCTTAGTGAAACCCTACTGAGCTCAGCCAGGGTGACCACACTAAAAGCCCTGCCCCAAAGAGCTTATTTATCTAGGTAGAGGGTGGGGGACAGCTTGAGGCAAAAATATGGATCCACTGCCTCATTCATTGCATACCATCCTTCTGTCCAGTGAGAGCCCAGCATGTTTCAGCTATTTCACTGCATGCTTTGATACATGCAGTTGCAATCATGCACAGAATGTGTCCAGAAATTAGATGCAAAGTCCTTCTAATCAATTAGGTCTCCTTACCCCATTTCATAAGGATAAACCCATGTATTGATCAAGGGAGGGATCCAGCAGGAAAAGCAAAAATACAAGGCAATATGTGATCACATGATTATAAAATATTGTAATTCATATGCACAATGGAAAGAGTTTAAGTTGTATATAGCATTTTCTGTCAAACACCTGACCCCTATGTCCCTAGTATAATTACTTAGTGCCCACTAATCGTCACAAAATTCACAACCTCATCCCTTTCAAGCAGATTTCCTGTATTCCCTGTTTTCTTCCCCTCTATTCAGCACTGGTGAGGCCACAGCTGGAGTACTTGTCCAGTTTTGGGGCCCCCACTACAGAAAGGATGTAGACAAATGGGAGAAAGTCCAGTAGAGGGCAAGGAAAATGGTTAGGGGGCTGGGGCATACAACTGATGAGGAGAGGCTGAGGGAACTGGGGTTATTTAGCCTATAGTAAACTGAGGGGATTTAATAGCAAGCTTTAACTACCTGAACAGGGGTTTGAAAGAGGATGGAGTTAGACTGTTCTTAGTCGTGGCCGATGACAGAACAAGGAGCAATGGTCTCAAGTTGCACCAAGGGAAGTTTACGTTAGATATTAGGAATAACTTTCTTACTAGGAGGGTAGTAAAGCACTGGGACAGGTTACCCAGAAAGGCAGTGAAATCTCCATCCTTGGAGGTTTTTAAGACCCAGCTAGACATAGCCTTGGTTGGGATGATCTAGTTGGGGATTGGTCTGCTTTGAGCAGGGGGTTGGACTAGATGACCTTCTGAGGTCCCTTCCAACCCTAATTTTATATAATTCTATTCTTCTATTTCTGGCACAGGTTTACCCTCTAACTTACCATCCAGCAACCAGCTATACTGCTCCAAGTTTTTCAGCTCTCTCAGCACCAGCTGTGTCATGATGTCATCTGGAATAAGCTGTCCTCGATCAATGTAGGTCTTGGCAACAACACCAACCCCTACAAAAAAAGATAAATTCACATTAATGTATCAATAATGTACAGTAGCCCAGAAATCCATATACAATTTGGTTTGATCCAAAGCAACCCAAACTCGTAAGAGCTGCAAGTTGGCACTGATACACCTTACAATTTAGTACTTCTTAAAACTACACCCACAGATGATCAATTAGGGCCTGATCCTGCAAATGTGGAGTAGTTACTGGTAACAAAATGGAGTTCTTTGAGTTATGTTATCCACGTGTTCATTCATTGCAAGGCTATGCACACCTCAAGCACTTGGACTTTTGCAACTTTTTGTAGCAGGCACATGTCCTGCCTCTCCGTATGCTCTCCGCCAATGGCAAAAAGGGTGGTTCCCAACATACAATTTCCTCTCCGCCACATAATCCCAATATGCTAAGGACTGAATAAGGGGGGGATACAGAACACTCACATGCAAAACATCTTGAAGAACTCCATTTACTAATAAGCAATACTCTTTTCTTCTTCAAGCAACTGTCCAGATGCAGTCCATCTGGAGACACGTCTCTGTGCACATAGTGCCTAAGAAGACTTCTTTACTACAAGCAGCATCTACTCTGGAAGCCTTCACAAATGGCATTATGCTTGATGAAGATGCACATGGAATTGCAGGTGTCTGCCTTGCCTATGCCTGAGCTAGAGACATTTCTGGGAGGCCAGCAGAATCACTTTGGCTCTGAAGGGGCCAGGGTGTAAAGGGAGAGAATGTACTATAAGCACAACTGGCAATTCCATCTTAGCATTTTTTAATACCTTGATGTATTACCCCGGTCCACATAAACAGTCTTTATATGGAAACTGGTGTGCCTCTTGACATTTGTTTTATAACAGGAAACCACTATTAGGAATTTCCAGAAAGGTTTAGTCCTATGTAGGCCTTCTGCATTCAGCATAGGAAGTGATGCCTCAGGCCTCGCAGAACATGGTGCTGTAAAGAACCCTCATCAGGTGGATCATATAAGCAAGATAAAATTCTGGGAGTGTTGGACAGGGATGTCCTTCTGGACAAAAGCCTATGTCTACACTTAAGAGAACAGGAATTCTTTGGAATTGACAACAAGATGTGTTATCAAGAGAGGATCCATGGCCAGCTAAATCCTGCATTCAGTGGTCAGAGACTGAGCCCAGGGATTAGCCCAGGAGGTAAAACTGGAGTCTAGCTTCATGATCATTTCTGATCCCGGTCATATACTACTTATAAAGTAGCACAGTTCTCAGAGAGATGGGATTCCCTTGAATGGAAAAACACTTAACACCTCCGTCTTTGGTAGGCATAATCCTATCACCAGGAGGAAGACAATTTGAAACCAGGCACCCTGAATAAGCCATACTGGTGGCTGTGGGAGAGATCTGCCTGACAGGTAGGAAAACACAGAATATCACTCAGATAGAAAAGCCACATGGCACAGGTCAAAATGTCTCAGATGTCTAAAAAAAAGTTGACAAAGACCAGGAAGAAGTGTGTAATTAAACCAAAGAAAGTAAAAAAAAAAAAAAAAAACCCACAAAAGAAAAGGCAACAGACCAAAAATGCAGTCTGGATCAGACTTGGGAATCCTAGTCTCAAACCAAGATGTTTGAGAGGAATTGAGGAATAGGATGTATACACTTTTTTACCCTTGGCACAGGGCCCTTTTTTACCCTTGGCACAGGGCACAAGAGGCAAGGCACATCCACCCTGCATGGGTGCTACTAAGGCAGTAGTCTCTGTACTCTAGTGCATATGTGCAACCATTGTAGGGCATGCATACAGATGAGGAGAACGTAACCTATCTACAGTTCCAATGGTGATATTGTGGCTATCTGTGTACACAAGTAACTTTATTCATGTACATAATGGCTTGCAGTATCAGTCCCTTAGACTTAAAAAACAGGAAATGTTACTACTGAAGCTTCTTTAGAAAGAGGAAACAGATCATGAACACAAATGTTCTCAGTCCAATGAAACTAAATATAACCTAAATCCTTCCCCAGACTATCTGCCATGAAAACTAAGTTCTAATGTCTGATTTTGCCAAACATAATCTAGCATTAAACCATAAATATAGCAGATGTTAAAGTCTTTCCCTTGGAGGGATGCTGTTTTTCCATAAAGATAAGATTAACATTTCAAGTACTCAGCATTTAAGAAAGAACCCTACAGAGGGTGTTTATAAGTGATGCACACTTTCATAAATAGTTTGTGGACACTGCTGGTTTTCCCTACACTGCTGGTACTAAAAGGTTACTCTGTACTTCCTTCCACTGGCTTAGATACCCGCCATTTCCCTTTTTAAGAAAACTGCACCACTCTACCACAAATTGCTATGCAAACGTATGTTCGTTAAACAGAAGTTATGGGCTTGATGCACAAGCTATCAGGCCAGAGATTTTTGGACAGAATTTGCATTGATTTTATAACTGGCAGGTTTGCAGAATTGGATATTATTGCTAATTTAGATGCTTTCCTCACCTCAATCTAGTTCCAGGACTCCAGACACAAGAGTGAAGGGGACTAAACATTTCAAATGCCAAAAAGTCAAGATTTTTGGAACCTTCCTGCAAGTTTCTAATTATTGTATTTTTTAAATAATTCAGTATCAAATGCTGATGACCTGCTACTACGAGGCAAAATACTACAATGGGGGAACATATGTGAATCTGAATAAATACAACAGAAGACTTCCCATTTAAAAAACAAATATTACTACCTGTTTCCTTAGCAAATCTAAGATGCCTCAAATGAAAGTAATACACTCAAGAACTGGAACAGATAGCTCTCACATTTAAAAAGTAGCAGTAAAAAGAAGAGCAGGAACTTAACGTCTACCTTAAATTAAGATTATGAGTTTCTATTTACAACTAAACACTGAATAAAAATATTTTAGATATTAGGATAGAACACTGGCAACAAAAAAAAGGTCCAGATTTTAAATATCCCCACAATCTAGGAACAGTCAGATTCAAAGTCAAGGTGGCTTAAAAATCAAAACAACCTGGATGCAGACCTTTCTTTATGCCTATGTTCCCTCCTATTTCTAAATATGTTTGGCCCATTGTTTTCCAAAAGTCAGGGCTTTCCTCTCACATGGATTACACTAGAAAAAGGATTTCCCTCATCTGTTAATTGTGTTATCGTCCTTTAAGTACTAGCAGACTGCTAAGTGTTGTACAGGGGAAAGAAAACTTGAAGACCCTGCCTTCATGGAATCTGCCATCCTAGTGAGCTAAATAAAGTTACCAGGGTCTGAAGAGCCCCTTCATCATGAAGAGGTGGAAGGAAGTCTCCCCCGACAACCTTGAATAGGACAGCTAGGACATCAGAGATTACCCTCTGATGGAGGCCCAAAAGCATGGTGGTAGGGGAGACCAGAAGAGTAGATCAGTTGATTTACAGCAGTCATCTTCAATCTGACTCGAGTTCCCACGCTACCCAGTCTTCTGTCCCACAGATTGCTGTGGGAACCTAATTTAACTTTTAAGTTGCATTAAAACTACACTGGCTCTCCAGTATAACTTTCTCAAAGCAACTGCAGGGCAGGGTCAGTCAGTGGCAACATGATCCCTCAGGCATAAGCATTTGGGTTCCTTCAGCATTTATGAGATTATATGTGTTCCACCCACAAGGGATCTCAAGTAACAGCAGGCATTAAATGATCATTTAGCTGAAAGGTCAAAGAGGGCACAGTTTAGAAGCTGAGGGTCTATGACTAAAGGCGTTAAAGCCTACCAAACTTTAATGAACATATTTTTATATTGTCAATAACTCTGATGTTTGCTGGACTAATAGTGGCGGTTCACACCACCCTATGCATTGTATGGCCACTTCAAAGGGGTGTAGGTAAGGGTAACTAACATAAGGCTGGTCTTGAGCATCTAGCCCCCTGGGTAGCTCTCAAACATTTCAGAAAACCAGATATGTTTCTATTTACCCATCTTTCTATTCCTCTCATCTTTATGTCCAGCCCAAATAATTTAGCAAGGCTGTAATTATCAGCATGAAACCAGCTCTCAATGCTGGCATCACACCCTTATTAGGGGGTTGCCTAGCTTGTCCAACTGCAGTAAAGATATGGAGAGCTTCCCTTCCTTACTGTCATTTCCACCTGGCAGGAATCCTATCTTATACTAGTTCTGGGAGTAGTAAAAGGGACAAGGGAACCACAGAACCAAATGGCTAAAGAGAGACCCCTTTTTAAAATGCAGTTTTTAAGTGTGTAATGATTACCTGTTCCACCTGTTTCCCTACTATATCATTGCCGGAGTGCTTGAAAATAAGAGGCATGGGGAATTCTTTTTGCTGAGATCAGAAGCCTAGGTTCAAGCACCTATTGCAACTTTAGCTACTGTAGCAATGGAATTTAATCACACAGGCCAGTAGGATTGGCTTTATCTAGAAAACACAAATTATACATGTCTAACTATATTGGAACAGTGCATTTAAAAAATGTGGATAGGGAGAAGGAAGAAGCTGTTCTGGTATAAGCATTATTCTGGTACAAGTGTTCACCCCACAGGTTATACCACTATCTCAATACAGAGGACAAAGAGAAAAAAGAAAAAAAAAAAATCACGTCTACCTGCAGAGTTACATTGGTACAAATTATGTGTACACAGGATCTGAACTCTAAACAGAACTGGCCTTCTGATAAGAAAGCAGGACTTGAAACAGCAAGCTCTGGACCTAAAGGCATTGTAATTTTACTTTCCTAACTAATGCATGATGAAATTGATTGCTTTACAACTTTTGCAACAGGTTAATGAAGGGGTAGGCAACCGCTGGCATGTGTGCCAGAGTGTGGCACATAAAGGTATTTTGCTTGGCACTTGCACTTCAGGGCGGACAGCAGGGGAACTGCAAAGGGTCTGATCCTTGTTGTGACAGTGCAGCCCCGGCCCCTCCCCCACCAATTGCCTGGAGGCGCATGTGTACCTGCAGCTAGCAACAAACCAGGCCAGAGCTCCATGAACCCTAGTGCAGTTCCTTGCAACCTCCCCACTGCCTGCTGCGGGGAGCCCGGGTTTCATGGTGGGCACACACACCTCAGAGCAGATGGCGGGGAATGGGCCAGGGCTACACTGCCACAACAAGGACTGGCCCCATCGCAGCTCCCCCCACTGTTGGCCCGGCACACCAACTTTTTACAAGTCTAGGTTGCTGGTGCGTTTGGCACTCTGCCCAAAAAGGTCTCTGAACCCTGGGTCAGTGTGTCTTTGCAGCAAGTTTCAGACTGGAGTGAACAAACTCTATGCTCATTAGGAAAGAGTTGCTTAGCAACAGAGAAAAGACTTCATAGGATCTCTTCTTTTCTAAAGCAGGAGACCCCAGTAATACATGCTGCTAAGGTCTCTCAAAAACATTTGTTGCACTCTTTTCAGTAACTGAACCCTCAGAAGAGAGTTTAACAAGGCAGCGAATGCTGAAAAGGCAAACTCTAACTCTACTCAATTTTATGTAGTTTTGTCAACAGTTGTAAAACTTGATTTTGTTTATCCCAATAATAGCTGCTACAGAATGGTGAAATATGTCTTTTCCATTCATCAAACCTCACAGAGGTTTGCTTCTTTGTGAAAAAGTAACCCCAGCTTTCTTAAATAGGAGTGTTATGCCTTTAAGGAGATCTTACAAGGCACTCTCGTCTTTCTCCATACCTTCTCCACTGGTTTTTGCCTTAAGAATCTTTTTTCCTGCTAGTACTTCCATAATTGTCCCACCCCCAGGTACTCCTCATTCCTGAAGAAATACTCCCTCAGAATATTCTTTTAGCAACTTCTCCTCTTGATTTCTCAGTGCTGATGTTCCTTAGGGCTCTGCCCCTCTGTTTTCCCTTTCTACACTCATCCCCTGGATGAGGTTACCTATTCACACGGTTCCATGAGAAGCAGGAGGGTAGCCCATGCAGAGGCCTGCCCTAGAGCAGTTTTGGAACTTCTAAATACTCAGGCTGCTATACTACGCTGAAGTCCTTTGTCTAGTTCAGGGGCAGGCAATTATTTCAGGCAGAGGGCCGCTTACCCAGTTGTGGCAAGCTGTTGAGGGTCACAAGGGAGAGACAGCCCCGCCCTCAGCAGGTGCCCCGCCCCCGGTCACCATCTTGGGACCAATGTCCCAGGGCCAGCACCAGTGGTGCCCAGAGCAGGGTACAGGTTAGCAGGGGTCTGTGGAGCTGGGCTGCACCAGCAGGGAGAGGGGTGAGCTGGCCTGGCTCCACAGAGCCCCTGCTAACCTGTACCCTGCTCTGGGCACCACTGGTGCTGGCCCTGGGACATCCCAGATCAGGGTGGCTGGGACCCCATGCTCCTGCCACCCTGATCTGGGCCCTGCTGGCACTGGTCCCAGTGTGGGCCCTGTGCACATTCCCAGTGCCCCCCAGCCCCACAGTACATGCAGGGGGCAGCGTACAGCCCCAACTCCCTGCTCTCCAGCAGGTAAGGAGCTGGTGCTGAGCGTGGGGGAAAGCGGTCCCATGCCTGTCCTGTGGCCCACACTCCCTGCTGCAGCCGCTTGCAGCCTATGCGGGGCTGTCCTGAGCAGGCACAGGCAGCCCCAGGCGGGCTGTGAGCAGCCACAGGGCAGCCAAGGGGCCACTTTTCCTGCGCTCAGCACCAGCATGTAACCCACAGCTGCTGCCAGCCTAGGCCCTGTGCCGGCTCTGGGTTTGCCCTTCAGGGCTGCACTGCAGCAGCAGCAGCTGTTCGGCACAGAGGAAGGCAGCCCCTCTGCTTGCCGCGCTGGGCAGTGTTTGCCATTGCCGCCTTTGGGCTGCCCAGTGCACGAGCTCCGGGCAAGCAGCAGCAGCAAATGCTACCCAGCGTGGCAAGTTGGGGGGGCCGCAGCTGCTCTGACAGACAAGTCCGGAGCTGGCGCAGCCCAGGCTGGCAGCTGGGGTGGGTTACAACCTGATGCTGAGCATGGGAAAAGAGGACCCTCCCTGCCCTGTGGCCGGTGCCCCATGCTGCAGCCGCTCGCAGCCCACATGGGGCTGCCTGTGCCTGCTCAGGACAGCCCCACGTGGCCTGTAAGCTGCTGCAGCAGGGAGCGCCAGCCGCAGGGCAGGTGAAGGGCCGCTTTCCCCCAGGCTCCTTCCCTGCTCACAGTCCTCCCCCACCCTTACCTGAGCTTCCCACACCAGGGCAGCCACATGGTATGACGCCACAAGCCCCTGTGGAGCTTCTGGCTGTTGGGGCAGGGCTGGGCGGACCCTGCTGTTGCGGGAGCCCACCAAGCTTCCCATGGGTCCTACTGCCCCTGGTTTCTGTCATTTTTTAAAGGAACCAAGGACAGATCAATATTCATTTTCTAAATTTTTAGGGGCCCTGCGGGCTGGATAGAATGGCCTTGTGGACTGGATCCGGCCCACAGGCTGTATTTTCCCACCTCTGGTCTAGCTGAACATACATCCTCAAGTACCACTTTAACACCCCAAAGATCTACCTCTTTGCCCACAACCCTTCTCATTCTGTTAATTTTGCATCTTATCCTTGACATTCTGCAACTTTCTGAAAACTAAATTCCTAATTTTATTTCCAGCATCCTCTCTATGTCTTTTTTAATATCCAGCTACCCCACTAATGTCTCTCTGACTCTCAACCTCTACATTACTTTCTCTTCCTCAAGTCCCTGGCTGTCAACACACCTAATCTTCTTCTATTGTCTCCGTTAACAATTGCCTCCTTTACTCTTCTTGACATCAAAAAATATATGGTTTCATGACTTCATTCCATCTCATTTCAACTTTTGCCTCTCATTCTTTGCCTCTCTTTTCACCTATTCAGCTTGTCAAGAACACTACTGCAAAAGTCATTTTCTTCTTCCACAGTTTCACCTACATCAGTGCTACATCCCTCCCTCCCTCAAGTTCCCCCACAAGGTATTTCCATATCAACTTCGCATTCATTCATTCACAGTTTCTTTCTTCCTATATAGTCCTGGCTTATCCGTTTGAAAACTTGGTTCTGACCCTGCTCTTGCATCCAACTATATTGAAACTAGCAAAACAACCACACAAAATAAGAAAATGCATTGAACTGACAATGCTCTCTCCTTTTATGTTTTTGATCCTTAATTTGTCTAACTTTTATCATAAGAGACAAAGAAATTGCTTTTATGCACATTTATAAAATCACAAATGAGCACTAATGGCAGTAAGTGGACAGTGACAATAAAAGTGTCACTGCATTGCCAATGCGTCTCCAATTAAAAATTAAACAGAATACAGTAAAGTAAATCTAACAGGCCAAATACCACTATTTGGAGAAAAAAACAAAAAAAGGAACAACTCATCTGAAGCATAAACATAACTTATGGGGGAAAAGAGATGTGGGGGGGGGGAAAGTCAACAAACCAATTTCAAAAGACAGAATCTTTCAACTTCCCCCAAACTAATTTTTAATTTACAGAAAAGAGATGCACAAATCTCTTCAGAAAAGTGCTAGTAAAAAGCCAATATTCTAGCAACTCAAGATTTTTGGCTATCTTCTAAAGAACTGGTATAGCGTAGATGGTATAATAGTAGTTAGTATTTACATAGCTCTTGAAAGCTATAAACATTAACAATAGCCCTGTGTTCACACGTTACTTGAAATGGTTTTGCAAAAATTAGTGGCTCTCTTTCAATGAAGAGTGGCTCATATGCAAATTTAAAGATATGGAAGGAACTATGTCTATGCTACAAAAAGCAGCAGTTAAGGATTGGTTTAGCTCATCTTGAAAGACAACAATATGGAAGAGTACCTAACTGACATCACTGTTAACATAACATGGAACAAATCATTTTTAAGTTATGAAACTAACTGGGTACATTTAAAACTTTTTTAAAGTAACAAACTGCACCCAAGTCTGAGCATTCTTTAAAACAGTCACAGCAGGTACAATCCAGTGGTTTGTGAAAAAAGAAAAGACACTTAAAATTAGAATTAAGGTTAAGTTCAGGTCTCCTCTACACATTACAGGTATCCAGCAACTGACTAGTTAATTGTGCAATCACCTTGAGACCAGCTACTGTGCAAAGAGCTATCTATCGCACAATAAAAAGCTTGAACCAGCTATAAAGTCAGACCTTGAAAATCTGTATTAACTTCATAGCTGGTTGTTATCAAGCTTTACTTTGCACGTGTAGCAGGCTCTGCCCTGCGGCTGGGAGCCCCAGTAGCTGAGATCTCCCAGCCACTGTGGTGCCCCTTGCCCAGCCAGGGCTTGCTCAGCCCCTGCAGCTGTGGACTCTGGGACCCAGAGCCCCACAGCTGCAGACACTGGGTCCCTACAGCATGACCCCTGTCAAACTCCCAGGGCCAAAGGATCACTGCAGGTGCAATTCCCCCGCCCCCCACCCGAGGGCTGCAGAAAACCCCTAGAGCTAAAGGACTGCCACACCTGGGAGCCCCTCAACTGGGGTGTGTGGGGCTCCAAGCCATGGAAGCGTGCTTTAAACTTTTTCTTACATTAGGGCTTAACCCAACTCACACTTTTAGTCACCCAGCACTCAAGTGGTGTTGGACTGGGCCCACTAAGGGGAATACAATGTAGATGTAATCTCAGCATCTGTTTGGAAGAATTTCAGACCCCTTTCCACAGATCAGTGTACACATAACAAACCCAAGGTCAAGTTTACAATACCATTTAATGTAAAAATTACAAGAACCAAGTACAGTTACTGCTGAGCACCCCTTCACTACCAGCCTGAGTTTGCTTTATATCCCAGTACTTGCAGGACATTAAAAGCTCTTAAACAAATATTCCACAGGAATAATTACTTGTTAAATGAGCTCCATTCCAGTTGCCAAAGCAAACACATAAGGGGGAATAAAACAAGACCTCTGCAGACTAATAAAGCAGAAATGCTCTAACTAAACCATATTGCATGTATGCTCCAGCCACACACAGCCCTTCTTTTAGTAAGAAAACAATAAAAAAGAAAAGAATTAAAGCATTGATAAGTATTTCTATTTCAAAAGCGTGTGGAATGAATGTTAACTCTTTGCTACCGGTTTCTAGCGAAGTCTGATGTGCTTTAAAGCTGCCAACACTTCATCACGACTGTGCTTTATCAATCTCACTTAGCCTAGCAAACAGCTAGGAAATTATTAAACCTGTGGGACCTTGGGAAAGGGCAGGGGTGGGGAGAAGGAGTAGTGTTCTGTAACCCTTACCTGACGCATGTTGTTGGTTCTCCCTACTGGTGGCCAAGAAAAGGGATTACAGGGAATATAAAGCTAAATGTGCTGCCCTAACATTACTTGTCCATTTAAGCATCCTTGTGGCATCTAGTCACTGCTACATGATCAGGAATGGAGGGGATATGGTCTTCATCAGTGGGGGCCAACCTTTTTGGCAGGTGTGCCACAAATTAGCCTTGCATCATCCCTAAATGCCACTCTGATCCCCTTTCCCTGCCCAATCTACTGCTCTGCTCCCTGACTGATCCGATGTGCTTCCAGCCTTCTCTGCCACTGCCTGTACCCTCCCCAGTCTGCCATATGCCATGCACAGAGACAGCCTGTGCCACATGTACTGCAGGTTGGCCACCCCTTATCTACATGGTCCTCTTTCCATTTAGATATGGTCCCTGCTAGCTATCAGTTGAGAACCAGTTCTCCAAAAACCTCAAGGCACTAGTATTGCTGCCAAGAAGCACCACTTTTAAACGCTGAGTACTGAGACTATTTCAAGTAGATATTTGGGACACTAAAACCTCTCCCTGCCTACAAAATGTTGGCATGTGTTTTCACACTTAAATATATTTGTCCACATTAGATGCGTCTTTCAAGCCCTCAACACTTTTTAAAGCTATTACTTAATAAGGCACTGGGGAGGGTTGTCACCTAAACCATCTCATCTCTCATTCCAGGGCTCCTGAGAAAGAAAAGGTTCTGCTGTTTCTTTGGGGGTTTCTCTCCCCTATTCCTTTGCTTTTATGCTCCCATAAAAGCAACCAAGAGCACTCTGCACTCCATGGTCTTCAGAAACACCCACTATGGATGTCCCAGTTTTGTACGTTCACTTGGGCCTCAATTTTAGAAGCGCTTGGTACTGGATTGAAGTCTGCCAAACACACCAGTGCTTGGGACCTCCAGCAAACTCTTCCCCCTGCTTCACACAATGCAGGCCACAACCTGGATATCCCAAACTGGCATGAATTAAAAAATATAAAAATATATAAATGAACAAAATATCAGACCCTCAGCCATGTAAGAGCTGCCTGCTCTAACAGAGACAAACAGCTGGACTGAGGGGCTGCTACCAGAACTTACAGGCAACCAGGAGGAGGAAGTCGTGGCTGAGGGCACCCCAAAACAAACCCCGCAGACTGGACAGGACCATATTTGTTTTCAGTCTGGAGGACTCATTCCCAGGAAACACCTGCTAAGAAATCCATGGTCCAGCTTGGAAAGATGGATGTGCCGCCGAGGTTCTCTTGGGGCAGATCTGGGTGAATCTGCCAGGGGGGTCCATCCAGGTGGACCGGGGGAGATCCACAGTGGTGGGCCCCATCCGGGTGGAGCCAAGGGATCTGCTGTGGGGGGTCCCCATCGGGGGATCCACTGTGGGTGTTCCATCCAGGAGGATCCTCTATTGGGGATCCGATCGGGGCCCCACCATTGGGGCCCCACCACTGGGGTCCCACCGGGTAGATGCACTGTGGGGCCTTGTAAGAGGCCCCCAACTCCCACCCCCAGCGCCTAGGGTCGAACCGAGCGGTGCTGCGGCCAGAAGCAGCCCGGAGCTAGGGTGTCACGGGCCGGGCAAGGAGGGCCAGGGCCGCTCCCAGCGGGGTGAAGCGGCCGCGCACCCCCGCTCTGGCACGGCCGCCCGGCTCGTACCTGTGTGGCGCTGCATGTTGTCGCGGAGCAGGTCCCCGCTGGAGAGATGCTTGAGGGCGAAGTGCTTGACTATGCGGGACGACACGGTGCCCTTGCCGGAGCCCGGCGGGCCCATGATGACGGCCCGCAGCAGCCGCGCCCGCACCCCCATGCCGCTCAGCGCCGGCCGCGGCAGCAGGCGGCGGGTGCTGGCCTGGCCTGGAAGTACAACCGCCCCCGGCCCCGCCCCGGCCCCGCCTGTCACCGGCTTTCAAGCAGGGCCGGGTCAGGGCGCAGCCAAGAGAGAGAGGCACGTGCCCAGCGCCCTAGGTGAAGAAGGGGCCCGGGAGTGCTCATTTTACATACTATAATTATTGAGTGAAAACATATCTAAATATGCAGTACTAAGTAGGAGCGCACGAATTTGTTTGCCTAGGGCCCACTCTGCAGCCCCTTGGCTCTTTTTTTTGAGCTGGGAGGGTCAATTTTTTACTTTGTGGTAATTCCCTCGCACTTCACCCTTCTGCTGCACAATCTGTGTGACATGTGGCAGGAAACTTGGCTTGAGTGAAGCACAGCGAGCTGTCACAGCACCGCTCATTGGACCTCGGGCATTTGGTTGCAGCGCTGCACAGCGGGTGAGCAGGACAATCCCCTGCAGCCAGTGGTCACTGCCCAGTGAAACTCTGCCTGGAGATGTGAACAGATCAGGGTCAGGAAAATGGCCCTGCAGTCCTCCTTCCCAGTCAGGTATATCCCGAGTCTGGCTAGGGCAAGGAGGAGGTTGGTCAGGAGGTCCTAGGACCTCAGCCTGGCAGGAGACAGAGGTCTGGTTGAGCAGGAAAAGTGCCACAGAGGTAACAGAAATCTCCCACAATGGAGTGGCAAAGTCTATGGCCATTTGTTGTGCCACTGATTTCCCTTTGATATGCATCATTGTCTATTTGCTCAGCATTTGTGTCCTCATAAAAAAAATTATGGCAGCACATATGAGACATTGGGGGACGTCTGTTTCCACAGGCAACAGGTCTGATTGGCATCAGAGTGCTCTGGGCGTCATCAGATCCAAACCTTACAGACAACTAAGCTCGATTCCCCATATCAAGTTCCTGTGAATTATCCAAATTAACACTTTGCCTCCTAATTCAACTTACTTGCTATTTAAAGGGCAGTGTAAAGTGCTGGGCTGCACCGATTTTGGTGCAAGTCATATCCCTAATCACGGCTACATTAAACTGTTTTTAGCCTGGCAAGATGTGCTCCAGAGGCCTTGGTACAGGCCCTCCTTCCCCACTAAGTGCTGCCCTGTCCCCTGGGATGACCCTGGGATCAAAAGGGGTCAAGTGGAAAGAGGAGAGGGAGGAAAGGCTGGAGCAAATAGTACTGCTTCTGAGATGCTCTGCCTAGTTCATCTACGTGCACCCATCACGTGAAGGCAGAGCAGTCCCTTTTAACAGGCTGGGCCCTTTAGGTCTTCCCTGGGATGCTTTTCCATCCTACCTAGAGTGCTGGGTGGGCAAGTAATGAAGAGAAGGGAAAGGAGTCAGACAGGAAGGAGGGAGGCAGAGAAGGAAAGCAAGAGTCTGGCAGTATAAGACCAGGGAGGGCTGCAGAAATGTCCTCCCGCAATCAGAAATTAATGGCTTGGTTCAGAAGGTTTTTCTCTACTCATCAGGACACTTGCCCATGCTTTTTACATATAACACACCCCTATATATAGGACACACTTTGATTTTGAAAGGAAGCCTAAAAAAATCGAGGTGAGTGAATGGCAGCAACTAGGGAGCAAAGCTTGCTCCCAAGGCTGCTGTTAGCCCTGCATACCAGTAGGGCCCTGTAGCAGGGCACCAGGGTGCTTGCTACTGAATAGTACTAAATGGGCTCAGCTGCCACTCTCCAGGGCAGCAGGTGGGAGTTGCTATGGCAACAGAGTGGGTCAGGTGACCGCCAGGGGGCAGGGCCTGGCCTTCATGAACAGAGAAGGGTGAGGTCAGAGTCAGTTCCCCTCTGGCAGCCTAAGGAGTGAGAGCTTTGCTAGAGCATGCAGGGCAGTGTTGTGCGCCAGTGTGCAGGGACAGGGTGGAGAGGACCCTGACAGGGATGAGAGAAGGTTAGCCAGGTTGGCTTAAGATTTACGTTGTAGCCGAGGGGCTTTGAGTTTCTGTTTTGGGTTGATAGTGGT
>NW_017728950.1:58882074-58912117 GCF_001723895.1 Crocodylus porosus | reverse complement strand
CAGGGGGTGCTGCGTTTTGGGGGTGTCCTGACCCCAGCCCAGTGTGGGCAGCTTCAGGAAGAACTTGGTGCGTAGGCAGAAGCCCCATTGGGGCATAGGCCTGAAGAGGCGGGTCTGGGGGCCAGGTAAGGCTAAGGCCGCCTGAGCCCCAATCTAGGGAAGCCCGAGTCGGGCATAGAGGGCATGCTTGCCTGATCACATAGTTAGGGAGAGGAGCTCCTCACAGGTCCAGAAATTTGGTGGCAGAGGGCAGGAGCAGTGGCAGAATTAATTGCTGGACTCCCAGAGCCACAGTAATTAATTCTGCCCCATGCCCACCAAATTTCTGGCCCCATGGTGATCCCTTTTCCTTGCATATAATGTGCACCCAATTTCCCCCAGCTGGTTTTGTGGGAAAGGTATGGGTTATATGTGAGAAAATATGACACCTGGTTCTGAGCCAGAGGTGACAGAATCCTAGAATTATACAGAAATCTCCATCTGTAATCTCTGTGACGCTCCTGCCTCTGCTCCAGTCTTCCATGGAAGGATCTGGCTGGAACATAGGTATATTTGGTAATATGGATGCTTAGGTGCAAACATTATTCTATTAATCAAATCCATTTTGCCAGTAGAGATAAGGCCAGCAGTGACATGGAATAGTTGATATGCTGCAAGACAGTGTATATGCTTAGAGAATAACTTTATGCAAGTTATTTTGGCAAGTGAATGTTCTAGCAAACAGATAAATGAAAGGAAATATTTCAAGACAAATAAAGGGAAACGCATCAGTGGAGAAACTGAAATATTCAGGTCAGCCATCAGGTTTTATTTGGTATCATATTAGTGAAGAATAACATTATATGCTACTTTAGTAAAGGTTATATTTTCAGAGATAGCTCTGATGTTTGTGATGAAGATGGGTATTTATACATACATTTGTGCTAGAACGCACATTGATATTTTCACCAAGTGATGCTGAAGGGTATAACACTTGCTGAATTTCTTAAGGGCTTGCCCATACTGGGGGTTAGCCCTAATGACAGCCATCAATGGTTCATAACCAGTGTTGAAACTAGAAGGACAACAGTGGAGACAAGCGTATACAGAAAGTGTTGTTGAATGTAAAATACACTGAAATATATTTTCCCTCCTCTAATCTCTTGTTTATAGTAATTTTAGATGTTACTTGCAGCAAGACTAGGAAAAGCATACCCCAACAGAAATGCAATGTTTAAATGAATGATGTCTCTTTAAACATTTGTGCATGGACATATGTTTACAGGAAATTACTGTTTATTTGGAGGCACATTGCAATGAAGTGTTTTTGAACTCTTTTTCAATCAGATTGCAATGGGATGCGATTGATGTTGTAATTATTTTGTACTGTCTGTTTTTCTTGTGTCTTTTCCTTTATAGCTTCACAAACACTGAACACAAAATTCAGGACCCAGAATTCATAAAACGGAAGAGGGAAGGTTTATGAATAAAAGTATACAGTATAAAACAATAGAGAACATTTCAAGTAACAGCTGAGCCAACATTAAAACAGAGACCAAAGAACTGTCTACTATCACAAGACAGAGTTAATCATATATGAAAAACAAACAATTAGGAGAACCCTAGCAACTCCCAACTCAAGCACTACTGTAATAGACAAAAGAAGAATAAGAGGAACCAATGTACCTATTTTGTCAGTAGCATGCAAGTCCTTTGGAAAGTCCAAAAGAAAATAATCTTTTGAGATGGGAAGACAGCAGTTACTTTTACCAGTTTAAATAAGATTTGGTCATTGAGACATCTGCAGCTTAAAGACCAAACTCTAAATGTTCAAGTGGTATTTAACAAATGGATATGAAAGCTGGAAGTCCATCAAAGGTACTGAAAGATGTTTAATACCTCAGAAGTGAATGCCTTAGAAAAATACTAAATATTAAACTACATTAATTTACAACAAAAACTATGATATATCAATCAGTTCAATGATCGTTTACCCCCATAGTTTTCCAAAAAAGTACATGGAAATATGTGGGACATGTATGAAGAATGAAGCTTATTATCACCCTGGCAAACATACTGTTTGACAGATGAAGGAATTCATGCAATGAAAGAAGGGAAAGAATCCCTCTATCTATCAGACAGAACTTACCAGAGAGGGCAATTTATGGGGTTACCAAAGAGAATATGCATAGAGGGTAGAAAAAGACAATATTCATTCCCTCCCTTCACTGTCACTGTATATAGCATTTGGGACATAAAATAAGGAAAACATACATTATAGAATTCACGCCTGCAGTAAAAAAGCTCACTGACTCCCACACACAGAGGTATTTTTTCCAGTGGGGTATCACAGCAGTAGTAACATACCATAGAGAGATAATCTTAAGAGTTTTATTGTACTTGAAATAGATTTTTGGTCCATCAAAGTTTTAATAATATAGCTACACAGTTGTACAATGCAGCACATAGCCACGTTTTGTTCTGATGCCAGAAGCAGCTACCTTAATGCCTGAATCAAGAAATTGGATTATCCTTATCTAAATTTGATAATCACTGTCTTAAACACACTAGCCAGCTATTAACTGTTACTTGCATTCTATGTGGAACATACCTCTTACTGCAGCTGGGCCTGATCCTGCTACCCTTGTTCATGTACCATGTTTACCTGAATCTAAGACAACTCTGCATTTAAGATGACCCCCCCCCATTAATTAGATTATATACATGGAAAATTTATAAATTTGTTATAATTTACCAGATATAGAATCTATCTATTGAAGGGTGTCTTAATATCTTTCCCCCCACCCCACCTACTGTAGGGGAGAAAGCAGTGGCAAGGGTAGGTAGAGGGAGCATGTAGTGGGGTAGTCAAGCAACCTAACACTTGTCCCTTGCCCCAACTTCTGCCTGCTTGCCCTTGGTGTGCCCTAACATTTGCCTCTCTCTGTGTTGCCTGCTGCAGACCAGCATCTGCCTCGCCTGCTACTTGCACCCCCCAATGCCTGCAACTGTAACACATGCCTCCCCTGTGCCTGCTGGGCACCCCAGTAACTGCTGCCCTCCCCATTACTTGCCTCCCCCACCCCCTTCCTACGTGCCCCCCCATGCCTACACTCCCTGGCACCTTGCAACCAATGCCTGCCACCCTCCACTGCTTTTTTCCCCCCAGCTCCCTGCTGCTACTTACCTTCTGACCCCAGCCCTGCTCCAATGTGGGCCACAGAGCACATGGTTGCACCAGCCCTAGTCTGGCCATGCAGCAGCTGTTGTAGTGGTGGCAGCTTCCACTGGGTTCTGGAGATAGAGCCTGGGCCAGAGCTGCTATCACCACAGCCGCCAAGACCAGGTTAGTCTGGGGCTAGAGCAACCACTATCTCCATGCCCCAGGCTGGAACAGGGCTTTAGCCAGAAAGCAAGCTGCAGGGAGGGGAGACAGGTGAGGGGACAGAAGATATGGTGGGGTAGAGGCAGCAGGGGGTGGGCAGCAGCTGCAGCTCTAACCCCAACCCCAGGTCAGGGCCAGAGTCAGTCATAGCAGCCACCTGCCCCCTCACCATCTTGCATTCAAATCCAAAGCAAGGGACTTTTTTCCCTGCATGTTAAATGGGGAAGTAAAACCTTGTCTTGGATTCTACTAAATATAGTATGTAACATTTATACAATAGAATTTTAACTCTTTAATCAGCCCATTTTCTGAGACATTCCTTAAGGTTCGTCTGGGTTTAACTGGAGTTTAAATTAGTCTAAACCTTCTTATTTCCTATGCAGGGGTCTTTTAGTTCCCCAAATAAGCTTTTAAATTTAAATAATTCTTAAAGAGTCTTTAAATTTAGGCGTAAGAGAAGTCATTGTGCCTTCTTCTTACTTGTACAGGTGTCCCTTGTCATTCTGCGTTTGATAAGAGGTTGCTTAAATACTATCAAGTAACTAATTAATCCCTTTTTATTCTTATATTTTTATATTCAAATGACTTCTTATGCTAGTATGAGTTGTAATACCATAGGCTCTTGTAATTTTTGTACATAAAACCTCTTTCTAGTCATATAGCAGTGGCATCATGCTTAAGTCAAGACAGGTTTCTGTGACATAGTTTCTATCTTAAATAAAAGACTTTTTAAACATGGCTTCTCTGTGTTCCTGACTAGAGAAGAAGCTCCCACTCTTTCACACAACAAGCACTTTTCCAAAAACATAAGTAATTATATACTTTGTTTCCTTGAGCCAGACTGGCATCTTGGGCAGGGATCTGCAACCTGTAGTCCACGGACCAGATTGGATCATGGTACCAGGTGTTTCAGTAGTATTTGACAGTGGGAGCCTCCACCCACACTGCAGCTGGGAAGTGGGGGGCTTTACCATAGCCCAGTGGTGGAGAGAAGTGGTAGCAGCAGTGGACAGGAACTAGCATTGACCCACATCAGACCTGAGCTGTGTCATTCTAGCCCTGCATCAGAAAATGTTGCTGACCACTGTCTTAGAGAATGGGCTAAGGACAACCTTGTGGGTGTTTTCAGTTTTGATCAAATGGTTTCTAGATTGCTAGCCTTTAATTTTAGTACACATAGTTTGCAATTAGAGACTCCTTTCAAGTGTTCCTTCCAAAGCATGAATCACAACGACAAGTGCTTGTGGATGTCTTTCATACTGGCATACAATCATACATCACTTCTCAGCCTCTTGAAGGCTCAGATCAAGTATAAAAGAAACTAATATAGAATGTTAAGGCAAATTTGAAAATGCAGAGCTGCATTCTGGCAAGCAGACAGCAGAATACTGCTTAGATGGTATGATGTAATGTATGATTGTATGCCAGTGATATAAACACACCTAGGAATAGCATATATGGTTAAAGAGGTATTATTTTCCTTGACACTACGAGGCCTGACAAGTTGACAGAAAGCAGGGATCTCTTAGGATTTTTTTAATTGCCTTCACTATTCCATATAATTCTATAACTAACTAAAATATAAACATTTAAGCAATAATTTTCCTTTGACATCATAAGTAAAAATCCATTAAAAAGACATGGCAAGCCCGTCATAACGAAACATTGCAATAATAAATCAGTATAATGTTATGAATAAATAAAATTTGTAACAATATTGGAGTTGAACCCCTGGTACTGTTCATATCTCTATGGTCCCCTGCAAGTAAATCAGAAACAAGGGTGGGTGGAGTAGCTCTTGGAGACATTTTCTCCTGTGGCTCCAGAAATCCCTGAATTCCTGGAACTGCCAGGGAAACAAGGGGAAGAGGATACCTCCATGCCTTACATTAGAATACATGCTATAATGATATTTGATTAAATATCATTATAATGATTAAATATATAATGATTAAATATAATGATATTTAATTGCATCGAAGCATCTAAGCAGTATTCTGCTGTTTACTTGCCAGTGATGTTTTCTGAAGTATCTTACTGTCACTTCTCAGAGCCACTAATACCAAGATAGTTTGGGCTGCCACTGGAATGAGTTGGTTTTGGGAAGTGCTATTTGCCTTTCTTTGTTTTGATGTGGCTGAACATAAACTAATGCTTGTAATTTATATAAAAATAATGAAAGGGCTCAGGGGACATGCTCGAAGACAGGCTAGCAATACAGGCCGACCTGAACAGGCTTGCGAGGTGAACAGACCTCAATCAGATATTGTTTAATATGGCGAAATGTGAAGTGATCCATTTGGGGAGAAATAATCCACAACATGCAGGCTCAGCAGGCCTACACTTACTAGCACCACATCTGAATGAGACCTGGGTATCGTGATAGACGACAAAATGAACATAAGCCACCAATGCGATGCCGTAGCTGGCAGAGCTAATCAAACACTGGCATGTATCTACTGAGGCATTTCAAGCAAAACTAAGGATATCGTCCTCCACTGGTGATGCATAGGGGGTGCATGTGGGTCCACATGCACGCCCTGAGCATGGCGGTGCACCCCTTATGAAAAACCTGCTGCACCCCTTCTGAAACATTGGGGTGCCGACAGCACTGGTGGCATCTGCAGGAGCTCCCTACTTACCGCTGCCATGCTCCTGCCACCACTAGTGCCACTGTGTCCCCCCAGCCACCGGGGGCATGCGATGTTCATGTCCCGCTCTACTCAGCCTTGGTGAGACTGCAGCTGGAATAATGCATCCAGTTCTGGGCACTGCACTTCAGGTGGAGAAGTTCGAGAGAGTCCAAAGTAGAGCCAGGTGCATGATTAGAGACTTAGGGACAAGGTCACACGAGGAAAGGCTGAAGGACTTGGGACTGTTCAGCCTGGAGAAGAGAAGACTCAGAGAGGACTTGGTGGCAGCCTATAAGTATATCAAGGGCATACTTCAGGGCCTGGGGAAGCATCTGTTCACCAAGGTCCTCAAGGGAAGGACAAGAAATAATGGGCACAAGCCAATTGAGGATCGCTTCAGGCTAGACATAAGGAAAAACTTCTTTACAAGTTGAGTGCTGAGGGTTTGGAACAGGCTCCCCCCAGAGGTGGTACAGTCATCTACCCCACAGTGACCAGTCAGAGACCAGGAGAGGGGCCCCGTGGCCAATCACACCAACTCAGAAGTGCCAGCAGCGTGCCTGGAAGTGCCAGCGGTTCTTCTGCTGGTGCCGCCACTCTCTGGCCAGCACTCTTGGGGGGGCGCCAGTGCTTCCACCTGCCCCCTGCCTGTTGTATAAGCGGGGACCACTGGCTGTCATGGGGTTCCCCAGCGCTCTCAGGGGGTGCACTATGCATTGCCACTGATCCACCCTGTGGCGATCTTCAAAAAGTGTCTTGATGCCCATCTTGCTGGGGTCATCTGATCCCAGCAGTCTTTCCTCCTCAATCCCAGTGATCTGTAAGGTCCCTTCCAGCCCCCAGACAAGTATGCAACTATGAGACAGAGAGGCACATGAAGAGTATGGCTGCAAAAAGGTATCACCTTTGTGCCACCATAACAATTTTTATGTGACACAGAGCGCAAGCAAATAAACGTCCAATCCCCTTGTTCCACCACAAATGCCCAAAATTGTTTCCATGACAAGAGGTGGTAAAAATATGTGAGAGATTCCAAAGGCAGAGCTCTGAAAGAGCTAACTCAGGTAGTGCAGACATATTGGCTCAGACAGTAATATAACTGGGGGGAGGGGGTTACTGGGGCAGCAGCCTTGGGTGCTGCCTTTGTGGGGAGTGCAAAAAATAGCCACCATCACAACTGGCATAGCAGCAGTTCACCCTGACCTGTGTACCTGTGGCTACCCTGGGTACAGAGCTGTGCTGTCACACCTCTGAGCTCATGCTACCCAGACTACTGTATCTTGCCTCTTGATGGGCTTCTTACCCAGTTAATGCAACTCTGCTATTCTAGCCAGCTTGGTTAGAGCTAATTCAGGTATCTCAGCCTCATATGTCATTCCATGTACATCAGTGATTCTCAACCAGAGAGCTCTGGCACCCTGGGGTTCCATGAAATCCTTTAAAGGGTAATATTAGCACTAAGTGTGCAAACACTTACAAGTGATTCGAAAGATAACTTCAAACATTTAGAATAGGAATCCACAATGCCAAAAACATTCTGACCTGCTGTGGTTTTTCTGAGTCCTTTGCAGCAGAAGAATTGCTCTATCCTTTTTCTATAATCAAAAACAAGTGAAAGTAAAAGCTGGCATTTTCTAACAAGGGGTGTTTTGAGTTGACAAGGGGTGCCTTGAACCTAAAAAGATTGGAAACCATTGAAGTAGGTACCCCAAGAAGTCAGTGTGCTCAGGGGGGCGGGGGGGTGGAGAAGGGAGAGAGAATGAGAACGTACTTGAGAAAGTAGAGTAGAAATAAGTGAAAAAGGAAAACGAGAATATTCTGTGCAGATTTTCTCTGATGTTTCAGTTGGAAACATCTGTGGACCAGCTGGAAACATCTGGAGTTAATTTATACAAGCTGTTTTGTATAAACAACTCTTACTGACTTCAATGGAAATTTCTCTCTCTTTCTCTTTCACTTCTTATACCCATCACTTTTGTAATCAGCAGTAGTTGTATAATTAGTGTCCTTAAGTTATGTCTAAGACAGACCTGCAAATGAAAAACACGGGTGAATAAAGCTTAGCTGAAAAATAGGGAACTCTTAGTGTATCTGACTTTCTCCCCAGTTATTAAGCTAGACTTCATCGTTATGTGTTTTTGAGTTTCAGCAATCACCCACATTTCTCAAAAAACAAATAGACACTGAGGAGTTTGGCTAAATCCTACTGGTTGCAAGCAGGAAAGCAAATTTTACTTGTCAAGAATGTCTTAGCAAGCATTCTTGGCAGCCTCAAGTGTACAAGAATTCATACACATAAAGTTACATTGCTTTCAATCATCAGAAACATGATCTGAAAGCACTTATATTTTTACATATAGATTAGACTGTATTTCTGTAACTGGAAGGGTCCCAGTATTGCAGTTGGCTTGGCTGTTGTGCATTCTAGGTGACTGAATTTCAGGTTCCATTCTGAGATCTCTTTTTCAAAAAATTCTCAGCCAATTTTGAGTTAAATTTTCCATGCTTTGTCATATGACAGCTTTTTTTGTCCTGTAAAAGTTTGACCCAATATCAGAAACAACCTTTTTAACTTACTGTATGCTTTAAGCACACACTCTTTCCTCATACATTTGAAATATTTTTGGACAGATAATGCAATAATGACCGGTAGAATATGGGGAAGACAAGCTAATTGCCTGTTAGAAAGCCAGTGGAACTCAATAAGAATCTTTCTACTGATTTCCACATAATCTGAATCAGACCTTGCACTTACTTGTTGAGCACAGTTTTATAGATGCTATGTAAATCATAAATGCAGGGGAAGCTTGAAGAAATGTGGTTCAGGAGTTCAGGTGTTAAGGTTAAGTGTTTACAGCAAAAGATTTCACACAAACATAGTAGAATTTACTTGTAAGATTTAGTTTTTATTTATCATCCTAAAAACATTTAAAATGGAGGTTGAAATGGAAGTTTAAAGCACTCTTTAACTTTTACTAGCCAAACCTGAAGCCCTTTCCTACAAGCACTTAGCATATGCTTAACTGTACTCATATGAAAAGGCAATGGGGCTATTTACTAGACTCTAGTAACTAGAGTGAAGTCTTACGTTTCTTTGAAAATCCTAACCTAAAATATTTTAAGTAATTTAGGTACTACATTCAATCGCTTAGATAACATGAAGAGAAATGTGAAAAAAATTACTGTCCAGCAGACTAGGTTAGGTGCAATCAATGCTATGAAATTGTTTAAATGCTGGGTTCTTTTTTTGCCTTTACCATTTTGTGGATGTTAAAATTCTGAGGTAATCTAGGGTGTGAGATAGGTAGTTCTTCAAGTCATCAATCAAAGGCACCCAGGCTCAAAGACTTTAGTTAAGGATAATCACGTGTGTAAGAAATGTGAACTCAAACAGCACTAGATCAAAAAAAAAAATCTTCTGCGCAGCCAGTCTTGTTCCTTTCCTTTTCTAAAAACAAACAGGGAGCATCAATACAATAGCAAGATTGTGAAACTTCAGACAATACAGATTGAAGACTGAAGCTCCACCTTTTCACTTCTTTTTTCTCATACTTTGAATTACAGCAAAGAGGGATTATATTCCCATACTTGATGGATCCCCTTAGAACCATGCTGCTCTAGGAAGATCTTTTAGAAACAATATCCAACTTCATAGAAAGATACCCCATTATATATGACTACACAGACTGCTTGAGACATTATAGCCTATAAACACTGAGAGGCATTTAGGAATCCCTTTTTTTTCTTTTTGAATTTGCACCCTATCTTAACCTGAATTACCTATCAAGCAGAGACACGATCTAAGGATCAGGGAATGTCTACATGGCATAGTGCCATGCAGTGTTTTCACACACTAGTTATGGTAAGTATGGCACATTAACAAAGTGTGGCACTGGGACCAATTATAGCTCTGCTGAAACACAGGGAATTATTCACCATGGCTCAACATTAAACTACTGCTTCTGGTTTCACAACTAGTATGTGTAGAGCTATTTTTGGGTATCTGTCTGACCCGGCCTTCCATGGCACTGACTCTGGAATACAAGCTAGTGCTTTCACAGGCTCGTCTAGTTGTCTTTGCATGGCACTGTCATGCCATGTAGTCATGCTGAGTTTTTTCACAAATATCCTCCAGCATGGATTCCTTTTCTTTAAAAGATCTGAACAAACAACAATTTCTTTCACCCTTCCATTTTCAGCAGGTCCTCTATTGCATGACAATTTCATTATCTTGAAGTTCTGCATTAAGTAACCGTGGCAGGTATACCATCCACATGATTTAATGATGTATCTAAGTGATCTGGAAAGGCAAGGACAGTCAGAGTTAACGCTTCTAGTCAGTTCTACAAAACCCAAACAAATCCTACAAGATCTGGACCATCACGAGTGTTGTAATACTCAGGGGTCATAAAGTTCAGAAAGAAACATTTTTCTCCTTAGTTCTGCATTTTTGGTGTCTACAGGACTTGCTCAGTCTCAAAGGATATGTTATGTAGCTTTTCATGGAAGTTATTTTATAGCAATCCATTCAAAATGAATTGACCCTAGTGCCTTTTGAAGAGAAATGGAACTTTAAGAGCTGCATCAATAACACAGGTGTGGTGCCAGAGGACTGGAAGAGGGCCAACGTGGTTCCCATCTTCAAAAAAGGAAAGGAAGGAGGACCCGGGGAACTATAGGCCAGTTAGTCTTACCTCAATCCTGGGTAAGTTTTTTGAGAGAATTATCCTGGCACATGTCCACGAGGGGCCAGCAGGGGAGATTATGCTTAGGGGCGACGAACACAGGTTCCTTAGAGGGTGGTCCTATCAGACCAACCTGGTGGCCTTCTATGACCAGGTCACCAAATCCTTAGATGCAGGGGTAGCAGTGGACATAGTCTTTCTGGACTTTCAGAAGGCCTTCGACACGGTCTCTCACCCCGTTCTCATTAAAAAACTGGGGGACTGTGGTTTCGACACCTATACAGTCAAATGGGTCACCAACTGGCTGGAGGGCCACACCCAGAGAGTGGTGGTGGACGGGTCATTTTCAACCTGGAAGGACGTGGGCAGTGGGGTTCCACGGGGCTCCGTCCTTGGGCCCGCACTGTTCAACATCTTCATCAGTGACTGGGACGAGGGGGTAAAAAGCACCGTGTTCAAATTTGCTGATGACACTAAGATGTGGGGGGATGTGGGCACATTAGAAGGAAGGGATAGCCTACAATCAGACCTAGACAGGTTACAGAGGTGGGCGGATGAGAATAGGATGGGATTCAACACTGACAAGTACAAAGTGATGCACCTGGGGAGGAAGAACCAGCACCATACCTACAGGCTGGGGAACTCCCTTCTCGTCAGTGCAGAGGCAGAAAAGGATCTTGGAGTCATGATTGATGTCAAGATGAACATGGGCCAGCGGTGTGTGGATGCAGTCAGGAAGGCCAACCATACCTTGTTATGCATCCACAGATGCATCTCAAGGAAGTCCAAGGAGGTGATCCTCCCCTTCTGTGTGACACTGGTCAGGTCATACCTAAAGTACTTCATCCAGTTCTGGGTGCCACACTTCAGGAAGGATATGGACAACATGGAGAGGGTCCAGAGGAGGGCCACTCACATGATCAGAGGGCAGCAGGGCAGGCCCTACGAGGAGAAGCTATGGGACCTGAACCTGTTCAGCCTCCACAAAAGAAGGCTGAGGGGGGACCTGGTGGCCTGTTACAAACTAGTCAGAGGGGACCAGCAGGCATTGGGGGAGTCCCTGTTCCCCTGAGCACCACCAGGAGTGACTAGAAAGAACGGTCACAAGCTGGCAGAGGGTAGATTCAGATTAGACATTAGGAGGCGCTACTTCATGGTCAGGGCAGCTAGGATCTGGAACCAGCTTCCAAGCGAAGTGGTTCTGGCTCCTACCTTGGGGGATCTTTAAGAGAAGGCTAGACAATCACCTTGCTGGGGTCATTTGACCCCAGTACTCTTTCCTGCCATGCAGGGGTTTGGACTTGATGATCTGCTCAGGTCCCTTCCCACCCTACCTACTATGAAACTATGAAACACTGTGGGCACTAGGTGTCACTAGAAGTCTACATGGCATGTAAAATATAATGGCTGCATAGGCACATATTCTGAGGTTCAGATAATCATTATTTGACATAAGCTT
Organism: Crocodylus porosus; assembly: GCF_001723895.1. Classification (NCBI taxonomy): domain Eukaryota; kingdom Metazoa; phylum Chordata; order Crocodylia; family Crocodylidae; genus Crocodylus; species Crocodylus porosus. The sequence goes on along the minus strand of NW_017728950.1, from coordinate 58,899,976 downwards.
TCTTGTTTTTATTTTCCAGGCTTTATTCTTGAAGCCAAGCTGCATGGGCAGTACATGTTAAGTGAGCTGCTGCCTAATAATAAAGTGAGGAAGATCCAGCCCTAGCAATTTATTTTGCAGATGACTGCATTTGAATTTCCTCCTCTTTCCTCCTCCAGTGAATCTTGTAAATGTCGGCACGTCAAGATCAGAACTAGCTTGTTGGAAATGTCAGGGACAGGTACCGAAAAGAAAAGCCAGGGATCTTGGTAGCTCTTATACTACCTACTAGTAATAGAACTGTTCACTCCCTTTTTATCAGACAGCATACAACAGTGTTTCAAACAGATCCAGATAAGGATGACTTTCTCTTTTTTGTCATTTACCCCATGAGAGATCTAGCCCAGGGGTCTTTGTGGTATGGTATTGCTAAATTAGCAGTATACCTTGTCACTCTACTTATACACACACCATTTTTCTAAGGTCTTCTTTCAACTCAGATTTGTTATTTTCTGAATCCAGAGATAAGGGTCGTTTCCAATATGATTACAGATTGTAAAGAATAAGATTTGGAGGAAAAAATATAAATGGAAGAAATTATTTGGTGGCTCTTAGAGAGGGAGAGAAAAACTGTGATCCGATACATAGGACAATACAAGTGAAGGAGCAATTTCCAATGTTTAGAGAGAAGAGCCAAAATCAGAAAGAGTGGGAAGGGAGTAGCTTGTTATGAAATGAGAGAGAGTTGGACAAGTCCTTGCAGAGTTTCAAGTATTTAGGAGAGTAGTTTAGAATTTAATTTTACTTATTAACTGAAATACCAGTAAAGTGAGTTTCAATAAGATTGTAGGTTAAATGCAGTTTTTATTCTTCCTAACACTGGTGGTTTTTCTTCACTGTAGCTCCAAGCCCGTATTTTCTTTTTAAACCTAACTTTTGAAGTCTGGAAGTTACTACTATTTCAAACTATCTCAAGTAATAATCTAAAATGAGGAAATACACATTCCATTTCCAATTCCCTGGGAACAAAACTCATCCCAGAACTTGCCCAGAGCAGCCTGATGCATGACAAGTATTTCCTCTTGTTAATACTTCTTCAGGCTGCTGACAAATACAATTTCTGTGATTGCCATTGATTTTCCTTACAAAAATACTACCACCTGGGTTCACTATTTACATTTTCCAGATCCCATTCACTGTAGATGAACATATAATAACTACTTCTCCTCAAATTTAACATGATCTTTTTTTTCAGTATCAGGGAGTGTGAAGAAATACCGAGTCCATTGCAGAAATATGGATGACGTCCAAATCTTTCTTTCCCTAGAGTCTGGGGTATTCACATTGCTAAGTTTAATTGGTCCCATCTTTGATTTCCCCATGATTTTAGCTGTAGAGAGCAAAATATTCTGCACTGAGCCCTCAGTAGGCTGTCAGCCCATCATTCTGATTAAATAGTAGTGTCAGCTACTATTTTGCCTTAGAATCTTTATAGGGCAACTTCAGTAGGATCTACACACATTTCTGAAGGAGGAAAGGATGCATGTTGACTATGCACAGTGAAAGAAGCAAATGAAAATCAGCGAAGAAGATACATTCGAGGGTCTTCTGTACAGATACACCTAGGAAAATGAAGGCAAGAACTCTAAAGGGAGATGTCAAATGAATATAGGTGTCAATATGGTTTAAATTGAGTGGGTGCTTACATTCAGGGTCAAGTGGCCTTGCATTCTTGTAATTGAACCCCAAAATATTGTAGCCTGAACTTGATGATCCCATGTGGAAAAACATAGCTAAAAATATTCATAAGAATTTATATGCATACATGTGGAATTTCTGTACTTTATTAATATGCTGTTGTCTATAGCATAGGCAGAGCAATGCAAATAACTTTATGTACTTGTAGAGAGACACAGTGCCTTCCCTGATCATCATACCAGCTGACCTGGTTAAATATGTTATCATCACAAGCACAAGTCTGATTAATGTGTTTCTTCCCATTAAGCAACCATGTTCAGGGCCCAGAATTTTCACTGGGTATGTGTCATTACAAGTCAGTACCATATCTCCCACCTCCAGCTGGTTTACTAGTAAGGTAGAAACTTCAGTATCTTGTTTACAGTAGGATTTTAGTGCAGAATACCTCATGTGAGTTAGCAGTCTTGTGGTGGGACAAGAAAAAAAGACCCTCCAGCACAAACACGCACAATCTTGCCAGTGAATATACAGCCAGTGGTGATAATCATGGTGCTTTGCAAACACCAGTAATCCCCCTGGTTGCTACAATGGCAGGAACTGTACCACACGCACAGAGCGTTGTTGAGACAGGCTCAAGTACTCTAGGAGGAAGGAGGGCTGCATACCAGTCCTAGGTAATGGAAGCCAGAAGTTCATATTTACTTTATGAAAGGGCCTGCTGGCCAAAAATGCTGTGCCCTCCCACTTTCCTAGAGGTTTCTGTACATGTAGGTCTGGATCATTGGTCCTCAACTTTTCTAGACTCAAGACACTTGGAAAATGCCAGCTCCTAGCTTTGACTCCTTTTCTCATGTTGCAGGCTTGCTGGTGGCAGCCTAGCTTGACAGCTTGAGCCGGATGACCCAGGCTGATTGGTGGGGGCATTTCCCTTACCCACCAATCAGGAGAAGGCAGGAGAAAGGCTTGCCCTGCCCTGACCGAGGGATGAGGTGAAGAAGAGGACCTGAGGGGGAACTAACCCCTCAGGCTTTCCCATTGGTCTGTTTCCAATCTGGGGGACAGAGCCACCAAAAGAGATAAAACCCACATACCCAGCACTCAGGCGGCTTTGGCGAGGGACGATGAAGATGGGCTGCAGAAGAGCTGGTGGAGCTGACCAGCAGGGCAGAGCAGTTGTCCCAGAAGTGCCCTCAAGACACCTCCACACAGTGGGAAGCATCAGGCAGCTGCTTCCCAGCCCTGCTGTGAAAAGAGCTGCGGCATCGCTGCACAGGCCGGTGCACAGAGGGTCTGGAGAATGGACAGGACCTCTGCAGCTGCACGAGGCAGAGTGGGTCCCCAACCCTGCGCAAGGCAGGAGCCCTCAGTGCACAGAGCAGTGCACAGGGCTGAGAGAGCTGAGCAGAGCTGACCAGGCAGCACAGCTGCACGAGGCAGTGTGGGTCTCCATCCCTGCGTGAGACAAGCACCCCTCCAGTGCACAGAGCAGTGCACAGGGCCTGAGAGGGCTGACAGGCCCTGTGGCTGCATGAGGCAGCTCGGGCCTTCCTGCAGCAAGTGGCAGCCGGTGGGGGGTTGACTACCCTAGCAAGGGAGGAAGCCCCCGCAGCCAAACCACAGAGAGAGACAAATCTAGCCCACCAGAACTGCTGGCAGTTGTGAGTCACCTGGGAAGAGATTGCAGTCCCAAGGAGGGGAAGAGAAGGGGATTTCCACAGCGAAGGAGAAGCCCTCCCCACTTGGGTGCTTGAAGGGAAGCCCCATGACAGGGAGCCAGATGACCCCTTTTTATGTGGAGAGAGGAGTTAAGGGCCCCGTTTGTTAAGGGTCACTTCATGCTTACAGGGCCCATCCTAGTTGTGTGACTTAGAGGAGGGTGATAGTGTTTCTTTAAGGTAATCGGTTCTTTCCCCTGGAATCATTTCTTCTTTGGGCACAGTTGCTATGCCACTGTTGTGTTCTTGTTCCTTGTATTGTTGGGACTTTTGCAGTAAACTTGCATCCTTATTGTTGTATTATGAGAGGATTGTGACCAGCTGTAATTAGCCTGTTAGTAGGGTCTGCTAGTACAACCCTGCCTCAAAACCTGAATTCATTGTATTGGTTATCTTTATATATTGTATCTTATTTGATATAATCTCACTTATGTACGTTCAGTTTATTGTTCTATCACTGCCAGGTCTTCATTTGTTGATTTACTGACTAGTCTGTGTTTTATCATTGAGTGTTCCCTTGCCTGCCACCTGGTGAGCCCTGCTGAGGGCAGGGGCTGCATGCTAACCAGAAGGCCAAAGAGGGTCAAGGCCTGTGCTAATTTAGTGCCTTTGTCTGTCATATCCAGCTGAGATTGCCTGAGTTTAGGGTTAATAAGAGTTATTGTCTTTGTAAACCTGTATTTGTAAATAATTATTTATTTGTGTGTATGTATGTAGGTATATGTATACATGTACATGTTTATAACTTTTATATTGTATTGTAAAATTAAACCTGTAAATAGTTAAGCATCACTGAATGTCCCTGGTCTCTGCTCTGCTCTGTAGGAAAGGGAGGTAAGCTGTCCTGAAGCTAGGAAGTCACGCTTCCACAGCACACACATACCTGCTAACATCCCTTCAGTTGAAGAGGGGGTACCAGCCGCGTACCACCCAGGCTACTATAACTACATAAAAATATTAGGGCAATTCTCTTGTAAGGAACTCAGAAAGCCCACAACAGGTCAGAATGTTTTGACACTGTAGATTCCTATTTGAAATCTCTGGGGTTATCTAGTGAATCATGTATAGGTATATCTAACAGCGTCAATATTGCATGCAACATTAAAATGATCTCATCGGATCACTGTCCCGAATCAATTTGGCTGAATCGGCTGTGGAAGATTCAGCACTGAGTCAGAGAGAGTCAATGATTCGGCCATAAACTATAATGGGGAATCACTGAAATACATATAACTTTGTCATTTTTTGGAAGATTTGGATGAGAACAGCAGGGATGGTCACCCTTTCTGAGGGCATGAAGCCTGCCGTGTTTCAAGGAGATAGGTGCCAGGGTTTCTGGGAAACTACACCTCAAGATGCTGACAAGCAAAACTTGTGTTGTATATGACTGTACGTGTGTTAAGGCACAGCAGGGTGAAAACTGTAGGCATGATAGCCCCTGTTCTCACCCTCACAACTCCACTGCAACCAGTAAACCTCAGGCCTCTCAAAGATCATACAGGCCTGGGCTTTCCCCAGCCAGGACTTTGCAGTGGCTGAAGGTTATCAGGTGCCTCCTACCCACCTTTCACCAGGGAGGTTCGTGGTTCTGGCATTTCCTGGGGCTGCCACACCACTGGCACTCCCACCCAGGCCTCCCTACCCTAGCAGGGTGCAGTAGGTCATGCCCAGGATGATGTGGGGCCTCCCCATATAGCCCCAACCCTTATAACTCCAAGTTATTCCTGGCATGGGAGCTCAGCAAGGAGATATTCTTTCCCTGCTGGCTGGTGAGAAACTAAACTGGCGTCTCTACCTCTGAGAGCAGGGCATTAAATGGCTGCCCTCGTTAGCACCTGTCCTGCCACATACATAGCCCCTCATGCAGGTATGAGGAAGGCCTACCAGGTTTCAGGCAGAGTGGTAGAGGGGTTTATGTGAAACTGCACCTCAAACTGCTGAAAGTAAAACTTGTGTCACTTGTGTTAAGGGGTGTAGGTTGTAGCCGTGTTGGTCTAAGGACATAGCCCAGACAAGGTTCTTAGGGTAAATCTGATATCTTTTATTAGACCAATTAAATAGTTGGAGACATTCTTCTTTGCAAGCTTTTGTAAAATCCCTTTGAAGATCAGGACTGAGAGACTGGAGACAGAGTGGTTTTCTTGTGAGCAATGTGTACCCACAGGTAGTTGGGTATTTTTATTTGTAAGAGATTCTGCTGCACAGTTTATGGGGGTACTAGAGATATGTTGGGAGGTTTTGCATTTCTTGTCATGGCATGGTCTAGATCCATTCAGTGTGTTTTGGGCTGTAGGAAGTTGGCTTTCTGGTGATAAGGTTAGCGAAGTTTGGTCCTTGTTTGAATTTACAAACCACTTTTCACAGATGGGCCTATGAACTTCACTTCATCAACCTCCTAGATACAGAAACTCATGGACTCAATATAGACATTGGATTTATGATACACTACAACCTGACTGACACCTGACTCCACCTGACTCCACAAGTAGTAGCAGGTACCTCTCCACTTTTACTTGCTACCTCCCCCTTTCACTCCCCCCCACCCCCACAATCTGTCACTCACCCCTTGGTGCCTGAATTTACATTTTCACTGACTGGCTTTCTTGCCTGCATTGCATGCCAGCCTCTGGCTTCTTTACTATTCCTTCCATCCAGAAACAGCACACACACACCACCTAGATGCTTCCTCAGCTTTATGAAGGGTTTTAAACCCAAAAGCCCATGACTTGCAGATGGTATCCCAGGCAGCTAAGCTCACCTGGAGCCTCATGACTCCACTGCAACCAGCAAGCCTCAGTCCTCTCAAAGATCTTACAGGTCTGGGCTTTCCCCAGCCAAGACTGTGTGTGCATGTGGCGGCTGGAGGTTGTGGTACCTCTTACCTGACTTTCACCAGGGGGGTCTTCAGTCCTGGCATTTCCTAGGGGCTGCTGCACTACCGGCAGTCCCACCAGGCCCCCGACCCTAACAGGGTGCAGTTTTAGGTCACGCCCACAACCTGATGTCCCCTCCTTCCCCATAACCCCAGCCCATACTTCCAAGTTTGTCTGGGCACAGGAGCTCAGCAGGGAGATGCTGGCTGGTGATGCAGTGAGTGCCACCTCCAGCTCTGACAGCGGGGCTTTAAATAGTTAAAAAAAAAAAGGAAATAGGTGTAGACAGAATGAGGAGGATAGCACTTACTCCATCTGCAGGTGGATCTTGGGGAACCCCAGCAGTGGGAGGTTCACCTTCAGGAACACCAGCTGCTCCACCAAACCAGGATCCAAGGAAGTGCAGTGGGGTGTCACTACATCCCCAGCAATGCTGAACACCCTCTTGCTTGGATTACTGGTTGGTGGACAGGACAGGTGTTCCTAGGCAACCCTGGCTGCAGGCTGCCCAACAGGCCAATGGGTCACAGTTCAGCGGATCCACATCCTTGGCAAGATAGGTAGCCACCAAAGCCTTGGTGCTGCCTGCCCGAGGCTGGGGTCTGGTGCATCTGGACTCCAGTATTAAAGCCATGCCCTTGGCCCACATTGGCAGTGACTGGAGTGGAGGAGATTGGCTGTTGCTGGGAGTGCTGGCACAGGAAAGTGGATCCCCCTCTTCCATGTCCCCTCACCTCTGCCCTTCTGCCTCCCTGGCTCTGCTCACCAGCACCTCCGTCCAGTGATTGAGGGTTTTGCTGCTGCACATGTTCCCCTTCATCCTTGGGTTGCACGTGCCTGCCAGCATGTGGACTGTACTAGACCACAAGGCATCCAGCCATTTTTTGATTTCCTCCTTGAGCTGCTTCACCAGTGCATGCACCTCTAGTGAAAGCCGCTTGCCCCAGCCAGGAACATTGATCCCTTGGAACTTCTCCATTAGGTTCTCAAACTCCTTGACTATGGGGATCAGCTGGCTAAGAAGGGCATCACCAGCACTGAGGGTCTCAGTGGCCTTGAGGAATGGCTTGAGGACCACCAAGATCCCACTCCACTTTAAGGGGGCCACTGATCCCAAACTCCCTGAGCAAGGTCATCTCATGGATAGCTTTCTGTTGCTCGACCAGCCTTTCCAGCATTGGGTATGTGGAGTTCCACCAAGTCTCCAAATCCTGCGTGATTTTCTGCTGCGGGATGCTCAGCTTTGCCTGTTTGTCCCACAGCATCTTGCCCCCTTTGATGCTGTGGTGGACATAGCCTGCCACCTTCCTGCATTTTGAAATCAGCTGGGTGGTAGTGATGGCGCCATTACCAGAAGCCCTGTCCCCCTCCACGGCATCCCTGACTATGAGGTGGAACTTGTATGCCACACAGCAGATGCCAACAAAGTTGGCATCACGGACCACCTTGACCATATTGGCCCCATTGTCAGGGAGCTCAACCTGCCCAACAAGCTACCCCTGCACCATGAGGTTCATGGCCACCATGATCTCCCTTGCCGTGTGGGACTCATACATCAACTCCACTTGAAGGAGAGCCCACCAACAGCCTGACTGATCACTGTCTTGCACAGCTCCTCCCTCAAGTATTTCCTTGAGGGAGGAGCTGTGCCTCATAGGGGGAGGGAACCACTGCCCTGCTAAAGGTGGTGTATGTGGCACTTGGTAGGATGGGGCCATGAGTACCATGAGCCACCTGAACCCTGGCCACTCAACTAAGGAGAAGGGCTAGCCATCCAGAGCAAGCATTTCCCCAGTGCTCTGGGTGACCTTGCTCATCTTCGGAATGTGCCCCCACTTTGCCTGCAGCTTCCCCCACCGCTCCAAGGTGGCCTGTCTCTGCTTCATGGGGATGGGGGCTTTGGAGAGAGATGGGGACTTCCCTTGGGACATGCTCCCACTGGTGCCAGGCTAAGGAGGAGTAAGGGCAAGGAGGTGCTGCCTCCTGAGATGCAGCAGCAGCGCTGTGGTGGTGAAGTGTTTCACCTCCTTGCCCCAGCTGATCTGCCTTCAGCAGTGCTGTCAGATAGCATGCTTGGGATCATCTGCCACTTCAAAATGATCCCACATTACACTACACCCCTCCACCCCACCGTTTCTGGATTGACGGTGGGGATCCTGCCTCATCCTCCTCCTCAGCAGGGAGAGGCACAACAACAGCAAGAGCTGACTCAGCTGAGCCACTTGCATCTACAACCTCAACCTCAATCTCCTCCAAGGTGCTTTCGCGAGAAGGAGACCTGGCTCTAAGGGAACTTTGAGAGGTGGGGAGCAGAAACTAAGATTCCCCCTCATTTCCCAGAATTTCTTTTGCTAGGGCACTCAGGTTCCCTGCTTCCAGATCCAGTTCCCCCTCTGGCACTGGAAGGCTCACACTGGGAGATGAAATTAGGGTGGAGGAGACTCTCATTCTGGTGCTAGTGGCTATTTCTGGTGTGAGGGGAAGTGGTGCAGGTGCAGGGACAGGTACTTCTTCCACCTCCTTGCTCCCACTGGCAGCAGAAGACTCATCGCTGCCAGGAAAAAGGATGCATCTATGTTTGGGGGGTGGAACTTGCAGCTCTCCCCGTACCCTCTCTAGCCCTTCTCCCTCCCCTGCCAGAAGACCTGGCACCTGCCTTTCCAGCATGCTTTATATTAATCTTTGCCGTGCTAGAAAATGTGTATGTGTGCAGCTGTAATAATTCTTTTTCTCTCTCTGTGTGTAACTAATATCTCTTCTTCTTCTCTGATTACTGTATGTGTCTGACTACTATCTCTTCTTCTCTGTTGTGTTTACTGTGCATGTGTGTAATTAATCACATGAATATCTCTTCTTCTCTGATTACCATCTGACTACTATCTCTTCTTCTCTGTTTACTGTATGTGTGGGTAATTAATAAGATTAATATCTCCTTTTCTTCTCTGATTACTGTATGTGTCTGACTGCTATCTCTTCTTCTCTGTTGTCTTTATTGTATGTGTGTGAGTGTGTGTAATGTATGTGCTTTCCTGCACAGTGATAGATCACACTGCCAGGGAAAACACAGCTTTCTTTCCAAGGGTGGGGAAAAAGAAAAATAACAAAAACAAATAAGAGGTTTTTGGGGGTAGAATAAGTTGAGAGAAATGGATTGAATAGGGATAAGTAGAGGGATTCTAGGCAAGGGTAATTAGTAAGCTGTATCCAATCCTTTCCAAGAACAGAAACTAGCAGGAGACTGACTAGGAAGCCAAGCCAAGCCAGGCCAGTACTACCTTTCAGATGCTGTTGCTCAGGCAGAAACAGCTCACAAAAAGGACAGAAAGGCTGCAGACAGAGGCTTATATGCTGTTTCTCCGTCCCTCCCCCAGAGCACTGTGATTGGCAGGGGACTCAGGGAAAGATCACAGTTACTGGCTAGCTACAGATGTCAGTCTTTCCCACCCCCACTCCCTCTCCCTCTTCTCAGTTTCTGTTCCCCTGAAAGACTACCTTCTGAATTTCCAAATCTTTTTCTGAATCTTTTCCGGATCAGATTGAAGGCTCCATATCAATTCATAGTTTCATAGTTAGTAGGGTTGGAAGGGACCTGAGCAGATCATCAAGTCTGACCCTCTGCCATGGCAGGAAAGAGTAATGGGGTCAAATGACCCCAGCAAGGTGATTGTCTAGCCTTCTCTTGAAGACCCCCAGGGCCAGCACCACTTCGCTTGCAAGATGGTTCAAGATCCTAGTCGCCCTGACAGTAAAGTAGCGCCTCCTGATGTCTAAGCTGAATTTACGATCTACTAGCTTGTGACCATTATTTCTAGTCACTCCTGGTAGTGCTCAGGGAAACAGGGACTCCCCCAATGCCTGCTGGTCGCCTCTGACTAGTTTGTAACAGGCCACTAGATCCCCCCTCAGTCTTCTCTTGTGGAGGCTGAACAGGTTCAGGTCCCATAGCTTCTCCTCGTAGGGCCTGCCCTGCTGCCCTCTGATCATGTGAGTGGCCCTCCTCTGGACCCTCTCCATGTTGTCCACATCCTTCCTGAAGTGTGGCACCCAGAACTGGATGAAGTACTTTAGATATGACCTGACCAGTGTCACATAGAGGGGGAGGATCACCTCCTTGGACCTGCTTGAGATGCATCTGTGGATGCATAACAAGGTATGGTTGGCCTTCCTGACGGCATCCCCATACCGCCGGCCTATGTTCATCCTGGCATCAATGATGACTCCAAGATTCTTTTCTGCCTCTGCACCGACAAGAAAGGAGTTCCCCAGCCTGTAGGTATGGTGCTGGTTCTTCCTCCCCAGCTGCATCACCTTGTACTTGCCAGTGTTGAATCCCATCCTATTCTCATCCGCCCACCCCTGTAGCCTGTCTAGGTCTGATTGTAGGCTATCCCTTCCTTCTAGCGTGCCTACATCCCCCCACATCTTAGTGTCATCAGCAAATTTGAACAGGGTGCTCTTTACCCCCTCATCCAAGTTGCTGATGAAGATGTTGAACAGTGTGGGCCCAAGGACCAAGCCCCGGGGAACCCCACTGCCCACATCCCTCCAGGTCGAAAATGACCCGTCCACCACCACTCTCTGGGTGTGGCCCTGCAGCCAGTTGGCGACCCATTTGACTGTGTAGGTGTCGAAACCACAGTCCCCTAGTTTTTTAATCAGAACGGGGTGAGAGACAGTGTCAAAGGCCTTCCGAAAGTCCAGAAAGACTATGTCCACTGCTACCTCTGCATCTAAGGATTTGGTGACCTGGTCATAGAAGGCCACCAGGTTGGTCTGACAGGACCTGCCTCTAATGAACCCGTGTTGGTTGCCCCTAAGCATAATCTCTCCTGCTGGCCCCTTGTGGACATGTGCCAGAATAATTCTCTGAAAAAGCTTACGCAGGATCGAGGTAAGACTAACTGGCCTATAGTTCCCCAGGTCCTCCTTCCTCCCTTTTTTGAAGATGAGAACCACGTTGACCCTCTTCCAGTCCTCTGGCACCACACCAGAGCACCACAAGTGCTTGTAAAGCCGTGCTGGGGTCCCACAATTACCTCAGCTAATTTCCTCAGTACTCTAGGGTGGAGATCGTCCAGACCAGCTGATTTGAATACATCCAGTCCCTCCAGAATTTCCCTGACTAGATCCTCACTGACCCTTGGCCTAGGTGTGCATCCCCTGGGGCCTGAGCGGGGCCTGTGGGGGTGCTGATCTGATCTTGGCTCAGGAAAATGGAGGCAAAGAAGTCATTAAATAGGTTAGCTTTGTTGTCTGGTGTGACAACCAAATTTCCTAGCATGTCTTGCAGAGGCCCCACATTACCCGGTACCTTCTTTTTGCCCCCTAGGTATTTAAAAAAGGACTTCTTGTTGTCTTTGATCCAGGTAGCTAATCCCAGTTCCATCTTCACCTTGGCCTTCCTGACTGCCCCCTGCATCTCCGAGCAATGGCAGTATAGTCCTCCCTGGTGATGGCCCCTCTCTTCCATTGGGTGTATGCCTCCCTTTTAGCTAGTAGACATTCTCGGATGCTTTTGGTGAGCCATGGGGGCTTTTGCACCCTCCTGCTCCCTTTGATCCGTGTTGGGATTACCTCTGTTTGGGCTCAGAGGATTGTCTCCTTAAGGAGCGACCACACTTCTTGGACACCCAGCTGCCCTCCCCTCTGGAACCTCAGTGCTTCCCGAACTATTCTCCTTAGCTCATTGAAGTCTGCCCTCCTGACATCTAGGGCTTCTGCCTTGCTGCAGGCCTTTGCCACCTTGCGCTGGATGGTGAATTCCAGCAGGTGATGATCACTGTCACCCAGGTGGTCAAGCACCCGCAGCCCCCTCACCAGGTCGTCGCCTGTGGCCAGCACCAGGTCCAACAAGGTGTCTCCCCTGGGGGGGCTGTGCACCTTCTGGGTTAGATGGAGGTCCTGCATTTTGGCTAGGAACCTACGTGAGCAGTCAGACCTGGCTGACTGCTCTTCCCAATAGATGTCTGGAAAGTTCAGGTCACACATGATGACCACGTCCTTTGACCTAACTACTGCTGTGAGCTGACTTAAGAATTCCTGGCCTAGGTCTTCCCCTTGGTTGGGTGGTCTGTAGTAGACCCCCACTGTTAAGTCTCTTTCCCCTCAACTGCCTTGTATTCTAACCCAGAGCACTTCAGTGTGCCCCTCTTCTGACTCTGTGCTACTTGATGAGTATGTGTATTTCTCCTTAATGTAGAGCGCCACACCCCTGTCTTTCCTCCCTGTCCTGTCCCTCCTGTACAGCCTATAGTCCTTGATATTCACCACCCAGTCATGCATTGGGTCCCACCACATTTCAGTGAGCCCCACTATGTCTGGGTCGGTGTCAGCTAGCAGGAGGGTAAGTTCCTCCTGCTTGTTTCCCATACTGCGAGCGTTTGTGTAGAGGCATTTGAGGCCTCCTGAAGATGTGTGCACTGGCCCCCTAATCTCAGCATCTCCCTGGCCCTGTTGCTTACCTGCGTATATGTTCCGCTCGTCTGTCTAGGCTGGGCTATACTTCTGGGTGCTGCTTGGTTTAGTGGTCCAAGGCTTCCTCCGCCCTCGTCTTCCCCTTTCCCCGATAAGCCTAGTTTAAAGCCCGCCAGAGGAGATCCGCCAACCTAGAAGAAAACACACGCTTACTTTTAGGAGAAAGGTGGAGCCCATCCCATCCGAGCACGTCTTTCGTCGTGATGTGCAGGTCGTTGTCAAGGAAACCAAAGCCCACCTTGAGACACCATTCCCGAAGCCACCAGCTGGTATCTGTGATGCACGTCTCATGCCGTCTTCCATGTCCGCTCACTGGTAGGACAGAAGAGAAAACCACCTGTGTGCCTATCTCCTTCAGCATGCCCCCCAGAGTGTGGTAGTCTGCCATCAGGTGATCAGGGCTTCTCCTGGCCGCATCATTAGTACCCACATGGATTAGGACCATGGGGTAGTAATTGGTGGGCTGGATCATGGCCTGGATCATCCCCATCACATCCTGAATCTTTGCTCCGGGTAGGCAATAGACCTCACGTGTTGAGGGGTCCTGGCAACAGATGGGGCCCTCTGTACCTCTCCGGATGGAGCTGCCTATGATGATCACTCGATGCTTTCTCCTCCGGGACTGCTTAGCTCCTTCAGCCTGTTCGGAGCGTGGAGAGTGTGGAGTTGCCTCCTCTCCGGTTGCCTCCTTTCCTTCCTTCTCCTCCAGTGTTGCCAGGGCCTTGTACCTGTTCTCCAGCTGGTCTGGAGGAACTAGTACTGTTGTGTTTCGAGCAGCCCTGGTTCTGGAGGTGACCATCTGCCACTCTGCAGTGGAGGGCACATCCCGAAGTGCTTCTTCCTTGGGTGTATGGCCCTGCAGGGAAAGGAAATAACCATCAATTTCGTCCTCCGCCTCCCTGATTCCCCTCAGTCTGCTAACCTCCTCCTGGAGTTCCTTCACCTGTGCCTCCAGGGCCCTAAGGTGATTCGATTCAGATTTGGTGATTCAGCCTCCAAATCAGGCCAAATCTTCTCCAAATCAAATTGGCAACCAAAGCTTTGCACACCCCTAGTGCCTATTTCTTTACTCCAGGCTGGAGCCTGGACCACTGCAGGGATATATTTGACCTAAAATAAATTAAGCAAGTCAGATTTACATGTGTAACACTGTATTGGTTTCAGAGTTATAGTTCATTAGGACTCTATAAATTCCACAAATCTATAGATAGATAGATTAGATCATTCTTTGTTCTTACTGGCAAAAAAAATCAATTAAAAGAGTTTTTATAGATACATATAAACAAAGAAATGTACATTCCTATGGGAAAATGAGATTTTATTATATAAAAATGATAAAGTCAAAAGGAAATTATTTGAATTGATTTAAAGCTTGTCTTTGGGAATACCAGTCTCTTCACAAATTCCTTCAAAAATTGCTTTTTTCTCTTGTCCCTTTGAAAGCTGTTAAGACAGAAGTAACCTCCGCTTTCTGAAGCCCATAACTGATCATGCTGCTCTGCTTAAATCAATACTTGAGATTTTTCCTACAAAGCCCTTTGAAACCAAAGCAGTTGTGTGGATGGGCTTTAACTCTAGAAGAGAATCAGAAATTATATAATCCAGGGGTCAGCAACCTAAGGCCCATGGGCTGGATCCAGCTCATGATAAAACTAGATTGGCCTGCAGCACACCATCTACTAATTATGAGGAAGGTATGGAATCACAGCCCAGACTTGTGTTGGCCAAATGTTGCCAACCCCCGATCTAATCTCAAGTAAACGAAGCATATGAGAACCTATGTGCAAAATGGGAGGTAAATTCCCTGCTAGAAGGAGATATATGGGGCATTACCTTTACTGAAAAAACTGGCATGTATTTAACTTGAATTAAGGTACCAGATGAAGAATGCTTTGCATCTGAAAGATTATCTAAGTCTATCCCAACCACGCAGTTGGTCCAGTAAAAGACATGGCCCACAAAAATCCTAACCTGAGTGAACATATGCTTAGTGGAAGCAAGGCAAGATGTAATTTTCACGTGACTTAGCAAAACAAGTCAGGGAAAATTCTTCACTAGGAAGGAAAGGTGTATTCTTGTCCCTGGCTAGTCTGAGTTAATTAAAATTAGATAAAATTTCACAAAGTGCACCTTCTGAAGTGCTAGCACATAATTAAGCGAGTACAGCACTAATGAAGACAGTACCAATTTGAATTGTAGCTGTTTACACTTCGGGTAGTCCAGCTCAAACAGAGCTGAGAAGACAAGGTAGTTTTTTGGTTTTAACACAAAGGGAAAAATTCCCTCTAAAACAGATCTAAAAAAAACCTAATTGACTGGCTCACGCACATTAAAACAAAAAACTGTCTTCTCATCACTCAGATATTGCCTCACAAATTGACCTTGCTAATTGTAGAGCAGTGGTCACCAACCTGGGGCTTGTGATGAGCTGGTCGATCCTGAAGCCTCTTTAGGTTGATCCTGGGCTGGGAAGACAGCGGGGCATGTATGCGTGCACACACCCTCTGCCCTCAGCCTCAGCAGGTCAATCAGTGGGAGAGGGAAGGGGCGGGGGCCAGATGAAGGCCCCAACAGTGAGGGACTGACCTGCAGCTTAGCCAGGAGCAGGGGAAGGTAAGTAGGGCCCCAGCTGCATTGGGTGGTAGAACGAGCCTGGGGGGGCTCTTCCAGGGGGGAGGCTCCCTCCACATCTCTGTGGGGGCAGAGGCGGCTGCTGCTGCGCCTTGAGCCCCGCTGCAGCTGGCCACGTGTGGCTCAACTCAGCACTGGGGGCTCTCCACCACCCGGGGTATGTGAGGGGGGTTCCTGCCACTGTGCTGGGCACAGCCCAGCAGGGGCTCCAGAGGCCCGTTTCCCTGCACTTGTGCTCTGGGGCACAGCAGCTGCTGCTGAGGGCATGCCCAGGGCATGGTGGAGAGGGGGCACAGGCAGCAGCAGCACACAAGTGGGGTTGGACCCCAGCCTAACTGGGTCTGGGAAGTTCTGGGCATCCAGGAGCATGTCTGGGGGGCGTCTGAGGCTTTTGGAGTCCATGGCCCCCCCACCCCTGTGCTCAGGATGGAGGCAGCTGCTGCTGCAGACTGCCTGGTGTACCCAGAGCACAGGTGGGGTGAACAGGGGCCACTAGGGCCTCTGCCAGGCTGCTCCCACTGGCAGGAGCTCCCCCTGCCCATGCCCTTGGGACAATCAGGGGTGCAGAAGGGTTGAGCGGCCCATGGGATTTGGGTTGTGATGCTGGCTGCATGTGTGCCCCTTCTCCCCTGCTGCAGCTGAGCCCTGATCCCCGGCCCGGCTTCCCTACAGCCCTACCCGCTCCCCCAGCTGCCTACTGTTATATACTGTTATTTCTACATTTTCTTTCAGCTGAGCCTCACCCTCCTTGCCCAGTCAGAGGTGGGGGGGGGGCACAGTAGATCCTGGGGTACCCTTTACTTCCATAAAGTGATCTTCATCATAAAAAGGTTGGAGACCACTGGCTACAGAGGCTTAGAGGAAATTTCCATCCTAGGTTGTTAAAGATGGATGGTACAGCAGTATCCATACCATGCCATTCTGGGTGTGACGGCCAGAACCAAAAAAATTAATAAACAATAAGTATGTGCTTCTTAGAAGCATTTGGAATCTTTGTCTAATATAAAGCTTGTATTTTTGTAACCTGCAAACATAACTTGTAACTGTTTGTAAAACTAACTAAGCCTCAAAGATAAAGCTATAGCTGTGAAAGTAGCTGACCTATGGTTCTTTTTTGCTCAGAATTTAGCCTTGATGATAATAAAAACTAGATTCAACCACCTGGTCTACCCAGCACATTCCAAGAAAGCACATATCAAAAAAGCATAGTCAGAGAGTTCTAAAGGGGTTGGATTTAAGCGGAGTAATGTTAATTTCAAACCTGAAAGTGCTGCATTGCAATTTGGTTATTAGATAAACCCAAGTCTGAGTAGTAACCTTGTATAATAATTTTTAACACCTTTTAATTCCATAAGGTAATAGCTATAGAACAACACTGTGAATAGCTCTGAAGCCAACAGATTAACATAAGACTAAGTATGAAAAGTGCATGCTTTATCTTCATCTTCTAGCACTTACTCTACTGAAAAAAAACCCTAAAGAAAAAAGGGTATATGGATAGAGATTTGTCTAGCTTTTGCGATTCCTCCAACTTATGGACCTGCTTTTCATACAGCAAAATGAATCAACCTATATTCTTATAACACTCAGGAACTTTAGCCATGGACAAGACCACCTGCACTGCTGCAAGACCATTTCCCCAGCTATGAAAACAGATAGGTCTCCCCCAACCACATACTGGTTTTCATTTTCTGTATCAAATTTGGAAGCATATTGAAAATTTAACATGGGATTACTATGTTAAAATTTATTCTGCCTCTCTTGAATTCTCCTGTGCGGCAATACTGCAGAAGCCATGGAGACTTCCTGGTTTTAGATCATCTGTACTATACTACACCTAGGGACACTGCAAATAGTGAACTCAGTAATTGGCCTCTGCCCCTGCAGAACTCAGATCCACAGGACTGGAAAGTCTACATCAAACTAGAGACTTTACTGGAAGAAGAGAACAATAAATGTCACATTGTTATTCATTTTGTTATTCATCTTAGAGGCTCAAAAGAAAAAAAGCCATATGTGTTGACTTGACAAGCAAGATCAATGCTCAGGATCTCAATATTAAGCAGGAGGGTATAACACATAATTATATGCAATGCATGCACACATGATGTACATACAAAAGTTACCAATTCATACACATACACACAAGTGAACACCCACTCAGGTTACAGTGTGGGGTGCTTGGGGTGTTTGGTGACTAGGAGAGAAAGAGTGAGAGATTCCAGGAGCAGAGCAGGGAGTGGAGCTGGGGGCGGGGTGAGTGGGGAGCAGTGGTTGGAGCTGAGAGAAGCTGGGAGCCAGGAGACGGTGGCAAGGTCAAAGAGCAGAGCTGGGGCAGCAGAGCCAGGAGTGAGAAATAAGTGAGACCAGAGAGCAGTGTTACCTGTCTGCTCCGTGTTTTTGGGGAACCCTGACACAGGACACAGACTGACTCACAAAGAATCGCCCCCCCCCCAAACAGAAACTGTTTAAGATGCAGTGAGAGACACACCTAAAACCCTCCAGATAAGGGTGACAAAAGTGAAACAACTG
>NW_017728950.1:58881816-58882063 GCF_001723895.1 Crocodylus porosus | reverse complement strand
TCTCTCTTTTCTCTTCTCTCTCTCTAAGCATAGATTTCTGAACTTGAACTGTATTAGTTAAGCTTGAGCTAAGTTTCCCCAAATACTTAGTGAAACCAGGGCATACTGTGACTGTTTGTGTTTGTTTTTCCTTTGCATGTCTATCACTACTAGTCTCAATATATATTTCATCTACTTAGCAATAAATAACTTTTATACTCAAACTGGTGGTAACTGGGTATATTTTGCCTTCTTTACTTCTCTTTCC
>NW_017728950.1:58845483-58881051 GCF_001723895.1 Crocodylus porosus | reverse complement strand
CAGGCGTGTCACATTAACCTGTGTGTGTTTGTGTGTATGACTGATTTGGGGACTGGAGGAACCCAGCCCCACTGAACTGAGTCCTGCAAGATAGCTCCACTGGGGGTGGGGGTTGCAGAAGGGAGAGATACAGCTCCATACAGAAACACAAGTAACACAAGCAGCACATGGATAGAATTACCAAGACCCTAGCCCTAATAAATGAGCACACCCCAAAGTGGCGGGCAAATCTGGTAACAGCAGAGCCAAGATTGAAAGATAAGCAAGGAGCAGAGTTAAGAGCAGAGCTGGGAGTGAGGTGAGTGGGGAGCAGATTGGGAGCAGGGGGTCATAGGCGGCAGGACAGCTGGGGTGAGAGATGACAGAGAGGTGGAACGGGGGCTGGAGGCAGCAGAGGAAGAGCCGAGATGAGGCTCAGAGACAGCAGAGCAGCTGGGATCAGAGGCAGAAGAGAGAGTCGGGGAGGGGGTATTGGACATGGCAGAGAAATGGGGGTGTTGGAGGCAGCAGAGAGAGAGAAAGCTGGGATAGGGGTTGGAGGTGGCAGAGAGGGAGCCAGGATGGGGGGTTAGAGGCGGCAGAGAAACGGGGGTGTTGTAAGTGGCAGAGAGGGAGTTCGGAGCAAGGTGAGTGGGGAGCAGGTTGGGAGCAGGGGTCGGAGGTGGCAGGACAGCTGGGGTGAGAAATGGCAGAGAGGGGCAGGAAGCAACAGAGAAAGAGTTGGGATGGGGGTCAGAGGGGTGGGGAGCAGAGACTGGAGCAGGGCCGGGGCCGCAGCAAGACAAAACCCAACTCAGGGTTCCAAATAACAGTTTTATTAGACAGAAAAAGGGGTAACACAATATTCGGACTACAAATTATTGGTTCCTACACACACACTTACACTCACCCACAAAATGGTAGCAGGGGAGAAACAGCTTAGTAGAGAGATTGAAGTCAAGGGGTATAGAAACAGAGTTCAGGTCCCTTGTCTGGAGGGAAGATGCAGGTGATAGCTACCTATCCAGGCTGTAAGTCGATTGTCGATGGCCAGTCGGGGTCTTCTCCAGTGAGGTGTTGTCCAGAGGGGGGTCGCCGGCAGGGCCTCTGGGTGGATAGGTGGCATGGTGTAGTGCTGGTCCAGATGGAGAGGGTGTCCCAAGAAGATCACGCTCTATCACCCCTTTTATAGGGGTGGGCTACCTGTAACTCCAATGGAGAGGACATGCCCAGGCAAAGTCCAGTCCTGCTCAGATGAGGACATGCAGTTCCAGGTGTCCTCATTGTCCAGTGTAATACAATGGTGGAGTTGCTGGTTTCTGTTCTGTCCTTTGTTTCCATGTTGCTGGTTTCTTGGAGGGTTTTTATCTTTCAAATGTTGGGTTTTGTCTCTGGTTCCGGGAGTAGGTCTGTGGTTTCAGGGAGAGTCAATGCAAGGCAGTGGTAGGGTTGTTAAGCTGATGGTCCAGTCATTTAGTAGGAGCTATTTTTAGGCCTACTACCATTATGTCTCCAGCACTCTCCCATTCATCCAGGGAACCAATTTACATAGGAGGGGTAGGTGCGAGTCACAGTTACAACACAATTACAACAGGGTCTGTCTGGGCAGAGGACACAAGATGGAGACTTGACAATACAAGATGGAGACTTGTCATAACTTTGGTTAACTTAGCAGGCCTGAATCATATCATATCAATATAAGACAGTAAAAATCAATAGTAAGAATAGTGATCATACAATATAAAACAGTAAAAATGATACATGGACAATATAAAAGGGACTTGTAACAATAGCAGCATACAAGAGCTTATCCTATGTCTTATCTTCACTATGTCTTATCATAGCTACTTATAAGGAAGAGAGAGGCAAAGAGAAAATCAGAAATGGTTGGGGAAGGAAGGGGAATGTATTTCCAAGTACAAAAAAAGAATAACTGGGGGTTTTGCTACATATGCATCTATGAGAAAACCTTAGGGTGTCAAGGTGCTCCCAGAGATACACCCTGGATTTGTGTAAGCTTATTCCCCCATTCTTGTTGAGTGGGTATGCCCAGGTTATTAATTTGGCCAGAAATCAGGATTTACCACAGGCACTTAGGTAAAGTAACAGGAAAACAAAAAGATTTACTACAAGGAAGAGCAAATGGTTTTAAAAAGTGATCAAATGCTTTGATAACCACGTATTGTAAAACAAAATTGACAGAATCCATACCGTATGCTCAGACTACCATCTAGGCCTCATAAAAATTCCTATGAAAATCTCCCACTGTTGACTTTTGATCAGTCACAGCTAATTCCCTCAACCAGGGACCTCCATTCCCCCTCTCATCACTGGGAACTCTCTAACCACTCCCTAATGCTCACTGCCTCCAGAAAATCACCCGCCTACCTTCAGGGGAGCCTGAGAATCCTCTAGAGTGTGTCTGCCTGTGGCTCTATGACAGCACCTGAGAAGCAAGGTGTTCATCCTCATTTCAACATCACACAGTAGTCTGCAAAAACAGGTGGTCCTAGAGAACAGAAGAAAAATAAACTTGCATTATTTAGCCACAGACAGAACTGATTCTTGTTCTCAAAGCCATAGCCAGGCATTTTAGTGCTTGGTGAATGTCACGTGCAGAATGCCACACCTACAGCTATTATGTAACACTAGCCAATCACCCGTGGAGAATGATGGACCTGAGGTGTGGGCAAGGATATCCCCTGCATCCACCCCCCCGCCCCTGTTGGGGCTGGGCCCGCTCCCCCTTCCCCCACTCCACCGCAGGGCTGGGCCTGGCCCCCCACCCTCCCCACTGCCATTGTGGGACCAGGCCCTCCCCTCCCTCCACTTCCCCACTGCCGTATCAGGGCCAGGCCCCCCCACCTGTAACCTCCCCACTGCTGTTTTTGGGCCAGGCTGGGCCTGGCACGCCCCCCCCATACCCTCCGTTTTGGGGCCAGGCTGGACCCAGCATGCACCCCCACCTTCCCCACCACTGTTTCAGGGTTGAGCCAGTGCATTTCCTTCCACCTTCCATTTTGGGACCAGGCCCGGTACACCCCCTCCCTCTCTGCTGATGTTTTGGGGCCAGGCCTGCTCCTCTCATCCCCCTTGTCCCCTGCATTGGCCTAGGTCTGCTGCTCCCCACCCTCTTCTGCTGTGGTGGGCCAGCTCCTCCCCTCCCCCCTAGCTGCTACATCAGCTCAGCCCCGCTGCCCAGGCCCACATCAGGAAGGGAGCAGTGCGGGAGAGAGAGAGGGGCCGAGACCAGCAGCTATGCCCTCAGCCCCCGCCCTTCATATTCACCACCTGCAGGGAGCGGAGAGGGGGTGAGGCCAGCGCTGCTGGCCTCGCCCCTCCTGCGACATCCCGACCCTGCTCCCCCATATGCCACCACCTCCAAGGAGCAATATAAACCTGAAGAAACAAGGAATGAAGCTGGCCTTGCCTGCCCCATTCAGTCTGCTCTGTTGCCGCTGCCCCAGCCCTGCTCCCTGGAGGCAGCAGCAACAGAGCAGACTGAAATAAAGCATTACAGACAGACAGACAGACTATGGCTTTGATAATATTGAATTATTTCCATTTGATTTGGTGCCCCATGTGAGGGCACCTGGTGCCAGTGCACTGCTGGCACTGCCCTTGCTACACTACAGTTGTTCACATGTATGTGGCTTAGTCACGATATACAAGGGTTTACAAAGAAAAATTGTAGCAAGATTATGATATTAAAAAAGTTAAACTATTAATTTAACAGGGAGTATTTTAAGTTTTAGCAAACTGTCCATTCTAATTCACAAATTCTTATTGCAAAGTGTGTTTTTAGCAAAATAATCTTCATACATAACAGTTATACTCCACTAGTATAAAAATGTGGAGTTCTCAATACAAGTCATTGTTCAGTTCCTACCTGATACCACAGCTTTATACAATTATTACATTTTTAAAGAGTTGATCTGGGTTTACTCCCATAAATTTATTTACTCTTTAACATCTTTATTTACTCTTTAATGTCTTTATTAACGATGTGGACATTGGTGTCAGATGCGGACCGGCCAAGTTCGCTGATGACACCAAACTATGGGTTAGAGCGTCCACACCTGAGGATAGGTTGATGATTGAGGCTGACCTTGATACGCTTAGAAAGTGGGCAGATAAAAACCTGATGACATTCAATATGGAAAAATGCAAGGTACTCCATCTTGGGGGAAAAAAAACCTCATCACGCTTATAGGCTTGGCAGTGCTACACTCGCTACATGGCTGAAAGGGACTTCGGGTTCACTATTGACCACAAGATGACCATAAGCCACCAATGCAGTCACAGGTGGTAAAGCAAACAAAACTCTGGCTTGCATCCATAGATGCTTCTCAAGTAAATCTCAGGATGTCATCCTTCTGCTGTACTTGGCCTTGGTGAGGCTGCAGCTGGAATACTGCGTCCAATTCTGGGCTCCACAATTCAAGAAGGATGTGGAGAAGCTTGAGAGAGTCCAGAGAAGAGCCACGCCCATGATCAGATCAGGAAACCAGGCCTTATGATGAAAGACTGAGAGCCATGGGACTCTTCACCCTGGAAAAGTGCAGACTCAGGGTGGACCTGGTGGCAGCCTATATCAGAATCTAGGGGAATGCCAGTTCACCAGAGCACCCCAATGGATGACAAGGTCCAATGGTCACAAACTCCTCCAAGACCATTTTAGGCTGGACATAAGGAAAAACTTCTTTACTGCCCAAGCCCCCCGGGCCTGGAATAGACTCCTTCTAGAGGAGGTGCAAGCACCTACTCTGGACTCTTTTAAGAAATATTTGGATGCTTATCTTGCTGGGATCCTTTGACCCTAGCTGACGTCTTGCTCCTGGGTAGGGGGCTGGACTTTATGATCTTCCAAGGTACCTTCCAGCCCTAGTGTCTATGAAAATTCTATGAAACTCTCAGGGGCCTGTCGAGATGTTAAACTCTTGAATATCCCTCAGAATATTTGAATTCTTTGATTCTCTTCATCTCAGGGCTTAGAATAATGTAGGATAGGAAGAACTGGCATAAGCAAGGAGGCTCTGACTAGAAATTGAGACTTGAAATTAAGACTTCACAAAATATATACACTCATCCTATATTAACTTTCACACCAATTAAACAGATTGACTTTTATTAGTAGATGTCTAGGATTGTGAATCCAAAAAAGATGACAAAGCTGGTAGGGAAATACGTATCACCCAAGCAAGGGACTAACATTAGAGGGATGGGGGTGAGGAGGGGAACACAACTAGGTTACAGGAGATACAATGTTAGCCAACTAAGCCCAGGGGTGGGGGAGGGAGGAAGGCGGAAGGGGAGGGAGGGAGTTCCCGATGCTGAGAGAGAAACACACAAGCCCATTACAATGGTCCGCAATGGTGGAGGAAGTAGTTTAAAGAAAGCGTCTTGGTCCATATAGAGTCTCATTGCAGTGGTCCTCTTTGGGTGGAGCTGGGTCATCTGTTGCTAAAGAATCCTCCCAAAGTGAAGGTCCATCTGGTACAGAGCGGGGGTCAGGCAGTCCCCTCCGGGTCCAATCCGGCAGCGGTTCGCCTGGTGGGGTCGGAGTACTGGCGGTGGCCCGTGATGTGTTCCATGTAGATGTTGCGGGACCAACGGATGGTGTCAGACACCATGAGGCAGCGCATCAGGTTGGCATAGTGGCAGGAGACACGGCAGGCACACAACACACTCTCATTGCTGGGATCCCAGGCTCCAAGCGTTCCCATGATGAGCGTGTCAACCGTCACATCGTAGCCACGGCCCCAGGCAAACTCCACGTTGCCATATACACAACTAAAATCATGTACACAGACAAAACTATTTGTATTTTTCAACCATTCACACCAACGTACCCAGTTTTCATACCATCTCTCAAAAAGTAGTCACAATACACTACAGTTTTATATTCACAGTATTAACATTTGACAGAGATGCTAACAAAACTTCCATACAATCCTCACTCTCAAGCATCCAAAAGTTATAGATTTAAAAATATCACTTAAACAAGACTGTAGAATGCCACTGTCACTACTTATAATAAAATACACGTTATGAAAAGGTATGCATATACACAATTCATTGGGAGTTAACATTCCATGTTCAAAGCAACTTGGTGAGACAGGTGAGGTACAGTTGATAATTGAGAGCTACAAAGTTAGGAAGGCATACCAACAATGCCAACTGCTAGTATGCAAACAAACATTTAGTTTTGCTCTCTTTTATTACAGGTTTGTAATATAGAGATTTAAAAATATTAAAATATGCATTATCTAAAATATGAACAAGTCCTTCCCTTTAAAATGCAGCTTCCAATAGGAAATAATTATTTATCAAGAGTCATAAATAGTTATGGTATAGCATTACGCATTTACGGTTCCTAAGTAGCAAGCAAGAAAAAAAAATCTTAGTAAGAGTAGAAGTATACCTTACGTATACAGTTGAAAAATGAATGGTCTTAAACCACCTTCAGAAATATTTTTTAAATATTTCTGGAAAATGTTAGATAAAGCCAAGTAGTGGCCTAGGTAAAATAAACTACTTATATTTGAAACAACATTTAGAATGTAATTCTCCAGTTCTGTTGATCTTTTCCAACTGACCAGCATCTGAAGACGATTAGAAATTGAGTTCAGTTTCACATGACATTATATTCATAGCATTGCATTGGTATCAAAAGTAGAGGGCTAAGACAGAGGAGAACAGCTGCGTTCCCCTAGGCCCTTGATTTTGAAAAAGCCTCTTCAAGATGGCCATCATACATCTTCATTTTATGGGGTTCTTAATGGTTTAATGGTTCTTCAGCTTTGAACAATTTACTGTAGGCAAAGATTTACCACTGTCAGAAAAACTACTTGATAAATATAAAGCCCAGTTTCCCGAGCAATTGACTAGGAAGGAATGGCAAAGATTAAATTTCATAAATTAAACCAAAAACACATGCCCCTTTTTTCTACCAGAATGTGAGTGTATGACACAGAGAATGCTTTAGTAATCAGCATATAAGATACATTTTATTGAGAAATCACACAAGCTTCTAGCAGAAGTAGTTATAGTGACGGTAAAAAGTTACAGAAGGAACTGTTTTTCAGTCATCAGTTGTTATGAATTGCAACTTTCTCTTAATATGCCACAAATAACTGAGTTAGGCTGTTTGTTGCATCTTGGCTTTAATATTCATTGGTTTCATGAGTCAGATGCTAGTAATTTATATTTATCCTTCCAAAGCACTTAACTTGGCATGATGAACATCAGATAAACCTGAAGAAACAAGGAAGTGGTTTTCATTACAATATTGTTCACAAGATAAATAAGGAGTATTTAACATTGCTTAAGAAAATGTATTAATGTATTACTTAAGCTTAATTGTTATTTACCATGAAACTGTTATATGACTTATACATATAAGAAATACGTAATTGAAGTTTTACACTTCAGCATGTAAATCTTCTCTCCTTGCCCACAATTCCTTGTCTTTCTCTTTATTTTCTTTTTAGCTGGATGCTTTCTTCTTGTTCAATTATTCTCTAGAGGCTGAAAAAAGTACACAACAGACTCAGAAAAATTCCAATTAAATTTTAAAATTGCAATAAAAATACCAACAGACAGTTTATAAGATTAGATGAAGCAAAACAGATTCTTAAAAATGGTCAGAATGAAAAGACTGTTTAATTAAATTTACTTTACAACGTGTTTTCCTATAAAAGTTACTAACAAGCAAAATGCTGGAAAACAACAATAAACTGGAAGAAAAAGCCGAAGGATTACATATTCATTGTAGGCAGAGAAGTAAACTTGGCCAGAACCCTTAGATACCGAGTGAAGGTGTTACAAGTGTTAAAAAACAAAATAAAAAAACCCTAATTCTCACATACTATTTAAAATATCACAATACTAAGGAAATAAAATAGCAGGCAGCATAATCAAATCCTTTCTCCTCAAAAGTTAAAAAAAACCTCATTGTCCTTAGAAAAACTGTTATATCTCATGGCTCAAAATTCCTAATCCAAAAGCCATCAGACTTTAGATGATTATGGGCAGCATGACATTAATGGGTATGTATTTTTCAAGTCAATGACAAATGATTGTCATTTGTCCCAAAACTGGCAGAGGGGCCTCTCTTGGAACTTAGCAACAACTGCTGCAAAATCTCTGCCTCAGAAAACAAAACAAAATGGTGAGGTAGAAACCAGGAAGCTTGCCTGCAGAAATCCTGAACTTTCATAATGGAGAACGCAAGGTCAGGGCTCCGTCCACATGTTCTTACAGACACAATACTTAGATGCTGATGGGACCTGTACCCTATCTATAGGATGCTCAGTCCAACTAGATAGCTGAAGTAGCATATGCCAAGAGCAGGGGTGGGCAAAATGTGGCCTGCGGGCTGAATGCGGCTCACCAGGCCATTTTATCCGGCCTGCAGGGCCCCTAAAAAATTTAGAAAATTCGTATTTATTTGCCCCTGGGTGCCTGTCATGCGGCGCTTGTTGGCTTGCCAAGACTCAGTAAGTGGCCCTCTGCTCAAAATAATTGCCCATCCCTGGCCAAGAGGATAACAGGCAGAGCTTCAAGCCTTGTGAGTCCCCTGTATTCAAAGTGGACTTACTTACCTGTACTTCAGGAAGGCATGCAACTAATGCCCCAGTTATACAAACTGGTCAATCCAATTACTAAGCTAAAGAAGTGTGGTGTGAAGCAGGAGAGGGGAAGGGAAAGTGCAGAGCTTAACCCACATTACAGGGACATCACGCTGTTCAAAAAGCAAAGGGCAATTTGTACCCTACAAGGGAGAAATCTATGACAGCCCCCTAACTGTAGGGTTGTCACACTGACTAGACCACTCACAAGACATACAGCCAGAATGGTAGAGCCCATAGACCTACAGGGACGTCACAGTGAGCATGGTACCAAAAGGCACCATGCATCTCAGAAGGCAAGGCTTATGACACTCACCCTAATTACAGAATCCTCACCTTGACTAGACTGCCCACAGGGCATCTTGCCAGGAGAGCAAGAGGACAAAAACCTGATTCTTTGTTACAGGGAGGTAACACTGATTTTAAAAGTCAAAACAAT
This sequence comes from Crocodylus porosus, assembly GCF_001723895.1. Lineage (NCBI taxonomy): Eukaryota > Metazoa > Chordata > Crocodylia > Crocodylidae > Crocodylus > Crocodylus porosus. The sequence continues at coordinate 58,872,000 of NW_017728950.1, read as the reverse complement.
TTTGTAAAAGCAAGTCTAAATGTATTGTTTTGACCTTGTCCAAATGAAATCTTGAAATATTTCTGCTGAATTCAAGAAGTTCTTATTAAATATTTCAGTCCTGACAAGACAGCATTTTCCATTTAAAAACTGTTCTGTCAAAAAACTTGACCAGTTTTACCCATGAAGGGCCACTTGGCTACAGAGCAGGACTTGTCTACCTACAGACATTCTTAAACTACATCCAGCATTTTTTTTTTGCCTCAGTTAAGGCATTGCTCACAAACCTTGAAGATCAAAGCCATGGTCTATTAATTCCAATTTATTCTCTGAAAGATCCCATATTGGAATATGTCAAACTAGAACTTTGCTACCAATGTCAGCCAATTAACAAGTCATTCAATAATATCCAGGATTATTGAATGACTTCCAAAGTAAGTTCTGTAACAAACCAATGTAACGTATTTGCATTGTGAAAATAAATGCCAGTTTTGTGGCCCTTAGAAACTAACAAGAAAGAAACCTTCTTAGACTGTACGGCTAGGGACAGAAAATACACATAAACCAGTATAAGTGATCAGAAACCAGTTTAAATCTGTAATGCAACAGAAGTTAAGTGCGCAAAAACCACTTTCAAAAATAGCCAAAACCAGTTTAAGATAAACCTGGATGGATGTAGGATCAGACTTAACTGATGTAGATTAAATTGGTTTACTGAACTTCTGTCCCAAATCCCCTCCGGATTCAAGTTAACTCAGTCCCCCAGTATCCCAGGATGCTTGTCACTTCCCCCACAAACCCATCCTTTGCAGGGTGGGCGGGCTGGCCTTGGCTCAAGCTGTCTTCTCCAGCTGAGCAGGAAGGTGTTCTCTAACACCTCCTGGCCTCTAGCCTGGGCCACTGCAGGCATGAGGCTGCATTTCTGGAATCAAAAGTAAATGTCTGTTCACTTGCTTATTGGTTCAATCTACACATCTTAAACTAACTTGCCAGGATTTAATTGATTCAGCCTCAGGTTTTTTTTGACTGTCTGTACTTAGCTTAACAGGCTGGAGGTTTGGTGTAAGTAAAAGGGTCTGGAGAAGTAATCTGCTCAGGAACAAGTTTATTTTGCTGCCCAAGCAGTATCTCTTGAAGTCAGTTTTACAGGGATGCCATTTTTCTGCTTAGCCATGGAAAGAGTTGTTATTGCCCACTTAGCCTTCAAAGTCCTCATATTCCAGTCCCTCCACTTCTAGTGCTCTTCAGTCCTCTTTGTCAAAAGCCACAGCAGTCCTTGTTTTTCCTAGAGGGAGCTTCTTTAATGTGGAGCTCTTTCTTCACCTGGTTGAGGGCTACTCCTCCTCTAAGGAAGTCTAAGAAACCAGGCCACAAGTGGCCATCTATGGTAGCTTGGGCCAGAAGCCAGATGTAGATAATAGGAACAGGGTATAAATAACAGGACAGTCCACAAGTATGTTAATATATGCCCTGCTGGTGTTAAGGTTGTGTTTGGGATGTGGTCAGCTTCCTGCCAGGACAGCAGTCACTGGCCACCAAAATGATGTCTTGTGACCCTCTGGACTGATGACTCATCCTACTCTAACTCTGGCTCAGAGCTCCCTAGGTAAGTCTTTCTCCAGTGTTACCCTGGCTCTCAGCCTAGGAAAGAAAGCAGGCAAATTCCTCTACTGCTTCTCAGTCTTCTCCAGCTCAGGAAGGTCAGTAGACAAACGTCTGCTGTTTCTTTAGTTTTCTCCAGATACACTTCATGGAGCCCCAGATGGTTTCTACACTGTGGTACTTGAATTACATAGCTGGATCACTGTTACTATGTGTAGATTGTTAAAAAAAATCCTTCTTTCTCAATACTTCATGAAAACAAAAGTATCACCAGGGATGTGAAAAACCCATGTACCACTTACGATTTAGCACCAATTATCAGATGTGGATTCTTACTGGGTAAGAAACCTGAACATCTCTGATATTGATTTTATTCCAAAGAGATCTTTGTGAGACGGATAAAAGTCCTTGTTGTGTGCCTACTGTGGTGCTTTTGTCACTATAGATTTGAAATGCTTTTTAGCACAATAATGAATGTGTGACTAAACAGGTGAAAAATGGTTCTTAGCAGGAACCAACATATGGGGGAAAGGAAGATTAACTCTGCAGAAATCTCATTTCAAACTTTTCATGAGCTTTCATCCAGTAGAGCAGCTAAGAGAAAACCAGAATTGCTGTCAGGGTGATCAGAAGATGCTGTTAGACTTCATGACATGAAAGAGCATTATACCCACATTTTGAAACAAAATCGAGGAAAAATTCAATACATAAGGGAAAAGTATCATGGAGCTGCACTATGTAAGAGTCCCTTTTAAAAGTATCATAATGGATTTCTATACAGATGAGTCTGCAATCCATGGTATACATAGGCCTCAGGGATCAATAATAATCCTGTTCTAGCAAACACATGGGCTGTTTTTCCCCCCACTACATCTGAAGCTCTGCTTATGGCTATGATGTTTATACTCTTGTCCCTAGCAGCTTCACTCAGAAGCTACGGTATATTTTCCCTGAAAAGGGAGAGCCCAAGATCCATACTAGCCAAATCATTATAGATCCCCCCCAGAGATGTCTGGAGGATAGTTTTATAACAAAAATGAGAAGAACATCATAAGCCCAATGTGTACTACTCAAGAAAGCTTTGCTAACCAACTGGCTGACAGGAGGCTCCCGACACAGAGCTGCTGCTGCTAACACTGTTTCAGTTCTAGTATAGAAAAGTCCCTTCTGGCTAATCCTTCTTTGGTGGGGCGGAAAGGGAAATCCATGGAAAATGATATCCCATATATTGTTCTATCATAAGAACCATTCGTCTGGTGCACAAATGACACAATTTCTGAATGTAGGCTTATGTTGCCCTTAACACAACCTCCAAGATAAGGTACATCCTGGAAGAGAAGTAGGGTAGAATGGGCTGAGTCTGGGTGAAAGAGGACATTTCTGTAGCATTTCAGCACTACAGAGATGCCAGGTTGCTCTAGGCTGGAGAGCAGCCCTAGTAGGTTATCATAAAAGCCACTGGAAACTAGGGAAGCCCTTAGAGTTTCCCTAACTTATGCCAAAGGCTACTTCAGCTGTGAGCAGGCCCAGACTCCAGGTGGAACAAACATAATCCACTTTTGTCTCTTCTCAGGGTTATATCTTCCATGCTACTATAGAATGGTTAAAGAAAAGCATATGGAGCAGGTATATTGTATTACTGATGATACGTCTACATTTTTTCCTATAAAGGAATCATAATACTTGCACTTTACTTAAATGCATGATCAACCTACAGTCAGGGCCCTACAGGTTTGACATTTGTGCTCGCAGCAGTTTTGTGCTTGCAATAAAAATACTGAGTCATTTTTTTCAGTTAGTGTTTATTTTAGTATTTTTAATGCATTTAACCCTTTGGGTTGCTTCCTTGATTATTTGATTTTCTGTTCTGATCTTTGTAAGGGCAAGGTAGTTACTGACTTAACGTTCAAAGCAACAGCTGTTTGCCTAAAACTGGACCTAAATACATGGGGCTGATTTATGTGCAATGCTTGAACGCATTACATTTATAAAAAGTTTCTAAACAAAAGCAGGTTTAATATTTATTTTTCACTTGTGAGATGTAAACATTATTATGTTTATACTGTTAGCAGGTGACTCCAAGCAATGTTCTGTGTTGCTCTGCCTCCTTACCTGCCAAGTGGTCAAGCATAAATAGTGCAACACAGATGATGCAGAGGGAAGTGTTGAATAGGGCTGAAAGATTATGCTACCAAAAACAAATCTCTGAGTTTTCCTAATACAGAACTGCTTCTTGTTTATGACCAAGGCCCCGATTTGTCAGCAATTGAGCATGCAATTGCTGCTGTAAGAGTGATAAATATCCCTCTTTCAGAATATGTTGTAACTCTATCAGGAGTTCGATCATGGAATGAGTGCTCTGTAAACAGTTAAGTGGTAAGTAATAATCAGCAAGGAAGCACCAAAAGAGTTTGCCAATATGGTAGCACAAGTGAGGTGGAGCTATACTACAACCTGTCTTGCTTTTCCATCTATAGGAGCTGTAGGATGTCACATGCTTTGTTATTCAGATGGGTCATTCTTTTAACCCCTGCCTCAATGTAAGACATAAAAAGAAATCCAAAAGTTCATGAGCCAGCTTCAATCCTGTTTCAATTCCACTGATTTCAAATGAGTTAGAAAGATGACCCAGTATTTTGTGCTGCTAAATTGGGTATAGGATAGCTTATTGTGAACACTTTTATTCAGTTGACACCAATGCAAGTGAATCTCACTAGTCATCATAAGGAAAATGGCTACAAAACTTGCACTCTAGTTTTGTGGGAGTGAAAAGATGAACCTTGCTACTTTTTTTAGGTTTTCCACTGATGTAATTTTGTTGCCAATATTTGGACAAATACCTAAAGGTAGATCCAAAAAAATGAATAACCTCCTGAGGTGATGCTAAGCAATGAGTTACTATAGCCTCATTCGCACATGTTGCTAAGCACTCTTATGAGGTGGCATTTGATGCCACTTAGTACCTTATATTTTATATTATGTCTACATCGCAGAAAGTGGGACTGTAGAAATCAACAAGCTCTGATACAAAACTGGTTTTTTTTGCATACTCTGTCAAAGCTAACTTGGGTAATGAGCACAGTACAGCCATATTAACTGGTTACCAGCAACCCATTCAAGTATTCTTCACACTTTCCACAGTGTAAGGCCATTTTCTATCATACTGTACCAAAGAATAACTTTTCTGTCTAACTAAATAGAGGGTATGGATGCTAGATTATAACTATGAGTGTGGGCAACAGTATTCTCTGAGACTAAATCCAGCAAAATGTTCTGGTGACTGCATCAACCAAATGATCTTTATTTTTTTTAACTGGTAACATAATCAGAACCTTTTGGAATTATAATCCCACCATATAAAATTAGTTGTCTTCTTCTTTCCATTATCCATGCTCTGAAATTGCTGCCTCTCCTCTCCATGCCTTCTGTCTCCTCCCAGAGCTCATGTTTTTATTCCTCTGTTCTGTACACTGACTTTTCCTCTCTTCTTCCCCTTGCAGCCAGGACTAATTTACTTCTCACTCTGCTGTTTTCCCTGCTGACATAGCTCTACTGGTATTGCCAGCATTTGAATGTCATGAGTCTGGCCTCAATAACAAGGAGGCTGTCTTTAAAAGCAAACTAATATTGTTACCCCTTTCTGACTTTTGTAGTTGGCACAATTATGAGGTCCAATAGATTACTTGGTTAGGGGCAGAAACTGGTGTTGGAGTCATTTATCATTCTGAGGAGAGCCTATGTATTTAGGAAGAATGTACACAGTTCCACTCATCCTGCATTAAGGGAAATCAAACAGCAGGAGAGTTGATTTGCTCCCAACTCCGAGCCCAATAATTCTCTTTTTAGGGTTTTCTATGAGCCAACTTCCCAATGCTTATTTCATGTCTTTGGCTTCCTGCTGATTCTCTCAGCCGCTCTGCTTCTTCTCTTTCTTCTCTCACAGACAGATGTAAATACCACTGCCAAATAATGCCCAGCAAATCCTCTCTATCCACATGTGCCTATGTTCTGGGTGGTGACTGCTACTGCTTTAGCTATCTAGTTCCCCAAAGGAGCATAGCTGTTAGTCATCAGTCTGTGCATCTACGTGTGCAATTAATGCATAATAAAATTACTGTGCAGTAAAATAAGGTGCAGTAAGATGTGGCCAGGAATACATCTGTACTGTGGGTACAGATTTGTGCCCAATGAGGCAGCTCAGTCCAGAGCTGCTCTTACCCTTCTTTGCCTCCCTGCAGCAGCCAGGGGGATCTCTAGGCTCCCCCAGGTACCAGCCTGGGGGCTAGCAGGGGGCACAAAGGCCCATCCCGATGCGCATGGGGCCAGGAGAGTTGTGCCTGCTACAGGGGCAGCTGTTTCCCCATCACATGGGGATCATCCCAGATCCCCACACGGTAGGGAGGCAGCTGCCCCTGCAGCCAGCATAGCTTTCCCAGCCACATGGAGATTGGGACCCATCCTGACGATTACCACATGGTTGGGAGATAGCTTCACTACACCCAACACAGCTCTCCCAGACCCATGCACATGTGCACAGGGCCAGGAGATAGCTGTCCCTGCAGCAGGCACAGCTCCCCCAGCACAGGGGCTTAGACAGGCAACAGTGGCCCCTGCTGCCTGGGCTGACTAGAAGCAAAATTGCTCCTAGTCAGCATTTACACATGCACTACTGTGCATTACCTAATGTGCCGTTTGTCTAGTACCTTTATTTGTTGGTACCAGCAAACGGTACACTAGACTAATTTAATGCACAACTCCAGCACACATGTAGACAGTGATGCTTTACTGAGCATTAGACTAATTAGATTACATTGGATTATTTAGACTAATTAGAATAGTCTAATGCACAGTAAAGTATCCCATGTAGATACACCAAGTGCGTGTCTGTTACACCCAATGATTTCAAGGGATGTTAGACCTATAAGAATATGCCTTGGGTTCATGTTACTTGCTTCTAGTTTCCATCCCTTGAGTTATAATCAGATAATATTTTCAAAATGGCCTTTGTAGCCACAAGGATTGGAAATTTCCTTTTACAATAAAAAATAAGATTTTAACACAGTCATATGAGTCTAGGAGCTTAGGCTTTAAGAAAAACACCAAAGGTCATGGAAGTTGATGTGACTGCTTCCTTATCTCTTTGTTCCTTGTCACTGAAAAACAGATGTTCTAGTCTGACAGTGATGATTGGTTTAATGTGTAGGTAAGGCATTCCATCCATAATTCTGCTTGGAGGATTATGTATTGTATTTCCAAGGTCCCTATTACCATCACTACCCTTATAAATGGTGAGAATTGTTTTGGGGTTAATTTGTTTTCTGTGTATAATTTGCAGCAATCCACTTATTTTGTATTTAAAATCTTTTCTCAGCTGTCGGTTTCTCCTTGAAAGTAGTTAGCTAGCAACATGATTCTTGATGCTTAACTCTCAGAGAATGTATGTCCTTCCAGAGTAGGAAGATGCTAGTCCTTCAGTCACACAATTCAGTAATGAAAAACATTGATCTAAAATTTCAAAAAAGTGATCAAGTACTGAAAAACTTCTGGTGAAAATAAATGATATTTCCCAGTTTCTCTTATCTGAATCCCCAAGAGCCCTTTAGTAAATATGATATAGGCCTTACAGTCCTTCTACCTCACTACCTGAGATGAGCTGAATCTACAACAAGCTGACAGACAGTCTCTAGACATAAACCTGTGGAGGCTGGATGAAGTTAAATTTCAGTGGACAGTTTTTCTCTTTTGGTAAAAATCTGATGGAACCAATAGCTCCGTTCTGTGGATCATTTTGATGAGAGAATCATTTAGCCCTAGGTTCAGGAATCAATGTGTCACATCACAATTAAAGATCAGATTTCTGTAATTCTTCCTTATGAATAAATGTCACCTGCATGAGTATTCCCACTAAAGACAATATTTGTCAACACTATCATTAAAGAACAATTCAGGTATGTGACAGTAACTACGCTCTCCCAGTCTCTCAATTTTAATGTCTCAAGAGTTTAGTAAACCACATTCAGGCTTAGGCAGACATTAGCAGCTGGCTCTCAACTAAATAATGTTGGATTGAGCCACAAAAACACAATCACAGATAAAGCATGGTGCATTGCTGAATGACTTTAAGAGCATCCCACACAAGATGTTTTTTTAAAAGAACTCCAATCCTATCTCTGCACTCTCCTAACTAGGCCTGTACAAAGCAGCAAGTATTTGATTGACATTCGGCCAATTCAGAGGGAGAATGATTCAATTTGGTGATTCGAATCACTGTCCCGATTTGATCTGGCCCCAAAGATTTGGTGCCAATTTGGAGATTCGGCCATAGACTAAACAGGCAGCAGTCCTCACCACGCTGGACACAGTGCCTCCAGCTGGTAAGTCTGTTGTGGTGGGCGGAGAGGGGAGAGAAGAGGTGTGTAGGGGAGATCAGTGCCCCCACAGCAAGGAAGGGATTGGGGCTGGGACAAGCTGCCAAGTTGGGGCGGGGGGGCACAGGACTCAGTGAGAGGGGCTCCCGCCACTGCACGCCACCAGTTCAGGGGGGCATGGAAGTGGACGTATGCCCCCAGATCTGTGCAGGGTGGGCTGGGCTGGGCTGGGCTCCAAAAGGCGCTGGGAGTGCCCTCCCACCACTCGCCCACCCTCACCACACCTCTCGGACAAACTGTGGCTTCATCTCGGCTGGGCAAGCAGTGTCAGGGCATGGGGCTGGGCACATGCACCCAGATCAGGGAGGGGCCAGGCAGGAGTGCTCCACTGAGCTCTGCGTGGTGAGCAGAGCCAGGGCTGCACTCCAGGCTGTGGCTGGGCCTAGCCGCCCAGAGCACAGCCCTGGCTCCACCCGCCCCATGGAGCACAGCCTGGCAGTGGTCAGTTGGAACTAGCCTCCCAGAGCACAGCTCGGCCTAACTGTGCCCCCATGCCTGCGCCCGCACCCACGCCCTCCTGGACCAGAAGCACGCGGCAGCTGGCAGTGGCGGGAGCCCCTCTCCCTGAGTCCCGTGCCCCCTGCCTCGGCTGGGCAGCTTGTCCTAGCCCCAGCCCCAACCCCAATCCCTCCTTTCCTGTGGGGGTGTTGATCTGCCTCCCTCCCCCTCTGCCCACCGCAACAGACTTAACAGCTGGAGGCAGTTGTGTCCAGTGTGGTGAGGACTGCTGCCTGTTTAGTCTACGGCCGAATCTCCAAATTGGCACCGAACCTTTTTCAAATCAAACTGGAAGCCTCCAAACTGATTTGGAGATTCGGCCTCTGAAACGGGCCAAATCTCCTCTGAATCAAATCGGCTACTGAAGCTTCACACAGTCCTACTCCTAACTAGAGTCAGCAGCACATTACTGTACCACTGTAGCCCACTGTCTGTTTTGCTGACTAGGACACTAGTAGCAGAGACAAGGCTTTACCCCCTGGACAATTAAGGAAGAAAAGCAAGTCACTGCAGGTCTGGTCCCAAGGTTTGAACAGGCCATCCAAGAGAGTAAATGAAAGGCCAACCAATGTATAATGACTTTAATAAGATTGCAGAATGTGAATAAATTATTCATAAGAGCCACAATGTAACATTATTAATTAAGAACATAATATCTGCCATTTACTGGGTCAGACCATCTTGGCCAGTATTGTACGTCACACAGTGGCAGAAAGTAGAGGCTGAAAGGGAGAGCAAACTAGGAATGAGCAGGGTTTTTTTCCTCCCACTGTTCCTCTCTCACTTGCAACCTCCACCACTTAAGGTCTAGGAAGTTCTAATTCAGAGACTGTACCCCTGTCTCCCATGCTCAACACCTACGGACACCCTTTCCTCCAAGAATTTGTCCAATCCCTTTTTGAATCTGGCTAAACTGTCAGCTTCCAAAACATCTGGTGGCAATAAGTTCCACACCTTAATGGCAAGCTGCATAAAAAGAACTTTATTTTGTTAGTTTTCAACTTACTACCTATCAGTTTCATTTTGTGGCCCCTAGTTCTTGGATTGTGAAATAGAATCAGTAATAAATCTCTACTGACTTTCTTTTCCCCATTTAGTATTTTGTACTCCTCCCCCACCCCCCAAAGCGCCTAAACTGAATAGGTCTGGCCTATTTATGCTTGTGCAGAGCTGTGAAGTCAGACTGTAACACCCAGTACTATTTTATTCTGACCAAAGGATTGAAACACATGAAAGCAAATATTAAGGTTTTTCTTTTTCTTGGGAAGTTGTACCTGGCCGAGACATGCTTCATTAGCCCTGCTACTGCTACCCTTGCTATTAATTAGTACCACTCTTACCAGGAAAGCACCCTGATGAAAGAAGCCCGCTTAATTTTAAATGTACCTTAAAGCTGTGCCTGAGCGTTTTCGTGACACCAGACCTATATGATCAAGCGCAGTACTGCACTGGTCTGATACCCAGCAGGGGGCTGGACTCGATGATCTCCCGAGGTCCCTTCCAGCCCCCTGATGTCTATCAAATACCCAAGCCAAAATGGATTTCAATGGCAGTGTAGTGGAGGGTGCACCCCTGCTCAGATGTGGACAGAACTCCCTAGGAGAGCCTCAGTTAGCTTCCGGTGGGAGGATCTCGGCGACATGCCGACTTCATGGAAATGGGAGACTCCTCCCTAGTTTGCTCCTGCGGCCGTTGGCTAAGGGCAACTGAGACTCAGGGGGCATCTGAACCCCACGCCTCTGGCTTTAGGCCTGCCGTGGATTTGGAAGCATCTCAATCCCCAGTCTTTGGTGGTGGACACTTGCCGGTTGCAGCGCCACATCCGGCGTTTAAAGGACTCAGCTTTGCTCAGTCACAAGGACTCAGAACTGATCTGGCGAATTTGACCTGGACCACGAAAACATTTCCAAAGCAATAAAAAACAAACCCTGTAGGATTCTGATGCAAACTGGATGCACTGCTGCTTTCACCGCTCTCGCTAGGTTGGGGGTTGTTGCGGGGTCCCGCTTCCTCCGGGACTCTTCCCGGGCTGCTGCCAGCACTGCCTCCCCGGGCCCGGGCCCGGGTCCGGGCCCGGCGCAGGCAGCCGAGGCGCGGAGGCCCCGCCCCTTCCCCTCTGACCCGCTGTCTCAGCGTTCCATCTTCCTGTTCCAAACCACGTGGGCGCGCTGGGCACTGCGGGGCATTGGCGCGGCCGCCGCGATCGCAGCAGCGGCGGGGGCGGCTGCCTGCCTGGCTGGGCGGCGGGATCATGGCGGGGCAGTCGTCCTCACTCAGCTACGTGGGCTGCAACTTCCTCCGGCAGAGGCTGGTGCTGGCCACGCTGAGCGGGAGGCCGGTGAAAATCCGGCAGATCCGGGCCAAGGAGGAGGATCCCGGCCTCAGAGGTATCTCCCTGCCCGGGGCGCAGCGGGGTGGGCATGATGTGGTGGCTTGCTTGGGGACAGGGGCGGCGGCTGCACTGAGAGCAGAGCGGGTGTGGGTGAGGGAGGAGGGGAGGCTGGGCTGGGTTTCTGCTTGGAAGCAGCATGGATGTGGGCTCAGCATTAGAGACACTCCCAGAGGCGCTTGCGGAGGAGGCGCCGCATCCCAAATGCTGCTGTGTGTCCGGGTGGAAGCCAGTTTTTCCTCAGTGGGGAGCGGAGCCTGCCCTCACCCCCAGCAGGCTGCCAGGGACTTGGAGCTGTAGCTGTCCCCCCTGTGGTTGCAGTGAGCACGCCGGGATCCAGATACTGCGCAGCCTTGGAGAGGGAGGGTGTTTCATGGCGTGTAGCTCTGGGTGCCACGGAGGACCTGAGGGTATTTCCTCATATTTGTTTATTTATGCGTGCTTTGGCAGCACTGCTGGAGTTGGATGTGCCAGCAAAGTGCTCTTCCAGCACTGTATCTTGTCATAGAATTATGGAGAAGTCAGGCCGGAAGGGACCCCCAGAGGTCATCTCGTCCCACCCCACCCCCTTTCTGAGGCAGGATCACTATGCAAACCATCCCATAACAAATGACAAGCACATGTTTTCAAGGATTCTTAGGGCTCCCAGAACGTAAAGTGTCTCTGAGTTTACAGGGGAGCTATCCAGGAGGCAACAGCAGTCTGAGGGGAGCAAGGGTTGGCAAATCAAGCAAGCTCTTTTTTTTTTTAAAGCTGCTGCATCCTAGTGAGGATGGACCTGCTCTGTTTCCAATCTCTTTCTCAGCAGAGCATAACGGGGTATGCTGATGGGCAAGCTTGCTATGGCCTTATATACTGCACTTAGTCTCTTGTGAAATGTTTCAACAAATTGATGAGTGAGGTGAAGGGATTGTGAAATACAGTGCAAGTCAGTAGGAAATAAATACAGGTAACATGATTGCTTGGCAAGGGAAAGGGAGGCATTTTACTAAGGACATGATGAAATATAAGGTCCTTTAATTATAGATGTATTGTTTCTACTTATTCCCACCCTCCCCCCATATGTTTCTATCAAACTTGCACCTGAAACCTTAAGCAACTGCTGACAGATTTCTTTCCAGAAACAGGGTGAGAAAACAGCCCTTTATTTTTGGCAGCTTCTTGTGTTGCAGCCTTGTCAGATATGTTAATTTACATTGAGCTCTTTCAGATTGTTTGATTGGCACATATCCTTCTCAGGCTCAACCCTTGACTTCTGCCAGAATGCCTTGTCCGGCTGAACTGCTGTGTTATCTGCACATCAGGGCAGAGTGCTTTGTCATGACTGGGAAGCTGGAGAACCTTAGTGAAATGCCAGGCATGTTACTGGCTTCCGAATTAGCTTGGGAAAGAGGTTTGAGCATCACTTTGCACAGTACAAAGAACAAATCTGTTTAATGTGCAGCCATGCTTGAAATTCTCCAAATGTTAGATATACCCAAATTGAGGTGACAAATAAGGCAGAAAATGTAGTAAGATTATTGAGTAAAGCTGGTGTTTTTACAGGAAACTTTAAGAGAATTAGGTGGTTGATTTCCACCAATATTCCTTGAGGTTGGGATGCCTACAGAATATCTTGGGGTTTTCTTTGAAAATCCCAACCTAAATCAGTCAGTGACCACTGCCTGGAATACTAAGTTCAGTTCTCATCTCCTTACATTAAAAGAAGATGAGGTAGAGAGAAACTTCCATATGGGTGAAAATCAAAAGCACGAGCCTGCATAGTTTAGAGGGGAGATGCTATAGAAATGTGCAGGAGAAGAGGTAGACAGGGCAAACTTCTACAGGATACAGCAGGTGGACCTGTGTCTGCCTCAGGCTTCACATGATGAGGAGAACTGCTATGGTGTTGAAGTAGGGGGAATTTGCTATGATTGCATCTTAAAATCCATTACATTTTTCATTTGTGTTTTATTTGTCTGCCATGTAGCATGGCCTCTGTGTAACTGGCCATATTTGTTAGGTAGACTTGGAGAGCAGATTTAAGGCAGCTGATTATCTTGGCTTCTTCATTTATATTCAGCTTGGTTCCCCTCCCTAGTTTGTCTATCCTTTTTGGTTTCTTACAGCAGGGTCTTACTGCAAAGTCTTATCAAGGACTGCTGGTTAGTTCTGGCCCTCCAGACAATGGAAGTTCATTCGGTCTATGTTATGGCTTTTGCTACTGTGGCAAAATTAGCTGATACTGTGGAGAAAGTGGGTGCATCAGGGATGAATCTGGTTTCTAGTACCCTGATTAAACCATAAGCAAACCTGGCTTCTTAGCTCTGAGGTTGATTTGTATTAATAGAGGACTGAATATTCTGCTTTAGGATGTCTTTGATTTCTGGAGTTTTTGCCCAAAGGGTTGCATTCAGCCCAAATAGATTGACAAGAATGGGGATCAAGTTGTGGAAACCTTCATTTCAGAAGGCTTCCTACAGTGGATAGAGCTTTGAGAGGGAACCACAAGCTCTTTAGGTCAGCAGTTGGAGAGCAGCCGAATGTTTAAAGGTCCGGAGCAAGAGTGCTCAATGCCCAGTCTATAGGCCAGATCTGGCCCCCCAGTGCCAAGGCATCCAGCCCTCGCCCTGCTTCCTTTTCGCCAAATTTGCGGACCCATGGGGAACCCCGAAGGCTGGATAACTTGGCCCCATGCACTAGGTTAGGCCCTGTACTGCCCCATGCAACCAATCATGGCACTTGGGGCCCCAGGGATACATCCTGGTATGTAGGAACAGCCCCTGCCACTCATCTGGCCTGTAGGGCCAGAAGATCGAGCACCACTGATGTAAAGCAGTGCTTCTCAAACTTTTTAGACCCAGGACACCCATCAGAAAATGTCAACTCTTAGTTTTCACTCATTTTTTGACTACAGGAAAATAGAGCAATTTTCTTTGCAAAGAACTCAAAGATCAGAACAGGTCAGAACGTTTTGAACAATATGGACCCTGTCTGAAATCTCTGGGTTTATCTTGTGAATCATGTTTGAACACCTAACAGTGCTAACGTTAAAAGGATCTCAAGACACCTCAGGGTGGTGTGGCACCCTGGCTAAGTGTCACTGATTTGGAAAATATGATGCGAGAAAAGACTGCAAGAATCAGGACTATGTAGTCTAGAAAAAAGAAGATGGAACAGGATCTGATAAGTCTTCAAAGGCTGTTATAGAGAAGAGGGTGATCAGTTTTTCTCTGCCTGCTGGGGACAGGACAGTCCTTAATGACTTTAAATTACAACAAGAGAGATTTAAGTTAGATATTAGGAAGAACTTACTAAGTGGGAGTGGTTAGCACTGAAACATATTACTTAGAGAGGCTGCTGAATCTCCATCACTGGAAACTTTCAAGTGATGGTTAGACAAACATCTTTCTGGGATGGTTAAGAGATGGGTCTTCCTATCTTGACCCAAGACGTGAACTAGATGGTCCCTTCCACCATCTTTCTCTGTGATTCCATAGGACTACAGAGATAATACCATCTAACGTTACTTCTGTTCTATTAAATGTTTTGTTTATGGAAAATCTGAGGCAAGGTGCACGTAGTTAAAAAAATCTAGTTGCATTTGATTGTCTTTAGTTTTCTTTGGCAAATAGCATTTGCACTTAGGTGGCCTTTATGAAACAAATTTGTGAGAACCTGTTTCCATTTAGTTCCTAGTCCAGATCATGATAAAAGCTACTGCATTTAGTTTTGTTAACGTCTTGTAATATTCCTAGCTGAGAAGTCAATAGTTTAATCTTCTTGGAGCTACACTCTCCCACAGAAGCAATTCCTTTCCTCTTCTGTCAAGGTAGAGGTACACTCTGCAGGTTTTACCATACTATTCTGACAACTACTACTGTGCCTGCCTGCTAATAAGGAGAAAACTTTAGGTCATGGGCAATCAACCATATATTTTGCAAAGCCAATACGTTCCCATACATGGGTACTCAGTTTAAATCGGGACAGGCAATTATTTCAGGTGGAGGGCTGCTTATTCAGTTTTGGCAAGCCATCAAGGGCTGCACGGCAGGCAGCCAGGGGCAGATAAATATTACTTTTCTAATTTTTTAGGGACCCTGCGGGCTGGATAGAATGGCCTGGTGGGCTGCATTTGCCCCGTGGGCCGCATTTTGCCTGTCCCTGGTTTAAATGCTATGAGACTGTAAGTTAATTATTACAGTAAGGAGATTCATTGTTGGGTGGCAGAATTCACAGATTTTATTGCCCGTTTTTTCCCTTCAGTATGGGTTAACATTCAAACTGTGGCTACTGCCAAAATG
This sequence comes from Crocodylus porosus, assembly GCF_001723895.1. Classification (NCBI taxonomy): domain Eukaryota; kingdom Metazoa; phylum Chordata; order Crocodylia; family Crocodylidae; genus Crocodylus; species Crocodylus porosus. Next base: position 58,856,821 of record NW_017728950.1, on the reverse strand, counting down.
TGTTCAAATTGTAAACCACATATGATTTTTGTTTGTTTGTTTGCTGTTCGTGACTTGGATATTTTGCAAGTAAAACCTTGTTTGTGAGACTGCAAGTACTTGCATTCTGTTTGGAGAACAAGGACATGCATTTGCTTTGGAAATGATCACTGGGCCATTTTGGCTAGCTTTAAGTTCAGGAGCAATCCAAACAGAGAACAGAACTAATGTGTTCTGTACAGGGTCCACCTGTAATGTGAAAATACAGTCAATGAACAGCAAATAATCCACTGGTTTAAGTGTTTGCAAAAACTAATAAATAATACAGTAGAAAGCAAAATGCTATCGATTGGATTGCTAATTCAAGAAATTGACCAAATTTTTTAAGTTCAACATGCCTTGGCATGGTATACTTCCTACCCCAAATTTGGGGAGCCTTCACAATAATTTTTTTGAACATTTCTCTCTTCTCTGTCGCTCTAGGAATCCACACCATGGAGAATTGAGCTGTATATTAAGTGGCATAGTACACAGACGAAACAAGTGGGGACAGATGGGAGAAGTACATACTTCTCTAATCTTTGTGACAGCTGTTTCAGGCGGTGTTTTATAGAAACAGAATAAGAAAATCTTCCAGACGGACACCAATATTTCTATTAAATAGCTGTGTAGCAGCAGCGCATTGTAGTGTGCAGCTGTCTTTGTAACAAAAGATTGAAAAATCTTTTTTTTTTTTTTTTTAACAATGTAAAGCTTACAGGGAAGGTGGGGGTGATGGTTATTAACTTGCAGTACAAAGTTTACAAAGGGAAAACTTTTACAGATATATTGCTGTGTGTCATGATTTTTTCCTCAGGGGGAGCTTCCTAATATAAAGAATTTTAAAATCCATCCTTTTTCTTCTCCCAACAGATTTTGAAGCGAGTTTTATACGGCTGATTGACAAAGTGACCAATGGCTCTAGAATTGAAATAAATCAAACAGGTGAGTGTCTCATCTTCTCTGTTCCTGTCTTCAGTGGTACAGACAGTCCTCAGACTTACAACACAATTAATTCCTGAAAACCACATCTTAAGTTGAAATGCTGTAACTCGGAACTGATTTTCCCATAGGAAACAATGTTATAAATGGGGGATTGGCTTCCAAACCAAGGCCCAATACCCTATTTTCACCAAGAATAACCCAGAATTTTGTACTCAGTCAATTATTGATGAGTAATATAGCTACATTAATGTATTTATATTGTAAATGGCAATCACATTGATTTGGAAGGACTTATTCGAGGTGATTTTGCTGGACTTTTTGAAGAGTTCTTGACTAGAGTCTTCTCAGGAGTCTTGGCTGCTTTCTTAAAGAAAGTGTCCAAGCAAGTTTGAACAGATGTTCAACAGGAAGATGTGCAACACAGTGAACTTGTTAACTGACCTGGCGTTGTGTCGGATCAAGTGTTGTAAAGTTGAAACAGGGTGCCAATGTATAAACCTTGTAAGTCGAGGACTGCTTGTATGTTACTTGCAATTGTCTAAACATGAACTGTTTGGGGGAGGCAGGCAGGAAGGCTAGCTCCGTTCTCAGAAGATTATAGGTCAGAAACAGGAAGTAGTTGTTCATATCCCAGGAAGTCAGTGTTCCACCAAAATGCAGTGTGCTAAGAAAAATATTTCTCAGAACTTGACATTTTCAGGAGGAAAGAGTAGGGTTGGTTTGTTTCAAAATTGTAATTGCTGTAGCCCTTCAGGGGTTTACCGGTATCAGCAACTTTACCCTTGTATATTTACATCAGTGTTGGGGTGTGTGTGTCTATATACATGTATGTGTGTATGAGTGTACATATATGTGTGTGTGTCTGTGTGTGTGTGTATATGTATATATGTAGCTTCTTCCACCTCCCTACCAACATAGGCAAAACTGGATTAAGTTGTTTCCAGTACAAATTCTGTTTAATACCAACAGTACACGTCCCATTTTCCTACACGAGTAGGAAAATGCTAATGTGCAGAAGCCCTGAGTCTGACCCTATTTGTAATATAGTTCATTGAAGACATGGTTGTCCTTTTTTTTTTCGCATCATATCTAAAACTCAGACCCAATTTATTTGTGCCATTAAGGAATCCACTCCATAGAAATTAGTATCGATATCCTTTAATCTGTATTTCAATTCTGTTAGCCCCCAACAACTATGAAACTTAAATAGTCACCTCTCTCTTCTTCCTCTGACCTGCAGCATGGTAGTGACCTTCCACTGCAAAGATGATTATGTTTTTTAATGGAGAGGTGGAACAGGCATACTTCTTTTCCTCCCCTTAATAGTCCTCTTCATCTGGATTAGTAAATATGCTAGAGTTTGAAGAGTAAAGTTCCTAGGATATGGCATTTGTGGTAGGGTCTCTTCCTTCTTTCCCTGTGTATTTGTCAGAAAAAGCCTTTTGGAAGGTTTCTAGAAGGGAGAACGAAGTCCTAATGTTTTAACTTCCATATCTGTCTTAATCCCTAGGCTAACTAAAGGAGCAAATATCTTGTCCCATTGCCCTGCTGCAGAAGGCCAAGTCTACTGTTTACTCTGATCAGTGTTGAGAAAGGACATAGATGTGGCCTGGATTCAGAAGTAATGTGCTTTGTTCAGGCTGCAGTGTTTGTCATGTGGAAGAGTCCGCATGAACTGGGGGGGAAAAAAGGATTTTTTAGGAGATGGGGGTTTTAAAATGTTTATGTAAGTCCAAAAGAGGGTTTGGTGTTAGACAGAAACCATTCCCCTATAAAAAATTATGCTCTCTCTGTCTTGTTATAGGGGTGACTTCCTAGACTCTGGCTCCCCTCAGCCCAGCCTTGCCAGTTTAACGTCAGTAGGAATTGTGCTTGTGTAAATATGGCACAGAATTAATGAAACAGGTGATCTCACAGCATACACTCCATCATGAATCTGCACTGCCACCTTTGGGACAGTAATAGCATGGCTATCTTGGAAGGTGAAGGTATTCACTGGTCTCTGTCATGGTGACTAAGAAATTCCTTGATTGATGGGTAAAGCAGGTGCATGGCGCAAAAAATCTGATACCCCACGCCCCAGCTCCTGAGTGCTTAGGACTGCTGATTGAGTCACTGAGCTAAATGGGGTTGGGAGGAATTTACTGGAATTGATGCCTTGGCTGCTGTGGTAAATTCCTCTCTGTTTAGGCATTGATGTGGTGAGGATACTGCTGCAGAGCTGAGAGTCTGTTACTCTTTTTGTCTGTAGTGTGGCATTGATGCTTTGTTTTCTTCTGCCCTCTGTAGGAACCACATTATATTATCAACCCGGCCTTCTATATGGGGGTTCCTTGGAACATGACTGCAGCCCCAACCGTAGCATTGGATATTATTTGGAAAGTCTGTTGTGCCTGGCACCTTTTGTGAAGCATCCATTAAGAATTATCCTCAGGGGAGTAACAAATGATCAAGTTGATCCTTCGGTAAGTAATGAAACTACATTGAGTTTCAAAACAATTCCTGCTTTCCTCCCTGTCCAAGTAACTCTTTAGACAATGTGTTTTTAAGTTGGATTGCCTGTGCTTCAAATGACATTATTGTATCTTGGGGAGGAGGGAAACCTTCCAGTTTATTAGTTTAAATTTCAGCCTCAAAGCCCTTTCTGGCTGTTTTATGCTTTCTTTAGAAATGCTGCCCCATCACCCTCCCTCTTCTTTAGGCAATATGGTGGGTTATGCAACAGGGAAGCCTTATCCTGTAACGGAAAAGCAGAATGGCTCCTTAAGGGATGGGTTTTTGTTAACTGGACAAAGGCAGCCAGGCAGGCTGGGGTTAATAAGCATTCTTGCCATCAGGTCAGCTGAAATGGCACATGACCAGAAGTGGGCAGGGCGCTGAGCCTATAAGCCCTGGCCAGAGCAGGAGCCAACAGTCTGTCTTTGGAAATGGAAGGGAAGAGATCCCTGCAGGGCTCGTGGTGTGGGAGGTGCTGCCGCTGAGGACAGATTGAGCATGGCGTGCCTGGAAACAGCACAGAAGCCTGAGCTCTAAAAAGAGGAGCTCCTGGCAGCAGAGGGTTAATGGCTCTGCAGATTAGGGAACAGGGGAAAGCTGCCCGGGACAGAGAGCTTGTTTGAGCAGGAAGGTGTTCCCCATTTAATGTTAAACCCAGAGAGCATTTGCGTGCCTGCCAGTGAGCATAGGTGTTTTGTTTTAAAACTACACCAGTGGTTTAGCCTAAGGCCTACTCAGAGAACTGATAGCCTAGGAGGAGCTAAAATCCAGGGGGACCACAGCTGGAGACTGCCAGAGTTGGGGACCTCGACTGGTCCAGGAACAGGGCCAGTGCCCAGGAGGGGCCAAAGTTCCAAGAGGGACCATTGCCAGAGACTGGTGGGCTCAGGGACCTGCAGTTAGGGAGGCAGGAGCCTAGAAGCCAGGTCTGATAGTACGGGCCTGGGCCGAAAGGCCCCACAAGATCAGCCTCCTCTCCTTATGCTAAGGCCAAGACCCCTTCAAGGCAAATGACTATAAAATAACATCTGCGAGGCTCGTGGCATGGTGAAGGGCAGTGGTCACGAACCTAGGGATCCTGATCTACAGGTGGATGCCGGAGCCTCTTTTGGTAGATTCTGAGCTAGGGGCACACCTGGGCATGTGTGCATGTGCACACCCGCTACCCCACAGCCCCAGCAGGTCAGTCTGTTGGGGTAGGGGGGTGCAGTAGATCCTTTAGTTCCAAAAAGTGATCTTCACCATAAAAAAATTGGAGACCATGGGTGTAGGGACGGAATAGAGCCACACAATTAGCCCTTGAAGCATTGACCATGAGCAACTGGTGGTCATTAGAGTAAGATTTAGATTGGGAAGCCCTGGGACATGGGTGACTGGTGCCTCCCAAGTCTGGGGGACAGGGAGGGGGGTCCCACAGCCGATCGCCAGGCCAGTGACGAAACCAGAAGTGCACTTCTGCCAGCACTTCCAGTTTCGCAGCTGGTGCTTCCAGGGGGTGCACGGCTGATCTTAGGGAGTTCACGTGCACCTGTGTGCACCCCCTATGTGTCACCAATGCCCTCAAGCAGCCTCCTTTATAAAAACAAAACATCAAGGCATGGCAGGAGAGAAAAGGAGTGACTGCTCAAGGAGAGCTGAGTGAGCAAAAACTCCAGATGCTTCATAGCCATCCCTGGAGGGCTCCTTGTTACATACCATTACATGATGCCTGGTTACTTGATCCAACCAGCAAGCATAAATTTCCCAGCTGGGACTTGATGACAAGTCAACATACTGCTCTTGACAAAATTGTAAGGCCAGATAGGGGTTAATGGTACTTGCACCCTCTAGATAGGTTTGAAAATCGTGCCAGGCAGCTACCTGTACCTTTAGTTATCTAAATATCCATAAGAATTTGCCCTATAATCCAGGTTTCTTGAGGGTCAGGGTACATTTTTGAGAGAGGGATCATGTAGGATGCCATGAGTAGTTGATAAACATTATTTTTTTACAGAAGTATATTCTGCATCCTTACTGTGTTATGCTTTCAGTAAACACAGAGCAGCAGCTGTGGAGGTTAGTGCAGTTGTTTCATTGTTTGACCCCTGCTGCTGACATGTCTCCAGTGGGCCTCTGTACCTGGGATTTTTGGCCTTTTCTTACCCTACCCCTGAATTTTTAGTGCTTTTGGGAGCCTTGTGGGCCAGATGACACAGCTCTGCAACCCACAGACTGTACATTTAACATCCCTCATGTAAACAGATTTGTAACACTGAAAATTGTCTTGTCATGTGAGATCGTCTCATGATGGTATTCCCCAATTTATTCTGCTAATAAACATGAAAGAATAAGCAGGATAAAGATGGAAAGAATTATGGGAGGCTGGGAGGGAAAGATGGCTGGAACAAAGGGAAGAAAGGCTGGACTTTAAAGGTGGTGGGGACGAATAAATCAAAAATAGAGAAAACATGAGGAAGGAAGGAGAAAGTGGAGTTGAAAAATTGGGTTTGGTTTCGTAAAGGAAATGCAGCAGAAAAAACATAGTCTTCAGGGGAAATTTGGAAAAAACAAAGAAACGGAGGCCAAGATAGAACAGAAATCAAAAAAGTGAAAGAAGAGAGAATAAAACAGAGGGAAACTAAATAGTATTTCCCACCCGCAACCCCCTTCGCAGTCCTTTCACCGAACGTCTAATAAGAGGGGTTTTATTCTGCTTTGACACGTATACCTATCCTCAGTTTATGGCTTCCTCCAAACCAGTATGTCCTTGCATCCTGCTCCAGACTCAAGTTTCTTCCAGGCCTGTGCTACAGCTTTCCTGAGCTGTCCTTCTAGGTTTCATGTTGGGCCCTGCCATTTGGCTCCAGCCAGCTTGCTTTCTTCATCCTGGAAGATCAGATGAGCTGATTCTCCAGAGCACTATAAATCCTGAATCTTTTTTTTTTTTTTTTTTGTGGTGGGGGTGAGGGAGGGAATGCATTTGAAACACAAATCTTTCTTACTGTTTGCATTAGGCAGAATTACACTGATGTTAAAATGAAGCCCACAAACCATTTGAAACAAAGGTCATGCAACAGTAACTCAATTATAGCAGCAGAAGTATTGTGCATAATTTACTTAACTGCCTTCCAGTTACAAATCGGTTCACAGAAAGGAAACAGTCTGATTCTTCAGGGGGAAAAAGCTGAAAGGAACAAAGGTTCAAATAACTGTATGAAATTAACCATCGTTGCCATGAACTGCATTCATAATGGTTCACAGTCCTCCTTTTTAATAGTCCCATTGCAGAAATGGGCTAAGGAAATCATATGGGTAAAATGCTGAGGTAATGTCCTTTTAAAAACTCTTAACTCTTGGGGAAGAACACTGGTATCTTCCTTTCAAATTTTGTTTGGAGGCTGCCTTCTTTGACTTCTCTGTCAACTGGAAATCTAGTTAGTTTAAAATAAAAAAGCTATTAATATATTTTCAGATGTTAGACCCCCTGCTGGCACTTACGGCTTTACAGCTTCATTTTCCTGTCATTTTAAAATGTGTTCTTTCCTCTATTCCTTTGTAAAGCACCCACACAAAACTGCTTATACACAAAGTACTGTCAAAACCAACAGAGTAAAATTGAAAAAAGGCATTTCTCTAATCTTTCAGATGCTGTAATTTTAGGTATTAATTGAAACAAGTTAATACCTATATAACAGACTTCTTCAGTTGGCTATGTCCCGTTAGCTGTAATGGATAGGATTTTCCCTGTAGAATTCAATAGGTGAGAGCACTCCAACTTCATTGCTGTTTTCAAATAAGTTTAACACACATCTAAACATTTAGGCTTGATTCTGCAAAATGTTTCTGGGCATGTCTACATGATAGATGCTTAATGTCCATTGGATTAATTCTGCTGTGCATTATTTTTGTGGCTGGCAAAAACCATGCTAATGCACAGTAGATTAATCCAGTGGGCATTAAGCAGCATGTAAAAAGTATTCATCTGCACTAATGCGCAGTAGCACCTGTTATTACAGGTACTAAACTTAATGCACTGTAATTATGGTATATTCATGAACGTGTTGATGTGCCCTCTATTCAGGCCTCCCTGTGGCCTCCCTTGTTTGCATTCAAATGCTGCACCTGCTCAGCTATGCTTGGTTCAAAATCAAAGTCTCTCAGTAAAATGCAAGCTCTGCCCAGATGTGCTAATCTTGGTTTAACTTGCATCTTGTAAGTTTAACTCACTCGGTAAATATATCCATACAAGGCAGAGAGAAACTTATTTTATGTGTGCGCGCAAACGATTTTGCACTTGCCTAACTAAAATGATTTTAAATTATGCCTCTACTCAAACTAGTGCAACTTTGTACAGACTGAGCCTTAAATACCCTAAAATATTGTCCTGCATGGCACTGTCTGCAAATAAAGGTAATTTTAGTTTAAATGGACCTGATTTTGATCTCTTTGTAGGCAGATAGTGTTTGAATTAACTGACACAATTCCTACACCAGTGATTTTCAACCAGGGTGCTGCAAGATCCCTTTTAAGTGTGTTATGGTGCCTGGCCCCTGTGTGAGGAAGTTGATGCTCTCCTCCTCCAGTCCAGCATCTGTGCCAGCTACCCCAGCCTGTGGCTGCTCCTCTGAGGACTGACACCGTGGCTGCCCTCCCCTAGCACTTCTGGTGGGTGGCCACCCCCACATTCCCAGAAAAATGCTCTGTTGCAGACAGGTAGACAGGAGGGCCAGTGCGAGGCTGAAGCTGTGCTTTCAGCCTAGTTCATCCCCTCCACTCCTCCCACAAGCCTGGGGCCAGTGGGAGGGACAGGGGAGGGCAGATGGCTCCAGCTGCCAGTGTGTGAGACCCTGGAGGAATAGCTTTGTCAGCAGATAGTGCTATGGTGAAGGGTATAGACTGGGTGCAGGGAAGGGGCAGACAAGACCAGGGGACTCCAGTGTGAGGTCTTGCCCCTGCCACTCTTACCTGACTCCAGCTAGATCAGTGGTGCTCAACCTTGTTAGCCTCAAGGCCTCCCCTCCATATCTTTTTTGAATATAACAATCCTCAGCTGCGGCGCTGCATAATTCACGGTAGCTCTGGAGCAATGTCTTGAGCCGGGGCAGGCAATTATTTTGGGCGGAGAGGCACTTACTGAGTTTTGGCAAACCATTGAGGGCCACATGGCAGGCAGCCAGGGACAGATAAATATTTATTTTCTAAATTTTTTAGGGGCCCTGCGAGTCGAATAGAATGGCCTGGCGGGCTGCATTCGGCCCCTGAGCCACATTTTGCCCATTCCTGGTCTTGATCCTTAAAAGGTTGGGAACCCCTATCCTAGACATTCCCTCCTAATTTGGGAGGGTGTGGGGAGGGAAGGAAAGGCCAATTAATGTAAACACATTAAGCATATTTTTTAAAATTTGCTGTAAAGGCAAGTGCTTTTCCCCACTGTAATTAGCATGAGAAGAGAGTCTCTCTATAAGTTACCTGGAGAACCCCATGCAGCCTTCAGTTACATAGTTCCCCAAGGAAGTAGAGCTGTGTGAAACAGCTACATTTCTTTTTGGTTTTGGATTCAACCATTTCAGAGGACTGTGATTGGTTTCAGTGTTTTGGATCCCTGTTCTGTTTCAATTCAGCCGAATCTGTTTTGGAGTTTCTGCGCTGATTCAGATCAGCTGGGGAGAGGCAGGCACAGCCGAGCGGCTGCGGCTTCTCCAGCTGTGCCTGCCCCTGCCCCAGTACAGAGAGCTGCGGAAGAAGCCTCCATGTCTGCCCTGCTTAGCCCCATCCCCCTCCTGGCACTTTAAAAGGAGGACTGCAGGGCTGTGCCAGACTATTCCCGGGGGGTGCCTCTGAAACATTTCCGAAACGTTTCAGAGAAGTTTCAGAGCCTTCTGTTTTGTTTCGGATTCGGTGTTTCAGGCGCCAAAATGAGCCAAAACACCTCTGAAACAAAACAACTACTGAAATTTCACACAGCCCTCCAAGGAAAGTGGAAATCTTTGTGCATCAACAAGGCTTTTACACTGTTGATAAATAAGATAAAGAACGTGTCTTTACTTTGGGGGTAGCTCAGCTGACTGGAAGCTTCCTCATACAAGTATGTCCACTGTTGTCTTCCTATACAGAACCTAGGCATTCTTGTTAAAGCTTCCAGATCTTATACTTGTGGAAAAAAACCTTTTAAGAAAAAAATGTTTGCGTCCACTCTGGACAGAGGAATTTCTGCTGTCATGCTGCCAGACTTGTAGGCTGAGCTGCATTCATTCCACCTTGGGTCAACTCCTGAGCATGTTGAGGAAGTATAACTGTCCCCACCAGTTCCTTCAGCTCTACTCCCTTGAGCCAGTAATTCAGGGGAGGGAGGATAAATTTCTCTGTTTGTTCCCCAACCCCTGCCTGCTGTCCTCCTTGGCTGGCTGAGGTCAAGCCCAGCACCCTCTTGTGCTGACTCTCATGTTTTCTTCTTATGCTATGGCTGGCCTTTGTTGTAGTCACGTGCTCAGCACCAGCAGTCTTCTCTGGCCTGGGAAGGCAAGCAGGAGACACTTGGCTTCTTATCCCATTGAAAGGCAGACTGGAAGGTCCCAGTGAGGGGATACCATGGTCCTCCTCCCCTCCTATCATGGAGACAGAGGAAGTACAGCTGCCATTGGAGTAGCCAGGACAAATGGGAAAGTGTTTTCTTTTAAAGGGAGGACTTGCAGAAAGACTGACCTGCAGCCCTCTGAAATCAAGAGTGCCTTAAATACAAACAGACAGTGTCTACGAGTTCATACCCACCATCTGCCTTAAGGGTGCAACAAACATCTGTTTGACAGCAGGCTGCAGTGCTGCTTGACTGCTCAGAGCTAGAAGTGGAGAGCAGCAAAGCCAATTGAATTGCAGGGAAAATTCAAGATAACCTTCTAGTGGGACATGCATGCAGAACACAGGTGTTCAGACCTTTGCTGTTGTAAGCAATGCGACTGTGGGAGCTATGAAGGTTGGTGCTTTGGTTTTACTTTGGGGGTGGGCAAAATATGGCCCGTGGGCCGAGTCCAGCCTGCCAGGCCATTCTATCCGGCCTGCAGGACCCCTTTAAAATTTAGAAAATTATTCCCGGCTGGTGGCTGCCTCTCAAAATTGCAGGAGGAGCTGGCAGCAGGACCCAGTGGTGGCAGCAGCAAGGCACCCTGGCCTGTCTCCAATCCCCCAACTGGAAGCTTCTGCCTAGCAGAGGCTTCTGGCCTGGTGACCATGGGGTTGTTCCCTCTCCTCCCTCAGATAAGAACGGGTGGAGGGAATGGCAGGGGGAGGCTCACTGGCAGTCACCCCACTCTGCAGGGGCTAGGCTGAGCCAAGCTGGCTCCATGCTGTACCATGCAGCTGGGAACCATGTTGTGCTAGAGCCAGCCCACGCTGGCCAACACCATGAGGTTCCCAGCTGCATGGCCAGGACCACACGGTGCAGCATGGAGTGAGCCCAGCCTGGCCAGGGAAGGAGGGGAGGGGCAGGAAGCAGCAGCAGGCCATGGCAGTGGTGGTGGAGTGGCAACAGCAGTGGCAAGTGGGCATGTGGGAGGGAAAGTAGGGAAGCGGCAGGGGAAGGGTAGCAGTGGCAGAGGGAGAAGTGGTGGGAGCATGGGACCCATGCTGGTACCCTGGGGCCTGTGGAGACCCAGGGTGGTGCAGCAGGAGCTCAGGGCCTGGGTGCAGGGTCCGCCTGGCTGCATCATGTGTGGCTCCCATGCAGTCTGCCTGAGCAGTGTGCCTCTGGGAAGAGTCATGTGTGATGGAGGCAGCAACCTGGCCATGCTCACTACTTCACGCAGGTCCGGCTCCACCCCTCTCTCTGCCACCCTGGCTAAGCCCCATGACCTGCACCACCAGCTTTATTGCACAGGGCTTGGTGGGGCTGCCACCTGCAACCAGG
>NW_017728950.1:58802117-58845267 GCF_001723895.1 Crocodylus porosus | reverse complement strand
CCCCCATACCCATCCACATACCCCACCTACCATACCTGCCCCCCCCGCCACACACGCCCAGACCCAAGATGGTGACTAGGGGGCAGGGGGCTTGTCAACAGCTCATCAAAACTCATTATTGGCCCTCCAGCTGGAATAATTGCCCGCCCCTGTTTTACATGCTTACAGAAAGACAGCATTTTCAGATGCACGTTGCCCCAAATGCCAGGCTGGGGTACCCATTCAGTGGAAGGAATTTACCCTTCCTCCTCCTTTTCCACAATAGGCTTGACTTCATGTTGTGGTCTTACATGTTGCTTACCTTTGAGATCTGTCAAGCTCACATCCAGAGTTGGTGAAGCTACAGTCCACCCGTCTGAATAGAGGAGGAGTTGTGAGTAAAGTGCCTCTGAAGGGAGAAGAGATGGCATCTCATCATTGTACAATACAAACAAGGGAGAATAAAATAAATTAGGGATTCTCTAGATGTGCTGAAAAACCATAGCAACTGATTTAAAAATAATAATTTTTAACTTGATTTAAAAATAATAATTCCTAATGCGTCCTTAGTAGTATCTGGGCTCTTGGGCACTGACCTTCCAAGATATAGGTTAGGGGCTTTGAGTTGTAATGAATTTCATGTCAGCATGGAGTTGCAGTAAGGAAATAATTAAAACACAAACCCTCCATTAATCAGTTTAAATTTAGCAGCTGTTTATAATCCCATGAAAACACAAAAACAAAACTTTTCCCTGCTGACTTTTTTTTGTCCTTTTCTGCTTCATAAACACTGTTTTCCTCTGGTTTTATTCCTTCAGGAACCAATCTGACTCTGCCAATACTCCAGCAGTATCTGTGTCAACAGGAGTAGGTGCTGTTTTGAGTAGAATTTTAGCTAATGGTTGCCTAGGAGAAGGCAGATCACCTGTTGCTGGGCCTTTTTCATGGATTTTTTTTCTTATTTTGCTTTCGACTCACTAAAATCCTGTTTTTGAATTTTTTTTAACAAATGAATTGATTTTTATTTCATTTGTTTTTGTTTCTCTTCTTTTTGCCATATTAAACTACTAAACAAGAGACATTTATTCACAAATTCTAACTAGTCTTAAGTGCTGGCGGTGGGTACAGGATTTAACAATCAGTGTTACAGAAAGCAGTCTTGAGTTTTATTTTAGCTACCAGGCTTTGGGGAGCTGACATGGTGTTGTCCCTTACACACAAAAAGACTCAGATGGTGGAATTACTACTCTCCAGATTGTTCTAAAGAAAGCCTGGTTTTAGGGTTAAGCACTAAACAGGGACCTAATCAATTTGGATTCAGTTCTCTGGTTTAGTTCTCAAACTTCTGTGTGAACTTCATGAAGTCACTTATTTGTCTCAAGTCTCCATCTGTAAATTGAGGACAAAAATGCTTCCTTTCTCCACACCATTTGTTTTTATTTAGGTTGTAAACTCTTTCAAACAGGAACTGCTTCTGCATGCCTCTAAAATTCAGTGTTAGGATGAAGCGTGGACTGTAGCACTACAGTAAGGCTATGGGCAGACGCATATTTTAGCTGCTTTAAAAGGAGAGGAGGAGGGGGAATGGCTGCTCTGAAGTACACAGCAACTGTTAACAATCTAACTCTCACATATGTATGATCCTGTACCTGTACTGATGCCAGTTAGCTAAATTACCCGAATGTTGGTCATGAATGAAGCAAGGGTAAAGTTAGCATGGCTTTGCTATACTTACATTGCTAAAGATTCATACAGCTGGCATTGTGGTATTGAAACAATTGTTATATCTGTCTATATCCTAAGTCTTGTAGTTCTTGAATATGGACAAACCTAGATCTTAAATGGATCAGGTTCTGTGGGGTGGTGGCAGCAGGTTTTCTCCTCCAGAAGAGCATCAGTCCAAAGGATTGCAAAGAGGGGGCATGGTATTAGCTTCTACAATAAGACTGGTATTTTACTGGTATTGGAATGCTTTTTTTTCCAAAGGAGGAGAGAGAAGAGCATTGGGTAACTCACATGTGAGTCAGTTAACTTGTCAGTTTTTTGGCAGAGTTGTTTACAAGTGCATATAAATATAAATATAGGCTGTAAGAATCAAATGTATTTCTACCTACCTCATCATGAGTATGCACTAGAGGGCTGCATGCACCATCTTATTTTTAGCATTGCCTAAGTTCTTTGTCCTTGACTTTGCAACCTGAATATTCGTTTAACGTAGTATTTTTGTAGGTGATTTCCTAGTTAAAAGACAAACAAACCTGAACAAACAGATTTCATCCTATAATAGCAGACTAACGCTCCATGTGGGCAAGGTTGCAATTTCTAGTTTCAGAGCACAGACCTCTGCTACTTGATGTAATAAAGTAACTGATAGCTGAAAGTAAGTTGCCATCTAGCTCAGTCATTAATTGGAGATAAGACCCTAGCCAGTGGGTTTCATAGACACTGACTGATTAGTAGAAGAACTCTGAGATTGAACAATCTTGTTTCCTCGCCAGTTTGGAAGATGGTGTATTATAGTGCATGCAACCCCTTTGCCAGGGTCTTCTCCCCCACTTCCTGATCCCCCATATTAGTGGATGTAGGTGTGCAAATGTGATTCACAAGAGAAACCCGGACATTTCAAATGGGAATCTATAGTGTTAAAAACATTCCAACCTGTTCTGGGCTTTGAGTTCTTTGCAACAGAAAAATTGCTCTATTTTTCTGCAGTCAAAAAATGAGTGAAAGCTTAGAACTGGCATTTTTCAAGGGTCACCCTGAGTCTAAAGAAGTTGAGAACTACTCACTCATGTAGACCCTTTGCCCTGGTTCATTCCTGCTGCTGCCTCCCAGCCCAGCTGTTCTGTGGGTCACCCTGTCTGAATCCTAGTTCCCCACTTCAGCTTCTTCTTCCAATCTACTCCATCCGCTGCTGTCACATCTCTGGATCTGACCTTTGCTTTCCATTCCAGTTCAGTAGCTTCCTCCCTTATCCATGCTACTGGGATGCCAGCAGGAGGAGCATTATGAGCTGTGAGACTCCTTGCTGTTGTGTCAGCTGCTACCACCATAGCAGCAATTGCAAAGAAAAAAAAAAAAGTCCTGCTCTGTCCTTGGAGCATGCCCAGTTAAGATTGTTCAATCTTGGTTCACACTTGCTCAACAGGCACTTTCATTTGTCTGGATGTTTTGATGTCCATAGGTGGGTTTCCTACCCATTCCCCTCCTTCTCTCCTTTTAAAGCAGCTAAAATTTCAATCGGTTTCCACAGGAACAGAAATGGGGGGGCATTTTTGAGTGAGCCCTCTCTTTCCATATCTCAGGTCCCACCTAGAAAGCACAAAAGTGCTGGTGCTTCCAGCAATTTCTCTGAAACTTCATTTGAAGAAACATGAACTGTTTTTGATCACTGCTTTGCAAAAAAAATGTAACTTGATGCAGACACCCAGTAGATCAGAGCTATCTAACATCAAAGTGGTCAGAGGCCACCCACCACAGGAGCTGCACTAACAGGGGCTGCACACCATTTAGCCTGCATGAGCCACAGGTGACTTCTCATGGCTCACCCTCAGCTCCCCAGCCAGTGGCATCCCCACTGCAGTGCACTGAGTGGGCTTCCTAGTCCACAGGCTCCTCCAGCATAACAGGCTCTACACTGCACCACTTCCAGGGGCAAGAGCAGGAAGTGGAAGAGGGAGAGGGAGCCCAGAGACCCTGGCTGATGTTATAGCTGGGAAGATGGGGGGAGAGGGGGAAAAGAGGTGGCCGAGTATGGGTAGGGGGAATCCACAGATCAACTCCTCGTGGACCACATGCAGAATCAACTATATGATTCTGTAGTGATGCCAGTTAGCTAAATTACCCAATCATCTCTCAAACTCTGCCTAATTTAGTCAAGAGAAGACGCATTCTTGTTAGACTGCTTATCATTGACCTCTCCTTAAAAGCCTTGAAATGCTTCTTTGAACATAAATATTGTTTGTCTCATCTTGGCGGTGGGAGAGGCTGATTGCTTGTTTTATGCTGTTCTAGGTCGATGTCCTTAAGGCAACAGCTCTTCCCTTGTTGAAAAAATTTGGAATTGATGGTGAAAGTTTGGAGTTGAAGGTAAGGATTCTTTTTTTATTTTGTTTTTTTAAGTATCAGTTGACTTGCCACGTTGTCCTTGTTCACCAACGTTTGCTGTCCTCTTCTGTTGTTTGCAGATGTTGTATCTTCATTAAGTTGTATTATATTCATGACTGAAAATTTCAGGCCTGTCCAGGGTACTTTTATTAGGCAAGCAAAGTTGGCTATGGCTTGCAACATGCATGGTGGGAGAAAGATGCTAAGGTTGTTGAGTACGGGAGAAAAGGGAAAACATGGGTCAGTCTTCTCAGACTTGGTCTACGTGACTGAGTTCTGCCAACATCGCTATGTCAGCAAGGGGCGGGAAAAGATCTCATCTAGTAGCAAAAGCTCTGTTATCTGGCATCCCCTGGGAATGGGGGATGCCGGTTAATCAAATATGCCAGTTAATCAAATGTGCACCGTCTGGTGCACTCCCTGGCGTCAGTGTGCCGAGGGACAGGGAGGGGAGCCCTGTGCAGGCTGCTTTGCCCCACTCAGGCTGCTTTGCTCTGGGCCGTGGACCAAAGAAGTAAAGGAGAAGGGCTTGGCTTGTGGCGGTGAAACCAGAAGTGGGACGTCCAGTTTCGCTTTTGCCGCATTCCTCAGAAGCCAGTTAATGGAGCTTTCCGGTTGATAAAGTGCTGGATAACACAGCTTTTGCTGTAGTTGTTGGCAAACCCTCTGATGTAGACATACCTCTGTCAGAAGAAGGCCACTTGTGCCAGGAAAGCTTTTGCTGTTTTGGGGTGCTTATATAACTGGTGGCACAAACTCCTGCTAGAGATACGTGTCTACATTTAGTGGCCTATGCTAAAGCATTGTTGTTCTGGCTATGGTGGTAGTTGCCCCTGTACTGTAAACAAGGCCTCGGTTTCCTCCATATCCAAGTTCTTCTTCCACTTAGAAAAAGCCATTGCATTGCTGTTTTTCTTCTCTTCAGTCCATTCAGTCTCCTTGTATTTCACTCCCCAGCCCATGGGAGGACCAGAGAGTAATAGTGCAGTTTTCTGTCTCCTTTACCTCTGCTACTGGCAGTGAACAGCTGAACCCCAGAACTGTGGTAGATAGTTTAGAGAGACCTCTCCATTACACTCATTAAATGGCTATGCATTTTGCAGGTCCCAAAAACCTGGGTCTGGAAGTAAGGTTTGGGACGTATGAAGGAAACTGTGGTCCTTTTAAACCTAAAAGCATTTAAAAATAACCTTCCAAAATTCTACCTCACTGCACACATTGCTTTCTGCCACTTTGAGTTCCTAAGTATTGACATAAATTTTTTGTACCTGTTTCATGTGCACACAGGTTAATTATTTAAAGCATCTTCTCTTTCTGACTGCCTGAGACATCTGTATCTTTGTTGCTTTGTTTGTTTTGTGGGGGTGAGTTGAGTATTTGATTTAGTCCCTTGCATGTCAAACACCTGAGAATCCTCATTATCCTCTTTCCGATGCATGTTGTTTCTCTAGCTTTGAGGCACAGCTCTGCAGTTATTGCTGCTCGTGCTTAATGCTCGGTGGAAGTGTTTCAGAGGGAGGCAATGTCATGCCTGTTTTGCATCAGAAAGAGGATGATCTTTTACCTGAATTGGTTCTTGCATTACTTTAAGGCTGTAAATAGAAGTCGTATTTGTCCCGACAGAAAGCTTTTTGTCACGGGATTGTACAGATGTCCACATCCGTTGTCTTGCTTTAAGTCCCTCTGAAGTATGCCGGATAAAATGTACTAACACTTTTTCCTGAGTCATCCTGTTGTACATGTATGCCAGTGATTCTCAACCAGGGTGCTGCTGCATTGAGATCTTTACAAGGATGCCATGGGGCGCCATGCAATGTTAGCATTGTTAGGTGGGCAAACATGATTTACAACATAAACCCAGAGATTTCTAATTGGAATCCATAGTGTTCAAAACATTCTGACCTATTCTGGTCTTTCTGAGTTCTTTGTAACAGGAGGATTGTTCTGCACTGGCATTTTCTGAGAGGGTGGCTTGAGTGTAAAGACACTGAGAACCACTGCCCTGTATGGTTATTGCCATTCATTCCAGGGGCAAGCTGGTTGGTCTGTATGCTCTCTCTAGCCACCTTCTGGCAAAGGAGTAGCAATGCAGTTTGGAAGAAAAATGTATGTAAATGACTGTGCTGCTCCTGTTGTGGATCTTAGTCAAACACCAGTAGAGTCAGTCCTGGGTCAAATTAAATGTCTCTTCTCTAGGTATCAGTTTTACCTACCCGCATTCACACAAGACACCAGCCCCTGTGGTTAATACCTAATGCTGGGAGGAGAGCTGTCAGCTTTGATTTGTAACTGTATTCCTTGTGTTTTTTATCTGTTTATTCCACTTACCTGTTTTCTCTTTCCTGCCTGTTTCTAGATCACCAGAAGAGGAATGCCCCCCAAAGGGGGTGGGGAGGTGGTATTTTCCTGTCCAGTAAGGAAAACCTTGCAGCCCATTCAGTTCACAGATCCTGGCAAGATCAAGCGCATCAGAGGAACAGCGTATCTTTTTTTTTTTTTCCCTCCCTGCTTTCCAGGGATTTTTTTTTTAAATCTTCCACAGACTACATTTTCTCATGTGTGGGGGTAGGGGGAGAGAAGGACAGCAGAGTGACACAGTGAGATTGTCATGCTTGGTACCCAGTGGTATGATCACAGTGATTTATTAAATTGCTGCATATAAGCCCTTTGTCTGTAAACCAGTCTATAAAATTAAAATAGATTAAAAGTGTTTGCTTAAGTAGCAAGAAAAATATACACACTTTCTAATCATGCATCATACAGTGTTCCTGGAAAGGCAATTTCAGTATTTGATTTATTTTTTAAAAAGCAACAAACTTAGTGTTATTGTAGCTTCACTTGATAGGCGCTTTTCTTTTTATAATGATGAGACTAAATGCATGTCAGATGGGAGCCTAGAATTAAGCTGCACAGAACACATGTGCACTTGAGCATTGGCTGTCTTATAAAAAACTGGATTAGTTTTTAAACCTCAATAGCACCATCAGAGGTGGAGTGATGAAATGCTGGGGAAAGAGTATGCTATAGCAAAATGCAAATTATAACACCACAGCTCCACAGAACAGATCCTTGCATTTAGTTCTTGTTTTTTCACACCTTGTCTTCCTCAAACCTTCTGTTCCCTCAAAGATGACAAGAATTTTTCTTGATCAGAAGTGCAGGTATTCCATGCCCTCTTGGGCATGAAAGAATTGGAATTCACACTCCCTATGAGCTGTGGCTTGTTAGTAGCTTAGAATATAACTATAACTCAGAAACTGGATTGTTTGGAACTAATTTTTAAATTGTCTCAAGGAGGAAAATCAGAACAAATGCAGTGACTTGCAGTGTAGTCAGCTTTTATTTCTGGCCCTTCCTCATGAACTCCCTTCTGACATGCAAAAGAATGAAGCATCTTGTCCTATAGTCTTGGGATTGGTACAGCTTCACTAGTCTTTGTTACAGTGTGTGCACCGAATCGGTCAACAAGGAAGGATTTACATGTTTGATAGTGTCACGCTCTTTATCGTAGTCTTTCCAGAACTTCAACTTTCATGAAGCTGCTTTGTGTCCTTCTCACTGCTGCTTTGTGAACTTAGATGCCATGTCTGCATTTGAAGACACCAGAATTGAGCTTTGTATGTGAACCACCTTCCCCCTTTACACTGTGGCTTCCCTTTTCTTTTCCCCTGATCTTGTTCCCAGGAGACTTTGAGGCAGGGGTTGTCCAGAAAGCAAGGTTGGAAGCAGCACTGTTAAAGTGCGTCATTTTGCTTTCTGCCAGCCTAGGAGCCCTCTGTTGAATGCGAGTGTTGTCCCAATGTACAATTGTGCAGAATTGCTTCCTTGTATCCATTGTGCTTTTGTAGTATTTGTAAGCCATTTTCAGCCTTTTTTCATCTGCAAGCCCCTAAAAATTACAAATGGAGGTGCAGACCCCTTTGAGTTGTGTGTGTATTCACACACTTTTGATTGATCGCAGTCTTTCACAGACCTGTTAGACATAGTCTGCAGATCCCCAAGGGTCTGTGGATCATAGGTTGAAAACCACTGTGGTAGTGCAATCTTACATTTACACAGTGCCTTTGATTCCCAAGAGTTTTTGGTACCCTCATATAAACTGTGGACAGGGATCAGTTTGCTAATCATTATTTACTGCCTTTAATTTGACTATCTGGATCATTTAAAATATAATAAGCTGTATAGAAGGAGACTTTAGAGCAAGAGTATATCTAGTTCAAATGAGTGGGTGGTGGGCATGGACTGGGACAGTCAGGAGACAGTCAGTCAGTTGGGCCATGATAGGACAAAAAATAGCAGACAAAAATGAAGTGACAGGGCCTGAAGGCAAAGCCTTTCTGCTCCTTTCCCATGCATGCTTAGCTTCCTTAGCTTAGCATGTTTGGCCCAGCTCCAACTGGTAGTTACATAGAAGTGGCACATTTTAATAAAGACAGAGCAGACATGTACTAGGGAATGCTTTGGGACTGTCTCTTGAAGGTAAAGAGGGAGAGATGCAAGTTGGCTTTTTCCTTTTCTTGGTGTATAACGAGACAAAAGGCATTGTTTGTTTTAAAAAAAAAAGACATTTTATGGTGACTAGGGAATGAGTGAACTGATAGCTCTGCATGAGTTCGGAGTGAGTGATGAGCACAATGTGATGGCAAAAACTTAATTTGTACTCTTTGGAATATTATTAGAGTTTTTTGCTGATACTTCTTTAACTTCACTAACTAATGATCATTTTGGAGAGATGTCTTTGTTTGAAAACTTGTATCTTGGCTTCTTTAATGATGGGAGAGGTTTGGCTGAAGAGAGATGCTTAAACTAGCAGGAATGATTGGATAGAACATGCCTGATACTTTTTAGATACAGAAATGAGCACTCCTTTCCCAGCACCAAGGAGATCTTTTAAGGGTGAATGAACAAAACATTCAGGTCTACACATCATGAAGAAACAGAAGGTGATGCAATATCTCTTTAAAATATCCCTTGACAGGCTCATTTAAGATGTGGGTTTGTTTAATTACAGTAGGATAGTCTTCTATACAGGTTTCTCTATATCTGTTTTCAACAGATAGTGCTTAAATGATCTTGTAGAAAGCAAGGAATGGAGGCAGTTCATTAGAGGAGATGGTTGGCAAAAAAACAGATATCCTAAAGAAGGCATTGAGACTTCTTTTCCTTGCACATCTCCTGGTTTTTAGGTGTCTTTTGATCATAGTAAAATCCTTGACATCACAATGTAGATTTTCAGTCAGAGTGTCACCACAGATGGTGAACAGAATCGTGGATTCAGCACGAAGCATCCTAAATAAGTTCATTCCAGATATATATATCTACACGGATCACATGAAGGGGACCAGCTCTGGAAAGTAAGTACTAAAGGTTTGGACAGTGCTGTAGCAGGGGTGGGGGCAGTGGCGGCATTTGCCCCAGGCACCAAAGCAGAGGGCCATCAACAGGTGCTGCCTACCTGGGGTAGGGCACAGGACAGAGTTGCGAGCAGCTCATTTAGGGGGGGTGAGGGGATGGGGGAAGGGCAGCTCCCACCACTGTGTGCATTCCTGGGCAAGCATTGGGGTGGGGGGGGCGTGTGCCCCCCAGATCTGTCCATGCAGATAGGGAGGGCTGCTGCTGCAGGCTCTGCCCTGAGTGCTAAACTTCCTTGCCACAGCTCTGGGTTTGGGAAATGTAACTTATAAAAACATTATAAATATTTTTTGGCTTGTCTGTTAATGTGCCAAATGAAAACAGTACAGTTGATCTTCATTGCCAAATCATCTGTATAGTAAATTACTTTTTACAAGAAAAATGAAAGCAGTTCCTAAATGGAATGCATCTAGGTTTCAATCAAGAAACATGTGCTAAACGTGAAATGTTATCAATGGATTACTGATATATTACAACATTTCCTTTTGGTTTTTCTTCATTTAAAACTGTTGCTTTAGTCTAGTCCTGTGCTTTAACGTGAGAGAGAGGGTACAGGGCATGCAATGATTATAATGCAAAGACTAAAATTTGAGTCAGGTTGTAGACATGAATTGGGAAATCTGATATATAAGCCCTTTGAAAAGTTAGGATTCAAAGCCAAAGTGGTAAACAACAGTGGTAAAAAATAATTATAATACTACATTTTATTGATTTTTCTCATTAATAAAATGTGAAAATGATACAGGGTGGGGGCATAACCGGTATAATACATCAAGGCACAAATTGAGGAGGGGTTTTGCTAAAGTGTTTGTCTAGTTCCATTATCCCGTTGTTGTTTATAACTAAGGGTGGAGGAGAGCTAAGAAACAACTTCCTTTTCTTATCTCTAATTCACACCAACGCACCACCCCCCCCACTCCCTCTCTACAAGCAGTTTTCCCTCTTCCTTGCTTGACTCATTTTTTGTTTTGTTGTGTGGACAGGAGAGGACACTTAGCTGAAATCACACAGGTAATTGAGAGACAATGGAATATAGTGCTATTTGTGGGTGTTTATGTGGTGTTTACGCTGGTTGTCTCTTTCGAGACTGAAAATCCCAATATGTTGTAAACCAAGGGAAGGACACTGGAATTTCTGTTTTTGTTTTATCATCTATTATATATCACAAAAACTGAGTCACATTCCTGGGTGTTTGCCCAAGAGTCCTGCTGCAGTCGGAGGGAGCCCTGTGTGTGCAGCCAAGAACAGAACTTCAGCCTTCTTGCATTCTTCTTCAGTGCAGTTTGGTGGGCCAGTAGCTTAATCACTGTGATGTGTTTGTACCTACTTCTCTTTCCCGACCTCTGTTCTCCTAACAACTGCTTTTTCTTCCTTTGGGATTTCCTGCTTCATACCTGGCTGCAGTGCTCTCTTTTGAAATCGCTTTTTGGTTGGCATTGTCCAAGTCCTTATTTAACAAACTCCTGCAGGCCCACCTGTTCATGCAGCTGTCCAACTACATGGCATACACCTTTACTTGGGTTTTGCTTAGAGCCACAGATCATAAAGACTATGGGCCAGGAATCAATACACTATGGAAATGGCAATGAATTGGGACTCAAGAAAGCATGGCTTGGACAGAATGCTTGTGGCCAAGCTTCTTTGTGTTCGTGGGTAAATGGTATAATTTAGTCTGTTTCTCTGATTCTCATGCTTACTTTCCTCACGGGTATGGTGAGGGTGAATTCTTTGAATAATGTTAAGATCCATAGATCCTGCAATGATGATGGCTTTGGACATATACAATTACATTTTACCCCTATTATGCCAACAGCTGCATGTAATATTTTAAGATGGATTTTCCAAATTGCTGAATGCATACAACTTCAGTCAGACAACTCTGACTGAACAAGTTCTTTTTACCAGAATATCTGAAAGCCTCTTGCATGTGATTAAGGACAATTTTTTTTAAAGGGTCTCACAAGTGACTTTCAGTGAGCTGAGGCCCCTGTCTCTTCTGAAAATTAGGTGGAAGTGATGTTGACATTGTTAACTAACTAATTAGTACAGTGTTTTCCATATTTTGGGCAAAAGGTATATGCTGTACATGAGAAAATATAGTGTGTTTTTTTGAAAGTCTAAACATCTGTGTAGAGTAGCCCTTATCTATTTATAAACTATTTTGTGCCTAGTGAGTCAACGTTTCAGTTTCTAAGAAAGGCTTTTGGGGTTTTTTTTGGTTTTTTTGTTTTCCTGTTTCAACACTCTGTGGAAAACCCCCTGGAAACAAGGCATTGTGACTCAGGGTATTGAACAGTAGCTGGCATTATTAGGAGGGTTTTTACTTCTGGGACAAGATTTTTGGTAAGTGAGGAGTGATAAAATGACAAGAAGTAGAACTAACTGCTTTCAGACAAGTCTCTCATAAATTACCATTGGCATTGGCAGATGCCACTGAGAGGTTGAGTAAATGAGCATGGGGACCAGTATCCGTTCTCATTCTGGCTTCTCTGTGTTGGTTGGCAGGGCTGGGGAAGGCCAGTGTCCTACCTGTCTCATGGATTAAAAGATTAGCAACAGTTAGTTGAGCATGTGTGCACTATCCCTGTTTCTTGGGATAAAAAAGATTAAGCAATGTTCCTTCCAGGCTGCCGGCAGCTTCAGCGAATCCATCATCTTGGCACCTTTTACAGCTCTGAAAGTTGCTTTAAAAATGAGGAGAGAAATTCTGAGTTATATTCATCTGTGTGTTGGGGGACACACTGCAGAAGGGTTTGTTGGTGCAGATGGTTGCTAATATCCTCTGCAAGAGCAGGGGGATTTAGACTCTTATTTGTGTGAGCCAAATCTCTTACTGCCACATGCAGGTTTTGCTAATTAATGAGAGAGAGAGAGCATGTGTACTGAAAAGAAATTTGTCAAGGTTGGTAGCTGGTAAGATTTGGCTTCTCATTGCACTGTTCCCACCTTTTTCTTTGAATGCCTTTTCTGTCAGGAAGAGAAGGAAGGTCTTAATATACTTCCCACATTACTCTATAAACACAGACAGTTAAATGTGGGTGGGGATCACCAATACATGCAAAGGGGTAATCTCACTGGCTCTGTAGTAGTGCTGGCAAGAGCACAGCAGAAGGAAAAGACACAGACGTAGTCAGTTTGAGTCTCTGAGCTGCATTTGGTGATTAGAATTGGGAACAGAATGGCAGTCGGCATACACTCTAATTAGTAACAGCAAAAGAATATGCGTAGACCAGGGGCGGGCAATTATTTCAGGCGGAGGGCCACTTACTGAGTTTTGGCAAGCCATCGAGGGCTGCATGACAGGCAGGCAGGGGCAGCTAAGTATTAATTTTCTAAATTTTTTAGGGGCCCCGCGGGCTGGATAGAATGGCCTGGCAGGCCTCATTTTGCCCACCTCTGGTATAGACCATTCCAGTGTGTGTCACTTCTTCTATAGCTGTAAAGAAAAGGATTCAGTTGGCCAAAGTGTATTAGTACAGCAGTGGCTGTTCCAGCTAGTGCTGTCTTGAACATCCTGGCAGTCAAGGGTGGAGGATCTGCTGTAATGTTACAACAGCAGTACATGTTAGATTGAAGCATATCCTGCTGCTTTAGTGTATTTGAGTGAGGAAGGGCCGGAAGTACCTCATGGGGGTTTCTAGTGGCCTTTGCTTTTGACCTGTCTCTCCTTTGAAGCCTTGACATACTCTAGAGCAGCGGTTCTCAACGTTTTTTGTATGAGGACTCATTTGTAAACATTAGTGGCCAGTCCCAACCCAGTGACCCTCACTCCCAACCTGCTGCGACCCCCCCCCCCCCACTCCTGACCCTGGGGCAGGGGGTAGCAGGGTGGGGCTGGAGGGCGGGTGTAGGGCATGGCGGGCCCCAAGCAACCCCTGGCAGGCTGGAATTCTGCCAGTCTGCAAGCAGAAAGTCCCGATTTCCCACGTTTTTCTTCTTTAAAGGAGAATCCATTTTTAAAGTTTGTTCTCAACCCTTCCACATATGCTTGCAACCCACTTTTGGGTCATGATCCACAGGTTGAGAAACACTGTTCTAGAGCAGATTTGGGATTACTAGTGTGATAGAGGATCTCTGACAGGAAGGGGAAATGGAGAGTCTTGGCAAAAAAAACCTTCTTCCCCACACATGCAAAAGGGAAGAGCGGGCAGCAGGTAGCTCAATTTAAGAAGCTGATAGACTGAAATGGGAAGCAAAAAAGGCATATCCAAAATCTAGAATGCAAAAGTGGCAAGGGGAGAGGTGCAGGAGACCTGAAGGAAAAGGCTGGCATGCCGGTTGGAGAAGGAGGCTGCATTTGTGTCCAGTTGACTTTTATTCTATCGAGTAATCTCCATGTTTGTTCTTCTCTCAATCCTGAAGAAATGAAACTGGGCTCCTTATCAGGCCTGAGAATCCCTTCCTTGTTCACTCTTGCCAGCTAGCCTCTGTTCCTGGGTCTCCTGCAAAATTGTCCTGCGGCATAATTGTCTGCAGCACTTAGTTCCTCTTTTGATCTGTTTGTCTTCCAATATTCATCTTTAAAAGAATTGAATACCCATTTGAACTCAAGATTTTGTTTTGAGTTAAGTGTTTAAAGCAAACCATGTACACGAAGAAGGAAACGGGCTTTGATTTTTTTTATTTTTTTTTGTCCGTTGGTGAGTTTGTGAGAGACAGTGGATGCACGTGTGGATTTTTCTCTTCATTTTGTGACTCGTCCATTAGCAGTTAAAGGCGTAACATGCAAGTTTGTTTTGCTTCTTCTAGAAGAGCCATTACAAACAGAGAAGATATGTAGAGAAGTCTTCAGAATACAATTTGAAATGCTGTGTAAATGTGTGCATCAAACTCTTAATGTGGCACAGGCGCTTTCTTGAAACTGATTGAGGTCAATTCCAGGGCTGTGAATCAGTGGCAGTGATCACTCCACATGCCCCTTTACGCTGCCGGGGTATATATACACATAGTTTTCTATCCTGCTATGCGCCGGAGATCTGCAGCTTCAGAGCAGACTCAATTAATTGAGTTCATCAAGTGTGCTCCTCACACAAGCTGAGGCGAACTATGCTGCACCATATGCAGTTGTTTAAGTGGTGAAATGCGCATCAGCCTGCAGAAAATGGCAGTGGTGCACTTTTGAACTAAAGCACCTCTGATGTGTGTTAGTTCAAAAGCACGCTGCTACCATTTTCTCAGTGCTGATGCTCATTTCATCGCTTATACAACTGCAAGCGTCTCAGTGCCAGGTGCTTTTCAAAGCACCCGGTGCTGTGGTGCTTGCATGTGTAAAAATGGCAGGGTTTTAGGATGAGAAAGTACTGTCAGTGATGCAATGTAGTTGTTCCAGTTATCCATACCAGCATTTCTCAGTCTTCTAGTATTGATGATGCTTTATTTGAAAGCAAAGATTTTCATGAGTGCTTAGGATTTGTTATTAAAGGAAGAGTGAAAAAGTATCATACACCTTTCTAATGAATGAGTGTGCTTCGGGTAGTCAATGAAGAATTCTTGACTTTGAAACACAAGTTGTGCTGGGAGTGGGGGAAATGTGAATTTGCTGTCAAGTTCCTTAATTGTAGTCATGATTGGGCATCTGAAATAGATCATTTGCATTCTAGTTGCCTTTTTTGTGGATTGGGAACTGCATGTGGTAAAAATCATCCGTAATGCCATTTGTGATGCTATATATTGTGTATGTTGCATATTTTGAGTGTACTGCACCAGCCAACGGTGCAGAATTTGGAGTTCTGTCAGAGCCCTGGAAGCATTGAAGAGCATATGCTTCTATGCTCTGCTCAAATACTGATAGTTTGCACATACCAATTTGTGCCTAGTGTGACAGTTTTGCTGGCTGTTAGGTCAATTATACTGAATTTAGGTTTGGACCCTTCTGATTAGAAGACCATATTATTGGAAAAGAGAAACTAGTGACACTATCCTAGTTCATCTCTGCTAGGAAAACTTACACTTGAGGAGAATGAAACAAATTGTTTTGAACTGGCAATTTTTAATATTCTCCCAAAGCTGAAAATGAAAATACTGTATGAATAAAAAAAATGTGTTAATGTATTGCTTGGACTTCTTGGTAAAACTGGACTTAGTGATCTGTGGATTTCAAGGAAGGCAAAATCCCACCTCTGGCATCCACAGTAAGACAAGGTAGTATTGCATACTGGCATTGTTCTGGGTTTTGCAGCACAGGAATTCTGTCAAAGAATAAATTCTGAAATTCTTGCTAGAAAGGATGTTTGCACCTGTTTTGAGCTGAAAGGGGAAAGAGCTAGCAAGTAAGATGAGATAAAGCTCTGTCGACTGTTGCACTTAAACAGGTTTTTAAACCTAGTACTAAGAATTGACACAACCCTCGGTTGATGAATAGCAGAAAGTCTTGCTTTAATAACTACCAACAAGCTACAATGCTAAATGATAGAAAAAAGACTCTTTCCCAATATAAAATGAGCTTTTAGTCCTTGTGTTATCTTAGCTGCAGTAGTGTTTTCTTACCAATGTAAGCAGGGAAACTGGTTCAGTTTTGCAGCCTTTACTCATGAGCTGGGTGGTAAGTATGGCTTCTTGATCTTTCCAGGACTACACACATTGCTGGCAAATCTGCTTAGTTCTTATACTGTTTAATTGTATAGCTTCAAAGCATTTTTTCTTTGGTGGGTGGCCACTTGAAGTCCGAACAAAACGGGGAGGAAAAGGAGGGTGATCATCTTATTAGAAATGTTAAATTGCCTGTATCCTGGTTTTTGATTTGTCTAGATGTGAAGACTTGTGTTGCTTGCAGCCCCTGAAATTAGAATTCAATTACAGGTGATGGGTCTTGAGTGGTTAAACAGGATGCTTAGAGCCTTGGTTACCGGACCGGTCTTCGGGTATTTGTTTATTAACGGGGCAAATTTGCAATGGTCTGTTTACAAAACTCCAGACATATGATGGATGACTGAAACATTTGTAACACCTTAGACATTGGATTCCTGTCTGGAGAAATGTGAGGATGTCACGTATAGGACATCTTTTTTGTATTCAGTGCACCTTTTACAGGTTTTGCTTGAAATGTACATTTAGTGTTTTGTCTTCTTTAGTTGCTGGTTCAGTTGAAATGTTTATATAGTTTCCTTTCCTTCTCTAGTTGCACTGGCTCAGCCTCTTTCTCTGGCTTTCTTAGCTTGGAGATACACATGTGATTAGTGTCAGGTCTCTGCCAACAATTTTAACCATCACTTTTATTATTTTACTAGCGGAAGGACCTGTTCTTTGCCTGGGTAATTATTTTTGTAATTGCAGTGGTTGTTTATTTTCAGAGAACTTATTTTAAAGAAGATAGTACAACATATTTAATATTTAACGTGAACTGACATCTCAAATGACATTCAAAAAATTATCTTTCTTGTAGAACTTCATTGTGAATAATGTTCACGGTGTTTCCTGTTGACCTCAGTACATACAGCCCTCTTCAACTACCAGCTCTTGAGCAAGCCACATATAACTGTCCATGTGAAAAGCATTGTTCCCTCAAATAGTCACTGGAAACCCAAAAAGGGTTAAATGAAACCCACCTATAATTTTCCTCAGGTGGTATTCAGTGATTTTTGGAAGGTTTAGAGTAGATAGGACCAGCCATTCTTGAGTTAAAAGCAAACATACATACAGATATACTCTTGATTTTATATATAAAGATGGCATGGGTCTGGTATTGAGTACCACAAGCTCCACCCTCTCTTATGCCTAATGGGTTGCAAGCCATTAGCAGAATTTAATATTATTTGTGGCAGGTTTGTTACCACAACCCAGTCTTGTCCCAGCCACTGTCTTGCATTTTTGTGCAAGACACACAGTTCCGAGCTTTCACTGTTTTTCACAGCCAGCAGACTACTTTGTATACTGGTTTTTGCCAAATCCAGAAGCATTAAGTGATGGTTCTTTAAGAAATCTTAGTTTTGTTTTTGACAGTTAGTGAGGTCAGTTGCTTTTAGAAACAGCAGCTATCAAAGGTGGGTAAAATGAATATTTAAAGATCATTTATTAGGCTGTAGCTTATTAAGAGTGAAGAGTGTATGGGTTAGTGGGAAGGACAGGTTTTGCTGGATTGAATTCTGAAATGCTGTTGGCTAACCAGTTACTCTGAGGGAGCATGTTGGAGACTTTATGGGTAGGTTAGAAGGAGAGTAGTTTAGCTTTTTATCTTTTAAATTTCAAATACATCTTTTGGTTTTGTCATTCTCTTTCAGGTCTCCAGGTTTTGGCCTGTCTCTTGTTGCAGAAACCATCAATGGCACTTTTCTCAGTGCTGAATTGGCTTCTAACCCTCAGGGCCAGGGAGCTGCTGTACTCCCAGAAGAACTTGGTCAGAACTGTGCAAAGCTGTTGCTGGAGGAGATTTACAGAGTAAGTAGCTGAAACAGTCTCTCTGTCCCTTGTGTACAGGTAGGAAAGGTAGCAGCCTGGAGGGAGTTTCAACTGAGGCATGTTCTCACAGCTAGTCTTTTTGAATTTCTAGTAACAATTAAACCATGAAAAATAAGCCCTTTTAATACACAGATAGATGAGTTGGGTTTTTTTTAGAATAGTAATTTGATGTTCCCTTGATGTTCCTTGATATTAATTGAGAGGCTGCCCCTGAGTCCCAGAGTGCCCTCACCAGTGCTTTGCCTAACCTGACTCGTTTCTCTTGATTGCTGGATCCTCTGTCCACTAGCCAAAACAACATGGTTCCCAGGGGTGTTTCTTGCACCCTGGCGGGCCTACTGGTGCCTAGCTGGTACCATGAACCAGTGGTCACCACCTGTGGCCTGAATGGCCCTTATTTAAGCCTTAGGGCTCTTAATTGTGGCGTCCTGCCGCCCCCATAGCCACACCAGTAATCAAGGATATTGTGAGCCATACAGTCAGGGGGTACCAGGCACTGTTACAGGCTTGTGTATGTGTCCATAGAAGGTAGAAGCTGGGTAATGTGGCTGCCTGTGGTAGCAGGGAACCAGACTCAAGACTTAGGAGGTCCCTTCAAGCCCTTGGTTCCTTATTATCTGCAGCTCATTCACTCCTACTCTGTATGGATCCAGTCCTGGCAATGAGGTAGTGCTCTCAGAAATACTAATCCTAGTGCACATATTCTTGAAGGTGCAATTAGTCCACTCGCAATTGAAAGCTCAGCTGATTGTAAGTGGAAAGGAGTTAGTCAGAGGCAACTGCTGTTGTATGTCTCCAGTTGCAATTACCTACAGCAACAGCCATTTGCTACTTCTGTTTAAAAAAACTGAATTCAGAGTCTTGTTGCTTGATTACGAAAAAGGTTCCTGTATCTCCTGCTTGGAAAATCCTCCCCTTCCCACAAGCACTTTTTAGGTGACAAGAAGAGCCAGAAATC
The DNA here is from genome assembly GCF_001723895.1 of Crocodylus porosus. Classification (NCBI taxonomy): domain Eukaryota; kingdom Metazoa; phylum Chordata; order Crocodylia; family Crocodylidae; genus Crocodylus; species Crocodylus porosus. The sequence continues at coordinate 58,826,417 of NW_017728950.1, read as the reverse complement.
CAATTTCCTGCCAAATACTGATTTCCACTTGGGTTCCAGCAGCAGTGGCTATTTTTTACTTAAAAAGCAATAAAACCACACAGCATTTTGTAAATTAAAACTATGTGCCACTAGGGAAACTGCCTAGTTATTTATTACTACTGTATTTTTCAGCACCAAAGTATGTCAAACATTTTACAGAATAAGTAGAGATAGTGGCCTACCAGTGGCACAGACTTCAAGCAAATTCGTTTTAAGTTGCTGCATAATAATCCCGGCTGCACCCAAGATTGCCCTGCTCATTCACTCCCACTCTGTATGGATGCAATCCTGGCAATGAGGTAGAGCTCTCAGCATACATGCTCAAGGCAGCCAATCTATGGATGGCACTGGGCCTGTGTTAAAGCTGACATTGAGGGGTTTGCATTACCTTGTTTATGAGAGTTGGTGCACATGGAGTAGAAGCAAGTGGACAGGACATGCCTCATAGTGATGCTCCCAGGTATAGCATAGGTGCTGTCCTAAGAGGCAAGTGCCAAATGTCAAAACTGAAAGATAGTGAAATTTTTTGGAGGTGGCCAACAGATATGATTTTGTGTGTGGAGGTGGTAAGGAGTTTCTGAGGCAGGAATGCAGACTCTTCGTAGGTCAGGTGATTTTAACATTTTACCTATTAGTGAGTCAACATGTACTGTATGGGAAATGGCTTACTTTGGCCCTCTGGGAGGCTGAGAACTAAAGTAGCTTTTAAAGTTTTTTTGTTTCCTTAACAGTCCTGCCACCATGGAAGAGATTGTGGTAAAGTTAAGTGCTAAGGACTATCAAGACTTTGACTTGACAGTGTGCATTATGGTAGCACCAGGGATGGGGCAGCACTGCTGTTGAATTCTTTAAGACCAGGTTCTTGCCACACACGGTTATGTTGGCATTAGCCTTCACAGCCCAGAGGGGCCGTCAAAAAGCCACCATGAAGAATGATGCAACCCTTCTTTGGGAGCTCTTCAGCAAGTTCAAGCCAAAGAGCAGTTAGAAAGTGAAAGGTAGTGCACTGACTCAGCACTTTCCTGCCATGTGGGTGCCACACCCTCACTCCCCCCACATACCACACTCTCTACCTCCCACACGCCTCATTAGACTTAATGCTTCCCAGCTGCAGTGGTTGAAAGCTTCATCAACAGACAGCACTCCTGAGGACAGGCTTTTCCTGGTTTTCTCAGACATAAGAGAGGTCTCATCCATACGCAGGGCACTGGACTGGAATGCTAGAGGACAAGACTCTTTCCCAAGTTTTGTCACTGGCTTCCTCTGTAGTTTTAGACAAGTCCCTTCCTCTCCCATTGTAGGCCTTGCCTGTTCAGTTTGTAAGCTGTTCAGAGCAGAGGCCATGCTGTGGGCTTGTCTTGCTACAGAGTTAGCTCATTATTCCTTAAATTTGTCTCTGACTTTGATTCTCTTCCACACCCAAAATCTCCAGTTCAAGTTCCACAATACTCTAAGCTCAATGTAGTTGGAGACATGAGTGAGTCAGAACTGTAAAACTACTGACTTGGAAGTTAGTAATTCCATGGCAGGGGTGGATCCAGGGGTGATGTGGTCGCTAGAGCTGTGCAAAGCTTCAGTTGCTGATTTGATTCAGCAGAGATTCAGCTCAATTCATCAGCCGAATCTTCAAATCCACATCAAATCAGGAGACCCTTTAATCTCTCTGAATCAAATCAGAACCCTCCAAATCCAAATTGGAGAGATTCAGAAAGATTCGATGATTCAGGCATAGACACAGCTTTAAATGTTTTTTCTACGTATCTCAAGGTACCAGGAAGCTCGTCAACGCTGTGATGCTGGAGTAGATGGAGCATCCCACAGGAGGCTGGGGGGGTCCCCAGCGCACTCGACAGCAGACCCAGAAATGGACCAGAAGCACTTCTGGTCCACTTACAGGTTGGCCGGGGAGTGCATGGGGGGGGCCCCCCTTGCACCCTCCAAGCTCAGTGGCTGGTGCCTCCTGGATCTGGGGAGGCACCTGGGGTCCCCCCATGGCTGAACACCAAGTTGGGGGGGAGCACGTGGGGCTGGACCCAGAAGTGGACCGAAATGACTTCCTGCCCACTTCCGGGTTCACTGCCAAGCACATGCTCTTGTGAGACGCTCCATCTGCCCCACCATCGCAGCATTCATGACCCATGCCTGGTACCTTGGGGTATGTAGAAAAAACTCTTTACTCTTCTCCTTCGTGCTGGTTTGTGCGGTGTGTGCTGCAATGAAAGACTAATGTAAGGTTGGGCTATTAAGTACAATGTAATAGAAATCATAATCTTGCTGTCAGTGCTAAGTGATCTAATTACTTCCCTATTTATTTGAATGCGAGTTTGAATTTAATCTGAAACTTTCACCAAAATTTTTTTTGAATGTCTACTTTAAAGTATTTAAAAGGTGCACTAGAGAAGTTGATACTATTGAGGTTCAGACACATGGCATATAGTTATGTCATCAGCCAGATCCATGTAGCAAAATCAGTATTCAGAAAATATGTCCGTCTGTTGAATGTGTTTTTTGGATCTAAGCATGTGTGTAGGGAACAAAGCAATGAAGTTTCTAAGTAAAGAAAAAGGTATTACACTCAGGAAAGAGAGACTATATTATATACCGCTCTGTACTGTACAAAATAAGTATTCCAGTACTTATCTAACACTTGTGCTAAAATTGAAACCCTTTTTTGCTGCTCTAGTTCTCCTTAAAGCAAATGCTAATAGGGGAATAATGTACCATATCACTCTATTTAATGCCTTGTATACAAAAAGTGATGAGTTGAACCACCAGAAGGAGAAAGTCTGAGCTTGCAGTACGTGCAGACCAAGTAATTGTTGAGTAAAGGTGACAAATGCCGCTCTTGTATAAGTTCTCTCTTATTAAACTTAACTTTTTGAAAGTTTTCAGATCAGATAACGGCTTTCTTGGTTAGATCAGCTAGATCATCCAAAACAACTATAACCATTAGTTATTTTAGTGGAGGCCAGCCTTTTGGCAGGAGTGCCACAAATTAGCCCCATGCGCCCCCCTCCCCAACAGCCACTCTGATTCCCTTCATGTGCCCAATGTGCTGCTCTGCATTTTGCTTCCTGCCTTGCACTCCCTGCCTAATCTCCTGCTCTGCTTTCTGCTTCCTGTCCTATTGGCTTGTGAGCTACCTGTCCCATCACCCATGTGATCCTCTAGGTGTCATGCAGAGGCTGCCCAATGGACTTGTGCCATAGGGTGGCTGCTCCTGAGTTAGTTCAACCATTAGTTGTTGATCCACTATTTACTACAAGCAAGATGTATAAAAATGTGTAATTTGCTTGCATTTGTTACTTATTTTTGAAATAATGGTTTTTAAAATAATGTCAATCCAATGTAGGTGGGAGTTCTGTCAGTTGTTTAAAAATGGTGTGCCACAAATGGCACAAACTCCTCATGCTTTTAATCAGCCAATCTGTGTTGTATCTGTAATAGTTTAAATTCAAGTATTTGGCCTTTTCACCATCTCTTGTTACCTTTGTACTCTCCATGCTGAATAAATCCACTTTAAAAAGTTACCAATAAACAAAACCACATGATTGGTCATCAAGGGTTGGGCAGAAGACAGTAATACTAAGGTCTGAAATGCTAATGAAAAGCTGAAGTCCAGGCTTTACTCACACCCCAGATCCCCAATGCTAGATAACTCGTGGGGTTCATTTTCCCCATTTGTTGGGCTGACGGATGTCCACAGACCTGGAATGTATGTGCTGATCTGAGGGAATTTAGGAGAGGAACAAAGTTACATCTTGAAAAAACTACAAATAAAGCCAAACATAGCCTGCCTCTGAGCCCATCTTCTACTGACTTAACTTTGTACAGACTATTTGTTTAAATTAGCTTTCAATATAAGGTGTCTCTCCTGATGTTTGTGACCTTGTATGGAATTGGATCTTGCCTCTTGAAAAGTGGTTTCTTCTGCAGCCATACCTTCCTAGGACAGCCACATTTCACTGTGTAACAATTAAATTGTTGATCAGTAGGGGGACACCTGTGAGCACCAAAGATGAACTTCACAGTCCTGCTCCAGTTACTGAGAAAATTAACACTGAAATATGTCAGGCCTTGCAGAATCATCATGGCTGCTGTTAGAAACTGCCCGGTAGGATCTCCTGTTAAAGTTGTCTAATGCTTTCCATTATTTGTGTGAAATGTAATGTCCTGCTAAGTTCTGTACAGGTCTGACCCTGAAGAGCTTATGGTATGTGACAGGTGGTGTACAAGTTTGGGAAGGAAAACAGCCAGTCACATACAAACTATGTTTTTGTATGTTTACTATCAGGATGCAGATGGGATTGAAGATAGAGCCAAGAATTATGGGTACTGAGTGAATAATGACTGGCTCTCGCAGCACTTGTAACACCCTGTGATACAGGCCAACCATACCAGTATCTCACAGCAGAAGGCCCCACAGGCCTTTCTGAGCTGCAGCTCTAGAAGCCTTATATGGTTCCTCCTTTACCGTGGGAAAGTACCTAGTGAAAGTTTGCCATAACAAACAGGTAACAAAAACGGAAGGGGCTGAAGAAAGCGGAAGACATTGATGTTTATATTCATTATGATCAGATTAATTCTCAGTCAAAAATAATGTGAGGGCCTAGGACCTGTTGAAATCTATCTTTACTGTTAAGATAAAGAGGTGAGGTGTCATCCAGAAACAAAGCTGAAACTCTTGCAACACGTTTCATTTTTGAAAGCATGTGAATATGTTCACATGTACAAGGGAGAGGAACGTGTGTATACCAAATAGGTCTGAATCTGAGCAAAACAGGAAGATGCTTTGGGAATTGATCCCCAATTCCAGCAATCTTGCCTTCTGTCATGCTATATGTGCATAGGAGGGCTCGTGATTTTCGAACTGGGGGATCAGATCTCCATTGCGTCCTACTGGGATTATGATCCTGGCCTTCCCTTGCACCTAACACATTGAAAGCCAGATGCCTGATGATCAGCTGATTGGCCATGGAGGGACTGCACCAGGGCTCCAACCAGCGATGGTGCATTCCCTGGGGCCAGCCAATAATGAGCTGATTGCAGAAAGCACTCTAAATCTGTAACTGAACAGATGTTCACAGCTTTAAAAATGGCAGATCACACTTTAGAGTCCTTTATCAAACATGTGTGCCAGATCCCATCAATGGTTAACTTAGAGCACAAGTACAATTGCCATCATCCCAGGAGGTATTGACAGCCTTTGATCCCTGCCCTGACTCCTCCCTCTGGCCAGCTGAGTAAAGCACAACAGAGTGCTTCTGCTGGGGGCTTTTTGAATGTCTGCACTTAGCCTTAGAGACCAACTTGTTCAGAGAGGCATGTATCTCAAGTGGAAGCTTACTTTGTACATGCAGAGAGCAGAGGTACTAAATAGAAAGGAATAAAATTATTTAAATACAGGGGATAGTGCATGGAGAAGAAAAGGATAGGGGGTGCCACCTGCCAAGGGAGGGCAGGTGAGTCGAAGTGATCAGAAGGGAGGGACAAAGCAGTTAACTCACTAGCCACCCACTCAGTTAACTGAGGCACATAAGGGTTATAACAGTTAGCCCAGGCGATGGTGTAAGAATACAGAGTTTCTTTTGAGACCATAAGTAACACAGTCCAATTTGTGGATGGTTTCTTTTTCTGCAGTTTCATGTTCAAGTTGGGCTGTACAGTTTTGTTGTTTAAGAACAGCTATTCTGAGGTCAGTGATGGGTTGTCTAAGAAGGTTAACGTGTTCTGACACAAAAACTGAGGAAGAGTTGAGGCATATACCAATAATCAACCACTGGATCTGGCTGAGTGGTGAATATAAAACAATAATGGAAGACCTGCTGTCAATCCAAGTAAGATGAGAAGGATGCTGCATTCTCACCTGTTGCTGACTGAGAATACCTGTTGGTATTGAAACGAGTACAGGTGTTTAAGCCCCCACATCACTGCGTCGTCTACCCCAGTGGAGTTCAACTTTTTTCTCTGGTGGGCCAGATCTGCAGTGCCTGGTCCAACCATGGACTGGAAGGTGGTCCCAATCTGGTGCCTGGGGACAGTGTAACAGGCACCATCCAGCCACACAGAGTGGAGTAGTGGGGGCAGCCCAGCCTGACCCCAGCCCTTCAGGGGGGGAAAGGGGCTTCGCTGGGCCCCTTGGGGGAGATGTTACACAGCCAGGGGGTGTGAAAGGGGGCATGGCTAGGCTCCAACTTGCTTTTCCTGGGGGGCAAGGTGACTTGACCCAGCCCTGCAGGGGGGAGGGGATGTGACCCAGGCACATCCTAACCTGCCACAGCCTAACCTGCTGGAGGAGGGCGTCTCGGCCTGGCTCTGACTGGTTGTGTGGAAGTTGGGGTTTGGGAATTTGGCAGGGGGAGGGTGGCCATATTAGTGGCCCCCACTCCCCCCCACCACATTTTCCAATCCATGAGGAGCCCCATGGGCCAGATGCAATAGTTCTGCAGGCTGCGTTTGACCTGTGGGCCAGAGATTGAGCACCCCTGGTCTGCCCTAGCCCTAGTGTTTTGCACTGGAGAGGTCCTATTTGATGCACGTTATGTCAAAGAATGTGTAGGTAAGTGGGCAGCAGATGAAGTGAGGATGGGCAGTTCAGTGATTAGGACACTTGTCTAGGGTTCAGGTGACAAAGTGCAAGGGTTTTCCAGGGTCTTCCTTAGCCAAGCCACCTAATTCCTCTGTGTCTCAAGTGTCCATCTGTAAAATGGGATATATACATCCCTTCCTCGCAGTGATGCATGTGACAGAAGTGCCTTAGATACACAGTGATGATAGAGATGATATAATTGCCCAAGACATATTGGATGGATGTTCTGCCTTCCTGTGTTTATTCTTTGCAGTCCTAATCGGAAGCCTTGTACTTATAAGCCTGTGGTTATAAAAGTAAATGAAGTTCCATGATGTGAAGTTATAGAGGGAAAAATGAAGCCAGGAAAGAGGATGTAGCTTTACCTTATCAATAAAGAGCTATTTAAGAGGTTACCTTATGGTTATGCAGGAAGTCCTGTTCAGCAACAAGACCTGCCCTGACCTAGTCCTTATCCATGTCTTGAAGGTTGGCTTGCTAATTTGTTTCATTATAGGCAGAGATGTGGGTTTTCCAGAAAATTTTGAATTAGAAAATGTTCTGGAAAATTTTCCAATGCCCTAAATAGAGTGTGATCTGATTTAGCATGTTTATTTGACTTGTATTTAGTAAACAGAGCTAAAAAAGTACCTCCATGTTAATTTTATGTCCCAATAGCTACAAGTTTTTGAACTGAAATATTTGATTAGGAAAAAAATGAAATACAGCAAACTTAAATATTTAATTCAAACAAATTCAAAGCTTTATGTGGAAAGAGATTATTTTTATTTTAATTCGTAAAAATGTAAAGGCAATACACAATAGCGTGTACTTCCCTTACATTACGGTCAGGTGGGTGGCAAAGTGGCTTATGGGTCATACCCAGAGAGTGATGGTGGATGGGTTGGCATCGACCTGGAAAGATGTGGGCAGTGGAGTCCCCCAGGGCTCGGTCCTTGGACCTGTACTGTACTATTCAGTGTCTTCATCAGTAACTTGGATTAGGGCGTGGAGAGCACTCTGTCTCCAGATTTGTGGGTGGCATGAAATTATGGGGTAAACAAACCAGTGGGAAGGGATCAAATCCAGGCAGACCTGGTCAGGTTGGAAAAGTGGGCAGAAAAGAATAGGATGCAGTTCAACAAAGACAAGTGCAAAGTGCTGAATCTAGGGAGAAGGAATCACCAACACAACTTACAGGCTAGGGGTTGACCTCAGCAGCACAGCGGCAGGAAGGGATCTTGGAGTCATAGTTGATTCCAAGATGAATGTGAGCCGTCAATGTGACAAAGTAATCAGCAAAGTTTACTGCACTCTATCATACATTAGCAGGTGCATCACAAACAGGTCCAGGAAGGTAACACTTTCCCTCTATGCAGCTTTGGTCAGGCTGCAGTTGGAGTACTGTGTCCAGTTCTGGGTGCCACACTTCAAAAGGGATGTGGATAACCTTGAGAGGGTCCAGAGGAGGGCCATTTGCATGGTCAGGGGCCTACAGGTAAGGCCCTTCGAGGAGAGACTGAGGGACCTGGCTCTCTTCAGCCTCTGTAAGAGAAGGCTGAGAGGGGATCTTGTGGATGTTTACAAATTCATTGGGGGGGGAGGAGGGGAGGCAGCAAGAAATAGGAGATGCTCTGTTTACCAGGGCATCCCTTGGAATAACCAGGAACAATGGCCAAAAACTGACAGAGCAGATTTAGGTTGGACATCAGGAAGAACTTCTTTACAGTGAGGGTTGCTAGAATCTGGAATGGGCTTCCAAGGGACGTGGTGCTCTTCCCTGCCTTGGGAGTCTTTAAGAGAAGGCTGGACAAGCACCTGGCTGGGGTCATATGACCCCCAGTGCTCTTTCCTGCCCAGGGCAGAAGGTCAGACTCAGTGATCTATTGAGATCCCTTCACACCCTAACAACTATGAAATTAACTGTTTGTTTAAATTTAAGGAAAAAAATGAAGGCACTGAAAACTGTTGACACACTAATTTTAACACACCCAAATAACTGTGCATGATATGCCACGGTTGTCCACTCATCTACTTGAACAGAGTTTAACTCTCTTCCACTGAGGTCATCGCAGCACCTCCAGTTTCACTGTCACTATGTGTAGAATCACTCGCACTACTTACTTGTTCCATTTCCGAATCAGATTTAGTTGCATTTGATTCAGAACTATTTGAACCACATTCTCTTTTGCTAAAGGATGGGTTTACCAGTGAGTCTATGGGCAAGGGCAGCTTATCATCACACTGCATCTTCTTCACTGATTGTGCTTCCAACTGATTCTCCAGAAGCAAGAGATTTTGAGAAATAAAAACAAACTTAGCGGTGCATTTGTTTGTTAGTCTATTCCTCTTTTTTGTCTTGATTGAGGTGAAAGCCTTCCAGTTCCGTTCACAAGAAGCTGCTGTTGGGGGAATGCTTGGGATCCTCAGAGCTCTCCTGGACAACAGTCAGGTGTTACAGTAGCCCTTTCACCACGTGAGAGAAGACATGTTCTCTGCTGCCCCCCAAGCTTGTCTAATACTATATTGGCATCCATTCATTGTTACTAATGAAACAATGAATTTTTAGAAATGGAAAATTTTCCACAGAAAAATAAAGCACTGGAAAATTTAGGTATTACCACTCCAAGTAGAACCAGTAGATTATAATCTTGTTCACATAAATGAATAATTGTGCATGACATTGGATTTAGGGTTTAACTGAGGTATTGTGGGACTATGTGGTTAAAACACAAGGGGTTACTCCAAGGAGTATTTCTGATTGGAAGTCATGGTTAGCAGTTTCTGGCCTGAAAGATCAGTAGAGCTTTGATCACTGTGAGATTCAGGCTATACTAGAGGTCCAAATAAGGATGTGCCCTCAGAAGCTTGATGTTTATTCAGAGCAGTAGTTTGATCTGTGGAATGGGAGTAATGCCATATTGAACGATAATCTCTTAGGAACTCTTTTGCCGTAAAGGTTTGTAAAGGTATTTCCTTTTCATCCTGTTGTTTTGCCTAAGCCAGCTCAGCACTAAAATGATCCTGTTCATTATTGTTTTCCACTTTTTTGTATTTTGGTTTCTTTGAATTTTTGGAGGGTGGCAGCAAAATACTCCGAAAAGAAAACGATGATAATCAGAAGATTTTTCCTTGCCATATATCCAGTTCATAATTCCACACATATACAGTCATGTGTACCACTTCTTGAAATGGTTGTGGTATTCAGAAAAAGTAACCACTCATGAGAGCCACTCAGTAGATTTTTGGATCAGGTCTTTAAGTCAATAGGAGTTTGTCCATTGATTTGAGGGGCTTTGACCTAAGCCATCTATAAGAAATCCGGATTAACCTAATGACAGTTTTTTCCTTCCGTATGTCCATATGTTTGCTTGTTTTGTACACTGTCTTTGAACTCATCTAGATAGAGCGCCTCCATGATGAAATCTGAAAAGTTGCCAGCTATGGTAGTTGCTCTGTATTTATCATAGGTCAACTTGATTTATCTGAAAGATTTCAGGGCCATCTAATATTGGGGGTTGAGTAGTCTGAATGCAAGCTTTGATAAATTGTTCATGCTAGAAGCCAGGTGAGATCAGGCTAAATCAGGTTTTACTGTCTAGTGGTTTGTATGCAGAAACGTACTCCCTGCTGTTCCACTGCCAAGAGAGTTTCACCTAGGTAAACTAAGGCTGCAGGCTTTTCTAAGGCAACTAGACTGTATCGTTATTAAGAGGATACTATCAAGTAATTGAGAACCAGAATTTAGGTGCGTGAAATAAAACAAAATTTTACAAAGCCCTGTCTTTCATGACTATTTCAAATTATCCAGTCAGTTTTTTTCTGCTGCTTTTTTCTAAAGGGACAGTGTCAACTTCAAAATGATGTTTTTGCCTGAAACATTTTTTACTTCTGTCTATTGTAGGTGACCAAGATGAACAAAAAATATTAATTCTTCCTCCCTCCTTTTGTTTTGATTGTTGTATACTTGAAAGGACTTTAGGCAGTTCTACAGAGAGGTTTTCTACAAATAGAAAAACTGAAGATGCAAAACTACGAGAACAGACAGTGGGGGCTTGGGCAGATGTACCTTCAGCTACATTTAGCTCACTTTTTTTCAAGCTGTGTAGGGCTCAGTATCCCTCTTTAAGCATTCATGTTAAATTTTATAACTTAATCATACCAAGTAAATTACTAGTACGTGTGAACATGAAAGTGCCTAATGTGTTTTCACTTGATGAAGATGAGTGAAATGAAAAAAATATACTCCTTTCTCCCCTTTGGGTTGTTTTTTTTAAGCACCCAGAAAATTTCTGATGTTTGTCAGCAGCAGTGGGGATAGAAATATAGGGGATAGATTACAGGAAAAAACTTTCCTATGATTTCTAACTTGGCTCCCTTTCCTGGTATGCCTGTCAAGTTAATTTGTTACTGTTACAAAATCTGGATTTTTATCTTTTGACCCTTGAAACGTAAGCTTCATGGCAGTTCTGCATTTTAAGTAAACGTCCTTCCATTTTTCTCCTAATTTCTGGTTTGTACAAAGATTAATTATTAAAATGTTGGTGTTTTGCAGGGAGGTTGCGTAGATTCAACAAACCAGAGCTTGGTTCTGCTCCTCATGACCCTCGGACAGCAGGATGTTTCCAAAGTCCTGCTAGGGCCGCTGTCTCCATACACGTAAGTTGTTTTCTTCAGCCTAACAACCCAATCTCATTTAATTTGCTAATTATATAGAATAACAGGTATTTTTGTATGGAACACTTTGCCTGTGGCTATGAACAGAACTAGTTGTCCTGATCCTTAAAATGAACCGGATGTCGTGAGTTACTTAGTGTTTATTTTTACACACTAGAAGACTTCTTTACTCTTCTGTATTCCTCCTGATTCTGAAGCAATTAAACTTGTAGAGATGGGTTTATTGTTGTTCCTTGATCTTGGACTGTATACACGTCAGTTACATTTTTGTTGTTGTTGCCTAGCATAATCTCTCATTTTTCCTAATTATCTCTTCATAAGGGTTGCATAGAAAGGAATATGGCTGACTAACATCAAAGATTATGCTCAGGTCAGGGCATGAATATCAAAGAGAACTTCTTAAATATGTGACTCTTGGACTGCCAGCACCTCAGAGTCTTAGAACTGTCACAGACTGCACTGTATTCTTGTTTTTTTAAATATATTTTTATACATGTATTATTTGTCTCTGGCAGTTGCCAGTTGTGAGAGAGAAATGCTTGGTTTTCCACCATAGCAATTTGAAACACAAACCTCAGAGCAAAGGGCATGACTTTTTCTTCCCACCATAGCTAGCTGACAGCAGTTGGCTAGACAACTCCAGAAACTGAACTGATCAAGCTGTGTCCCTTCGAGGGGAAGTGGAAGAAAAGACCACATGTCTGGGATGGTATCAATTAGACCATGAACTGTCCTTTTTCGGTTATCATGGTACCGGTGCTGTATACGTGAAAGGTACAGTACTGTGATAACTGAAGAATGATGGTGCCATCACATGAGAGCTTTGACCTGCAGAATGGCTGTCGAACCGGTACTTTGGAAACCAGCAGATCCCCCAGTGCCATGTGGGAAGGTGGTTAGTTTAACATATATATATTTTTGAAGGGAGCAGTATAGTTTTTTTCCTTGTGGGAAGAAATAAAGAAGTTGATTATGAAGTCAGTATGTAGTGAAAGCATTTAGAAACATCAGTGATTGGTGTACTCATATGTGTAATAATATGATTCACTATATTACATTTGAAACCATAGATTGGCAAAGTGTAAATGATCATCAGAATTCTTAAAGTAAATTAAATTCAGGTACTATATTTTATAGTTGTGATGTTTCATGGTGGCAAGGTGGGAATGAGGTTAAAGAGCAGGTGGGGATTACTAACTAGAACAACAGGGGTCAGCAACATAGGCCACTCCTGTCCTGTGCAGCTGGGGAGGGGCCTGTGGCAGCCTTATTTCAACAGAGGCCTCTGGCGGTCTTGCAGCAGTGGGGGGCTTTGCTCGCATCCCTGCTGCAGTCAGAAGTCAGGGAGAAGTGGAGGCAGAGAGGAGCCATGGCAGCCAGGTCAATTACCAGTCTGCCTCAATCCCAAGCCAGGTTCTAGCTGACTGCTGTTCGAAAGCAGCGTGTCACACAAGCTCATAACAGCTTTTCTCTCTGCATTTACTTTGCTGCTGCCTCAGAGCTGAGAAACTGGGCTTCTCTGCTACTGAGGAGCCAGAAATCACTATAAATGGCAAAAAGCCATTGTGTCCTGCTTCACTGGACCAGTTTTCCCTTGGTCCTTCCCTCTGCTTACTGCTGTGATAGCATCTTGCACTGAACACTTTCACAGTGAAGAATCCCAAGATCCTTTATTAAGCACTGGAGTGGGGTTGATTTCCCTATCTAACACAGTGCAGCAAGTAAGTAAGAGTTCAGCTGGTAGGCTGCAGTGCTGGGAGAAGAAGAGAGACCTTAGAACAGAGGTTCCCAGCCACCGGGCTGTGGCCCAGTACCAGGCCGGAAAGGGTTTGCTGCCAGGTTGTGGGATGAGCCCCCGCTGTGTGGATCCCCATCTCTCTGCCCAGACGAGCAGCTTCCACTGCCAGCAGTCACATGCTAGGTGGGGGAGCAACCCCAGGAGGGAGGCAGCCAGCTCTGTGTGCCTCATCCCACTCCCGTGCTAGTCCACAAAAAAAAAAAAGGTTGGGAACCACTGCCTTAGAACAGTGGTTCTCAACCCTTTTTGTACCGGGACCCATTTATAAACATCAATGGCCAGTCCCGACCCAGTGCCCCTCACTCCTGATCCACTGCCCCCCACCCTCAGCTCCCCCCCAGCATTCAGGGCAGGGGGTGGGTATGTGGGTTGGGGGAACTCTGCCAACCTGCAAAGAAAAGCCACAGTTTCCCACATTTTTCTCCTTTAAAGGAGAACCTATTTCTAAAGTTTGTTGATCCATTTTTAAAGTTTGTTCATGACCCTTTCATACATTCTTGCGACCCACTGGTTGAGAAACACTGCCTTAGAATATATCCCTCAGAATAAGAAATGGCCCTCCAGGGTCCATGCATGCTTGTATGCAAGGAGCTCCTTTGCCTCAGTCACTGATGTGGAAGACTATATGTGCTAGGCTTTTGTAAGAAAAGTAGGGGCTGAAGAAAAAATATGTTGGCATGTACTGCAGTCTGGATTCTTGCCCTTCACTTATGTTCAACAGCGGTAGGAGGCTTTTTTTTTTTTTTTTTTGCCAAACCAGCTGTGGCTGTGTGACCATGTTGTCTAACAACTCAGCTGTGCAGAATCATGTGTAGTATGTTCCATATCATGGAGAATCCCAGGCCAGTGGAGAGTAGGGTTCGTTTACCTGTGGATCAGGAAGGTGGCTGCAGCTGTGAACAGTGAACCAGGAGCAGGTGAAAGACCTTTCTTTGCATAGGCCTTTCCTACAGTGAACCAGAAGCAAGTGAATGGGAAACCTTACTCCAGCTAGTTGTGGCCATAAGAGGAAGAGAAAATGGGTTTTATTGCGTGATCCAGCTAGGAGCAGTGGTGGCAGAAACTCTCCCACGAGCTTGTTGGAAGTGCAGCTATGTGGAGGGAGCAGTGCAGGCAGTTTCTCTGCTGCAGCCACACTGGACTGAACAAAAGGGCACAGTGAAGGAACATGGTAAGTAAAGTAAAGGCAGACAAAGCCAGAGCAAAAAAGGAAGAGTTCTATGAATGAGCAGAAACAATGGACAAAGGGACAAAGGGGAAGATCAGACCAGAAATCCCGGAGATGCTTCTTTTTGGTAAAAGACATAAGAGAAGGAAGCCTCTGCTCTTGGGCGATCCTCCTTTTCATTCCTCCTATGTTTAACTGCTGCTACTTTTTCTCTGCTGGCTTTCTCATTCACTGATTCCTGTTTCTATGGAGACAATTGAGTCAGCTCTTTCGTGTATGTTCTTTATGGCTGTTGCAATAAATTGGACACCTCCCATTAAATCTGAACTTGCATGAAGCATTCAAAATGAGAATGTTTTTAAGAAACAGCTTCAGTAAATTGCATTGCATTGTCTTGTCAGAAAATACAAATTCCACAGCTCTTCAGAAGGGAATCTGGTTTGCCTGACCACCCAGTGGGTGTTTCCACAAGATTGAAGATAGTTCATATGGGTACATCAGGTTCCTTACCCAGTTCTGACAGATGGGATGGGCTTCTTTGGAGAACTGATTTTTTTTTTCTTTTCTTTTTCTTTTCTTTTTTTTTTTTTGCTGCTGCTCAAATTACATGTGCCTTCACATCGCACATAAGAAGAGAGAGAGCATTTTGGGGCAATACCTGCCCAATTCATTTCTGCACAAACCACTGATCTTTTGTTTTTAGTCCTCATGGCTTTCATTCTTCTCACCCCATCTCCACTCCTTTATCATTGTCACCTAATCCTTTTCTGTTCCTCTTCTCTGCACAGCTTGTATTTGGCTAATCTTCCTCTTCCCTGCTTGTACTTCACAGCTGATGTATTTCCTTTCTCTGCCTAGGCCTTTCCTACAGGCAGCTCTAGTCCCCAGCAAAATATTCTGCTTGTGGCTTTGTTTGTCCCTTGATGGTGGCTGGGGGAAGCTTTTTCTCTTCTCCCCTGGTGTAACAGTGCCCTCTAAAGGAGGCAGAGAGGCTGGCTGCCTTTCTGAGTTTCCAGTTACTGTTGCAGGTATCCAGGCTTTTTCTTCCCCCACCCTGCAGGGTTAAGTCTGAACAGCTGCAAACGTAGCTAGAAACTCAGAGGAGGATTCTGCACTGCTGTCTTCCAGACTTCCATGAACCATAGCTTGTGAGCAGCAACTACAGATTAATTATTCCCCTCTTCGCTTCCATGAACTACATCTACTGTGACTGCACAGTGACTTTTTTACACAACATCCTTCTCCATTGGTCCTGAAGCAGCACATTGTTTTCATCTACATTGTGGCCATGGATTTAGTGGTCAAACCAGCCTTTTCTCTAGCAAAGAGCAGAGGAATGATAAGTAGCTAGCTTGTGGAAGCCTTCATCTATGAATTGTCATAAACACATTATAAAGTCACTCTCAGCATTTGGGATTAACATGTTCTGAGCAGAATATGCTTAGAGTGTGGGGGGGATGGCTGTCCACTGATATTTCAAATGGCCTTCTAGAGATAAAGAGGCCAATCTGCTGTCTGATACCTGGAGGGTGGGTAGGCATGTGCATATATATTATACTGCGTAGCTGAGGAGTTGCTGTGCAGGTGAGGAATAACTCAGTTGGAGTTCTGGAGCTCTGCCAGCAAGTTTTGTAATGGAATAAAGGCAACAGTCGGGCAGAAATGACATCTGTGAAATATTCAGCCACTCCTAATTCATTAGGTTCTTTTACCTAGTCCTGCGACGGACTGTTTCTTGGAGCCTTACTTTTCCTTTTGAAGTGCAAATGAATGGAGAGGGTGCTGTCTGTGAAATGGTCTTTTGTGGCAAGGAGGATTTAGGTCAGATACCTAGAAAAAATATCATGTCTATGAGCAGATGCTTTTGTTTGGTATAAGGACAGTAATTCTGCTGGTAGGAAAAACCATCTCTGGCACATTCAGTAGCAGTTGGTTCGTGGGTGGGGGAAAAATCTGTTCAGCATTGTCTCCTCATTTGCAAAAAGTATTTTAAATCTGAGGTGAAATTGGAATGCACCATGACCTACTCTTCCCCTCTGTCCTCCTCTGCATCTGTGTGGGCATGTCTCTGCCCCTACAGGATGAATGAAATGGAAACCTGCCCTAGTCAGATTGCATCACACCTGTCTCAGCTGATTTCTGCACCTAATAGAAGCTCTGCTTCTATTTCACTTTGTCACGTGCATCTCTCCATTTGTCAAAGTTCCTGACACGCTTACTATTCTGATTGCTTGGAGATAGAGCTTTGAAGAACAGACAGTTGCCATAATGCATCAAGCCCAACTTTACCTCCTAACATTATTTCTTTGCCTCGTCTATGTAAGAACATGGCAAAGCCCTCTTACCTTTCTTCCTGTTTCTGTGCACAGAAGCCAAAGGACAGATTGTTTTCTACCTGTTAGGTGTGTAAGTGGACGTAGGTGCATAAGTATGATTCTATACCATGCTGCTCAAGTCTTGGAAAACAGTTAATGCCATATGTGGGTGTGGCCACCTCCTCCTTTCTGCTTTTTTGGGTCTAAGTTCTGATGATTGAGCGTTACAAAAGTTAGGTGCAATTACAGATTTTTTAGAGCTTGAATAGAGTGGAAAAGAATTGAACTTAGCCCCGCAAGTCTATATAGATATCCAGTAGGAGGAACAGAGTGCGTCCATAGGAGAACTGAAGGGCCAGAATCCTGGATAGTACTGAGCACTTCTTGAATTGTGCTCATCATCTTGCAGAGTCAGACCCACTGGCTCTAAGCCTGGGTCTGAGGCTGCCTCTTGTTTTTAGGCAATTTACTGTGAGCCCCCTGTTTTGTTCAGTGGTCTTGGCCTGCTCTGCTTTCTGGTAATAGAGCCAGAGCTCTCTGAAGGGACCCAGGTGTCTGGTAAGCTGCTTATTGATGCTTTCTCAAAGCACCTGAACCAACATATGCCTGCGTGCTTATTATAGCTGCAGTGAGAAACCTCACAGCTTGGGAGGGATGGAAGGAACAGCATCTCTTTTTATTTTCTTCTTAAATTGTTAATCCCCTTTGGATATGAGAGAGGTGCCTAAGGCACTTGCCTGGTATCTGTATTCTCTCTGACTTAACGTCCTACCCTGCCAGGTTTGAATTTACACGTGCCATATACCTCTGCTCCCCAGCACACCCAAATCCACCCAGCAGAGTTGACTGCCCAGGCTGCCCCTGAAAATAACTGTCACATCTTGTCCTCCCCTTCCCAACATGAATGACCAAACAAGCTTATTACACCCAGTCCAAAGAGAGAGAGTACATTTCCGTCACTTCCTGCCCACATCCTGTTTACTTTCACTGTTGTCAGAGTTTTCTGTTCAGAAGGCATTTTCCGCTCTCTCAGTAGTGTGATCCTGATACTTCTTCTGCTTATCTGTATTTGACCATTCCCAATGTTGCAGCCAGGAATGTCTTGGACTCTTTTTCTTGGGTCTTATGAAACTATAGCAGTCACTGTCTCTCTCTCTTGGCCTCCTGAATCCTCTTATAAGGCATGTTGCAGGCATTCTTTTTCAAAGTAGAATTGTGATACAGAATTGATAAAGGAATTTTGCCTCCAAATGCATTTAAAATAGCGTTAGCTCTTAGAACAGTGCATTTTCCAGGCTATCAACCAAACAGATGCTTGGGATAGATACCCCCTCTTTCCAAAGTGCATGCCCCCTCTTTCCAAAGTTTAAGTTGTTTGAGAAAAGCATTTTAGGCAGGCACTGGGAGAGATTAAATCTGAGATCCATCTAATTCAGTTTCTTCCTGTCTAATGGGGCCATTACCAGGTGCTTTGAAGAAGAGACAGGAAACTCACAATGGGCAGTTATAGGCATTTCATTTGCTGCTGTCCAGTTTCATTTAATAAGTCCCTGTTTGGAGAGAATTAATAGGACTGTTACATTCCCTTATTTGTATCTTTCAGTATTTATTTGTTTCTACCATGTCCACTTCACCTTGCCTTAGCTTAACTGTTTAATTTCACCATAACCCTTATCTTTAAAAAAAAAAAAATCATTCTCAGGAGAAATGTAAAAATCTAGAACTCTTGGTTCAGAGATGATACCTTTTATTAGACCAACTAAAAAATCACAAAATAGTTATCTTTTTCTGCACACTTTTGGGCTCACATGCCCTTCATCAGGCTCAGGGAAAATTAAAGATGGTAAAACGTTCCCATAGGTAGGTGTCGGGTATTGCAGTCCCTTGTGGACCTGAAGGACATTGCCTGCTGCTCGACTAGGGTGTTATCTGCTCTAATTGAGGATCTTACATGCCCATGTTTCGCCTGCCACGACTTGATGTTAACAGAGTTGGTTCATATACCTTGACGTGTAGTCCAATTATTAGTCTCACCGACGTCCCGCGAGGTCCCAAGTTTCTGAGGGCTCCACCACCCCTACACCCTCGCCCGTTCCACCAGGAGGTGGCCAGCCAGTTGGTCTGGCCACATGTCCTCAGTTCCTCTCAAACAATCAACAAAAGAAAAGGTCAAAAAGAAAACATGAAAACAGAGAAGGCTCTCCTGGCCTGGGTCACTGCTCCGGCTGTCTGCAGCCACACTTTGAACCAAAATTGACCTTCATGGGGTCAGTCCCTCTTTATTGGCTCTCTCTCTGAGAGCCTCTTGTACAGTTTGCCACAATTTCTTGTAACAGCTTAAGTCCATACTATTGTCCTGTGCTACTATTACATGTATTACTGTACCCAAAAGTCACTAGTGCCCTCTCTTAGGGTTATTACGGTACCCTTCTCATGCAGGGCTCAGCCAGCTCCGGCCAGTAGACAAACAGTTGTACTCCCTGCAGGGGCCAGGAAACTGAGTTCTAAACCCCCGCTGGGGTTTTGCTCACTGCCAGAGGCTCCTACCAGCGCTCAACATCGCTTTTAGAGTTCCCTGCAGTGTGTGCTGGCGTGCTCCACCTCCTCCTCCTCCCCCTCTTTCCGGTTCTGTGTTGTTGCCTCTTGCCTGTCCCATGCTCTTCTTTATACTGGCAGAGGAATTCTTGGCCCCTCCCTTTCCAACACACCTGGGTAAGGGGAATCTCTGCCGGGCTCCTTGGGGCTGTGGACCTGGGGCCACTAAACCTTTGATTAGCCCGTGAGCCTTGGAGCCTGGCGGCTCCTTCTGTCTCTCACAGTAGGAAATAATCTTCATTTTGTTAGTGTCTGCTCTCCAGGGCCATCCACAGGGGGCGTGAATCAGGGTGACCACGCCAGGCCCTGCGTTTTGGGGGGGCCCCGCAGAGCCAGGTGGAACAGCTGTGGTTCTGTTGCCGGCTTCACGTCCAGCCACCTGGCAACCCCCACTGCCGAATCCGGCACATCCAGCTGCTTGGCACCGGCCCCCCCACCCCCAAGTCTGCTGCCGGCTTCATTTCATCCGGGGGTTGGGCCCCATACAGGCTGATTTGCCCCAGGCCCTGCACCCTGCTCTGATCATCTCTCCTGCTCTCCTTACAAGACAGAATTATTGAGACTGCTGCTTGAGTCATTGAGTTTTGTTGATGATTTTTTCTTTTTTATTAAATAAACTCGCATTTTCTTCCTTTTTCTCTTCTTCAGAATTGAGTTTCTGCGACATTTGAGAAGTTTCTTCCAGATTATGTTTAAGATTGAAACCAAATCATCTGATGAAGAGCGCAAAGGTGGAGAGAAAGTCTTAATGACATGTGTTGGCATTGGATTTTCCAACCTTAACAAGACAATAAAGTGATAAACATCTGCTGAAATACTGAAATGTAAAGTCAAAAGTGATGCAAAAAAGATTTGGTTTAACTTTGTAGATATAAAATGTTTGTGCCTGTACCATTTTCCTTTTCCCCCCAGGCTTAAGGGTTGCTGTTACTGACTTGAAAAATATTGAGTTTTCACTTTTACCTTTTTTGTGAAAAAGTTAATGAGGGAAAAGCAAGAAAACTGACCACAAGAGAAATATGATGCAAAATGATGTACCAAAATGGAGGTGGAGTTGTAAGGCCACTTTAAAGTAGCACCTAAGCTGAGGCAAGGTACAAGCTAGGGCAAGTCACTGGTTTATAGATTTCACATACGGAGAGTTTGTCAAGTGCCTTGATCCTGCAAACACTCATGTAGTCCCATGATCTTCAACAGGACTTTGCTCAAACAAATGAAAGCTACACATACGGAAGTGTTTGTAAGACTGCGGCCTGAGTCTTGTATGGAGACTCTGGCTCTTGAGTAAGAGCCTTCAGGTGCATGCAGAAGCTCCTCCAGATTCACTAGCTTTGGATCAAATCCTAAGCATTCAGATTCAGTGCACTGTAGGTCTGGGGAATAAGGAAAAAATAAATGCCACGTAACTTCTAAAATATAGTGAAAGATGCATCTGCCTGTACTGGGCTCAATCAGTCCTCTTCCACCAGGTTGGAAGGAGAAATCTTTTGACAGAGTATTTTATCTGTAAACTGTGTTATTTCAGATGTTTTTTCACTGGCAGAGCAACTGTCCCAATTTGTTCATTGTACGTTATTGCCATATGCTCCAGAATGGAGTTGCTGTGACCATTGGGGAAAGAAAACAACCTGGCTTCGTAACTGCAAGATAAAGCTGCGTGTGGTCTTGTGTAACTGCTCTTTCCGTGGGGGAAAGGAAGTTTGCCTGGAATTTCTGTCCTAAAATCTGATGGGGGCATCTCAGGGCATTTATACACATACATTTGTCTGCTCTGGAATGGATTTAATTAATTGAGTCTGCAGAGCATGCAAGCTGATGTGCCTGGCGCTGCATCACATGCATTTGTATAAACAGCAAAATGCACATCAGCACTGAGAAAATGGCAGCAGTGCCCTTTTGAACTAAAATACTTTGATGTGTTTTAGTTCAAAAGTGCCGCCACCATTTTCTGAGCACTGACATGCATTTCGCTGTTTATACAAATGTATGCACCTCAGTGCGAGGCTTAAGTATGTGTACAAATGCCTTCAGATTCCCAAATGATGAAAGGCCCTAATGGGAACACGGCAGAGGTACTGAGTAAACGCCATGAAACCTGTTGGAGTTAAGTAAAGAACTCTCAGGGAAAAGAGAAGTCTTTACACTTGCCTACAAGTTGAAGTAGCCTATATTCATATTTAGAATCACATCAGAGGGTCAGTCATGTGAGCTGCCCTTCTTATCTATGCTTCCCCATGACAGCTGCACTTGAGAAGCTCAGAAAAACAGACAAGTAGTGGGCAGATCAGTCCCTAGAAGGAATCTGTTTAGTGAAGGTGCCTGTTCCGCAAGCTCTTTTAGGAATCATTTGGCCCAGTAGGACACAGAAGGGCTAGAAGTCATGCATAGAGTATTGTGGGATTGCTGTTGCTGGGCTTCTTGTGCTAGGTCATGCAGCATTCAGGTAAGTTCTGAAGGAGAGGAGGGCAGGATAGACAGAAGCTCAATCCCAGAGCTCTGCTCAGAATAGCTTCTGGGGCCAGGATTGCTGCCAGAGGATGGGCTTGAAGGGTTTTAATGTGGATAGTTGGAAGGTTTAGGCTACAGGACAGCCCTGCAGGTAGTGTTGTAGGCAAATCCACTGAGCATGGCTGGTGTAAAATTAAACCACATGAAAAACTGGAGCAAGTAAAACTGGAGCAAGTACAACTGACTGTGTTATAATGGTCTTTTATTTAACCTTTAAACATGCAAAATACTTTGATCAATATAGTTTTTACTCCACTAGAAGATACAGTGATATTATAACATCTTTATCAATTATCGTTGTAAGATGTGTATCCCTCTCTCTGATAGAGATGTGTTGTTCCCATGCAGGAATTTGAAAAAGGTTAGATATTTGATTGGGGTTTTTTTAGAGGCTGTAGTCTAATTTTTGTACTGGTTTTGTACCTATCTGCCTACATAAGTTTCTGCCTCCAGGAATAAAATAAAATCTATTTTTCATACATTAAGCTTTCTTCCTTTTCATTAGATTTTCCCTCAGGCCAGTAATCTGATATTTCAAAAGATAAATGGAACCTTTGGACTGGCATGCCTGAGGCTCTTGCCGCCTTCAAGAACTTCTGGGAGGAGCAAAATGGATCCAGCTTGTTTTACAACACACTGTGGGGAAGCCGTTCTTAAAAATGGAAGTGCTGGAGCAATTTGCGATATCTTGCATATCAATGAAGGAAACTGTGAGATCTAGTGTATGCCCCAATACAGCCTGATTGATTTGCTGTAGCTGAAAAGCATGTCATTTCTTCACTGATATTTTGGGAACATGCCAAAAATGCTGCAGCTTTTGTCATATAATAAAGAATATGTTACTCAACCCCATTGGGGCCAGGCTGTGTAAATCAGCGTTTGGAACTGTGCCCCAACTGCTGAACACCTGACTAGGGCACTCAGTTTCTAGATAGTCTGTGGAGGTCTTGGGACAAGTCTATATTCCAGTTGCTGCTATGACTTGTATACGTTAGACATACCAGAACTAGCTTAGCTACATGGAGCTCAGCATAGCCTGCAAGACTGACCTAAGGAGCAAGGTAAATGTCTGGGCAGCTAGCCCACCCTAAGATCAACGCTGCTGTTGCTATACTGCTAGGAGTACCCATACCATAGAGTTTGAAGCTGGCTCACATATGTCTGTGCTAAGCTGTAGTTGCAACAATAGTTGCAAATAGGACAAGCCCATGTTTCTCATCCAGGGTTCCATGTGATTCTTTTAAGGGTGCTGCTCCTTTCTTGGTTTTTTGCAGTGAGGCTTCTCCATGCCCTGAATTGCCCAGGGGCCCCAGTGGCAGCCCTACCCCTCTGCTGATTGGTTGAGAGGGCTGCCCTTCAGGGTGGCCTCACCCCTCACTGCTAATTAGCCAAGGGAGCAGTGGGTAGCTGCCATCTTGGATCCCTCTCTGTGTAGGTTCCTACTGGTAGGTATCCAGACACCTATACATAATTAACAAGAAAAAACAGATTCCAAATAGGAATCCATAGTGTCAAAACCATTCTGACCCATTGTGGGGGGTTTTTGAGTGCTTTGCAATGGAGTAATTTGCTTTTTTACTTTTCCATAATCAGAAAACAAGTGAAAGCTAAGAGCTAGCATTTCCTGAGGCAGGCCATATACCTAAAATGTTGCACACCATGGCCATAGGCTGCATACAAAACATAAGACTCCTACATTGCAACATGTGAACTTCCTATTGTATTTTGTTCCTCCCCCATTTGTAGTATGGCTTCTTTGATGATAATTGTTTCCAGTAGTTGTCTGGGGACTAATGTTATCAGATCGACTCTTAGTGCCTTGATCTTTAATCACAACTAGATGTTTCAGATAAAGCTGTTTAGAAGACTGTGTTCTTTCAGGTAAAATAATCCATTTTGTTGTAAAGTCTGATTGAGGTGACTTAAGTTACCTTGAGACGTCTTTAATGTAGTTTCAGCAGTAAGGCTAGCTACTGGTAGAACCTTGGCTGAGTTTCTAATGTACAATTTTGCAAATCCTTTCCACATGCAGGGTTATGCATGTGGAGAGTGAAAAGCTGTGATGCCCTTGACCTCATGAACTACCCTGCAATTCTCATCTTTACTTTCTCCTTCCAAGGCTTGTTGCTGCTTTGGTGTCCTGATAATCTTCCTTTAGCATATAGAGAGATTTTTCTTCTCACACATATATAAGACCAGATCCTTGCCTCTGCTATAGGCACTTTTTAACCACTGAGGAAAGCAAATCAAAATGGAAGGGCAACATGGCAAAAGTGATTGTGTGTTGTCTTGGAAGTATTGCTTAGGGATGTGAACAGCTAAACAATTAATTGTTTAAACAGTAAGCCTGATAACCAGCTATAGCTTACCACTTATCATTCAGCATGGGATGGAGTGCAGTCTGACAGGGAGGGTGGGGAAGGGAAACTGTATAGTGCCCCAGCAGGAACCAGAAAGCAGCAGAGCAGATGGGAGGGAGGGACGGGGGACAGCATGACTATTATCTATAGCTAGGCTCTGTGGACCCTGGTGCAACCATTTGCAGCCTCCCCACCGCCTGCCACAAGCAATTCAGGCTCCAGGCAGGCCCCTGCTGCCTGCCACAGAGCTTGGGCTGCTTATGGCAGGCAGCAGGGAGGCTGCAAGCAGC
>NW_017728950.1:58778784-58802017 GCF_001723895.1 Crocodylus porosus | reverse complement strand
GGCTGCAAGCAGCTGTGCTAGGGTTTGTGGAGCCTACCTATAAGTACTAGTCCCCGCTCCCCTCCTCATTCCTCCCTCCCTCCCTCCCTCCTGCCTGCTCTGGGGTTGCTATACTGATTCATCATTTAACCATTGTATTGACAATAGATTAAATGGGGGGGCGGGGTTGGTTTAATCAGTATTTATATCCCTATTGGCTTCCTCCTGTTGTATAGTAGGATGCTATAGAGGGACTATAATGGAATGACGGAATTGCATGCATCTGAAAAAAGGACATGTTCCTAGGACCTAGGTACTCTGTATGTGGTGCATCCTGGGCATGTCTACATGTGGGCTTTAATGCACATTAGCCTATTTTAATGAGCATTAAAGTGTCAGAAAAAACCTATGCTCTTTAGCTAATGCACATCCAAATAGGCTAATGTGCATTTTTCTAGTACCTCGCAATAGAGGTACTAGATTTAATGTGCATTAATTGAACATGTAGATGGGCCCACTTGTGTATCTTGTGGAGCGGTGGTAAAGAACATCCATTCTACTCCCACCCACTCTAATAAGGAAGGTCAGGCAGACTATTTTGTTGAACTTGGATACTGGTGGGGGAGTTCTAGTTATGGGTTTCCATTTCTCCCAGGTGAGGGAAGGAAACAGGAGGGAGCAGGCCCTCTTTCTCCTGGAGGGGCAGGATAACTAAAAAAGGGGACAAATTTGTTCATGGCAAGTGCTGGGGGTCTTCTATCTTGGGTAATTAGGTATCACTTGTTCCAGCCCTTCCCTTCAATAGGTGGAGCAAGCACTTTAAACTCCCCAAGTAGACAAGTGGTCCATGTCATCCTGTTTCATATTCAACTTAGTAAGTCCTCATTTGCCAGCCAGTGAAGATGAAGGGAGATGAGCTTCCTCAGTATTAGGAAAGGTAGAAAAGAACCATTATTCTTCTGTTTTCAGTGGGAATGAAGAGCTGCCTGCCTCCTGCATTCCCTCTTAGTTGAACCTCTGCACATATTTAGCTTTTTGGGCAGATGCTAAAGCATATGCACCTGAAAAGTTACTAGCAAAGCACAAAAGGACAGGACCAAGGAACATGTTTCCTGCTTGATTTGTTGTCCTTTGTTCACTCTTTTGGAGCTGATGCTAAGGTGGCTACAATAAATAAAAAGTCTTTCAAATTAATCATGGCTGCACCCATGACTGTATGGATTGTGCGCTTAAACATGCTTCAAGACAGAACAGACATTTGGTTAATTAAGAAGTGTTACAGTCTATTTCAAAGAACTGGAACCAAGATCTCCTAAATTCCAGACCCAGCTTTGGGCAAAAACAGTCTTTTTACCCAGAAAATGTAGATAATATCTACTGACTTTGTGGTTTTTAATATTTGTAAACACCTTACAGCTAGATAGTTTATATATTACCTTGTAAAAGACCTGCTTGCCTCTGGGGCAAGACACATTTTCATGTCAAAGTACTGTAGGAGGAATGTCAAGCCAACTAATGAAGTGAAGAGATATACCTCCCCATAAGTATATAGCTACATAACTTTCTACTTAAGAATGTGTCCCTGAGGTTACTTTGGTAAAATTGCCGAGACTTTTGTGACACTATATGGACAGGCTTGCATTATTTATTTTCCTTAATATATACAGATGACAGGTGGTGCTCAGCTGTTTTCTGAATGAAAACAAATCTTTCTCCACAAATCTTTCTCCAGCTTGACGGTCTCTTCAGCCATGAGGTAACAAATATGTGAACAAACAAGGACAGATCATCATCTAACAGGATGGGGCCGAGTCTCCTAGACAACTATTTCTGCATGCGAAAAACATGAAGAAATAGTATCATTATTTCAGTGTTGAAACTTTAGCTTCTGGCAAATACTGCTCTTGTCGGCATGATTAATCTTTCTAACATTTGCAGACAGCTATAGGGCTCCTATTTCAGCTAAGGGGCTGGTTAGTTCCAATCAGATGTGCTTCCCACTGTGTATTAGCAAAGGCTTCTTATCAACTTTATCTCTTTTCTGTAAACATAGTAAATAAAGCTATTATGCCCTAGGTTGGAAGGGGTTCTTTGAATGAGAACACTCAGATGCCACTATAGAGTACAGAATCGAGCTTAATTAATTATGCTGCAAGCTGGTAGCTACAGACAGTAGGCCATGGGTGGGCAAAATATGGCCCGCGGAGCAGATACAGTCCACCAAGGGATTTTATGTGTCCCAGGGCAGGTCGCTCAGCCCTGTCCAGTCCAGGGACAGGGAGCATGCCAGGTGCAAGTGATGCAGCAGCTGGACTGTTTGCCCAGCTGCCGCTGCCAGTTCTCACCCCCCCTTCCCACCCCCACCCCAACCACTGTGGGTACTGGATGGAGAGGGCAGGGGCAAGGTGTCCATGGAGACTGGCTGGGGATGCCTGCAGCAGGGTGCAGTCAGCTAGGTGGATGGGATGGGGCTGCTGGTGGGTGGGGAGTGCAGTCCAGGACTGGGATGAGCAGACAGGCACTGGGATCACAGGGCAGTCACAGTGCAGGGCAGGGTCTGGGGCAGAGCTACAATCTGCTCCCCATGTGTCCCTGTGATGTGTGCCAGTTCTGCAGGCAGGGTATAAGAGTAGTGGATCATGGCTTTGCCCTGGGCCTTGGGTCCTAGCCCCATTATCCTGGCTCTGGCCCCATCCACCCATCCCACTTCCAGACAGCACTCTTCACCTGCCTGTGGCCCCTGCAAAGCTAATCAGGCAACTCTGCAGTAAGCATCTCTTGTAGCTGTCCCCAATGAGTAGTGATCGGTAACTGCACCTCCACTAGGAGTTCCTTCACTGGCAAAGTCCCACAAGGATCTATTCTCTCAGTCCTTTACAATCTACCTTTGACCACGAGATGAAGTAGTCAGATGAGGTGGACTCGGGTGCCAGCAATATGTGAAGAACGCACAATTCAACCTATCTTCATCACATATGACCACACCACTACTACCAGGATGACTCTGTGCTTGGACAAGGTCAGCACCTGGATGAAAAATTGCTAGCTGCTTCTGAATCTGAGTAACACAGAAATAATGGTTGTGGGACGAAAAAAACTTTTGATGAGTTTACGTTCTCTTGGTTGAAGGTATACAGCCAGAATCCATCAATTCATTCCATTTGGGTTGCTGGCTGCACTGGCACCCCTCCCATTGTGTACACATCGTGTGCATGGGCACCATCTCATCTTCCCTGCTGCACCATCCTTGTGGTCCTGCCCCTCTGCCCACCCACTGTTGCATTTCAGTCATAGGCTCCCTAGATTCATTCTCAGCTTCCCAACCACAGGCTACTGCACTGCACCTCACTGCCTCTAGGGGCAGGGGCAGGAAGTAGAAGTTGGAAGGCAGAGACTGCAGCTGCTGCAGCCAGAGTCATGGAGGGAGCAGTGGCTAGGGAGGGTGGATGGAGTCCAGGGGGCTCCAAGTTAACTCCTCATGGGCCACCATTTGGACCATCTTGTTTTAAAGAACCAGACCTCTGGGACATGCAGAGTGTGACTCTGGATTCAGTGTTTTAGAAGCTTAAAAATGGCAGCAAGACCTGATGCAAGATTAGGAATGATCCTGCAACAGTCCATTTCACATTGAGAGATCTCCTTGTCGTCCTCTCACTCTGTGTTGAAAAACGGATCCAATTCCAAATTGGATAAACAATTGCGAAAAACGTCAACTATTTGCAATGGAACAATCACTTTTCCAGAACTTAAAATTATTTGCCAAGTTCCATTTTTGGGGTTTTTTTCCTCTTTTTTTTGCCAATGATTATTGATTGCAACAACAAACAACAATGCCTCTAGTTTTTCTATTCCCTGTTTTGTAACTCTTCAAATCTTAAGTGGCAGAATGCAAAGTGATTCTCAGTGACTCTCAAACCCTTGAGAAATTACAGCATGCAGAAAAGTTGTAGGAGGAGGGAGGAGCCCTGATCTCGCTTCATTTTATTGCACTCAAAGGCAAAAAAAATAAGAAAGGTGAAAACATTAAAAATGTAAAATCTCAATTACAAACTAATGCATTTTTGAAGAACATAAAAAATGTCAGTGTCTAATGGTTCCATACTTTTCTCATGGCAAAATTACATGATTGCAAACAATAATGTCAAATGAAAAGTTTTCAAGTGGGTGCAAGAGAGAGGGATTTGGCTTGCTCTAGAGCACAGTATTATGGTTGTTACCACGGTTGCTGTAGCAAAAGGGAACTATGTTTTAACAACCATTTATTATTGATAATTTCTTCCTTTAACTTCTTTCTTTTTCTTTTTTATGAAAGTCATATTAATTACCAGAAATGCCGCAGAACAGAGCCAGTGTAGCATTATTATGGTGGGTACTAATTTTAACAACATTCCATCCATTATTTTCTTTACATTCTCATTCTATTTAGCCCTAGAAGAGCATATTATCTATATATATAAACGGCTTCCTCCATCTGCCTCTATGTCTGTCCATAACACTCTTTAAATACAAATAGCTTGAATACTGTATGAGAGAGAACATTTGTTCTCCATCATTCTTGATAGGCAATTCACTAGTTATAAAGCATAAAAGAGCAATAGAGACCACAAATAAATATAGTTTACCTTTCTGTCAAACAGGTGAGTGAGACTAAATCTAATCCTTCATTCTATGCCATTGAGGCTAATGGGAGTTTTACCCTTGCCTCCAGTGGGAAAGCATAATACTTCCTATTTGGCAACAGCATTTCCTGCAGAATAAGTCAGACTGTAAGAACTGGCTGGTACAGGGAAATGTTGGTGAAAGGGACATGCAAGTTTTGTCATCGTTCTCGGAGTGAAGCTTGATGGGAAGAGTCAAGTTTATTATACAGTGATTTCAATCATCAATATCCCTACTGCTAAAAATAATGGCAACAATTCATGGCCCAAAATAAAATGTAAGAAGAATTTGTGTTGGATATGATCATTGTGGTAGCTCTGCCTAAAGGGCTGCCGGCTAAGCTTAGGACTGCCACCATCAAGAATCAAGCCCCATCCATCTGCTCTCATTCCATGGGCACCTAGTACAGCAATTAGGCAGAGGAGATGGCTTGGAGAGATCCTGTATGCATTCCCCAGCACTGCTCTCAACTGCTGTAAGCTGTTTAAGGTATCTCATTGCTGTGCTTGGACACGCCTTGAGTGAGATTAAGCGGGCAGGGTTTGTTTCTCAGCAGAAGTCCAAGATTTGGCAAGAAGGCAATTTAGACATGGCCTGTTATATACACCTTCAAGAAAAAGAAAAGAAAACTACCTTGATGTGGCCATTTGCCACTGTAGCCACTTTTCTTGTACATTGTACCTCTTTATCTATCCTTCCCTGTCTTTTCAGACTGTAGACCCTGTTGGCCTGCAGCAGCTAAACACATTTTGGAGGGAGCTGCAGTCTAAGTAAAGCAATTAACAGCGATGGCATATCAAATTGTGGTAAATGCCTGTGTCAATGACCTGTTATTTTTTCATGCAGTTACCCAGGCATGTGTTCTGCATATGGTGTTCCAAAGCTCTGGATAGAAACGTAGTAGTCCACAACTCTCATTAAACATTACTTTATCACAAATGAAGTGCCACATACCTGCTATATCTATATTCTTGTCTATCCCTTTAAATTGCACATCCAAAGTATTGTTGCCAGTTATTTCTTAAAACCTGGTCCTTCATTTCTTCTGTTCTCCAATTAGAAGACTGAAAACAAGAAGTAGTAATACATAAGTTGTTTGTTTCTTTCCTTAGTTGGAGAAGAAAAAAATGTGCTGTTTATACAAGATTGACGCTAACCTAGAACATGGTTGAAGTTTTTCAGAGTGAATTAAATGTCTTTCCTTAAAATGGGTTCTTTGATAATGTGCCATTCATATTGCAGGTACCATATATGGGACGACTCCATAAACACTGGAAACGAATGATCAAGATATGATTACTAGGATTTACAATAGGAGTAAAATAATGAAGTCAGTAGTAGTGAAATTGTTTGGAGCAATGCATGGGCTTCTGAAATCTACCTGAAAAAAATTGAAACATTGCAACATTGTATATGAAAAAAATAAAATAAAATACAGTATTAAAAATTACTCTCAGCAAACATGAAGTGTTACAAGTTGACCAGGCAGCAGATTCTTTAGCAATAGAGTACCTGTAATTATGTCATAAAGTTACCTGCAATCAACCAAACCCTAGCATTAAAAGTAGAATGCTAACCCTTAACCCCACTGAGACAAAACAACTAGGTTGCATAGCTCTGCAGAAGAATTATTGCAATGACTCAGATTTGTTCATTGCTTTAAGGGAAAATAAAACTAAAATAGCTAGAAAAAGGGGCATGTTTTCCAGATTGGGCAGTCTCCAAAGAGATGCAACAGCTCCACAGGAGATTTAAGTAAGAGCCTTATTAACTTTATTTGTCTTGAGTGCTTGTATGAACGGTTTTGATTTAAGACCCCTATGGATCAGGTTCCTTTGTGTACCTATAGATCAAGCATAGCATGAGCTCTGGCAGTACCATTTTCCCCAGAATGTCCAGTTTCTGACAGATCAGTTATTTGTGTAAGGGAATAGATAAAGTCTTTATGCCTGTTCAGGTTTGGAGGGTTCTACTGATTGTCAATAAGAATCTGTTGATTCAATCCATTGATTCTAGTGGCAAGTTTTGTGATAAAAGCACAGGTCCACTAGGAACTGACACTTAAGCATCCATTAGATGGTGGAAAAGTCTGTAGTTAGTGCCCTAGTCCACATTTGAACTGGTAACCTATTTGTGAAAAATTCTGTGTTCTTTACTAGTCTTCCTGGGATTTACCTGAATGTTTCCATGCTCAAGAAATAAGTGAGAGGAAATCAGACTAAATTCCAGCATGTTGTGTTTTTGGGTGCACAGTTTTCCTCACTTGTGCACCCAAATGCAACTTACTTGTGATATAAAATATTCCTCATCAGTAATCACTACGATGGATAAGACAGGATGTGGATGAGTGTGGAAGGCTAAGAGAAGTTCCTGAAAATAACCTTATAATGCGCATTCTAATGTGAATAATAACTGTAATGACCCTGTTTGCAAATAAATCACAGGAAATGTTTCAGGAATTGGGAGATTCCTATTTCCAATTACAGTTCCAGTTGCTTAACAGGAAAAGGCACTGAAGCTGTGACTAAAAAGTATTTAAAAAACACCTATTACTATCTCTTCCCCCCAGTTCAGTGACATTAATTTATAAAGTTTAAGGGAGATGCTAATGTGGTTTTCTAACTATACTATTTCCAATTAAATTGGTGGAGATAGAAGTAGGGGTGCACCAATAGAGATTTTGGGAGCTGATACAGACAGCTGATTTTTAAGGAGGCATATCAGCCAATACCGATCCAATTTCCGATACAGCTGCATGCAGCTGGTAAGTCTGTTGTGGTGGATGGGGGTGGGGGAGGGAGGAGTGGGGAAGGGCAGATCAAAGGCCCTGTGGTGAGGGAGGGAGTGGGGCTGGGGCGGGTGCTGCTCAGCTGGGACAGGGGGGCGTGAGATAGAGCTTCAGCTCGTCCGGGGTGGGGCAGCTTCTTCTGCTGTGCACACCTTGGGAGGGCATGTGCCCTCTGATCTCCATGGGGGGGGCTGCAGCTGCAGGCTAGGGCCGGGGCTGTGCCAGGCTCTTCCCAGCACAAGCAGGGGAAGGTTGGGCTGGGGCTGTGCTCAGTGCAGGCAGTGGCAGCACTGGGAGGGGTTTACAGGGGGATTACAGCCATCCCAAAATTTGCTGTAGCCCCCCTCGACCCCTCACTCACAACGCCACTGCCACCTGGTCCAAGCGCAGCCCCCACATGCCAGCAAGAACCCAGCACAGCCCCAGCCCACAGCTGCAGCCTGCCCTGCTCCCACCATGCATATCTGGAGGCATGCATTCCTCCCTCCCATGCTGTCCTGGGGTTCATGCAGCGGCGGGAGCTGCCCCCTGCTTCCTCTGGATGAGTTGTGGCTCCAATCCATGCTCCGCTTCAGCTCGGCAGCACCTGCCCCACTCCCTCCCTCATTGCAGGGAGCATTGATCTGCCTCCCCCACTCCACTTCCCTTATCCCTCCCCTTCCACCACAGCAGACTACACACAGCTCTTCTGACTGCCAGGCTGTGCTCCTCACTGCCTACAGGCGGCGCTGCAGCTGTGAGCATGCATGGGACATTTATCAGCCAATTATCAGCCACATCAGGCCAATTTCCAATACAATCAATTTTCTTTATATCAGTGCTGATCCGATATTAGACCAATGTATCAGTGCACCTCTAGATAGAAGGGGTATAAATACACCTTTTTAATATAACTCAGAATGTCAGTCTTCATTTCAGTTTTGCTGTCTGATGTGGAACTCTTTAACACCTTCTGTAGTTATGTCACAAGATGAACATTAAGGCCATGTCCACACAACCATGGATGTTTGTTTTCCCGGGGACAAGAAGCAGTGGCACAAGGTATGCCACTACTTCTTGTCCCCTCTGGTGCATGACAGGTTACCCGGGGTGGGGTAGGGGAGGCTGGGGCCAGGTCTGGGCTGGCCCCAGCATTCTTACCTGGGATTCTAGGGGCCACCTAGGGCTGCAGCTGTGGCTATCCTGCTTCTTGGAGCCTGGCTGGCAGCCAGAGCATGGCTCATGTGCACTGCCCTGCTTTTTTGTTTTTTGAGCAGGTTTTTTTGACCCCGGAAGATGCCCCACCCCCGTACTGCTACCTTGCAGCATAGAAAACAATACTGCATGGCTGCACTTGTCTGGACGCAGCCTAAGAGTGCGTCCAGATGAGTGCACACGTGCAGGGGTGTATGTTTGCTATGGCATAAATAGCAGCAGCACATATTTATGCCACTATTTTGTTCCCCAGAACATGCCCCTGTACACACACTCTGGCATGCACCAAATTGTCCTGGGTAGGGTAGGGGAGGCTGGGGCCAGCGCCTGTGTCAAATTTTGGTTTGGTGCTGCAAATTAGCAGCACGGTGAATGGGTACATATGCTGTGTGTGATTTGCAGCAACTCAAACAACTTTGAGGCACTGCAAACCACACATGCATATTTGTCCGGACACTTCATAGCTTGATGCAGATAGTAGAAGTGAAGCCGCTTCCATTCAAGTCACTATAGACGCTTGAATACGTGCAACTCCAAGGTAGTGTAAGAGATGTCTCAAGAGACATACAGCAGGCAAGTAGATCAGCTATGTCGAAACAGTAATTACATAGTCCTCCCTTGGTAATTATATTTTCAGAAAAGTGCCTACGTTGCTGCTGATCAGGTTAGATACTCAACCCTCCTGCACCTGATGCTAGAGGAAAGTGAATTTAGTTTCAAGCCATTGAAACACATCGCTCTTGCTTCTGCAGGCTCTGATATCCAGCTCTCAAATTTTCTGTCCTATTCAAACTTGTGCTCTGAATATTTGCATTGGCTTTCACAACCCATGTGCCTATATGGCAGTCCAGAAACTTTATGCATCACTAATAAAATGGGTCAATCTCTTCACTGCATTACAAGTTTAGTTTCTTTGCCATCCTGGTTGGCATCATTTCAGGTTGTTCCCTCTGGCTGATTGAGGAGCAGGGTTGGCAGGTTCTGAAAGGGGACCCACTCAGTGGTTCTTGGTTGAGGACAAGAATAAAGATGGGGACATGAAACAAAGATTTCAGTGGAAAAAGCGTTTATGTGCTTGCACATGCATGCGTGCACTTACCCTGTTTATTCTGAACTTCTCTGTGGCAGTGCTGCTGTTGTAATGAAGCTGAATGAAAGTTATTTCAGATTATCACAACTGGTAAGCATCAATAACTCATTTTAGAGTGAAGCTGTGAAGATGAAGAAGTGATTTTACTGTTAGATTGTTCATTAGACCGTGTCTCTGCAGCTATGTTTGATCTTTCCAGGTAAAATTTTCCCCTTTCCCATTTACCTGGACAGGGATGACTCTTGAATATTCAAGAAGCAAGGCACAGAGCTGTATGTCCACCATACCACTGAGCACAAATGCAGAAGGAGCCTGTCTGCATAGATCAGCATACAGAAAACGACTAAAATCATGTTCTGTAACTGTGAGCTAATACTGAACGTCTTGCCTTGTATGTTCTTCACATGAGTAGTACTGACATGGTGCCATTTTAAGTTATGGTCAGATGACAAGAGCATTTAAAGAACATCAGGCTAAATGAGAGTGAAGAGCCAGGTGTTCATGAGGTGCAAGAGTAAAGATGAAGTGGCCCAGCTTACTTCCTGACACTCAATAAGGGTCAAATTCTGCACCAATATATGGTCAGAAGAAAAAGCTTCACTAGGCATAGCAGGGATGGAGTCCTCCCCAAGTCACTGTTAGGTCTCGCAGTGATCAGGGCAGTCTGAAAGCATAACCCTAGCAGCTGCCATATCAAGGAAAACAGGAACAGAGAAGCTATTGCTCATGGATAATCCATGTAGTAGTCTTCCTCATCTCACTCCAGAAGATTTTTCCTTGCTGAGATCATCTTTATGATTTGTACATATGAACTAGTTTATGGGATTTAGATCTTAAGTTTCAATAACTTTCATGATATGTCAGTGTGGTCTTCTGTTTGACAGAGCAATGGGGGCAAGCTCAGTGGGTCACGTGTTTTGCAAACTTTAACCACATTATAAAGTTCCAGGCAGCTACCATTGAAATGAGAGATGATTTCTCATTGACTTCAGCAGGAGCAAGATTGACTCTTTAGACTTAGGTTTTTTAATTGCTTCACACTGCCTCTACTCTGCAGTCACTCTGCTCTTTCAAGCTGATAAAGCTCCTCTTCCAGTCATAACCTGCTTCCAGCTATAAAGGAAAATACACTTGCTTTAGCCAGCTGTGTTTGTTAATATGCTCTGTTGGGTAAGACTGCAATTCTGAAGGGTTATTCATTATCGTGAGCAGGACAGAGAGTTCCCAGCTGTCTGGAAATGTACTCTTGATTAGATGTAAAATACTTACCAGGAGACTGCAAGCAGAGAACATATCAAGATGTGCAATTGTTCAGAATTTTTTTTCTTTACTTTACTTAAGTTTAGAAAAAATACAGGCAATTTGTCTCTCTTGTAGCTATTCATGAAGTGTGTGAATTCAATGGGTCCATTGGGAGTTTGCCTGAGTAAGGCAGTTTGTGTATATTTAAGAGCGTGACTACACATTAGGAATTCTTTAAGGAAGGACAGAGTATGTGTCTACTAAATAATACTACTAAATGAAGAATGTGAATAATTAGATTACAGTTTGTGCCCAAGAATGCATTAGATGTGAGCAATTTCACCTTGTGCTTTTTCATATAGGAGACGCTTAATGATATGCAAAGACTACTTAAACTTTTGCCATCTTTGTGTCACATGCAAGATTGGTATAGAGATTATCCAAGCTAAAACATGTACACCTTTTTCTTGTACCCAGTAATGTTAATAGCAAAATACTCTTTGAATCACTAGAAGCAGGGTCAGTCTTCTACTAGAACATCATCTTCTAACATCATCTGCAGCCTTCTGTAAGTAATATCATCCAGATTCAAGGCTGAGGATGAGTCCTGAGAAACCAAGCCTGGGGCTGTTTTGGTCCAGGTTCCATCTAATCTAACTCCTCAAAATTCATTTCCCCACCGCCCCTTCCTTTATTAATTTAAAGGCAAAAACCTGAGATTTTAAGTTCTATGTGAGTGCTCACCCCCAACAGGGTACATAACGCCATAAGCGAAGTGGCTTCGCCTCCTAGATGATGTGCAGAAAATTGCAAGATCAGGATTTTAAAAAATAGATAGGTAACAAGTTGTTGCATCCCCTATTGGCTTCTCCTTCAATGTGTGGGTGAGATAGACTGGAGGCTCCAAAGTTACAACATGTGGAAATGTTCAGAGCAAGGAGTTTGTTTTGATTCCATTGCAGAAAGAATAGATGGCTGACTTGATTACTTGGTTTTATTTCTTTCTATCCTTTCATCTCCTAAGCACAAATAGAGTAACCCTGCCTGTTGGACTTACTGAGTTAAATAAATAAGAATGGAGGGCTTTAGGGCCTCAAGGTTAAGCTTTGCTTGGCACACAATAAGATGTACAAAACTGACAACTGATGGAGTTAAGATTACACAACACAGCTACAAGTTTGCACAGGAATTACTGACTCTTATTTATTCTGAAATACTAAATCAGGAATACAGAAGATGATCAGAATCCATACTAACTAGCATGAATGACAAAGCATAAAGTATTCCTGTGTAGCAGGCTTGCCTTTCAGAGCTTGGGTTGAAATCTTGCCATTTTGATTGGTGGAGCCCATCCACCAATCAGGAGGCACCAAGAGGAATTAAATCATGCCCCTTTCCTGCAGGGTGCGGGAGAGGAGTTTCCCTCTCCCCCCAGACCTGATTGAAGACTGCAACATTCAGGTCCAGAAGACTTAAGGGGCGGAGCCCTGGAGCATATAAAAGGAGCTGCGTGCCCAGCATGAGGGTAACACATCCAGGAGAGAGAAGAGCAGGGCTTAGAAAGCTGAGGAGAGCTGCTCAGCAGGGTGAAGCAGTAGCTCAGAAGCACTTCTGAAGACTTCCATCAGTGGGGAATAGTGGACAGCTAGGCTGTCGGTGCACAGCACAGTGCACGGCATCCAGACCTTGAGAGCTGCATGAGACAGCTCGGGTCTGCAACCTGTGGCATGCAGCCAGAGACACGGTGTGCAGGCCAGCGCACGGAATAGGACCTTTGTAGTGCTTGGGCGGCTCAGGTCCCCAACCCCCAGAACAAAGCTGGGAGCTCGGTGCAGGAGGCGCTGCACGGAGGGTCCAGGAGCAGACCGAGCCTGGTGCTGCACGAGGCAGCCCAGGCCTCCGACCCATAGCAAAAGGTTGAGTCCAGAGAGCCAGATGGTGATTGGGCTACTGAGCCAGCAGACAGGGATGAGCCAGAGGCCCCAGAAGCGCTGCATAGAGGAGCCCTGTTCCAGGGGACAGCAACCCCCACAAAGCCCACCGCAGGTGAGAGAGCAGCTTGGCGCAGGGGATGAGGGCCACCCTCCAGGCCTGGGAGCCATGAGTTGCAGGGAAAAGAGGATTCCCACAGGGGAGGGGGAGTCCCCCCTGGTTGGTTAAGGTCTCTTGAAAGTGGAGGTCCCACTGGGAGGGTCCCCCTAAAGTTACCAGCTTCCTTGTAGGGCTTGGGAAAAGCCCAAGGGCATTGGGGTTTACCCTTAGGATTAAGTTTATCTTTAGGGTTCTTGCAGCATAAGTGGTGTGATGTCATGCCTTATATTTTGTGAACTCTCATGTTGGTAAATTAGTGGATGAGTAGAGTCCTACGGCTCTGCTGAAACCCCGTGTTGCTATTGTTTCACCTGTTTTTTCTTAGTATTTTTTGTAGTTTATTTGTTGTTCACCCAACAAATAGACTACAGTATAGTTTAGCTGTTGGCTATCTATGTTTATTCTGGGGTTTATCTGTTTCAGATCAGATACTTACCTGTGTCTATAGTACTGGTGTAAGGTTTTATAGCATTTACCCAGAGGATATTGTTTATGTTATTTGTTTAGGTATTGTATAAATATATATGTATATTGTTCCTATGTTTATATCCATGTTTCTTTTCCTTGTGATAAGTTAATGTAAATAAAATTGTATATAGTTAAGTCCCTGACTGGCCTGGCCTGGTTCTATAAGGATGGAGGGAAACTGAGCGGTCTGCAGTTCCCCCACAGCACACCTGCTGCCTAACAATTCCCTTCAATTGGAGAAGGGGAGTATATACCTGAGTTACCTGGGCTACACCTGGATTAGGACAATGGCACTTTTTTCTAGACAGTAATTTTCCAGCTGATGGAGAAAGGCCTCATTTAGTACCTTCACTTAAATTTTCTTTTCCAAAGTTTTTCAGTTTTCAGTCTAGTTCTTCACCAACATTTATCCCAGGTAATAACAGTATTATTAATCAATCAGTATTTTTTTAAACCTCAAAGCAAAGCCCATTATCCTGAAAAAGTTATATCATATTAGAGGGATCTATCACCCCCATTCATAAAATAAAATATTTCAGTCTTAAGGGGTGTTTCTGCACATTGCCCTATGGCGACATAGTGACACACTATGTTGCCATATGGCACACTATGGCGATGCACTGATCATGTGGGTCTACATGTAATTGGCAGCTACATTGCCACAGTGGCGAAATATAAACGTGAGCTGTGTGCACAGTGTAGTAGGGGCAGTTACTGTCCTGTGCTTTAGTACTCCAAAAGGAAGTACTAAAGCATGGTGCTATAGTATGGCAATGTGTAGATGCACCCATGCTGCTTAGAAGTAGTGGCTTATAGATTAAGTAAATCAGAGATGTATAACATAAGCTTTCATGGCTTGAGGTCATGAAAGTTTATGCTGTGCATTTCTGATTTAGTCTATGAGGTGCAAATCTTCCTTGCTTTCTGCCTGACTTCAGATTAATATGGCTAACTAGTTCTCTCTGCTTAGTACTGCTATTATTCCTATTTTATGTGGGGAGGTGACTCAAAGACACAGAGTAATAGGGCAATACAACTGGTATGGTAGCAGAATCCAACTTTTGATTCTCAGTTTTGTGCCCAGAATTTCCTACTCCTGATAATGAAATTAAGGCCATAAAGAGACAAAAGAAGAATTTAAGCAAAGATTTCAACTACTGACTGCCATTTTCTAATTTGTAGTCCCTTATTTTTTCTTAATTTCTTGTTTTAGGTCCCATACACCTGAAGGGTGAAATCTTGCAGTTCTTGGCTTGAACTGCCACTTATGGAAATTCCAGCCGCAACCAATGGGCAGGATATTGGGCTACTTTGCAGCCCTTCTTCCTTCCAGCTCAGCCCTAAACATTCTATTTTAGCACCAGTCACATTGGATATTGGAGCAACTGGATTATGAATGCAGATATGCAGGCCTTCCTCAGCTCATGCCTGTCCTGGCTCTTATACATATTTTTACCTAGGCTCTAGTACATCCTGTCTGTGGCAGGGCACTAGGGTGCCTGCTACTGAAGATAGAAAATGGCTTTGCTACCACTTATTAAGGCAGCAGGTGCCAGTTGTTATGGGAGCTGATTAGATCAGCTGACTGCCAGGGGGCGAGGCTTGGCCTTCATAAGGAGGGAAGCCTGAGGCCAGAGACAGTTTCCCTCTGGCAGCTGCAGGAGCAGGAGCTCAGTGGGAGAGCTGAGCAGCCCGAGTTGGTGGTTGCAGCCTGACCACTCGGATCAGCTGCAATGATGCAGGGGTAGAGAGAACCCTGATGGAGGTAGGAGAGAGAGCCAGCATAGAGTGGAGTTGGTATTATAAGCTTGGGGGCTTATGGTGCGTTATAGCGTTATAGTTTTATTGAGTTGTAATTAAGACTGGAGAACCGGGTGAGGCCATAGGGGTGGAGGAGGCCTCAGCAGGAGCTCCCCAGTAAGGTGGGGGAGTTCCTGGCACCACGGAGGGTGCCGTGTTGTGGGGTTGTCCCGACCCCAGCCCACTGGGGTGACTTTGGGAGAGTCCAGTAGGGCGTGGGCCCAGGACGGTGGGTCTAAGCAGTGGGGGGGTCCTGACCCCAGCCCAGCATGGACATTACCGGGACAGGCCCCAATTGGAAGTCCCAATTGGGAAGAGTCCCAGTGGGGCGTAGGCCCGAGTGCGGGCATAGACAGGCCCAAGTGCAGGCGGGGAGCGCAAGGAGTGTGAGCAAGGGCCCCAGGGCGGGGCATAGAAGGCCCCAGTGTGGGCGACGAGTGCAAAGGGCGGGGCAGCGGAGCTCGAGAGGCGTGACCACAGGCCCGAGTGCGGGCATAGAGACTGCGGGGAGCGCAGGGTGCAGGCCAGTACGCAAGTGGCTGCAGAACGTAAGGGAGGCAGGCCCAAGTGGGGCACTGCCTGTGGGATACGAAGCCCCAAGACGGGAATAAGCCCATTGGGAAGTCCAGGCTGGGCGAGAAGGGGCGCAGTCAGAAAGATGCTCCAGGAGGGTGCGCATATATTGAGTAGGCCCCGAGAGAGGACCAGCACCAGGACTCGGAGAAAATCCCAGTACAGTAAGATCAACCCCGTGCCAAGAAGGGTAGGAAGGCAGCCTCCACTGACAATACTAAGATCAAAGACATGGCAGGCGAGATAGAGGGTGCATTCAAAGCCCAGGTTGGCACAGTAGGGAAGGACACTAGGGGAGGTCACGGCGCCCCTAGCGGCCATCCTGCCACACTATCACATAGCCAGTCAGCCAGCAAACTCTTGATACATTCCGTATTCAAGATGTAAGCAGCGCAGAGGACCATTTGCTGGCTAAAGAGCAGCTGAATGTAGCAGACGTCGTTATATAACCTCACCTACAAGCTCTCACTTTGCTGTGTTTAAGTTCACATCATCCCTTCCATTTCATGTACTGAGGAAAAGCAGTGTTTTTCAAGATCTCAGACTGGGCTCATGGCCAGACCCTGCCCCACCTCAGGTCAATGAAGCAACATCTGGATGAGCCAACCTCTGCATCTGTCCCTGGAGAAGCCAAGGGGTTGGCTACTGGAAACTGCTCCCAAACATTTAGTGCTTTGCTTGTCAATAAGACTCAGGCTGGGTATTTGTTCTTGCTCTTAATGCATGACTGGTCTCCAAGATCCTATTGTTTCTAATTGCTGTTTCCCAGGTTTATGCTTCTGGCCCTGGCTCATGTGTTTCCTAGTCTGTTAGCAGTGATTACAGCTCCAGACCTCAGCCTTCACTAGTGACTGCCCATGCCCTGGTTTTGCTACATGTTCCCACTAATTGATTTGATTCTTCTGTATTTTAAGAACCAAGAAAACAAGCTCCTTAATGGTCAAAAGTAGAGGTTTTTACAGAGGGCCAAGTAGAAAAAATCAGTTATGTTCTTAAATGATGGAATGACAGAACTTTCTGTTCCCAAACATGTCTTTAAATTTATATGGGAAATGCATCTATGGAGTCTGTGGGATGTAACCTAAATACAAACCTTGGAATGTGGCTCTGCATTTATGAAGTAGGAAGCTGAATTTGCAGACCACAATAATTAATGTGATTAAGCAGACCCAGTATTGCTATACACTTGTGAAAGTTTGGAACTGCCAAGTGTCTGGACTGTTATGGGATTCTATTATCTTTTTTACTTACTTGATGTCCTCTCCCAAGACATGTGGATGAATCACTGGTAAGAGTTGAGAACTATTCCTATTCCTAAGAGAAACTCCTAGAACAGTCAGTGGAAGTTTGTTCACCATAAAGACAGTGTTGGCTAAAGAATATGACCTTGGAGGTAGTGCATGTGGGTCTTCCCTACTTGGTTTCCACTTACTGTAATTGAAGCCATACAACTCAAACCCCTGTATAACTGACTGATAATGATTTACCTCTTAAATCCTCTTCTTGTTTGAAAATCCCATTGAGCCATGGGAATGGCCTCCCAACCTAACCATATTTATATGTACTTGAGTAAACAATGTTTTGCATATGTGTTTGAAACTGGCCCAAATAAGCTCCAATTAAACTGGGAAAAATGCATTTCACTAGCAACTGCAGATGGAGTATAAGCCTGGTTGGCCAAGAGGGAGATTTTGGGTGGATAAGGTTACAAAATATAGTGCTTAAAATGCTATTTGACACTGGCACTTTATCTGTACTAGTGTTTCCACCATTGCTACCACAGGTAGGCATTTTTTTGCAGAAAAGATGAGTAAACACATAGCAGAAAATGGCTTTCTGCCACTACTCTCCCTCTCCAAAGCAGGGGAAAGTGCAACTCTTTGCATGCCATGTAAATGGGAATGCAGTTGTGCTGGATCAGTAATGTTCCCTTGATAGTACATATATGAGGGAGGAGAAGGGTCTTGCCTCCTGCTGTTCCCACGGTGGGAGGAAAAGGAAGGAAGACTATGAATCTAACAAAATTAAAATATATTTACTTGCAATATTACCCACTTTCTCCAAAACCAAGCAAGCAACTTGTACACTCACAAATGGATAGGAGTCTGTGGCTTCCCTGGGTTTGACTCTTCAAGAAAAGGAGGCAAAATGAGAAGGATATCAGGAAAGAAAAATCAAGAAAAGAAAAGCAAGGTGGAAAATCAGAGAAGAACAGGACATGAAAGCATTACAAAATCATAGAAAAAATAGGGCTGGAAATGGGGTACCTCAGGAGGTGTTCCAATACAACCCTATGCTCAAAGCAGGATTATCCCTTAACCCATCCCAGCCAAGTGTTTCTCTAATCTGCTTTCAAACAATTCCAAATATGTAGGAGGGTGGGGAATGAGAAAAATGTTAGGAATAAAACATTATACCTAATACATCTACTAAATGCTATTTTAAACATTTCTCAATATAAAGGAAAATTTCCCAGCTGCAAAGGTTTGCTTCTATAATCATTCAATGCAGCCCTGTGGTCAGGGTTTGAAACTGGACACTGGTCCTTTTGCAGATGCTAAACATGTCTCAGTAACCACACCTCGCCCATCATTGCCATGACAGTCAGCTGTCCTTGGTAGAGCTGCAGCAGCTGTTGAAGTCTAACACTGAACCTGGCAAGCTAAGTAGACTGCACACATTTTCTGCTTTGCATGTGGCACGTTGAATGTGGTAGTTTCAGGAGAAGGGAAACAGCAGTAGTAGCTTGAGAAAAAGTCAGTTTTCCAATAAATATGTTCAGCAGTAGTCAGACCAAGTTGTCTTTTGCTAAATGATTGTCCCTGTGAATCAACTCCATGAAATATGTGTTTAACCTTCATCTGCAGCTAATGTGGTTTCTCCCTGATCTGCTCCACAGTGAGTCAAATGTTCTGCAATTGGGAATCACAGCAACACAGTTTCTCTATTTGGATTTATTAAATGTGGGGCCATTAGTCCTAAACACCTCTGCCATGCCAGTTGGAGAGATTTATTTCCAGAACAGTAGAGAGAGTGATGGGAAGAAACACAACTGTCCAGAATAAGTATCTGGGACTCTACTTGTCATGCCAAACCTTTCAAATAATGTGGAACATCTTGTCTTCTCTCCAGCTCTAGCTCTTTATCTCAGATTCTGCAGCAGTGTGCTGTGACCATTAAGAACCTGCTGTCTGTCTGTCCCTAAAAGAATTGGCTTCCATGGCCAGGGAAATTCCTGAGGCTGCAAGTTTAGCAATGCCTTCCCTTGAATGGAGTTCTGGACATGTTAGGCAACAAAGATGCTATGGCTAGATGAAAAACAGAAGCTTTTCCTAAGTTTAATTGGTCAGATTGAGCTGTCCTCTCATCATCCATAATTAATTTCAGACATGTGGTACCGGTCCTTCACTCCAGAATGCATTTCCTTCAGGAAGAGCTATGGTTTGAACATGCCCCCTGAGATATGAGTCTCGCTGAGTTGTACTGTGTCTGCCCCTGAGTGCTGCTGCCTGAGCATTATCTTTGACAACCACAATAGGGTGTTTCCACTGAATAGGCTATCTAATTTGAGTTTTCTTTGAGAGCATTATCTGAGCCCTTTTATTCCTGAGCACGGCTTAAAAACTTAATTGTCTTTTATTTGCATGTTTGTTTCAGATATTTTTTTGCTAGATCTACCCATATAAAATCTTTCTTTTCTGGGGTGCAGAGCTGTAGGAGGCTGTTTCTAGATCCTCAAAGGCTGTTTCTGAGGGTGGTTTTATTTCGGCTGTATCGTGACAAGTTTGAAGTGAAATGAGGAACTGATGCAGCCTAAACTGGGTAATAGCCAGGTGTTATCCCTATGGAAATAGGAAATGAAACAAGCTGAATGTTGATTTTAAAATCACTCATTTCAGTGGCTTTTGTTGAAAAAAGGCAGCAAAAACTGGCATAGCTCTTGCTGTCAGTTGCAACAATGTATTTCCGAACAAGGCAGCTGAAGTCACAATTACTGTAGTTTATAGTTTTGTAGCTGAAGAGTAGAACTGGCCTAGCTATTAATTAACTAGATAATAAAGTTTAGATCCTCAAACATATTTATGAACCTGATTCCTGTTTAGGTGCTTAAATATCACTGAGGATCTGGACTTCCAAAGGCTCCAAAATAATAATGAAGATTGCAGATGCCCTCTACTGAATGCAACAGCCTTCCCAAATAATTAGTTACTAAAAAAGCTCTTTAAAGAGTTGCTGTCAACTTGTTTTCAACCCCTAATATAGATTATGACTGAAATTTACAAAGGTCAGAGCCTTAAGTTCAACACTGACATTAATATTGAAGAGTTGAAAGAAATGATCCAGCTTTCAGAAGTGCGGACATCAGCTTCCATTGACGTCAATTTAGGTTGTGGGTACTGAGCAGCTGTGAAAATCAGACTACTTTTATAGGTGGTTAAATATTTATTTAGGAGCCAAACCTTATTTACAAAAGAAACCTAATCTGAATTTTTATATTTATATATATATGCCATTTTAATTCCAATTGAAACTTGCACTAGGTTTTAAACATTTCAGTTTCAGTATTCTCCTTCAGAGGTCTGTGCTCATCCCCAAAAATCAAACTGACAAGAATCAATATGTGAAACTAAGCAGCATAGATCCACT
Organism: Crocodylus porosus; assembly: GCF_001723895.1. Taxonomy (NCBI): domain Eukaryota; kingdom Metazoa; phylum Chordata; order Crocodylia; family Crocodylidae; genus Crocodylus; species Crocodylus porosus. The sequence continues at coordinate 58,781,486 of NW_017728950.1, read as the reverse complement.
GTCTAAGTTGAAGGAAACATATCAGCAACAACACAGATAAATAAATAGATTAGATATTTAACATTCTTTTATGCAGAATAATCTAAGTAATTTTAGAAATATAAATATTTTTTAAAATCATGTCTTGATGGCCTCCCTTAAACAAATGAAGGAGACTAAGTTAATATTATAGAATCAGGAGTTGAATTTGTAGGCTCCAGATTATGACTTCTAATTTTGAGCTATCTGGGGAGTTAATGTAGGTATATTTAAGAAAGAGGCTACATTGGTATACGTCATATAGAGATAAGCTGGATAAATTCTTGTAACATTAGTTTTTGTTTAATCTTAAAAGGCTAGTAGATTACATCTTACTCATACAATGTGTAAAAAGTGGTATGAAAATATCAGGAAGGCTAAGAAATCAGCCATCTCTCAAAAGTCAGGGAATTGCAAAACTTCAAGTGTTAACCTTAAGGGAATGAGCCACACAACTCTCACAAAAAAGTTTTTTTTTTTTTTACTTTAACTGTGCAACAGTGTACTTCCTGTTCATCGCGTGATGTAGCTGAAATAACAGCAATATGTTAAAGTTTAAATATAACAAAGAAAACAGGAAGAGAAAAAGCTATATGGCTAAATTCAAGTTGTGGTAAGAACCTTAACTTGTGGACCTGTCTAACCCACAGAGAGAACTCAGTCCTGCTAAACCACTTCAGCAGGTGTACCTTGAGTGAAGCACCTAAAGCACAACAACCTTGATAGAGACACCACAAATAAGGAACTTCTGAAATGGTCTTCTTTTAATCAATATGTGTTTAACTGCACTGTCTATAACAAATGTATCCTTAATTGAAGATCCTATTTTTTCCTCAGGATGTCCTAATTAAAGGAGACCATAACAATGGCATAAATAAACCATTCTGGTTTAATACACTGAAATATAAGAGAAATGTCTAACATACATGTGTGAAAATATCTACTCTAACTAGTCAGGGTTTTTCAAATGCTGAATAATTTCCCTCAAACTGTGACGTTTTCCTTCAGTTCTACACAACTGAAGTTTTGCTACTGACTTCAGTGGGATTAGGAACAGGCTCTGAATGAGGAATTTACAGTAAATTGGGTTGGAAATTTCTGGTTTCACCCATTTTGAAGTGCCTCTTGTTAACTTTTGAATACCTCTGAAAGTTGGGAAACTCCAAATGCAAATATTTCAGCTTGTGGGAAGAAGGGAAGTGGTCTGTTTTCCATTTTTGAGTAATTTAAGAATAGGTTAGGTGATTTTTCTCAGACTTTTCCCCCCTTCCCCTCCAAAAAAATAAACAGTGTGAAGACTCAGTGTGAAGATTTTTTCCAACTCTAAAAACATTGTTAACAATAAAACTGAAAAGGGATAGGGGAGATAGAAAAGATGCAAAATCTCAAGACATAACTGTCTAGCATTTACTATCAGTGTACATTTTGCTCTTACCATAATATTTTAATCTCTTATTATTTCTCTTTTAAACTGTTTCCCACTGACATTGTTCTCCTGATGCCCCATGGTAACAGGACGGCAATGAGTAGCAATCAGCACAGGGTTAACTTTGAGTGACGTCTTTGAAATGTTGACCTTTATTTCAGTGACTTAAGTCAAACTTTGTGTACTCTGAAGGAATGCCTTGTGCTGGGTCCCCACCAAAGCACCAGCTGCTGTTTGAAACCATCCCCAGAGCAATCCAGTTTTACAAGCTCAGTGCAACTGTTATTAGGAATGATTCATGACTACAACCTTGCCTTTTGAGAAAGAAACGTTCTATATTCTCTTGTTTAGTCTACTGACCAGCTGCAGTGTTGTCTCTTGTTTGTTCTTATCAATTCTTGTATGCATTTTAATTCCTTACATTTCATCATTTTACTCCGTGGTTTATATCACTTTGCTGCCATGAAAAGGGTGGAATTAGGAAAGTTAGCAAATCAGACAGGAGTAAGCCAGGAAACAGGCATCCACTGCTATATAATAGTAATAGGGAAATAACTTGTGTAAGTAAAACAAACAAACAAACGAACAAAAACAAACGTTTCTGGCACATTGTATCAGCTACTGGCTTCAGCTCTCAGTAGAGAAGAATTTATGTACTTCAGTCACAGGTTGACTGTGTGGGCATGCTCCAGGAAGCTACAGTGTATACAACAGGGGAGGGGGAAGTCCAGAACAGGATGCTAGCTGCATTTAACTTTGCCAGCATTCTAAGCCAAGGCAAAGGAAAGCTGTGGGGCATGGTCATACTTTTAGGAGGGAAAGGTATATATTATTCAGCTATGGTAAATGCGTGGTGAATCAGTGGGATGACACTTAGAAAAGTTTATTAAGGCCATCCTTGCTGGACTGGCCCAGGCTAACATCCTAAGGGATAGCCAGCACGGGTTTGTTGCGGGTAGGTCTTGTTTGACCAATCGCATTTCCTTCTATGACCAGGTGACCTATCACCTGGACGAGGGAGAAGAGATTGATGTAATATATCTTGACTCCAAAAAAACTTTTGATCTGGTATCCCGTGATCACCTCTTGGCCAAACTGGCCAGTTGTGGCCTTGGCTCCACCACAATCTGCTGACTGGGAAATTGGCTCTGTGGTTGGACCCAGAGGGTTGTAATTGATGGCAGTCACTCATTGTGGTGCCCTGTGACCAGTGGGGTCCCTCTGTCCTGGGACCCATACTGTTCAACATCTTCATTAA
>NW_017728950.1:58777096-58778221 GCF_001723895.1 Crocodylus porosus | reverse complement strand
TGCTTATCTTGCTGGGATCCTATGACCCCAGCTGACTTCCTGCCCTTTGGGCAGGGGGCTGGACTTGATGATCTCCTGAGGTCCCTTCCAGCCCTGATGTCTATGAAATCTATGACACAGCAGATGAAATCTTAGTTTCTGTGTTGTCAATGGGAAAATTCCCACTGCCTTCAAGTTGGCCAGGAGTTCACCACTGTACTAAAGGTTGAATTTGGTTCTCCATTATAAGATCAGTTTTCAGTCTCTCTAACTTCCTCATAAGGAAACTGATATTTACATTTTGTACATTTTGAGAATTTTGTATGATGTGTCTTATTCTAGGGTAGAGTTCTTCTGGGAATCCTATTCATACTATTTGTTCTAGACATAACGTGCTCCAACTTCTCTCAGAACTCTAATGTGTGAGTATGACAGATGGTCAGTTTCCTGAATGTGTATCTCTGAAGTCTCTTGAGTGTAATCTGTGGTGGGTCTACATGGCACAATACAGTGTACAAGCCAGCTTGGGTGTAGATATAGCATGGTGTCATTAGTGTAATGTTCTACAAGGACTAATATAACCTATATTTCAGCAGGGTGTAGCTCAGGATGGGCCCGTAGACTGGGTCCAGCCTGCTAATTGATAGGGATGAGGGGGACCTGGACATTGGTGGGTCACATAAAGGACAGAAAGAGGGAAAGAGATCCCAGAAGTCCCATCAAGAGTTGGCATAAAGGGCAATAGAATGGGATGACAGAAGAAAAAGTACAGATAATGCAGGAAAGAAACTAAGGAGACTCATAGAGGCTGTGTCCACAGAGCACTTTAGGAGACCAGGACCCCAAATCAGCAAAATGATTAAATATCTGTTTAGTTTTGGTCATCCTTAACCAATAATTTAGAACCTTGTTCTTCTGCAGCTGTCAATCATCTACTTAATGTTGGTGCTCATTTAAATAAAAATAACCACTAGAAGCAGGGCTCAAGTACCTATATACTAATGCTAGGAGCATGGGGAACAAGCAGGATGAACTAGCGCTCCTGGTTGCACTAAACGCCTATGACTTAGTGGGGCTGACGGAAACCTGGTGGGATCCATCCCACGACTGGGCGGTACATATCGAGGGCTATAGATTGTACAGAAA
>NW_017728950.1:58764632-58777085 GCF_001723895.1 Crocodylus porosus | reverse complement strand
CAGCACTCTTTCCTGCTTATGCAGGGGGTCGGACTCGATGATCTATTGAGGTCCCTTCCGACCCTAGCATCTATGAATCTATGGATCTATGAATAAGCTCATAGGCAGCATCAAAATAAAATGTAATAAAAAAGATGACTGAAAATGTCTAGATTTATTATTAACTATCTGTATTAAAAGGGCACCTTCATGGCCCAGCTGGATTAGGACAATATTGTGCAAGGCCTTGTATGCATGAATGATAGTAAGAAGGTCCCTTTTTCATAGAGTATAAAATCTAAATACATAGCTTACAATCTACATTTGAGTGGAGTTCAGAAGATACCCCTGAAATATTTCTACGAATTCCATGCCCTTTAAAAGACAAAGTGTTAGATGCTCAGTAAACTAGTAACATTCCTCACTACCATGCAATCCTTCATCATTCTCTCATCACCTCCCCTGTTTTCCTCCCAAACTTAATGTTGCCTCCCAATGTAATTTTTGAAAATAAATCCATAGAACAAAATCAGTTATAATTAGTTTATAAAATCCAATACCTTAGATAAGACAATAGGCATGGATATTTGTGGGCAATATCTTTTACTGGACCAAATGCATGGCTGGGAGGTTGGGATAAAGTTATGCAAAGTCTCCAATGCAAGGTATTCTTTGTGAGGTCACTCCTTTGTCATGCATTAGTTTGAAGTTTGCATATATATTTTTGCGTTACTGTAAGGCAATGTTAAATCTGTAGTAAATTAGATGGGTTGACAATGAGCCGACAATGAGTGGAGAAGTATTATGTGTTGGTAAAAAGATAGCTGGACTGGCTGGCAATTCTACTAACTCATCCTGGTAGCAGGTGTTGATGATCCTTCTTGAGAGACGTTAGTAGGTTCTACTAATTCATCAGTGTAGGTATGGAAGTCTGGAAGAGAAAAGTTAAAGGATGTTGTCTCTTCTCTTGTGTCACATATCACTTTTTCGCTCACTCCTACTTCACACAGATGATACTTCCTCAATCTACCTTAACCGTGTATAGAATGGAGAAGAACACACAATGTACTTTAACGGGTCGATTTCCTCTTTGCGAAGCTAGGCATGTACTTCCATCTCTACAGAACTAGAGCTTCAGCTGATAAATGCTCTCAATAAGCAGAATGAGGAGTGAGGTGGGCATATATTGATGTAAAACCCTACATTTATTCTGTTCCATGTTTTCCTTTTATTAATAAAAATGTCTTTCTACTCAATATGTCAATCAAGCTGATAATTTACTGAACGCTGATGTATGTTAGCGCTCCCAGGATCAATTAGTTTTAAAACTTCTGTTGTAGGTAGAGAACATATGTTACCTGTGCTACATGTATCCAATAACAAAGGATCTGGCTTTTTCATTTCCCATGGAAAAACAGAAAAAAATGTGGTTTTTCCCTTTTAACTGAGAAATATGCAGATTTCCCACTTTTGCAAAGAGCTCTCTGAAGGCTGGCAGAGTTCTAGCCTGCAAGGGGCTGGGGGAGGGGGCAGTCAGGCTGAGGGTGCCATGTACATGCTCACACATGCACATGGCTTCCAGGCAGCTTGGAGAACAGCTCCTGCAGGTAAGTCTGCCAGGAGGTGAGGGGGGACTGAAGCCACCTTAGGGAGGAAGGGAGTTGGGCACAGCTACAGCTTGGGCTCCTGTCCAGCTGAGGTGATGCGCAGGGCTTAGGGCCTGCGGCTGGAATGTGCAGCCGCAGGGCCCCGGTGGGGAGCAGGACAGAGCTGCAGGCAGCTTGTCTGGGGGGCAGAAGGAGGTGGGGCTGGCTCCCCACCGCTGTTCATACTCCTGGGAGTTTCAGGGATGGCACATGCCCTCCAGATTTGTGCGCGGGGCAGGATTGGGCTGCCAGCTGTGAGCTCAGGGCTCCCCAACCTGCTGCCTTCCTCCCAGGGCCTCTGCAGCCTAGCGGGTGGGACCTGGTGTGGCAGGACAAAGCAGTGCAGGGTGGGGAACTCCTTGCTGCTGCAAGCCCTCCATCACCCTGGCAAAGTGCCCCCTGCCCGCCCAGCAGCCGCAGGGGTGGCAGCACAGAGTTGTGGTCCTCACTGCCACAAGGTGGGCAAGGGGTGCCTTGCCAGGGTGGCACAGAGCTTCCAGTACTGGCAATGAGCTTCCCCATCCAGCCCTGCTCTGCCTTGCTGTGCCAGATCTCACCCACTGGGCTGCTCAGGTCCCAGGGGGAAGGCATCAGGGTGGGGTGCCTGAGTCCACAGTGAACAGCCTACACCTGCCCCCCTGGCATGGGCTCTGCTTTGACCGTGCCACTCGTTGCGGGGGCAGGTTCCATGCTCCGCTCTGCCACAACAGCTGCCACCTCCCATGGACTGCAGCCAGGGATCAGGTGCTGCAGCAGGGGGCAGGGGCTGCAGACCCAGGTCCCTAGCCCTATAGCCCTGGCAGCTGGGGGCCCCCTCCAGCAAGGCTGGGGCATGTGGGGGCCTGTCGGTGGGGAGTGATGGGCACCAGCAGTGCTGGGGGCTGCGGCTTGAGAGTGAGAGGCCTGGACCTGAATCCTAGTGAGTGAAGGGGCAGGGGGAGCTCTGATTTTCCCTGATAAAAATCCAAAAATCAAATACCAAAATTTATAGGTATTTAGAATTTATTCTTTTATAGTGATTATATAGTTATAGTATAGTTGTATAGTTATAGTATTCTATTATTGTTTATTTCACAAACACACACACACATATATATACTGGTGTTTCATTTTAATAATGGATTTGGGGGTTTTAATCAGAATTTGCAGGGTGGGGGTTATCAGAGAATTTGTGATTTCTACACAGAGAAAACCAGGTTCCCTGCCAGTAACATAATCTTTTTCACACACAGCGGAGTTAGGGTGCTGAGGTGTGAGTGAAGAGGTCACTGTAGGTGTGTCTACACATTACCGTAAGGTTATGCACTGTGCGCACAGGGCACTGTTAGTTTTCGCTGCTACGTCACCGGGCGGGGAAGGGCTGGGTGGGGAAGGTTGATGTGTAGACATGCCCTGTAACATGAAGGGAGAGGCTACATTGCTTAAATGGCTATTTCTAGGTTAGTAGACATCTAAGGTTTTATGAGGTAGAGGAGTTATTATATGAAAAGTATAGTACTTTGTTACCGTAGGCTCCATCAAGGCCTAATTTCACCTTTTACTGTTTCCTAATTAAGTTTTTTATTTCCTTATTAACATTATTATTTTATGTTTTTAGAGTATTGGTGTGCAGAGTCCCCATCAAAATCAAGCATTGCATTAGTCCAGTGATTTTCAACTGAGGTACCATGAGCTTCTGTTAAGGGTGCTGCAGGGTACTCTACAATATTAGCACTAGGTGATGTGCAAGCTTCTACACATGATTCAGAAGATAAACCTAGAGATTTCAATTAGGAATCCATAGATTTCCAAAATATTCTGCCTTGTGGTCTTTCTCAGTTCTTTGCAAGAGAAGAATTATTCTGTTATTTCTTCATCGTCAAAGGCTAAGAGACATTTCCCACTTCTGTGAGTGAAAGAAGGAGCAGTGAGTTGCTTATACATCGTCAGGCAGCCCATTTGAAATTGGTAAACTAGACAAAGCTCTTCTTACTCAGTGCAACATCACCCTGCCATTTTATATTAGTGCCAAGCATCCACTCATGTTATTTGTATTGTTTTTGAGATTAACAAGGATTAACTTCTTAATTAATATAATACAGTTATTGCTGGTGGTAAGCCACCCATCTTGACTGTCTTATCATAGCTGAGTTAGAAACAAATGGTCTCTTCAATGTGCTGAAACAGTAAACTTGCCGAACTTGGTAATGAGCAGCATTACTTTCCAGCAATTAACCATACTTTGAATCTATCTCCAGAAGTACCACAATGAATGTAGTTGCTGGTACTTGCGTACCTACATTCCCCATCTGCATAATATTTCAAAGGCATGATAGTTCTCATTTTACAATAGGAGAAAGATGCATGTTCCATAAAAGGAAACCCCATGCTTCTACTTAATTCTGACTCAACTGACTTGGCAGTAAGCAAATCTACCTATATCCATATCAGTAGCATATTAACTACTGTTGTACCAAAACACCTGAAAGGTTTTGATTTCAAATAGCTCTAAAACTTTGGAGATAGGTAGAAGCAGCATTGTTCACAAGAGGAGAAGGTAATCAATTAATTTCAGATTGAATCTTTCCTCTGTTTTTGTAGCAAACAACAGTCTACCTTAAAGAAAATAAATCTTTTAAGGGCACCAAAATAAATCAACAGAGGGAAGAGAAGTAATTAAAAGTGATAGTCTTTCAAAATAATGGCGTTTATAGAATAACCCTCAAGAGCCCCTAAAAGGCCAGATGTTTGGCCTACTTTTTTGTCTGTTTGTATTTTTGCTGTTTTCTTCTCTCTGCTTGGCTTTATTTTGCAGTCATAGATACAGCTATCCTGTGAATACCTTAGACAAGAGATATACCAAAAGCTATTCAGAGTTATTTTATGCTTTTAACCTGAGACATAAAATGCATATAGTCATTTTAATAACCTTTTAAGGTGAAAAGCAGCTAATTACTAAGTCATTAAAAACTCTTTCCAATATATCGTAATTATTAAAAGGGGTGGACTGGAGTTCATACTCTTTAATGTGTTTAGTTTACTTTATTATTTGGAGTTCTTCAAAAGTTCATTAGTCTACATTACTCACGGTTCCACTGGTCCTACCTTACACATCTGAATGATCTAGTCTTCCCTTCTGAGCCCTGGCCTTGTGATGCTCTTTAACTCAAATGGCAGTGGTTGTAAAATGCATTTCTTCACTGTTTTGCCCTGCTTTGAAAGTTGCATTTTGGATCTATTTTCTTCAGTTATCTGAGAGGAAATAATAGACAGCTATGAGATTGCTGGTGCAGGATCATAAATATACAAATGTAGGGGTCCTGATCATAGATGGAGGGAGATTTATGTATTCTGTTCAATACAGATTCTTGTACTGACTTACTCTGTACCTTTCAGTAGCTCATTAAGTCATTAACATCTGTCAGGAGTAGTTCATTCTCTCTCCTCTTCTCCCCCAGGGAGAATTTTGTGTGCTGCATTGTATTAGGGCTTCTTGTTCCAGCACATGTTCTGTTCTGTGCACTGTGTTGTTTATGAGAGAGAGAGTAAGGTTAAAGAAGTTCAACTTGCACTTGGAGCAGAAAGCGCTGAGATTTGTGGTAGCAGTAAGTTCTTGTATAAGTCCGTTCCATGTTAATACTGAGTACCATTGTATCTGACTGGTAAAATAATCCTAAGAACACCTGATAACATGCCACAGGAAAAAGCAACAGAAGATGAAACCGTAATCAAGGTGAGATGCGTCGAGCAGAATCGTAGTCAGAATCAAAAGTCCAATCTGTCCGGTAACCGTGAGATCAAATCGAAGAACAATCATAAACCGAATGCACCAAGGGAGGAGACCAGTGGGCTGGTAGGCCCTCCTGGAGAGCAGTCCCTGCCGTCGCAGCCTCTGCTTCCAGGTGGTATCTCTCCTGACAGGACAGTTCCTGACAAGTCAGCCTCTGTCTGTCAGTTGAGCGGGTCTGCCCCCCGAGGGAGGGGTTCACCAACCTTTTATAGCAGCCCCGTAGCCAATCAGGCTGCTTTCCTTCAAGAAATTTCTGGAGCGATGACCTCATGCTCCTGCTGTTACTGAGCATGCGTCTGTGAGGAAAGTAGGTCAGTGATGACTGACAGGTCCTGAAGTCACTCAGGGGGCACGTGCTGGGTGAGCCCTGGAATTTTCCACTCATAGAGTTGATATACGCATGTCAGTTCCAGCTCTTCTGTGTTGTCAGCATACGACCATAAACTTTACCGTGACAATATCCAGGCTGGAAAGGGGTCTTTGTCCAGCAGGTGTTGTCCAGAGGGGAGTTGCTGGCAGGGCTTCTGAGTGGATAGGTGGTGTGGCATGGTGCTGGTCCAGATGGAGAGGGAATCCCAAAGAGTCAGTCTTCACTACCCCTTTTTATGGGTCAGACTACCTCTGATCTCCTATGGGAAGGCCTGTCCAGGCAAGGTCAGTCCTGTTCCAGATGGCTCCAGGTGTTCTTACTGAGCATGTGCAGCCTTGGCACAATGGTGGGTTGCCTCATCTTTTGTTTCTTGAATGCTGAGGGTGGTTCCAATGGCTGGGTCCTTTGTGTTGATAGTTCGGTCATTCAGAGGAAGCTATTTTTAGACCTACTGCCATTGTCTCTCAAGCACCTGCATTCATTCCCATTCATTCACGAGCCAAGTTACATAGGAGGGGTAGGTATGAGTCATAGGTCAGGGGACACAAGATGGAGGCTTGACATTACAAGATGGAAACTTGACATGACGTGTGCTAACTTACATATGTAGGCCTAAAACAGTAATCACACAATATAAAAGCAGTAAAAAAAATCAATACAAACATAATACTTATCACTTATAAAACAGTGGATATCTATATCAAAATAGCAGGGTACTTATTTGCAGAGGGGAAAGAAAAATAAAACTTACCACCTAAAATAAAATGTTAAAGCTTATCCTATGTGTTAGCTTACTTATTCTTATCTACAGGGAATAGAGAGGAAGAGAAAAAGGTCAGACATGGTTGGGGAAGTGGAGGGAATGCATTTTAAAATGAAAGAAAAAGAAAAACTGGGGGTTTTGCTACAGCTTTGTTTGTGCCAGACGTGCTGTTTCTAACCGACACATGTCATTATGTAAATTGCCTGTGTGTACGTCCCAGCTAATGTTCCAAAAACTCATTCAGGACATCAGGGGAAAAAATGAAATGAAACAAACCCATTACAAACTTTTTCAAAAGCAAACAAAACAAAAGAGATGAAGATACAACACAAGCACCACTGGCATCACTACCAGAATCAACTTAAGAAAAGACAGACCTCCATAATGAGGTTGAATCTTTTGTGTCTACCTCTTTGGTTTGTGCTGCTGCCACCCACTGCTCTAGCAAATGTTGCATGGATTTTGCTAAGCCCTGTCAACCAGATAACCCCACAGTGCTTAGCTGTGGAAGGTACAGGGAACTGGATCATCACAGTGAATTTGATCAGTTCAATTGAATTGATTCAAAGACGTTAATTGGCTACATTTGTGTGAAACACGGGACAAACTGTTCTGCACACAGTGCTGTTTCTGTATGGTCAAAGGCTTAAACCTGACCCAAAAAAATGAGGGTACATTTGCTGTTAGTGGTTTTCAGAATTTGCAACATGCTGCCAAATCCTTCCAAAAGCATGAAAAAACAAAATGTCACCGGGAAGCCATGGCTCAAATAGAAACATACAGGTATATGTCACATCCACCAAGCACTGCTACTCAGCTTGACTTGCAACTCAAAGCTCAACCAAAATGTAACTGAGAAATGCTAATTAAACAGCTAACATCCCTTCATTTCCTAATGGGACAAGGACTGGCAATAGAGGGTCATGATTCTGAAAGTGGCAATCAATATCAGCTCATGCAACTTCACGCTGAGGATTGTCCTGATCTTAGCCACTGGCTTTCTGAGAAAAAATACATGTCCCATGATGTAATCAGCAAATGAATTCATCTCTGCAATGGACATCTTACAGAGAATGCTTTCAAAGATGTGTGAGGTGGGATTTTACTCTATTCTTGTGGACGAAACAAGGGATATTGCAAACAAAGAACAACTGGTCACTTTATTTCGCTGGGTAGACAAAAATTACACAATACAGGAAGATTTCATTGGCCTCGTTGTTGTACCTAAAACCAACTTCTCTATCACCTATAGTGTGCTATACGACATTTTCATACACTGCAACATGCTGCTGGGTCTGTGCAGGGGGCAGGCACATGATGGTGCAGCTAATATGTCCAGTCACATACATGGTGTTGCTGCTCAATTTAAGCAAAATAATCCTGCAGACATTCATATTCATTGCTTGATGCACTACATAAATCTGTCCCTGCAAGATGTGGGGGAAACTGTAAAGAAATTCGGGATGCATTGGACTTGGTGTTAGAGGTGACCCATCTCATCAAGCATTCCCCAAAGTGAAACCATTTGTTTGAGTCTTTAAAGAAAGAATTAACCCTGGAGAGTCAAAACCCGCACACCTTCTGTCTGACATGATAGACTATCTGCACCACTGTATTGAAATCCATCATAGATAACTACAGTGTTCTCTGTACTGTAATGATACAGATCAATGAAGAGTCACATGATGAATATGGTAGAAGAGCTTGTGGCATTTTGGCAATGCTAGACAAATTCAGTACATTTTATGGTCTGCATCTCTCCTACCTTGTCTTCTCTGCCACTGAACAGTTATCTAAAATATTGAAAATGGTTAACACAACACTACAGGATACACAGAAAGCAGTGAAACTAACATGGGGATTTCTTCTGTGGCAGCAGTCAGAACAGTCCTGTGAAAGTTTCTAGAAGTCAGTGACAGAGGCTGTCACAGATTTGACAGATGCACCTACGCTGCCAAGGTACCAGTGACCCCTAAAAAGGCTGGATGGGGGAGAAGTTGGCTACACCTTTCAGAGTCCAGCAGAATATTCCAGGAGACAGTATTACAAAGTTTTGGATTTGCTTTCATGTGAACTGGCTAGTCATTTTGATCAGAAAGGCATTGATATGGCAATTGACCTGGAAAAGCTTCTGCTCACTGCAGCTAAAGGAGATAATGTCACTTTTGCTCCCATAACTTTGGAATTGTATGCTAGTGATTTTGATTTTGATCTCTTCCATACACAGTTGAAAATGTTGCTGGATACAAGTCTGGAAATGAACCCACAATGGTAATGATGATTAGATCAGTCTCAGATGCAATGAATGTGGTGCCTGTGGCAAAGACATTACTGCTGGAGTTGCCCAAATTACTTTGTTTATGCTATACAATACCTGTGACTACAGGAACAGTACAGAGATGCTTTTCTGCACTTTGTTGTGTTAAAAATTACCTGCAATCTACAATGACTCAGATGAGATTGAATGACTTAATGTGTGCTTGCCGTCACAAGGAGACCCTTCCACAAACAGACATTACCACAATTGCAGCTGAGTTTGCAAACTGCAACGATTGCAGAAGGACTTTCTTTGCAAATTTTGACACACGTGGACAATAAAATGGCACTTCCATATTCACAAGTAAGGAGCTGATAAATATTGGTGAGTGTTATAACTTGACGTTTTTCAGTTACTTTTCCTGTACTACTGCACGCAGTGTGATTTTTGTAACTTAATAATTTCACGATTAGCATTGTATGTTAATAATAATCAATTATTTTCTATATGTATTACATGAAGAAAGTATGTAAGAAAGAATGACATTAAGTGTAAACATAAAGTAAGAAATCAGTGGTGGGAGCTAGGGGGCGGGGTTTGGTTGGGTTTTTTTGCCCCCTTCCCCCCAACCAAAAAGGTATCCTGCGGCCCCTGAGCACTTGGACTGTACTGGACCACAACAGATCCAGCCATTTTTTTCATGCCCTCCTTCAGCTGCTTTCCCAGTGCCTGCACCTCTTGTGAAAGCAGATTGCCCAAGCCAGGAATATCGATCCCCTGGAACTTCTCCATTTCATTCTCAAGCTCCTTCGCTACATGGATCACCTGGCTAAGAAGGCCATCGCCAGCATTGAGGGTGTCAGTGGCCTGAAGGAATGGCTTGAGGACCACCAAGATCTGAGAGTTGGTATTTCACTCCATTTTTTAAGGGGGCCGTTGATCCCAATCTTCCTGACCAAGGCCATCTCAAGGATGGCCTTCTGTTGCTTGACCAGCCTTTCCAGCATCAGGTATGTGGAGTTCCACCAAGTCTCCACATCCTGCATGATTCTGTGCTGCAGGATGCTCAGCTCTGCCTCTTTGTCCTGGTAGCCATGATCTCTACCCCAGCTGCTCCAGATGTCCAAGGTGAAGTGAAAAGCTACCTGCAAACCTGTCTTCTGCAGCTCCTCCCTCAAGTACTCCATGCATGCCTCATACAGGGAGGGCACCACCGTCCTGCTGAAGGTGGTGCATGCGGGCACTTGGTACAATGGGGCCATGAGTGCCATGAGCCACCTGAACCCTGGCCGCTCAACTAAGGAGAAGGGGTGGCCATCCAGAGCAAGCATTTCCCCAATGCTCTGGGTGACTTTGCTCACCCTTGGAACGCGCCCCACTTTGTCTCCACCTTTCCCCCACTGCTCCAGAGTGGCCTGCCTCTGCTTCTTTTTGGACAGACTCTCACTGGTGCCAGGCTGAGAAGGATCAAGGGCAAGGGGGTGCTGCCTCCTGAGATGCAGCAGCATTGTTGTGGTGGCGAAGTGTTTCATGTCCTTGCCCTGGCTGATCTGCCTTTGGAAGTGCTGGCAGGTAGCATACCTTGAATCACCTGCCACCTCAAAATGATCCCACACTACACAACCCCCCCCTTCTGGGTTGAGGGTGGGGATCCTGCCTTATCCCCCTCTTCACCAGGCAGAGGCACAACAACAGCAGGAGCTGCGCCACCTGCCCCCACAACCTCTTCTGAAGTGCCTTCCAGAGAAGGAGACCTGCCTCTAGGGGAACTTTGAGAGGCGTGAAGCACAAACTCAGATTCCCCGTCCTTCCCCAGAATTTCCTTTGCTATGACCCTCAGCTCCTCTGCTGCCGCATCCAGCTCCTCCTCTGCCACTGGAAGGCTCATGCTAGGAACTGAAACTGGGGTGGAGAATGTCACGCTGCTGCTGGTTAGTGATGCAGGCACTGCTACCACTTCCTTGCTCCCACTTGCAGCAGAAGACTCATTGCTGACAGAAAAGAGGGTGCGTCCATGTTTGGGGCAGTGGGAACTTACAGCTCTCCCTCTTTCCCCTCTCCCTCCCCTGCCAGAAGACCTGGTACCTGCCTTTCCAGCATGCTTCATAATGTTTGGTGTGCTGCAAAATGGGTAAATACCCAAACTCTTCATTTACTCATGACACTGTTATTTTAATTGCCTTGTTTGGAGAGAGCGCTATGCTGTTACTTTTCTTTTCATCTTGGCTTTAACAACAACTGTTGGACTATTACATCTTCCACTTGAGTTCAGTAAAGTTTTTTCCTCTGTGAGGATAACTTTGGATGCTTGATCCTAAACCATTTTTTTGTACTCCCAATTCCATATCTCTTAAATAAAATAAGTTAAATTGGCAGGAGACTGAAAATAAAGGGGGAAAAAAAATCACATAATACAAAAATTAAAGCACAACCTACATTTGGGCAACCTGTAAACACTATGGTAAGCACATCTAGCTTGGCCAGGACTCTCAGGCCTCAGTACTAACAAGGTGTATTTTTCCTTTGCGGTAGCATATGTGAGTGACAGTGATCAGAAAATACACTGAAGAAAGAACATTTCTTCTACCACAAGGTAAAAGAAAGGTGAAGCCTGTCCTGTCCTCTGTCTGTCTGTCTTAGTTCACCTCACAGTGAAACTATAGGTGATCTGTGGTGATTCACTGTAAACAAATTGGAGAAGAATCTTCTGAAGATTAATCCCAGATGCCCTGTCCCAGGCTTGCATACCTTGTGAGGCCAAACAGCTTATCAGAAGGAAGGAGCATTTAGCCCTGCCTGGGGCTGGGGTGGATTTTGAGCACCAGAAGTGAGAAGGGTGGAAGGACAGGAACCCACAGGACAAGAAAGGGCCTCAGATGCTATCAGCAAAATGAAATGTTTAGGGTGATGATTCTCAGCTTTTTTTAGGTTTAAGGCACCCCTGGATGGATTCATGGCACCCCAATGACTCTCTCGCTGAGATCGCTTCAGCATATATTGACATTTCACAGAAGCTGGATGTTCTCCTGCTTTACCAGTGGCAGGTTAGGTATTTGTATGATGATTTGTATGATTTGCTAGGTCTATGTTGTGTCAGAGTTAATGGTATTGTTCAGATGACGGTTTGGATAGGGATGATCCTGCCTTAGGCAGAGGTTGGACTAGATGACTTGCAACACCCCTCAGAAAACGCCAGCTCTTAGTGTCTGCTCTGGTTTTTGACTGCAAAAAAATGCCAGAGCAGGTTTTGTGTTGCAAAGAGCTCCTAAAAAACTAAAACCACGGTTTGGAACCTCTGGGTTTATCTTGTGAATCAGGCTGGCACCTCTCATGCTGTGGACATTGAGCATCACCCTGCAAAGGATCTTCAAGGTCTCCCAGGCTGACAGGGTGCCCAGGTTGAGACTTGCTGCCTCAGGGGCGCATTTCACAGTCCTCGAAGGCAGGCACTTGGCAGTAGCAGGATGAGGCTGCAGTTGGTTCCTTTGATGCTTAAAGCGGTTCGTTTCTCTGGAGGCCACCAAAATCACAGACACACACTCTTTAGATGGCACAAAAGGTGTATTTGCAAATAGGGTCAGAGCAGAGTCAAAAACTCAGATTACTCTGAACCCACCAAGGAATTTTGCAGGCTGTATTTATCTTTTTCCTCCTGGGCACGTGTGCAGA
>NW_017728950.1:58698796-58725671 GCF_001723895.1 Crocodylus porosus | reverse complement strand
ATGTCTCCACTAGGCCAACCAGTTTGATTTTACTACTTGCAAGCAGGAGAGCAAGCTCCTCCTGCTTGTTCCCCATGCTTCTTGCATTAGTGAAGAGACACCTTAATCCCCCCGAGGGAGCCCTGGGCACCCCCCCTTCCTGAGAGACAACTGGTTCCTTGGTATATACCTGAGCTTTTACCTGGGCAGGTCCTACACCTGGTTGAGTTTTCTCTTGCTCCTGTGGATCCCCATCCCCTGACATACTTAGTTTAAAGCCCGCCGGAGGAGGTCAACTAGCCTGTAAGAAAACAAACTCAGATCACCCCCTATCTAAACCATCATTGCTTCTCAGTGCTGTTCAGGGTCTTGGGTTGCAAGGAGTAGCAGTTCAGACTGGTGGTTTGTAGGGAAGCAGGTATCCTTTCCATTTCAGAATATAGAGAAGGCTGTGAGAGAGCATGCTTGAGGAGGGAAGGAGACAGTTTTATGTGATGGTGCAGGTCCACTGGGAGGAAAAGGGAGTGCAAACCAAGTAGAAGACAGAGGAAAGAATGGGAGATCATTTATAGATGTGTTTTAAAGCCAGAAGGGACCTTTAGAGTATCATACCTGATTCCTCTGCTTTACAGGCTCCACTTCTTTCTATAGTGAGCCCAGTAACTGGTCTAGCTGAATCATAACTTGTGTTAACTTAAAGCCTATATTGTGCAGCTTATGCTTCTCTGATTTAGTTAGTCTATAAGGTGCTACTCTACCTTGTCTTCTGCCTGACTGCAGACTAACACAGCTAACTCCTGCTCTCTGAAGCATAGATTTTCTTCTTGTGCCACTTCTTATACAGGGGGATCAAGTCAATACTCAAGTCATCTTTTTGAGCTATTTAAGTCTCTAACTGAAAGGCATTTACTCCGGGTTCCAGAGCATTTTTCTGCTCCTTCTCTGGTTTTCCAACTTCTTTTAAAATTTGAACACCAGAACTAGATATGGTATTTTAATTTTGGTCTTCTCCCTGCTTCATACAGAGGGGTAAAATCGCCTCTCTGTTCCTGCTGTCCCTTGTTCATAAGTTCAAGTATCACATTAGATCGGACGTTGGAAACGTTTTCTGCGGGGTGGAGAGGGGAGAGGGTGGCACCAGGATGACCTAGCTTAGGTTGGAGGAGGTCAGGCATTAGAACCTAGCCACCAGTGGCAAAAGTCTCGCTCAATCAGAGCTGGTAGCAACTAACAGCGATGCAGCACAATGAGTGCTTTCCTTCTGTTGGAGCCCCAGGTAAGTGCCTGTGGTAGGGTGCAGGGAGAGCCCCCACTGATGAATGCTGCTGAAGACACACCTCTTCAGGTCAGATTCAGAGGCTCAGCAGGTCAGATTTAGCCTATGAGACAGGTTGCTGACCTCTGCTTCAGACCTTTTTTCACAGGATTTTGCTAGGGGCAAAACTGGGGCCTACTGATTTTCTTTTATACAGGTATATACAGTCAGTCCCTCCCAGTCAAAGCTGCATATGTTGCATGAGAGAACCAAACTGCATAAACTCAGTATTAAAAATACATTTGCATTCCTATTACATAGGACGATGCTTATTCCTAACCTTTGGTACTTGAGGCACCCCTCAGAAACTGCCAGCTGTCAGTTTTCACTCTTTTTTTGACTACAGAAAAGTAATAGAGTAATTTTTCTATTGCAAAGATCTCAGAACAACAGGTCAGAATGTTTTTGATGCCATTGATTCCTATTTAAAATCACTGGGCTTGTCTTGTGAATCATGTTTATATACCTAACAATGCTAATATTGTGTGGTACCCTGCATCACCCTTACAGTTATCTCCCAACACCCCAGGGTATCCTGGTTGAGAATCACCGCTTTGGTAGAAAGAGTGGGAATGTAGATCTCTTTTTTGTTCAGAGATGTTCAAAAATGGATTCAGCTTTGTAGTTGGTTTTTACAACTTTATTGGTATCTCTGTTCGGGAAGCAACAAGCACTCATTTGTTTGGATGTGAAGCATATTCTGGGTCATGCTTACCCACTAGGTATGTGTCTCAAAGACATTTGTAATTAGTCAAAATAACTGAGATAACTGAGGCCTGAGTGACTTTTGTGAGTTGATGGGTATCATTGCTTGTCTTCATGGCGTTTCACTGATTGTGCACTTAATCCAGACCTGCAAAGACTTTGTGTTTATGTTGAATGCTCCTGGCCCTGACCCAGCATGACAGTTCAGCCTGTCTTCTGTCTGTCAGGAGCAGTGGGCTTTTCAAAATTTCATTAGGCACCTAATTCTCATTAAAGTTAGAAAATGTCATGCCAAAGTTTAACCTATAAATGTCAAAACTGCATCATTTCCTTATTGTCCTTCATTTTTCCCCGTTATTTCAGCTTAATTACATGATTGAAGTTGCTGTCTTCACCAGATCCCATAGTAAAAAAGTTGTTTAGTTGTTATTGAGGATATTTTCTGTCTTATGTCTGCAAGTGAAGTTCTCTCTCCTAAACATAATTTTTAAAAAAATGTTATGATGGATCAGAGAGAAAACAGTTAGCAGTGATTTTGGTAGCAGCAATGACGGCATAAGGTATTTGGAGTGTAAACAGCTATGCTACTGGATGAGGCAAGAATTTTGTGAGTGATATCTTTTATTGGTGGGTAATATATTTTTATTGGTGATACCTTTTTAACTGCACAGTGTCCTTTCTGCACAAATATCAAAAAAATCTAAGAAACTGTTTTCTGTTGTGAAAGATGCTTTGTGTCGGTTGTAGAGGCTGATGGCCAAAATCAATTCAGTGTCCTTTAATTTAAGTCTGAGAAATATTAGTTCAATGGTGCATGTTGTCTGCACTTTTGTTTACTCTTGTCTGATTCATAAGCCAAGTTTGCCTGATGCTGGGGGAAGCTTTGTTTTTTACCTCTTGCATGACATGGGTCATAAAAGAAACGTGTTCTTTGTATATGTTGTGAAAATTAAAGCTTTTTTCTTTCATTTTTACTGTGTTTGTTCTGTGGTTACAGTTTTTTCCCAGAAAAATAAATATACATTAGAGTTTCTGAATTAGAAATCTAAAAAAACCTCCGAAAGTACAAGACGATTATCAAACCCACTAGCAAAAATGAAATACCAGACTAGTGTTGTATTACTAAAATGTTGTGGCTTTCTTTTTTTAGAAGTATGTTTACTATGAATTGTTGTTATATATATATTTATATATGTTATGTTTCTGGCCAGTAGCTCAAATACTCCTGCATGGTTTGAGCAGAAATAAATGTTAGCCACCTGAACTAGTATTTGAAAATGTATGCTTTGTCTTGATGTTAACAAGTATACAGCACTCCAAGAAAAAAAAATCTACATCAAGAAATTACTTGTATAACTGATTTAATTTGACACATCAGTTTTTTTTTCATATGTCCAGTATACCTTGAATTATCAGTGGCTGATAGACCCAAGAACCTGCTTTGTAGCTTTTAGTGCCAGTCTAGCAAAGTTTACCATAGAATAAATCTGCACATATATTAATCTGTATATATTTATTATTATTTATATTGTTGCAATGTCTGCACCTGGGATCCTTATTCATGGGCTGCAGGACTCTACTATGCTAGGTGTTCAGTTTTACAACAGAAGGATTACAATTACAGCTGTGGAAGGGAGCTGGGAGGCTGCAGACAGCTATGTTGGGCTCCAGAGCCTCAGCACCAGCTCTGTGGTGGTGGCAGGTGCATGTGCAGCTCTCAGTGCATGGTGGGGAAGGGGCTGGGGCAGTGCAGCCTCTGTCCCTCCCCTGCCATCCACCCAGAGGCATGTGTGCGGCCACTGCCAGCAATGAGGATAGGGCCCCTTGTGGCTCCCCCATCTCTGGCATGCCAAGTCAAGTCAAGTGGAGGTTGGGATGATTTTGGCAGTCTGGTCAAAAACGTTGCTGACCCCTGATATAAAGGAACCCAGGAGACAATTGTGTTCTTCTTGAGGGTAAGTGGCGGTACAGGAGAAAGCATATAGATGCATACTTGAAAACTGTAACAAGTGGGCGATGAAGGCTTTCATCATGGAACAGCTGGAGGGGGGACTTGGACCTCTCAGTACTCTGCAGGAGATGGTACGTTGTGGTGAGCATAAACTGTAAACTCTGTTCAGTATGAGAGAATGGGGAAACAGTGAAGGAATGCAAAGAGGTGACTCTTAAAACAAGGGACAAGGAACATTTTCTTTGTAGCAGTGCTCTGAATGGGTTTGAGTTGGGGAAAGATGCATGGTTAACACCAGACAGACTGTGATTTTAGGTTGGAGAGAACAAGACAAATCTGTCTTGTCCTCATATGCATTGTACTGGTGTTTGTGGATGAAATTGCTTAACAGATGTTAAAGGAGAAGAGAAGAGGATTGAGGGCAAAAGTCTGGGACTCCCACAAAGTTGGAAAGGACATAAGGAGGATTCTCTGAAGGATTTTGAAGGATCCATTGAAAAGTTACATGCATAGGAGAAGAAGACCTTATAGAAGCTATGGGAGGATAGGATTGAAGCTTGATGGGAATGGAAAATGAGGTGAGGGGAGAGGGGAAATTTTAGACGGTGATTGTAATCAGCATGTTAAGTGAAGTTGGAAAAAAATGGGACAAGAGTGAGAGGGCAGTAATTGGAGAGATAAATGCATTCAAGAGAGTTGTGTCTTTTTATGAGATAAAAGCATGCTTGTTTTATAAGGGGAAGGAGTCATGAAAATGAAGAGGTAAACAGGAAGAGTAAGGGGAAGTGATGAGACTAAGGAGAGATGGGGTTACTGAGGTAAGCGGTTAGAGGAAGAGAGTACATAAGGATATTTGTTTTCTAAAATGGCAGATGTTGTGGGAGGAAAAAGAGTAAGGGAGGACAAGTTATGTGAAGAGGGTATGTTGCATTATATTTTGTCGAATTTAGTTTGGAAGAATTCAGCAAGATCCTCTGCCAAGAAAAAGGAGATTTTGAGGAATAAGTCAAAGGGTGGCTGGGATTACAGGCCTGGGTTTCAATTAATCTGAAGAAGGAAAGTTGTTTAGCTTGGAAGGTGATGGAGCTAAAGGAAGGGAGAATAAATATACAAGGGAGGAGACAACCTGGTCAGGATTTCTGCCAAAGATGTTCCACAGTGCGAGAGTTGGAACAAGGAAGGTGGATGGTGGGTGAGCTAGGACTGAGCGTTGACAGAATGGACCTTGCAGTGAATGAGGAGGGAAGATTGGTAATCAAGGGTGGGGAAGAGTGAAGGCTAGAAAGAACTGACAGCTATAACAAGGGAGGACAGGGCTGAGAGCAGATGCAAAGTTATCAGTGATGACAGCTTGAAACCATGGAAAGGCCATGATGTGCTGTGCTCAAAGACAATAAATGGTATTCCTATTCCTCCCTCCCTCTTTCCTGACTGCCCTCTTGCCTTCTCTTTTTGCTGGGGCACCACCTGATTTCCCTTCCCCCCACTTCTCTGCCAAACTGTGCCAGCCTAGAACTAAAGGAGAAATGGTAAGCTAACTGGTAATCACTGCACTTATAAGTTAATTAATCATTTAAGCTTTCAATCCTTAAAGTCCAGCACTTCCTTGTGGTCCAGTTTAGGACAGGAGGAGAGACATTTTCTCATAAAGAGATCCAGATGTCTGAGAGCCAGGATATGTAGGGAATGAGAGTTGTGGATTGGTTTGATCATTTAAGAGGTGGTGAGGATGCTCCTATAGAGCAGGTGTGATGGAACAAAAGAGGGGTGAGTGTAAGCAGGGTGGGTATGTGAAAGACATGAAGCATGTATGTTTGAGAGGAGGAAAGCAAGAGCAGGATAGATGATGTGATGCCATATAGTCAGAACCATAGGTAAGTGGTCAATGGGCAAGGAAACAGTCCATTATTTTGGAACTTTTACTAATAGAATATTATTCCATTTAAAGCCAAGGGAACTGGATTTAAACGCCATTATTCAGCAGAGATAACTTGAGAATTTCAAGTACACACACACGCGTGTCAATTCTGTTAGGGTTTATTAGGCAGGCTCTGAAAACACCTCCAGAATAAGGCTTTCCAGAGATTTAGGTTCAGAAAAGCCTTGTTTCTAGTTCACCTATTATGCATCTAAGTGGATTTAGGTGGTGTGAGTTTATTTCACCATGTCTGAGTGCCTGAAAATGCATCTGCTTTTCCAGCCCATCATGTTTTGTCCTTTAGAGTGAATCACATAAACTGTCAAAGGGGAGGACCCACTCACCTTTTGCATTAACTACTGTCAGGAACTTGAGCATGCTGCAGTACAATTACACTTAGATGCACTTACACGGCTAAGAGGTGAAATAGAATCTGGCCCCTGATTTCAAGCTTTCAATCAAGCTTAGGTGCTAAATGCTGCCCTCTCCCACCTGGAGCATCTTTGAGCTCTAGTTGCCCAATGGATTTTAAAGATAGGCAGGGAGGCACCCATATCCACCAAAGTCCCACTTAAGGTACCTGATTGGGAAGATCTTGGCTTCTGCTTCTTGCTGCTGCCAGAAAAGCTTTTTCCCTCTCACTAGGAGCTGTCCAGTATCTAACTCCTGAGCCTGTGAGTTCCTGCCTCTAGCTGAATCTGATCTAACCATTCTTCTATGGATCATTGCTGCACTCCCAGGGGCACAGCTAAAAGATTATGAGAGAGGTAACTTTGAACATGCACACACACACACACAATTTTTGCTGGGCTGGCAGCAGTCACTCCCTCAGCTCGTGTGCTGTAATCATACTGTGGCCTGGAATAAAAGAGTGAATACTTCCAAATTAAAAAAAAATCCTGGATCTTCTGAAATGAAAAGGAAAAGACTGTGAGTGGGTGTGCCTACAGAAGACTGACTGCACAATAGCCGAAAAATACTATGCAGTAGTGCCTCACACCACGGACAACGTTAATATGCTACTGCATCGCATTATTAGGCTACTGCACAGTAGCGTCATCTAAAAGATGTTCGCCCGTGCTATTGCTCAGTAACTCTAGTTACTGAGCATTTATTTAGTACTTGCTAACACAAGTATTAAATAAATGTGTAGTAGTGACTGCACAGTAGCAACTCATGTAGACACGCCCCATGTGTGTAATTCTGTGGGGGTTTGTTTTTATATTTTTTTAGAGACTTCTACTTCATAGTATAAAATGTACAAAACCTTGACTCTTATTATGATTGTGTTAATATTACAGAGGAGGTAACATAATCATAGTGAAAATGAAGATTTTGCAGATGTTAGCCCTGTTTCAGAACTGGCTTAACAGTGTTTCATAGTTTCATAGTTTCTAGGATCAGAAGGGACCTGAGCAGATCATTGAGACCGACCCCCTCCCATGGCAGGAAAGAGTACTGGGGTCAAACGACCCCAGGAAGGTGTACATTTAGCCTCCTCTTAAAGACCTCCAGGGTAAGAACCAGCACCACTTCCCTTGGAAGTTGGTTCCAGATCCTAGCTGCCCTGACTGTGAAGTAGCGCATCCTGATATCTAGCCTAAATCTGCCCTCTGCCAGCTCACGACCGTTATTCCTGGTCACTCCTGGTAGTGCTCAGGGCAACAGGGACTTCCCCAGTGCCTGCTGGTCCCCTCTGACTAGTTTGTAACAGGCCACCAGTTCCCCCCTCAGCCTTCTCTTGTGGAGGCTGAATAGGTTCAGGTCCCTGAGCCTCTCCTCATAAGGCCTGCCCTGCTGCTCCCTGATCATGTGAGTGGCCCGCCTCTGGACCCTCTCCATGTTGTCCACATCCCTCCTGAAGTGCAGCGCCCAGAACTGGACGCAGTACTCCAGCTGTGGTCTGACGAGTGCTGTATAGAGGGGGAGTATCACCTCCTTGGACCTGCTTGAGATGCATCTGTGGATGCATGACAAGGTACGGCTGCTCTTCCTGATTGCATCCCCACACTGCTGGCCCATGTTCATCCTGGAGTCAATGATGACTCCAAGATCCTTTTCTGCCTCTGTACTGACAAGAAGGGAGTTCCCCAACCTGTAGGTATGGTGCTGGTTGTTCCTCCCCAGGTGCATCACTTTGCACTTGTCGGTGTAAATCTTCTTGGTTTTTCTCTCATCCATTATGGATTATTTTCCCCCCTTCTCCCCTAAAGCCAGTGTTTCTCCCCCTCCAATGTACAGTGCTTTGCCCTGGTTACTTATTGCCTGTCTCTATCTGAAGGATGAGATTTTGAGATTTGGGGGAGTGAAAGTGACGTAGTATCATGATACTAGTGCAGTTAAAACCAATGTAAAATGATTAAAAATATGGTGGGTGTCTGGAAAAAGGGAAAAGAGGGTTGGAAAAGGAACAATAGGCAAACTGGTCAAATTGGGAAAATGTTTTGTGTATAAAAAGGGTTGTTCTTTAAAAGAGAAGAAAATTGGAGAAAGATTACTCTTGGAGGGGAGCCAACCTCAGCAAATACACACTTAGCCTTAAGAGTTAAACCACACTTTATGATGAAGAGTGAAAAGGGCCTAAATACAGCTATCCACCAGGAACAGGCCTGAGAAAATGTTGAATCAGCTTCTCATATAAGCTAGACCTAATACGGTTAAGGTCCCTTTCTGTGAAAGCAAACTTGCAAAGGAATCTGCTGCTTTGGAAGCGCACTCCAGAAAGAACATGGGATGCATGTGTGTTGGTGGCCACTGAAGCCAGTGAGCAAATTAAAGCAAGCTTAAAAATCAGGAAAAGCTCTGCTGTGAAAGCACTGTAGTAATCTAGCCTCATTAAGTTAGTAACAGGAAAAATAAGGGTACAAGTTGGATCAATTTAAATAACCCAAAACTATTCTTCAATCACATCCCCCAGCTGGGATGCTCTTAGACTCTGCACTTGTTCAAGGAAAGGACTTGACCTGTGTGTATGCAGTGATTCTTAAAGCGTCTGTCCTTCTGATTGAGCGTCTGACAATAAACTAAGAGTTTTCAGTGGAATAATCAGGAAGGCTAAGATGACACAGCTGAAGTTATGAAGTTAATGCAGAAAAAGCAAAGCATGTTCAAGCCACGTATGAAGTCTTTCATTCCACAATCAAGTGGCTAAAATTTGTTATAGTTTAATGCTCCTTGCAAGTATTTTAGTCAAAATAGAGGCCAATTTATAGGTGTCAGAAGGTTTGCAACTGCTTTCTACTCAGTCAGATGCTGTGCAGGTAGGGAGGATGCCTGGGATAGGCATTATATATAGATAACTGAAAGAGGGCTGGCCATCATGAAGCAAGCATAGGAGGAGCCATTAAATATAAGGTGAGATTCTGCCTAGGATATCTTAGTCCCAAGGGTCCATTATATTGTCTATTACTGCAGCTCCTTGGTATTGTGATGATAGGACTTCAGAAATGTTTGCATATACTTTTATGTTTGTATTAGATTTACTGGAAAAACAACAAATGAAGCTGTGGAGATCAGGAAGGACTTGCTATATGTAAGGTCAGACAACCCAGTAAAAATAAAAGATTTTGTTTACTTTTAAACAGTCTTTATCCAGAGGGTGTTTTTTGGAGGATGGATGGGGTACAAATACACAAAACTGAATCAGTCAATTGTTACAGACACCTGGATTCTGTGGCTAGGACCAGAAATTACACATAAACCAGTGTAGGTGATCAAAAATTGGTTCAAATCTGTAACACAACAGAAATTCAGTGTGTATAAACCAGTTTCAAAATGGCCAAAATTGGTTTAAGATAAACTGGGTGGATGTAGTATCAGATTTAACTGATTTAGGTTAAATCAGTTTATTGAACTTCTGTCGCAGATCCTCTTCAAATTCCAGTTATCTGCTCCAGCCAAGAAGGGAGGTGAGCTCTAGTGCCTCTTTGGTTTCTGGCCTGGACCACTGCAGGTATGTGGCTGCATTTCTGGAATCGAAAGTGAATGTCTGTTCACTTGCTTATCAGTTCATCTACGCAACTTAGACTCACCTGTGAAGATTGAATTGATTCAGCCTTGGACTTTTTGTCTGTCTGTACTTAGCCGTGAGTGAACAAAGGATAAAGAAAGGACTGTTAAACAGGGATCTCAGGGCTAGACATATGCTTTCTTTGCTTCCAGGAGAGCATGGGCTGATTCATCTGAGCAGATGTTTGCATATCCAGGCTCCCCAAGTAGTGCTTGGACTAGCTTGCAATTCACCTGTGAATTCTTCACTGAGTATCTGGTGGCCTGTGCACAAACAGAACCATCTGTTCAGTTCTGTCCTAATCTGTGTAGGCCTGGAAATGGCCAGATGCTCCTAATTGTTTCCACCGTTTGGCACCTTGTGCATTCCAAGCAGTATGAAAATTAACATAGCTACTTCTCCTTCTCTTGGTTCTTCATGAGGCTGGCAGATCATCAAGTACTTGTTAGAACCACTGGGATTAGCACTCTTTATATTGCTGGAGGAAGAGATCACTATAGCCATTAACTCATATAGTTTCTAACTCTTATAGTTCCTTTCAGCACAGCTTGTCAGCCTGTAATTGAGACTGACAATTTTCAGTGACCAAAATCCAAATGTTTGTTAGCCTTAGTGCACATAGTATGTCCTTACTTGTTCTGCAGGGTTCATATGTGCTGAGACATTATAGTAACTGTTTTTAATGCATTTTGTGTGAAAATTCTGACTTAAGTGAAGACACTTTTGGGACAACACAGTTAATTTAGATGTATTTCTCAAGGCCACATGCTCATCAAGGCCATAAGTTTCTTCAAATTCCCTCCTTTTCACCTTCTGTTGGGAGCTTTTTGGGAGTTTCCCTTACAGCTCCCACGTGCTCTCACCTTTTCCATTTTCTCTCTTTTAAAAACTTAATTTGTGGCCTTTATTCATTATACCTTCTGACTCTGGACTGAAGGTGAACCAGGGGACATGACATGCAATTTCACCATGTGTGTGACCTGTGGAACTAACTGCCTGCAGATTGTGCAATTTATATGCCCTATGCTTTCTCCTTCCCTAATTTTGAGGACCAGTATCCGGTGTCAGTAAAGAAAGAAAGGATAGAATTCCTTAAACAGCTGTTCAGTGCCACTCCTGGAGGCTCTGCCATTTTACCACATTCTGTTGCATAGTTTTACCCCAGAAATGTAAAGGGAGGGGCAGGGGAAGGATATAAAATGCTTTCTAGGTTCCAGTGACACAAAAGCAATACCTTGTAAGGGATGAAGTAATTTTCTCCTGTCAGTCTCAAAAAAACCCGTGAGTATATATTAAAGGTAGCTTTAAAAGTGGTTTACTGCATTAGAGATGTATTTCCCCTGCAAGCTTGGTTTGGGACACTGGGGAAATGATCAGCATTTCTCAGTGTGGGTGGCTGCTGGAACTCATAGCAAAGAGATGCTTTTACAGGAAGGTGTTGGGTGCAACTTTTGTATGATGTGGATAAAAGCTTGGTCTTGTCGCATCTTTGGCCATGACCCCTCCCTGCAAATTCCACTACCTTGATAAGAGAACAATGCTACTTTGTGTCCAAATACATTCAAAACTCAGCGCTTCCAGAGCAACAGGGCTGCCAAACCCTGGATCCACCTGGAACGCTGCTTTTGCAGTATATGTTACTGTTGAAAGGATAAAGTAGATTTCAAGTTGTCAGTGACAAAAAGCTTTCCTAATCCAAAATTAAGGTTTCCTGGTGCTCTTCCTTGGCCTTCCAGAATGTCAAATTCAGCAAAACTCAAACTCCTAAACACTAGAAGATGAAGAGAAGGTATTCTAAACTCAGACACCTGCAGTCAGTACATACAGAGTTAAGGCACATGCTTATGCAACCTTAATTCTGTGCCACTTCTCCCTATCCACTAGTAGCCAGTGGAAATTACCTGCATTCACCATGTGAATGCAGGAGAGATTTAGACTGGAGCAGCTTAGCAAGATGGTGACCTGTGGGGGGGTCATGCTCCTCTGGGATGAAGGAGGGACTGAATCCCTCTGCCTGTTCCCCTTGCATGTGATCATGGGATGGGGAGGGGAATGTATGGTATATGTTTAATTTGAGAGGTCCATTTATATTTCATTTCAGCACCACACTGAGTAAGTTGACAATAGCAGGCCACAGGTGAATTGCCTGGGGATTAGGAGGATGTGGTCTGTGGATTTAACAA
The DNA here is from genome assembly GCF_001723895.1 of Crocodylus porosus. Taxonomy (NCBI): domain Eukaryota; kingdom Metazoa; phylum Chordata; order Crocodylia; family Crocodylidae; genus Crocodylus; species Crocodylus porosus. The sequence goes on along the minus strand of NW_017728950.1, from coordinate 58,713,611 downwards.
TAGGTTAGTGAAAGTACACTGCTATTGACATACTGTGAGTAAGGGAGAAGGGTAGCAAAATTTATCTGGAATAGATCAAAGGACTGTAGGGCAAACATAGGCATCACCTGCTCACTGTGGGGATGTCCAGACAAGTGTGGCCATGTGGTATGTGGCGCCACAAACACGTTTGCAGTGCCACTGGTGTTCTCTGTGCTGCAAGGACGCACTGTCTGAGCGTGTGCTGCTCTGGTTTTTTTCCCTCTGGGTTTTTTTGACCCTTGGATATCCAGGGGTCAAAAAAAATGCAGGAAAAAAAAGTCCACACACATCTGGATACACCTTGTGGTTCTAAGGCAGAATGAAAGTGAGGCCTTGTTCAAAGAGGGCAGTTATGATGTAGAGAGGCATGTACCATAGGATGAGGGCTTTGTGTTTCTTGCTTTTCACAAGTTTGAATGTTGTTGAACTCCACATTCTGGAAGGATACTAGTGACCAAAGGCAGCCTTAACACTGTCTCTCCAAAGGTTCTTGTTATTGAACTTTCTAAGTGCTTTTTCTAACAGAGAGAGATAGGAGCTGGGGCTCATTTGAAGTATCATGCTGATTTACATCTGGAACTTTGCTCTGGCTATGTAAATGTGAAGGATTCCTGTCTTCTCCCCACCTGTCCTGGGCACACTGTTGTTCCAGTGAATGGGGCTTCTGCTCAGACACTGATAATCTTTTTGTGTTTAGCTGGCAAGAGAGCCAGCAAAACTGAGAGGAAGATTATGAGGGTGAGGCTTCACCAGATCCTGGTACCTTCATAGGGGGCAGTTGAGCTCAGACACACTTAGTTTCAGAGCATAGATTCATGCCTGCCTGAAGAGCTTAACACTGCTGAATATCACATTTAGTTTTGCTGTACAAAGTAGATGTCAGGCACTAGCAGGATAAATGTTAAGTGATTATTACACAATCAGAGCAATGGTCTGAATCTCCAGGTGCATGCAAATAACACTAGAAGAATTTGCAGTGTTAGTCTTATGCTATACCCTGATCAGGTATGCACATTTTAAGACTTTTTAAGAAGTATGTGAATTTTAAAGCACTAGGGTCAACCTTTACATAGCAGGAGTTTTCAGAAAGTTGTGAAGGGGCCCATTTATCTCAACGTAATTATCTCAGCTGAATGAGGATACCACAATGGATATGAATATAGCCTGAAACAGTTATCTCTTGAAGGAGCAACCTGCTCTGTTCCTTGGAGTAGGTGCTCTCATCCATGCCATGAATAGCCATGAGAAACTTTGATGTACATCGAAGTATACTCCTCAGTTTGTCATCGTAGGCTCAGTGCTGTGGGTTTCCAACATGCCTGTTCTCAGTACTGCACACAGATAGGTTTCCCCATATGCTGACTCACCTGGAACGTTGGGCAGGACTTCTCCAGATCCCTTCAATGCACTGGAAATAAGCAGAGGAGTTCAACCATCTTCCCTGCACAATGGTAAGGCGACAGGGAAGAGGGCTTCATGCGTCTCTTTACAGGGAGAGGATTCCCCAGACCCTAGTGTGACTCTAGAGGTGCGAATGTGGGGTAGACTTTTTTGTTGTCACATACCTCTAGGTCACCCTTTCCAATATTCTGTCCCTCCCACCCCACCAGAGCCCCCAGCCCTTCACCCCTCCCCTATTAACTGTCATCACTATACCCTTCCCCTTGCAGTGTCCCAGACCTTTTTGTGCTGTTCCCCCTGTTCCTTCCATCTCTTTAATTCTCCCTCCCTTCTTGGCAGGTATTCACAAACTGTTGCACTTAAAAACAGGGTTTTCAATCTAGTGCTCTAAGAATTGACACAATACTCTGTTGATGGATAACAGAAAGGCTTGCTTTAATAACTACCAACAAGCTACAAAACGAAATGATAGAAATACAAAATACTTTTCCTTAATATTCAATAATTGAGCTATTACAATTCTTGTATTAGCTTAGCTACAAAGAGTTCTTTACCCAATGCAAGCAGCAAGCAGTTCTTGTACAGCCTCACAGCATGGGTCCTTCACTTGTGGCTGGTGGCGTGATGGCTTCCTGATCTTCCCTGGACTGCCCACACCTTGCTGGAAGCTCTGTTTTGCTTCATACTGTTTAATTGTATATCTTCAAAGCATTTTTCCTTGATGGTTGGCCGATTAAAGTCCAAACAAAACAGGGAGGAAAAAGGTGACCATCACATTACAATTGTTAAATTGCCTGGCTTCTGTTTTTTCATTTGTCTAAGTGTGAAGACCTGTGTTTTTTGCAGCCTTTGACTAGCTCGGCAATTAAATGTAATGGGCCTTGAGTGGTTAAACAGGATGTGTTACCGGACCAGTCTTTGGGTATGTGTTTACCAATGGGGCAAATTTGCAACAGCTTATACCGGTGATGATCTGTTTACAAAATTCCAGACATACATTGAATGATTGAAACATTTGTAACACTTTAGACATTGGATTCCTGTTTGGAGAAATGTGAGGATGTCACGTACAGGACACCTTTCATGTATTCAATGCCCCCTTTACTGGTTTTGCTTGAAAAATATATTTAATTACTTGTCTTTTTAAATTGCTAGTTTGATTGAAATGTATATGTAGTTTCCTTTCCTTTTCTAGTCACACTGGCTAAGCCTCTTTCTCTGGCTTTCTTAGCTTGGAGAAACACATGTGATGAGTATGTCAGGTCTCTGCTAACAATTTTCCTTTTAGAGGGACCATAACTTATTATTTTATAGCATGGGTCTGGTATTTGGTACCACAAGCTCCTTTCTCTTGCACCTAATGGGTTGCAAGCCATTAGCAGAGTTTGATATTCTTTGTGGCAGGCTTATTACCACAACCCAGTCTTGCCCCAGCCACTGTTTTGCATGTTTGTACAAGAGACACTGGTGTCACACCTTTTCATAGCTAGCACAAGTCAGATTTCATAGATTTCATAGACATTAGGGCTGGAAGGGACCCCGGAAGATCGAGTCGAACCCCCTGCCCCAGGGGCAGGAAGTCAGCTGGGGACCCAGGATCCCAGGAGAATAAACGTCCAATTGACTCTTAAAGGAAGCCAGAGTAGGTGCTTGCACCACCTCTGACGGCAGTCTGTTCCAGGTCTTGGGGGCTCGGACTGTAAAGAAGTTCTTCCTTAAGTCTAGCCTGAAACTGTCTTGGAGAAGTTTGTGACCATTTGACCTTGTCATCCCATGGGGTGCTCTGGTGAACAGGCATTCCCCCAGATCCTGATGTACACCTCTTATATACCAGGTCCCCTCTGAGCCTGTGCCTTTCCAGGCTGAAGAGTCCCATAGCTCTCAGCCTCTCATCATAAGGGGTATTTTCCTGCCCTCTGATCATGCACGTGGCTCTCCTCTGGACTCTCTCAAGCTTCTCAACATCCTTCTTGAATTGCGGAGCCCAGAATTGGATGCAGTACTCCAGCTGCGGCCTCACCAAGGCCAAGTACAGCGGGAGGATGACATCCTGGGATTTGCTAGAGAAGCATCTATGGATACAAGCCAGAAAGTCATTTTCTTTCAAAACAGTTTGAACACCTTCTGAGTATTATTCTGTGCTCAGATGATGTTTCTTAAAACTAAAACAAAAATCTAAAAATGAATACAAACAATAGAAACAGACTTCCCTCCCCCCATCCTTTTTCCTTTCCTCTTTTTCCTGCTTTCAGATTCCTGCCAAGAGTCAAATTCAAACTGATTCTGGCTGAGCATAGGTCGGGTTTATCTGCTTCTACGTGGCGCTTTTGGCTAACCGGTGAACCTTGGCAGGCCAGCACATTGCTCGCCAGCTCAGCCTGCATGTGTGCTGTGTAATCCGTTTGGTTTGTAAGCTTTTGATGTGTCTTATCTAGAAATTCAGACTCTGTATTTAGGTGTGCTTGCGCAAAAGGCAGTCATTTACTAGATGTGGAATGTGGTAGGTGCTTGGGCACAGTCAGAGCTGTGAGTCAGTCCCAAGGACTGTGCAAATGAATGCTGGTGAGGCGTTAGCTTCACAAAGAGATTTTGGGGGGAACTTTTGGTTGAAATAACACCAAATTTGAACCACTAATCTGACCTGAACCACTAATCTCCCACAGGGCCTCCATTTCTCAACAGTCTGTGCAAGCATGAGTTTACTTAGAGTTCACGGTTAATCAGAAAGATGCATCAGCCTTATCTTTTGGAGAGCTGGCCATCTGCTATAATTCAGGTGACTACAAATATACAGGCAGTCCTCGACTTAGGTTTCGAGTTACAACGTTTCGCACTTACAACGTTTATAAATTGACACCGTTTCAATTTTACAATGCCAGTTTTGACTTTACAATGTTTGACTGAATGCCATGCCACGCCAGAGAACAAGTTTGCTGTATTACTCATCTCCCTGGAGAACATCTGTCCAAACTTCCTTGGACACTTTCTTTAAGAAAGCAGACAAGACTCCAGAAAAACCTGCAGCCAAGACTCCTGAGAAGACTCCAGGCAAGAACCTTCAAAAAGTCCAATCAAGAGTCTTTCAAAAAGTCCAGCAAAGTCACCTCAAAGAAGTCCTTCCAAATCAATATGATTGCTATTTACAATATAAATACATTAATGTAGCTATGTTACTTATCTATAATTAATAGAGTACAAAATTCTGGAGTATTTTTGGTGAAAATAGGGTATCGGGCCTTGGTTCAGGAATCAATCCCGCATTTATAACATTTTTTAATGAGAAAATTGGTTCCAAGTTGCAACGTTTCGACTTAAGGCGTGGTTTTCAGGAACCAATTGTGTCATAAGTCCGAGGACTGCCTGTATTTCATCTCATCTGATTTCCCATCTGTCTCCTGTTTTCCCCTGTGTGGTGCAGCTGCTGTGTGTCATATAGCTATATGTGTATAATGCCAGGCTATACAGCAAGAGGAGGACCAGTCCTGAGCAATTACTGTTTGCACTTTGGATGTGACTAGAGACCAGGGGTTCAAGTGGACATCTTTATACTTTGCTAGCCCAACTGATATTATGTTTTGTGAGGTATTGGTATCCGGTATCAGAGCAGCCCTCTGATGTAATGGAATGGGCTCTACACCGAGCAGCTTTGAAGATTTAGGGGAGCGCAGAACTGAATTTTATGCTATCTTTGTACACTCCCAGCATCCCAATGTAAACTGTGTGAAGTTTCTGACAGTATCCGACCCAAAATGCATCTTGCTTGAGCTCAGTGCCGAGCTGTTGCTGTCTTCTCAAGGTGACAGGTGGCTGAGGTGTGATGGCAGAGAGTAGGAAATGCCTTTTTACAGCCGCCTTATTACTCCAGGTAAATAATCTGAGGGGAAGTTGCTGCTAGATAAGGAGATCAGGACTAGTGGTTCATTGGTATCCCTCCTGGGCTGTATGGAAGGTAGATGCGGAAGGATGTGAAGAACCCAGATTTCCGCAGTATGCAAGACCAGTGGTGTACTGTATATAACACTGGTGTTCAACCTTTTGGCACTGTGGGCCAGACGAGTGGGGGGCAGGGCAGGTCCACAGGTTGGATTGACCCCTGTATGCCAGAATCTGGCCCTGGGCCTGGCACTACTCCCTCCCAGGATTGGTCCCTAAGGGCCTGGCACTGCCCTCTCCACTGGGTTTGGTCCCTGGGGGGCTTGATATTGCCCCTTCTCATCTCAGTGTGTGAGGATTGGTGCACCCCTGCTTGCTGGGTCATGGTGCACCCCTGCTTGCTGGGGTTGGACACTGAGCCCTGGCACCACCCAGCATGCTGGGATTGGGTGGCTGATCCAGAGCACAAGACCTGGGGTTCTCCATGGGTTTGAAAATTTGGCATTGGGGGAGTGATGCCAATGCTTTTGCCTCATTTGCTGCTGCCAAATTTCTGCATCTGTGGGGAGCCCTATGGCCCAAATCTGTGGGAACGATATAGCCCTAATCTATATCATTAGTGGGAATGATTTAGCATTCATGGTCTGTATCATTCCCACAAAGCCCCTTATTAATGTTAGATGAGTGAGACCAGTCTTGATCACTTTTCAGTATCCAATAGATATGCCCTGTTGTCTGGCATAAGATGATGTTTCTCTTGCCATTATTTATGTTCACTTGGTAAAAGATTGTCATTTGTGCTTGCACTTGTTAATGCAACATAAAGTGTTTAAAGAATAACTGAGGAAAGGACTTTGGGAATGAATTATAATCTCAAATTATGTGCCTTTTGGGATCCATTATTTTATGTGATATATATTTATATAAAAATCTTTGTTCCTGTCTGCCTTGTCTTTTCTTGTTTCTTTCTGTGTTGTTGTTTTCTATCCTCTGTTTTCATTACAGAAGATCCTTATGCTGAGGCCTAGGCATGTTTATTCTTGTTCTCCCTTCCTTTGGTTTCTTCTAGCATACAAAGATTAAGAACTGAAATTGAGAAGCTGACTGTACCTCCTGTGGAAATTTGTGGCAAGAACTCAAGTTTAAAATGACTTTTCTTTTTGCAATCATTAGGCTGGTCAAAGATTTCAACATCACTTCCTTTGTGCTTGAGCCATCTTGTTGATTTCTTTCTCTCTTTTTTTTAACTGTTTACATTCTCCAAAAGACTTGCCACTTGTGTTTTGGTATTTGTGGCTTTCTTTGAAATGATTAAATGTTAAAGTATTTTTCACTGTTAAGTGTTATCAGTAAATATAAAAAAAGCTGGAATTTATTTACATTTTTTAAAAATACAGGATTTCATTATACATTTATTTGAGTTAATCATAATACAGATTAACTCTAAGGCAGATTTTTGCGTCAAATATTAAGGAAGACGGGTTGAGCTGATGATTATATTGTGGGGCAAAGGGTCTTAGCTTCTCTGTGTCTCAGTTTCCATCTGTAAATTGAAGATAATTGTTTGTAAAGCACTTCAGGAAACAATCTTAGAAATTGGTCTAACACAGAGTTAAAACATATACAGTCAAAGAATTAAAATACATGTATATATTTTGCATGTGCATGAATGCATACAAAATTCTGCAAACCATCTCTGATTTGTTTGTGTGGTGAAGAAAAGGACTGTAATTGCACTCCAACCTTTTATTTGTTTTAAAATAAAATTCAATAAAATTATAATCCAGTAATTAGGAGGCAGATATCTGGATGTTTGGTTTGGAGCCGGAGGGCGATTGGTTGTTTATTGCTTGCACTGGTAATCAGAGTCCTTGTGATGTACCAAATTAAAAAAATCCCATTAAAAGATCATTTGCCTGTAGCAACTAGGACAGTGGCACACATTTTTAAAAAAATTCTTTTTTTAAATCAGAAATGTAATCCAGAAGTGTTCCATCAAGCATTTAGACTCTGTTTGGATTTTAGTTAGTTAAAGGCCACCAACTAAAAGAGTTAACAAATCCAAGTACTCTTAGATTATTTTTGGTTGTTGCTTATGTATGGCTAGATCATCAGGAGTCCAAGACGTGGAGAGAAAGCTTAAATCTAATCTACACTGAAGTCTGTTGCAAAACTCCAGTTGACTTCAGTGATACTAGTCCTCCCCTGAAAATCTGAGATTTCTCATGCTGATACTTGTATACTTGTAGAATTAGTTTCTTTATGGACAGTTAGCTGAGACAGCTAGTGTCCATATTTTTGTCTGCAGCTCACAGACAAAATTTAAAAAATTTAACCCATATTGTCATCTCCACATATTGAGTCTCTAATGCATTAATAGTTGGTTTCCATCCATGAGCACATGCTGCTTTTGTCATCAGTTTAATGATAAATAATGTATTTAATTATGTTTCCTTGTATGAAAATGTAAGACAAGGGTTTTTTTCCCTATGCCGATTGAGAGGAAAAACCCTCATCTTGTATTCAAGTAAATATGGTAATTATGATAAAGTATTGTCTATAGGGTTAGAATTAAGTCCAAAAGAAGACCCTTAGATCATTTAGTCCACGGTGGGCTAACCTTTTTGACAGTTGTTTCACAAAGGAAGTCCCACACTATCCCTGACTGCCACTTTAGGCCGTGCGTAGACGAAATGAGAGGCGTGAGAGCATGACACTTTAAAGTGGGCTAAATGCTTTTGCACCATTTTAATGGTGTTGGTGTTTGAATGTCTTGGTGGTGTATTGCACATTAATTCCAGCAGCTGTCAGAAATTTGGTGGCATAATGCACCTTAAATGACTTGGGGAGCAGCAAACTAAAACTCCTTTGAAGAGTTTTAGTTTGCTGTCCCTACAGCCATGGAGTGAAGCACCGAGCTCTGTGCAGCTCCACGGCTCTGCAGGAAGCCCTGCAGGCAGCCTGACAGCGGCCTGGTAAAGCAGCTCCATCCAAGAAAAGTGGTGAGCCTGATTTCCCACCCCCGGAGCCCTCCTGCCAGAGCTGCAAGGGGGTCCAGTGCTTCCATCCGCAGCTGCGATGTCCCCCAGGACTGCCCAAGCCAGGTGCCTGCAGGTGGGTGCCACCTGTGGGGGCGGGGGAGAGAGGCTGCAGCTGGCACGGAAGGATGCACCAGGCCCCCCCGAAGCCCAGGGACCTCTCTGCCTGCTGGCAACTTGCCCTCCCCTCCCTGCTGGAGAGGCAGGTAAATCAGTGGGGTGTGTGCGCAACACAGGGGTTTAATCAGCTATAAATGGAATCAGTATTTTTTAAAACCCACCGCTTCAATTTAGGGCCCCCGTTTTGCCTACACATGCCCTTTCTTTTGCCTGCCTGGTCTGCTACTCTGTTCCCTGCTGCATCCCTGTTCTGCTTGCCACATACAGAGGGTGCCCATGCTACTAATGGCTTGTATGCCACAGGCCACCCTGATCTAGTCTAAGCTTTTGTCTGTCAGAGGCTATTTAGTTTTTCTGTGATATCTGTGTTGAGCTCATTTTCTTATATTGGGCCAAGGTGAATTTTCCAGAGAGGCATCCAGACTTGCCTTGAAGACATCATGAGAGAGGGAGGATTTACCACTTCTCTTATTTGTTGCAATGGCTAATCACATTCATTGCTTTAAAAAAAATGACTTATTTCTCATACGAATTTGTTTGCCTTCAGCATTTGGTCATTGGTCTTTATTACACCTTTTTCAGCTAGTTTAAAATCCCTATAAATAGTCCAAGTCCTGTATCAGCTTTTCCATTATTTTGCCCGGAGCTGATATTAAGCTAATCAGCCTGAAATTGCCTGGGTCATCCTGCCCGCTTTGTTTGAGTACTGGCATACAAATAGCTTTCTGCTAGTCTTTTGAATTTCATCAGTGTTCCAAAATGTATTAATATCAACATGCCAAAGAAATCTCCAGCCATTATTTTATTTTTTATTTTTTTAGAAAATAATTGAATGTAAGATCCCTGAAAAAAGTTTGGTGTTAACAATGCTATTTCAAAATTTCTGGAGCATATGTAACCAGTGCATTTTGAGTTCTTTGTAAAGGTTTTGTTTGTTCATCTTTGGTCTTTTTTCTGTTTTGAACAGTTCTTCAGATTTGGGTACAGTTCCCATTTATTTTCAATAGGGAATACAATGAGAAAGACTAAAACCTCTTAAAATAGAAGACTTGAAATGTAAATGTATGGATTGAAATTGTGACTCCCCTGAAACATGAAAACAGTGAACGATTTGGGGATTTTGCTTTTCATACTATTTGTATTTTATACATGGATCCCAAATAACTGAGGTATCTGAAGAAGATTCTGATACCCTGAAACATTCCCCCTCCCCTCTTTTTTTTTAAAGGAAAAATTGTTTTGGTCTGAATTTGGTGCTAAGGTTTTTGACATAATTAAATTCAATGTATAATGTCAGCTTATTAGGAAATAAGAACCTATAGCATCAGCACCCAATTTGTTACAAGCCTTTGTTTACTTTCAGAACCATGGCTTGTTTTGCAAGCTTTCATTTTTCTGCTGAGCTCTGTTTATAGAGATAATGAGATCTTGGCAGTGCATGTATCTTTAATGTAGCTGGCTGGCATTTCAGATATGGAACCAGTCAAGAACTTGTAAGCCATTGATGGCAAAGGAAGAATAAACCAAACTATCAAACAGATGCCTTTTCCTGAATTATGTAGTTAAATGTCAAAACTGTCATCTTGTATTATTTAATAATTTATTGCTTTATAAAGGTTATTGCTTCCTTTTTTAGCCTGAACTTGGCAAAACAGCTGAACTGTAGTAACACATACTTCAGTATCTTCTAGAGTGTAAGTGAGCCCTTATTTAAAATCTATATTTGGTACTTTTTCTATTTTTCTCTAAGTTTTTAACATCAGGTTAGCTCTAATGTTTAATCTTTTTAATAAAAATAGCCTATTTTCAAAGTTATGTTACACTACAGCCTCTTCTCACTTCTGCCTGTGCTATTAATGCTTATCTTTCCACAAATTGTTTGTTTGTTGTGCTGCTTGTTGTTAGTAGTCATATAAACAGGACCTGGTACTGTAAGAATTTACCCATGTGGTTGGCTTTATGTATTACTTTGAAGTCAATGGGCCTACTCACAGTGTAAAACATTTTGCAGTTGGAGTATTGGATTTTAAATTTTGACGTGAAGGGATTGTCTTTTTCTCAAGTCTATATAGTTCTTAGCAAATAGATCTAATTCCTCATGAGGTACCACCATAAAACTGATCCCCTTCTCCCCCTGCCTCACATGCACCACTACTAATACTCTTCAAAACTTTATTTAAACAATATTCTGTAGGACTGAATCTCCAAGAAACAAAGGTTCAAAGTTGGAACAAAACTGTTATTTGAAAATACTAGTTTTTTAGTTTATTGTAATTGGTTAAATTATGTTAAGGAATCAGTTGCTTTCCCAATATAAAATTTGAAGAATTTAAGTAATTTTCAAAAATCATGGAATCATAGAAGATTAGGGTTGGGTGGGACCTCAAGAAGTTACCCTGCTCAAAGAGGATCTTCCCCAACTAGATCATCCCAGCCAAGGTTTATCTAGCTGGGTCTTAAAAACCTCCAAAGATGGAGATTCCGTAGCCTCTCTGGGTAGCCTGTTTCAGTGCTTTCCTACTTGCCTTATGGGAGAGGTTTTCTTAATAACTAATGTAAACTTCCTGTGCTATAACTTGAGAAAAGAAAAGACATGCTGAGAAACAGAATCTACAGAGTGAGTTTACATGTATATAGAAATTCCCAAATTGGAGCAATTAACAGAATGTCATTGACAAAAGCTGGAAACACAGCATGGATGAGAATGCATGTTTATAAAGAGAGGCCAAAAGAGATCATCAAAATATTGCCTCTGGTTCTTCTATACAGATTGATGATTCACTCTGACTTCAAGGTTATCCTGTTTACTTTCTGACAGTAATTTCTGCAAAGGGCTAGTTTGGCTTGGTGCATGCTTTCAGATTCATTTCCCACCTTGTAACAATTGGTACAGAAATATATGATTGGGGTTCAGTTAATGCTATTTAAAATGTGCATCTCTTGTTATATGCATCATTTCCCAAAGATTCTCTTATTCTTTTAAGGTTTGTACCAATGTTTTCATTGTCATTATTTTAACAAACTCTTTACTAAAAGCATACATTATATATGTTTTGTTTTCAAAGTTACACCATATTTTTGCAGCCCTTATGTTTCAGTGAAATGTATTCTTCTCTTTTTTTTTTTCAAGTTAGTGAGAGAGAAACAACCCTCCAAAAAAAACTTGTGGGGGGTGGGGGAGAGCCTTTCACGGAAACAAACTGTTGGGTCTACTTTCTTCATGTCTTTTTATGTTTAGTTCATTTTTCTCACAACTTTGTAGAGTAGAAGAGCCCCAGGGTTGTGGTCTGGAAGATTTTCACTGAGATTGCTTGAATCTGGATAACAAACATATGACATGGTAAAGAGGCTGATATGCAAAATAAATTTAAAAATTTCCAGAGGCAGAGTCCAGTAGCTTGGTAGAGAAGGGTACCTTTATTGTTCCCCGAGCTGGTGGTAGGAACCTTGAGAACTCCTTTCTCCTTTGCACACCAATCTCAAGGTCACAACCTACTCCTATGTGATTATTTACCAATATCCATATTACAGATAATGGAAGTCTCTCTACTGTAACTCCTGAGCTTACATTGATTCTTTTTACTTAGAATTCCCAGACCCTTTGTCAGCTGTAAGGATACCTCCCACCCCCTCACTCATTTCCTGTTGGCTGGTTAGGTGGTCAGAGCTGATAAACTCAATTTCCCTGAAAGAGAAGGGGATAATACTAAAAAGCAGAGAAAAGTGCTAAAATATGGAAAATACATGTATTAAAAAAAAAAACCCTGTTAAACCCTTTTTTGTCAAGTATGTTTCCTTCCTTCTTTCCTTCCTTCCCTTTTCTGTGCCCTATCAGCCAGCCGGTTTTTGTTCTCAGAATAGCTATGTCTACAGTGGGAGAATTCTAGCTTTCTTTCTCCCCATAGCCATAAATTTTGAAACTCCATATAAACTCACAGTGTATTTATGTGTGTGACAGCTACTCTGGAGATGATTCTTTTGATTATGTGTAGACAGGCAAGTGGCCAAGGTTGGGAAATGGGATGTGAGATAAAAGATGTTTAAGTGATGGGAAGGAAAGGCTAAAAAAGGTGTAGCTTTTTAAAATGATTCATCTACAACTTTAAATTTTTCTGGATACCCCTGAGCTGGTGGACTAAACCATTAGCCAGAGATGGATATGAAAAAGAGAGGTGGGTTCCCCCACAGCTGAATCCAGTGTGAGACCCCATCCTGCTTCCATGAAGAGAAGAATGGTATAGTCTGTCGGAGTCTAGTTCCAAGGATGCTGCTTTGTGGGCTCTGTGTCAGGTATTATTATCAGCATAAAAGGAGTCTTGAATATGCTTGGAGCTCCACTACAGCATTTGAGAAGGAGCTATTCTGAAGGTCTGTTACCTCTTCAAAGGTTTCTAATTATTCCATAATGAGGTTAGTTCTCCATAGTTTACAGGCTGCTCTGAATAGGGAGGGCTGTTCTACCTGCTTTCCATTTAGTAGCTCCTGGTTGCTGCAGCAATGGCCTTGCCTGCACATAGCCCCCATTGCTAGTGGCAGGAGGAGGTGGTAGGTCCTTGAGGTGCTTCTGGCCCACAGCAGGCAGGGCCCCTGAGGAGCACATAGCTCTGACTGAATCCCAGGGGCTGCATGAGGTGGCACAGAGCCAGCCTGGCCCGCTAGTGCGTGCCTTAGGGTTGGACCAGGCTGGCTCTGTGCCAGCATGTGGGGCTTGCATCAGCGGCCAGGCCAACTCTGTGCCTCCATGTGCGACTCCCCAAAGCTCCACATTGAGGCATGGAGCCAGCCTGGCCCAGTCCGATGGTGTATGGCTCCTCCCTGAAGTGTCGTGATCCCCACATAAAGGGACAGAGCCAACCTGAAGGTGTGTGCCAGAGGGCTGGGCTGGGAGGACTTTATGCAGCCATGCAGAGCACCTGGGACTCAGCTGGAGTGGCATACTGCTGGGAGGCTCTGCCCGCTGTGGCCATGAGTGCTCTGAGGGCCTGCGGTTGCTGCTGCCAGTGGTAGAGGCTGTGTACCATGGGGTGGATGGGGTGTCAGGGGGCCCACACCCCACACACACCCCCATGCCTACCCACAAACCCCACCATGCTTGGTGCCTCCACATGGGACTCCAAGCTGGAAGGCTGGTTGCTGCCTGGTCCAGTGGTGTGTGACCTCCAAAAACCTACCCAGTGGGCTTTCAGAGGGGTAGATGCGGGCCAGTAGTGAGTTTTTTGGAGGCCCCATGGGCCAGATAGAATGGCCTGGTGGGCTGAATTTGGCCTGCAGGCCATATTTTGTCCACTCCTGGTTTAGGGCAATCTACAGGATAGTCATAAAACTGAAGTATGTCTTAAAATACTACTGATTCTTGACGAAGATTTGAGGAGCAAAGTAAGTGAAGAGCTCCGTGTGAAAACTGGAAAAATAGCACTGTAGCAGCTACTGTTGGTTCATGTTTTGAAAGTTTTCCCCACAACTATAAGGTTAGGAACTAAATTGTTTGTCAGTGAAAGCTTGCTTTCTGCAAAAATTTCTCATCAGTCTTTCTGTTTGTCTGGAATAAAAGATAAGTCAATTTTATAAGCCTCAAGCAATTTGACATCACAGTTTTTTGTGTCTGTTTTTCAAAGTTTTGTTTTCCTTTACATTTGACTATTTAATTAAGCATGCAATTATAACCTAAATCTATATCCCCCGAAGGTGGCAGAAATATTTTTGTGCAAAATAAATTAATGGATTTTTTAAATTTTATTTTATATTAAATGAGTTGTTAACTTTTAATTTTTAAATGAGCTTTTTCATTTGCATTTACACTTCTTACTGTCTCTGGTCTCCTGTTAATTCACTGATTATTATGTATTTCAAGGCCAAAGGCCTCTGAGGTTTTTTAATGCATTTACCCTAGGGTATGTGTATTGATTTCATATACAGGATATATCACCCTAGTATGCGTTTAAATTCAAATGTTAAAGTGTAAAATAGGGGTGCACTGCTATAGATTTCCTTGGTTGATACCGATGGCTGATTATTAACCAACTGTATCAGCAGCAGAGTGCCCCGAGCAGGGACAGCACTACGGTGGGGGGGGCATCTTGGGGCTATTGATACCCCCATAGCTCACCTTAGCCCCCCCAGTAGCCACCCCTCCCAGTGCCACCGTGTCCTGCCCCATGAAGCTGAGCCCTCCCTGCTCCCACTTGCTCTAAGCCTAGCCCTAGCCCTAGTCCAGCCCCCCACTGGGAAGAAGCTAATGCTGCCTCTGGCCCTGATCCCACAGCAGGCAGCCCGCATTTGCCCTGTACACAAATCCAGGTGGGCACATACCCTCCCATGCCTCCCCCGGACTGTGCACAGCAATGGGAAGTCCCCGCCCCCCC
>NW_017728950.1:58694743-58698556 GCF_001723895.1 Crocodylus porosus | reverse complement strand
GCATGAGACGTCCAGAGGCCCTGGCCAGAAAGCACGTTGTATTTATCAGTGATATTATCAGCTACATTGGCCAAAAAAAGTTGATAGTTGATAATGTTAATTTTCCTTTTAGCAGTGCACCTCTAGTGTAAAGTTTTCTATTTCTTTTTAAAGCTGTGAAATCTGTCAGAAAGAGTACCCATTTTTTTTCTAGAGGCAAATAGCATAATAGGCTGTGTAACACACAGTATGCAGTATGTGTATTTCCAGACCATAATATAGGCATTTTACAGGAGTATAGCCCCCAGAAAAATGTGATAATGCTTTGGAAGTGTTACATTAAGTGAACTTTAAATATTTTGTGTCATGAGAACACCAAGTATCTATCTGTGTATCTGCCTGCTTCTTTGATAAGTTGCAGCAGGTGGTCCAACTACATGAATGTTGGTTGTCATCATGAATAAGAATAAATCAGTGGCTTCACAGTACACCCAGTATCTTTCAGTTGTGTTGGATGTTTTACACCCAATATATCCATTACCATCCAGAACTTCCCTTTATATTGGCTGGATTTGGGTGGGGAAAGAGGGGGAACCATACCATTTGGAGGAGCTAGACGTGCATTCAGAATTGAAGTAGCGCTTTACATTAACTGTCAATATGGTGATGATAACAGCATTAGCAATGATGCTAATGTTCTTCACAATCCACTTTCCTTTGTTTCATATCAGTGTGTTTGCATAGCTGGCGCATGGTTTCTCATAGAAATGAAGTTAGTTTCTGCAATAGGATTTTTTCCCGATCTAATATGTTGAATTAGTCTAGTCAGTCTGTTTAATGCTTTCCATATTCTATATTCTCTTTGATGTATTCATTCTTTTCTGGCTTATGAACAAACAGCTCCCTACACTGCTGTCATTGCTACTCATTGTTATGAATATTGTGGTAGTGGCAGGGAGCCCTACTCCTGGACCAAGACCCTGCTGTGCTAAGTACTGTACTGTACACATCCAACAAAATGTCTGTCCATCTCAAAGAGCTTGCAGTTGAATGGCTCCAAGCCAAAAAAATTTTAAATTCTAGAGAGCATTTTAGACTAGCTAAATCACACCTTGTTTCTTTATCATCTAAAATATAAGTGGGGGAAGAAAGGGATGAGAACTTCCTCAACTTTGGCAGGAGGAATTGACTGAAATTACACAGATATGAAAGCTTCTGGGTATTTTATTGCTGTTGAAATTTTACTGATACAATTCTTCTCCGTGAACCAGAGTTTGTCACTACTTGTGAAGTAAAGTGCTACTAAAGTTAGGGAAGGAGATCCATCTAGACCTGTGGATTTGCTTTTTCTTTTCTTTTCTCCGTAGCAAAAAACACCACAGAATCTGCTGCAACTCTCCTGTCCATAAGAGATTAAATACACATTAAGTCCATTAAAACATAAAGAGATTTTTTTTAAGGTTATTGGCCTGTCAGAACTGATGTTCCTCTGCATCCATCTGCAGAGATGCTAGGAATGAAGTCTTGTTCATTTTAGGCCTGATCCTCTTCTAGGATCCATATCCTTTATGCTACTCAGGCGACTGGGAAAGAAAAATTTTTTGACTGGCTTCCATGCCAGCTTCTTTGCCAGCTTCTGTTACAGGGGCCCTATGCCAGTAGTGGATGTTAGAATAAGCATTAGGCTACTCTAACTGCCACTTATAGCTTAGGGGTAGATCAGGGCAGGTAAAAACAAGTCTGTAAAGGAACTCCCAATGGGCTGCTCATCATATCTTTCATTCATTCTTCTGTCTGATCAGAACCTTCATAGTAGGTCATTTACCTCGTGACAGCAATTTCAGTTGGCAGATAAAGAGTGACCTTTTATATTCAGATCCACCTTCTACTGAGTTTTACAATTGCAAGAAGGTGGTACCAATCCATCCTAAATTTCCTGTACAAATGGTGGAATACCATCTTAATTAGCCAGGTATTTTTACTGCTTCAGACTGACTGCATTCTCTGTGTTCAATGTGAAAAAGTCCATAGGTTTTTTATTTGGAGTGAGCTGAAAGCTTAAAAAGTGCATCTAGCACTTTATTTCTTTGTCAATATTGTACAGCAGGGTACGGTGTTACCAAGAGAACCATGCACTAAATAAATGGCTATCTGATTGTTTCTCCCAGCAAAGTAAACTGTAGGGAGGCAAAGTTAAATCAAATCTCTCAAACTTCATAACTATAAAAACAATAAGACGATGGAACAAGCTGCCTGGGAATATTCTTCATTTGAGGCTTTCCAGGGGAATGATCAGAAATTTGTCTGGAAACCATGAAACCTGCAGGTAGATAGAGGTTTAGATTTGATGATCCTTACGACCCCTTCTAACAGTATGATTTGGTGGGTACGGTTTTGCATGTCTGCAGCTTGAAGAATCATATTAAGGCTCAAACAGATTAATATAGAGCAACTTCAGTGGCTAGTGCAAGGTCTGTTTGTTTAGCTGTTTAAAAGTAGCATATGCTACAACATTATTACTTAAATTTTATATCCCATTAAAATCCATCACTATTGTGTTTGATCTGTCTCTCTCTTATCTCCTTGATTTTTTTGAAGTATTTCCCGTGTTAAAGATATACGAGTCCATACAATGCTTGGGGAAGAAAGGGTGTTGCCTGCTTTTTTAGCTTTTAAGGCATATCAGGCTAGTACACAAAGTGTAAGGTGCATTTTTGTAAACTTTTAACTGAAGGGGGCAATCAATGACTCCTGGAACAACTCCTCCTCTAATTTGTGTACTTATTGGACAAATATGTGTAGAAGCATATGGTTTTTAATACAGCAATGACATTTCTGCAGACTGCTGCTTAAGGAAACACCATTTTGCTATATGGCAAAGTTTCTTTATTTTTATTTATAAAAAGAAAATACAAAACAGAAACAATAAAAAAAAACAAACCAGTCAACATGTTCCTCTGACCCCCCCGCCCCATCCCCCTTTTAAGTCTGATCTTCTGTGAAAAAGATAGGCAACCATTAATTTCAGTGGTCTTTGGATCAGGCCCCTAATACATATTGTTTTGAACTCTCATTATTATAGGGTCTCTGACATGTGTTTAGGACACAGTAGATTTTCTTTCTGTTTTCTGTACTTTGCTTATTCCTCAGGAATGAGACCTTTCTGAAGTACACTTAAAGTGTGCTTCTGAAAGGTGCCATGTACATAGGCTTGGCAGGATTTGATTTTTCTGGTAAATGTTGATAAACTTTGATTTCACCTCACACTCTCAGATAGCCAACAAATATTACCATCATTAATAATCTAAATGTATAGAAAGGGGAAGTACAAAAAATGTTGGCTGATGGAGTGTGTGACAGTGGGAGAGCAGTCCTACACAACTGTAGTTTGGACTGCAACTCCTAGAAACACTAGGGGACTGGGAAGAAAGGAAGAGGAAGTGACAAAGTGGAAGGGAGAGCTGCAGATGAGCGGAGACAGGACTGGTGGCAGCAGTCCTACTGTAGTTACATTTGTCATTAATAAATTGTCCACCCCCCATACCTTTAATGTTGTGAAAATTTGAAATTGATAACAATCTAAATAAATGTTTTAAAATAGCCATTGATATTGTCTGTCAAAATTATTTTTTAAAAAAATGAAATTTTGCCAAGCCTACGTATGCAGATACAAAGGATTAAGATTTTTGTTGCCTTCAAGTTTTTTATTAATTTCACTCCATTGGTAATATTATTTCAGTAACTTTCCATGTCCTCAGGTTGCTTTGTATTCATGTGAAGATTGAGTTGTACCTTTCTCAATTTACATCATCTAAAAAAAAAAAAAAAAAAAAA